>NC_142081.1:65502701-66136034 GCF_054644295.1 Miniopterus natalensis | reverse complement strand
ATAAAAGAGAAGAAGTGGAAATTGAGGTAGGAATTTACATAAAATTTGCCACTTTGTAAATGGGCAGTTTGCACCTGGTATATCATGAACACACATTATACATATCAAACGGGCTCATTGATGAATGAATAATATAATAAATATGATAGAGCTACCAAAGAATGAATTAATGAAAAACCCCCATTAGAGGCTGGATGACAAAGTTTCCAGAGCACCTACATGCCACTCTGTTCCAACCCACACCAGCAAGGCTCCACAGCTTGACATCAGCCTAAAAGAGCTATAACCCTGATGACGACGAGGGCTGAGAAGCCGGTGGAAGGTGAGGCAGAAGGTTACAAAAGGATGAAAGGTTTCTAGGCACTGGATAGACCCACCAGGTGGCCAGACTGACCATAAACCACAGGCTGAAAGGAGGGCACACGAAACCCAAAAAACAAAAATTAAAAAAGAGGTCAAACAGTTGGGAAATTTGGAAAGGAAGAAAAATAGTCATAACTAAACTCTGAGTCTTCCCTGACATTCTTCTACAGTTTTATTCTCATTCTTTGAGGGCAAAATGTACACTTCCCCCTACTCATGCCCTCAACTGATCACGCAAGTGACCGGTTCATGGGCCTGACTCCTGCTCCACCCTTCTTCTCTAGTGCCAGCAGCAACCTGCCACATGGAAAGCTGACATCACAGAAGCTGAGAAAAGCTTAATTTTTGTGTTCCCAGAACATAGGAACCTTGGCTAGCTGATTTATTCACTATAGATTTTATTTCAGACCTTCCCACCTACCTATTTTGCCAGGGAACTAAGAGAACAGCATTAGTAAAGATTCAGAAAGATATGGTTCTTCCAGAATGGACTGAATCCTATGCAGGATCATTCCAGACGAACACAAAGAGCTGTATAAAACAATCAGAGCAGCAGCTAATTACAGCCCCAGGGGGTAACGGCCAAAGGAGGCTGCAGAGATCTGAGGTTGTGAGATCACTTGGCCTAGGGAATCGCGGCCTATGGCCCTTTAGGTTTTCCCAGTGTAGCTAAGCGGGGAAGTTATTAATGAGGAGAAAGAAAAGCATTTGGTTTTCTTATGACAATGAGTTCTTTTGCCATTTTAGAACTGGTTTTTGATTAAATTTATTGGGTGACAGTGGTTAATAAAATGACTTAGGGTTCAGGTGTACAATTCTAAAACACATCACCTGTATATTGTATTGTGTGTTCGCCACCCCAAGTCAAGTCTCCTTCCGTCACCGTCGATCCCCCCTTTACCTCTTCTGCCTCCCCCGCCCTCCTTCCCTCTGGCAATCGTCATACTGCTGTCTGTGTCCGTGAGTCTTTCATTATTCTTCTTTGCCTAATTCTAGCCCCAAACCCTCCCCTCTGACAGCTGTCCGTCTATCCTCCGTGTCTATGAGTCTGTCTCCACTATGTTTGTTACTTTATTGTGTTGATTAGATTCCACATATAAGTGAAATCATATGATACTTGTCTTTCTCTGACTAGCTTATTTCACTTAGCATAATACTCTCCAGGACCAATTATGCTGTCGCAAAAGGTAACACATCCTCTTTAGGTCTGCGTAGTATTCCGCTGTGTGAATGTCCCACAGCTTTTTTAACCCCTCATCTACCAGTGGGCACTGGGCTGCTTCCAAATCTTGGCTATTGTAAGTAACGCTGCAATGAGCATAGGGGTGCGTATATTCTTTTGAATTAGTGTTTCAGGTTTCTTTGTACATATTCCCAGAAGTGGAATTGCTGGGTCATAGGTCGCAAAATGTTCAATATTTTCTTCTAGAAGTTTCAACATTTTAGATTTTATATATAGGTCTAGGATCCGTTTTGAGTGTAAGATGTAAGATAAGGATTGAGGCTCAATTTCTGCACATACTGTGAGGACCCACCGAGACAGAGGCAGGCCCCTAGGCCCCGGGACAGGACAAAAGGCATACATGACTGACTCAGTAAACTGCAGACGGTGGAGGCAGTTCCAGGAATTAACTTAAATCGGTGGGTTTGACAAATACCAGGTGCACTCAAGCTTCAGGCGCCTGTGGTTGAGAAACATCCTGAGCCCACCCTTCCTAAAGAATTTACAACCCTTGCAAGGACAATGATTGCTTGCTCACTGTAACCCTATATAAGCCTGTTGTAAATTTGGATCGGGGTTCGAGTCAGAATTCCACTACGTTGGATACAACTGAACCCCAGCTAGCTGGAATAAAAGTCCCTTTTGCTGTTACATTATCAGCTCTGGAGTGATTGTCTTTCTGCCGCATAGGGGATCTGATTCTCGGACATAACAAGATGATAGATGATAGATAGATGATAGATAGATAGATGATAGATTAGATAGATAGATAGATAGATAGATAGATAGATAGATGATAGATAGATAGATAGATAGATAGATAGATAGATAGATAGATAGATAGATAATAGATAGATGATTGATAGATATAGATAGATAGATAGATAGATAGATAGATAGATAGATAGATAGATGATTGATAGATGATAGATGATAGATGATGATAGATGATAGATAGATAGATAGATAGATAGATAGATAGATAGATAGATAGATAATAGATGATAGATAGATAGATAGATAGATAGATAGATAGATAGATAGATAGATAGATAGATAGATAGATGATAGATGATAGAGATAGATGAATAGATACATAGTTACACAAATACAGTTAAATATATAGAAACTTAGGTACATATGTAAATTCTATGTTAGGTTTTGATACGTGTATGTAAAATTTTAACTGTAGTAACACTGACAAGGGTTGCCAGAGCAGGGATTGGGGAAAGTTGTTTTTCATTTTACATCAGGTGGTCAGGTGGGAAAAACACTGTGGTAAAGAAACACTTGAGCAGGGATCGTCAAAAAGGGAGGGTGTGAGCTGAGTAGATGCACCTGGTGGTGTGGGCAGAGGGCTCCCCAAGTCCTGCTGTTCTCTGGGCAGAGATGGGTGACTTGCAGGTGTGTGGGTCCGTGCACAGGAATCTGACAACAATATGGAACTAGAAATGCTGGACCTGAGGCTCAGGGAGAGGGAACCTGACACCTGGGCTACAAAACTTGGAGCTACGTGATAACAAAGCCCCAGCCCAGTGGGATCAGAATCAAAGATACAACAGCAATATGATGTGACAGACGTTGGCCCCTCCCTGATCATGGCTGATAGGAGCCAGTATTCCTTGAAAAAATAGTCATAATATTTAGTAAGAAAAAGGTTGAAAAGTATATATTCATAAATTCTAATTTTAATAAATGCATATATATTTATTTTTAAAAATAAAAGTGAAGGTGACATTAGAAAAAGATCAGATGATATTCTTAGAAGACAAATAAAATAATGATTAAAAATCCAGCCTCCGGAACCAGACTGCCCAGAATTAAACTCAAATATACCATTTACTAATATTAGACAAGTAATTTAACATCTGTGTGCTCCATCTCCCACTCTGTAAAATGGGATGTTAATAGTATCGATCTCAAGGATTGCTATGAGGATTAAATGAATTAATACAAGTAAAGCTAAGAGCAGTGCCTGACACATAGTACGTATTCTGTAAATATTTGACATTTTTACCAATGAACTGAAAAACAAAGCTTGACAGGTGACACAAAGCAATAAAAGTATATACCACAATACTATAAAAAGACAAGATAATGGCAATATATCACAAGACATTTCTATGGGGTGAGGGGAGTACAAAGTAGAAGATAAGTGTAATATGTATTAGAACATAAAATAGATTTTATTTTTAAACTGGTAACAGCCAAGCAAATGGTAACAGCCCAGAAAAGGAACCCGGGCTAGTTGTGAAATGGATAAAGCCTTTTCAAATAGCATCTGATTTAGTCATAACCATAATCTGGGAGTTGTATTGCAGCTTTTGAAGAAACTGAAATTCAGAGAGGTTAAGTAATTTAGATAACACAGCAAGTAAGTTGGTGCTATTGGGACCAGAATCTCTGAATTTTAACTGCAAATTTTGTGCGATGTTATAGTGTCTTTTATTTTAGATTCTTATTTTAACAGAAAGACTATGATATTTGGGTGAATAAGGAAATCTATATGTTGAGCATTCCAAATCTGGCCTGCCTCCTGTTTTTGTAAATAAAGTTTTATTGGAACTCAACAAAGTCTATTCATTTATGTATTGTCTATGGCTATTTCAATACTACAACAGCAGAATTGAGTGGTTGCAATGGAGATCTGCAACCAATCTGAAAAATAATCTGGCCCTTTACAGAAAAAGTTTGCTAACTCCTGATTTACTTGACTAAAAATAAAATCAAGAACATTCTTCAATCTATGGAAAAAAGTATGAAAGCAAGATTTGTGAATTAGAATGTGTAAGTAACAACAGATCGTAAAGATAATTGCTCCTTTTTGACCGTAACCAAAAGGCTGAAATAGCAAAGCAGAAAAAGTGAAAAGGGAGCTATGGAATACAAACAGATAATGAAGCATGGTTTTAACAAATGTACCAATTATAGGGCAGAATAACTTGAAAATAATAGCATGGTTCTCCTGAAAAACACTTATTTACATCATTATTTAACATGTGTGAAAGGTATTATTGGCACAGTAATTTGGGAACTGAAACAGAAGGGTTAATATAATCTTTGATTTCAATACCTTTAATATAAAAGTGTCTCTTCCTAATCAGGAAAGAATGTCACTCTTTCTTCAGTAAAAACAAAATAGACAAGTGCATGGGTGGTGAGGGTCCGTGAACCCTCAGTAGGTAGCCCTGGTTCTGGTTCACGAGGGCGACCTAAGAGGGCCCTGAACTCACCTTCTCCCGTGAACACACCAAATCTACAGATACATGTGGAACAACTTCCTCTTTAAAAAACCCTAAAAACTGGCTAAATGATTCCTACACGTGGAGCCAGGGAGAGAAGGCCCACATCTTAGCAGGTAGGAGAGGCTGGAACACAATCTCGCCATAAACCCCACACCAGGCACAGCGACCCACAGTGGGGAGGAACCAAAACCTGGAGCTTCTCCCTGGTGAGGAAAGGGTTTGAACCCCACAAGCACCCCAGCTTTTAAGACCTGCACCTGAGACAAGCTCCCAAGACATCTAGCTTGAAAACCAATAGGGCTCTCATCCACAAAACCATCAAGGCTATCACCATCTGAGAAACTGCTTTTCAGGCTCAGGACTCACCTGCCCCAGGGCCCAGCGTGAAAGCAGCGATCAAGGGCTTTCTGGACTGTTGGGGAGAAGCGCCTTTGATTTTTGCTTGTCTTGGAGTATTAGCCTGAGGGGCAGGCATCCTATCTGGCACACATTTGAGGGCCCACTGGAGCACTTTCCAGACAGACTGGCCAGCACCATCTTCTCTCTCTCCCTCTGCCAAGCTCTGGAGCAGTGATTTTCAACCCATGTGCCACAAGAAATTTTTTTTAATGTTTTTTTTAATTGATTTCAGAGAGAGCAAGGGAGAGGGAGAGAGAGATAGAAACATCAATGATGAAAGAAAATCACTGATCGGCTGCCTCCTGCATGCTCCCTACCAGGGATCGAGTCTGCAACCCCGGCATGTGCCCTGAGGGAATCCAACCGTGACCTCCTAGTTCATAGGTCAATGCTCAACCACTGAGCCAACTCCAGCTGGGCCACAAGGATTTTTAAAGCATGCAATACCTGAATATTTAGTCAGGGACACTGACCTCTTTTCCCTTAGATTATCAAATTTTAAAAAATGACAACAGCCAACACAACAATAGCCATCTGGTGTGAATGAATCAAAATTATACCCTTTTTTTGGTCAGATCAGCAATATATATATATATTGTGTGTGTGTGTGTGTGTGTGTGTGTGTGTGCTGCAGTTTGGTAATTAGTTTATGTGTGCCATGAGATAAAAAGGTTGAAAATCACCACTCTAGAGCATTAGTATTTCCCCACAGAGAGCTTTTACATGAGTGTCTGGTACCCTGGGTTTGTGGCTGCCACCCAGGGAATGCCCCTTGAACACCTGATGCTGGTGGCCAGGGGTCTGGCATTCCTGGATCCCAGCAGACTGTAAAAATCAGAGAGACAGTTCTTGGCAGACGACCACCCCCAGTGCACAGCACAGATAGCAGGCTGAAACACACCCCAGTCTTTCTGTGACAGAGGCCTATTTGCCTGTCCTGGAGCTTTGGCCTGAGGGGCAGGCTTCAGGTTGACCCAGATGTAGGGGCGCAGGGACAGACTTGCTCTCAGGGAATAGAGGCGGGCACAAACCACCTCTGCGCTCTCCCTCTGCTTCACTCAGCTCACCATTATCTCCCAGGCAGAAGCTTATATACTCATCTGAAACCCCAATTTTTGCAAACGCCGTCCAGGGGATCGCCTGGCACTGGTGATCAGCAGAGCTTACGCTTGAGGTCCCACAAGGCTGCATATATTTGCATACTTTAAAAGCTGCTGCCTGAAGGTCTGTCTTTCCATCAGCCTGAATCTAGGTGCTGCCTGAGATCCTCTCCTTCTGGGACACTGACAGGTCTTGGCACACCCTCAACCACTGGGAGCCACTCAAAATATAATTGGCTGTTTGTTAGGACAATTGCAAAAGTATGGGAAGCAACCAAGAGCTAGGGCAGGGTTGAACAATAAGGTTTATCTCCTACATGAAGTCACTTCTTCAAGACTGGTAGAGCCAGGCTGGGTGTGGCTCAGTGGTTGAGCATCGACCTAGGATCCAGGTGATCCGGGTTCGATTCCCTGTCAGGGCACATGCCTGGGTTGTGAGCTTGGTCAATAACTCTCTCATCATGGATGTTTCTATCTCTCTCTCCCTCTCCTTTCCTCTCTCTGAAATCAATAAAGATTTATTTTATTTTATTTATTTTTAATATATCTTTATTGACTTCAGAGAGAGGAAGGTAGAGAGAGAGAGAGAGAAACATCCATGATGAGAGAGTCATTAATTGGCTGCCTCCTGCACGCCCCGGACTGGGGATTGAGCTCACAACCCAGGCATGTGCCCTGACCGGGAATGGAACCCGGATCGCCTGGATCCTAGGTCGATGCTCAACCACTGAGCCACGCCCAGCCAGGCTAAAGATATATTTTTTAAAAAAGACTGGTAGAGTTCGCTGTTTTATCTGATGCACAGAAACCACCACTGCCCGTCAGCAAAATGAAGACTCAAAGGAACGTGTTGCAAACAAAAGAACCAGACCTAAGAAAGATGATTCATTCTTCATTAAGGTTGACTATTAGGCACAGAAAATTTATGAGTATCACTTGGAACTTCAGTGTTTCAATAAAGCCACTTAGTGATTTTTTCTAAACCCCATGGTCTGACGGAACACTCTTCTCATTGCCATCTTCATCTCTCTGTTTCTGAATGTATAAATGACTGGGTTTAGAAATGGCGTTAAAACTGCATCAAATATGGCTAGAAATTTATCCAGATGTGTTGCAGGAGAGGGCCACATATAGAAAAAAATCAGTGGCCCAAAGAACAAAACCACCACAATAACATGAGCTGACAGTGTGGAAAGAGCCTTGGCTGAACCACCTGAGGGGTGTTTCTGAAGAGTGGCCAGGAGGAAGATGTAAGAGAGAAGAAGCAAGAAGAAAGCACCCAGGGAAATGAACCCACTGTTAGCAGTGACCATGACCTCCAGCTTATGGGTGTCTGTGCAAGCCAGTTTGATGATCCGGGGTATGTCACAGTAAAAGCTGTCTACTACATTAGGGCCACAGAAGGGCAAATTTACCACAAATGCCAACTGGGCCGAAGAGTGAATGAGACCAGTGGTCCAGGCAACCACTAAAATCAAAACACACATTCGTGGGCTCATGATGGTCAGGTAGTGGAGGGGCTTACAGATGGCCACATATCTGTCAAAGGCCATGGCGATGAGCAGCACCATCTCAGTGCCTCCAACAGCATGGCTAAAGAAGATCTGAGCTACACAGCCCCCAAAGGAGATGACTTCCTGCTTCCTGAAAAGATCACAAATCATCTTGGGTGCTGCAATAGAGCAAAATATCATGTCAATTACGGAGAGGTTGGCCAATAGAAAATACATAGGAGAGTGTAAATAAGGATCGGAAGTCACGGTGACCATTATGAGGAGGTTTGCCATCATACTAGACATATAAAAAAGACAAGAAAAGAAAAAAAGAAGAAGCTGGATCTCCCAGGAGTTGGAGAGTCCCAGGAGCACAAACTCAGACACCACAGAATGATTGGCTCCATTCATTGACTCAATTGGTAGGTGCACTCTCCTGTTACCTAAAGGAAGAAAATGATACAACTCAAATTAATACTATTATATTAATACCCTCTATGGAAAAGTATATAAATTTTGGAAGTCAAATAATACCTGAGCATTTCACAAAAATCAAATAACCTCCTGTTGGCCACTGTTGCTGTCATGACATATGACAGTAGTAGAGTTGTCAGGTGGTCTTGCTAGCACAAGGAACGGGGAGTGATCTGGTGGACTGGTGTCCATGGATGCACCTGATGAAACCATAAACAAAGGGCATTCGATACTAAATTGCTTTATCAGTTTGATCAGTGTTAACTGTTCTCTCCCTAGAGGAGTAATAACCAAACTAGATAAGCAAAAGAGGACTATTACATGACAAAGAGACTGGTAAGGTCCTGTGACTCTGATTTTGTTCCTCAAGCAAGAAATCATCCTACTTTATACTTCCTAAAATATGATTAATTCATTAATAACTAAATCAAATGGTACCTCATCTGTCTAACCTTCCTCATGGCCCACCTATACATCCACATTTACTTAATGTATTTAGAATTGGTCACATGTCTATTTCTTCCATATGATTATAAACTGTTCAAGGTTATAAATCATTGTGCCTATAATTTTTCATCCCATACGGTATCTTGCAAATATTAGGTAGTGAGAAAAAGATTTTTTTTCTTTAGAGAGGAAGGGAGAGGGAGAGAGAGAGAGAAACATCAATGATGAGAGAGTCGTCATTGATCAGTCAGTTGCCTCCTGCACCCTCCTCCCCCTGCCCACTGGGGATCAAGCCCACAACCCAGGCATGTGCCCTGACTGGGAATAGAACTGAGATCTCCTGGTTCCTAAGTCGATGCTCAATCATTGAGCCACGCCCGACTGGGCGTGAGAAAAAGATTTTAAATAAATGAATGATTGGACTGAAGTAGGTCTTATCTATTAACTCATTTCCTTCAACAAACATTTATCAAGCAGCTACTACATCCCAGGAAGTAGTCTAAGCACTAGGAATATAGCCTAGAACAAAATACACAAAAGTACCTGTCCTCGTGGATCTACGTTTTGGCAGGGGAAAAAAGACAATTAAAAAACAAATACACAAAAAGATATATAGGTGTCAGTTGATGATTTCACTCTGGAGAAAAATTAGGCAAGGAAGGGGAATAGGGCAATATGGGGGTGCTTTTATAAAATAGAACTGATAGGAAACATTTTGCTGATAATTTGACTGATCAGAAAATTAAAGAAAGTGAATGAGCAAACCATGAAGGTTTGGGGGTGGGGAGATTCCAGGTAGGAATAACAGCAAGAGTAAAGTGAGTTCACTTGGTCTGAACCTGAGTTTTTTGGGGGCCGGGCAAGGGGAGTGGTGTATGTAGTAGGGCCTTATAAGCCATAGGACTTTGGTTATTGTTCTGAATGAGACAAGCAACTGGAGTTTGAACAGGGGAACAAGAAAATCTGGCTTACGTTGCTAAGAGATCACACTGGCTGCTGCATTGTGAATACACTTTAGAGTCTCAAGGATAGAGCCAGGATTATTACTGCAATAATCCAAGCAAGAAATGATGGCGGGTTAGAGGTAAGGTGATAAAGGTAAAGGTAGTGAGAGGTGGTCATCTTCTGGATGTACTGAGATGATGCATGGTGAAATGTACAGGGCTATAAATACCCCTCACCTTTTAGGGACTGTAAAATAGTGCATGTCATTGCAGAGTTTTCATAAGAAAATAAACAAAAATTATGAAAGGTACTAGTAAATATATATTTAGCCACTAAATTTAATAAGGACACTAGAATAAGGAGGCATTTAAAACTTTAAGAAGAAAATCTGTGGGAAATAAAAAGAAGTCATCTCTAACACAGCAAGTAGAAAGCTATGGAACTCGATATCACAAGAGCAGTACAGGCTGAAATGTTATAATCCAGTAGGAATTTTTGAGTGAAGAGAACAAAATATTCTTTAGTTTTTTAAAGCTAAGTCACTGACCTCTCTATACCATGTGACCAAATTATCAACCCAACACACATCCAAAAATGCAAATGAAGAGCAAAATACTAGACCTACAGAATATTAGCTTCTACATTTAGCCATAAAAATCTCAACTCAGTTACTGTCAGACCTGCATGTACCAAAAGACAAAATGTGCCTCTGCTATGGTTGGCTACACTGGCCAACTTATCAAGGGCAGACCAGATTGCATTTGGGCAAAGATGCAGATCAAGCTCCTAAAGAATATATTAGCCACTTCTACTACAATGAATGGCAGATGGCACAAGGAAGCCATTCTCTTTCTGAGTCATGTGCATTTACTCTGCCAAGACATCTAGAACTGTGATAGAAATCTGTATGTACTCAACTGCACACGCCAAAGATGAAAATTGAAATATTACAGCCAAGAGTCAGTTGTACAGCTATTTAAGAAGTTTCCTCTGCTTGTCTAAAAAGTTAGGCAGAGAAAAATTTAATCCTCCTAAGCCTCTCTTTATAGGTATACAACCAGGGTAAATTAAAACTGAAAAATATTTAATTCTGAAAATAAAGAGCTAATAATTGTCAATAGTATAGTAAAACTCTGTTGTCATTGACACCTACTAATGATCAGAGCCTCAGCAAGAAGGAAACTGCAAACTCCTCCCAATTCTATTCATGGCCAATAGGTAAAGAATTCCTAAAGTCAAAGTTTTATAAGACCAAATGAACAGGAAAGCATTTGAAGCAATATTCAAATGATTCCTTGAATGTTAGAATTAAAAGCACATAATTAACCATGACATTCCATCAATACTCTCTCCAAAACCTGAAGCAAGATATGTTTCAATCTAGAATTTGAGAGAACAGCACTGGAGTGTCAATGAATGAAATAATGTAAGCAAAGGATATGTAATGATAAAGGACCTATGTTAACTACTGTATGAGCAAGTCAGTACAAACATCTCACACCCAGTAAGATCTAATGGAATATTGTTTAACTATTGCCAACCTTTGTTTGGGGCATAAACTACTAAAGATCTGTGCTTGAAAAATTACTAATGTAGAAGTAATAATAACCTCAATTAAAAGTAAATCAAAAAATTTTATTTTAAAAAATACACATTGCCCCCCCCAAAAAAATTTTTTTGTTGATTACAAATTTCCAGTTCTTTGCATCCTGATCTACATACTGGCTCCTTTTTAATAGTTTAGTATTTAATAACTACTTTCTTAAAAATAGCCTTTATGTTAAATATCTCTACAAGTCATTTCAACAGAAACTACATGGAAGAAAAAGCAACAATAAAGTCTAATTAACCATTTGGCTGAATAATTGACCTGGATGATGATCTATCAGATGAAACAGCAAAAGTCACTACAGTGCAGAAGCCAATCATGAGTTTTAATGAATAATTTCCTGATATATATGATCTCCTTTTGGGAATGAACCAAGAACTACTTTGCAGAAGTATATTAGAATGATCAAAGGTGGGAGCAAAGACAGAATATATCCATAATGCATCCCCCATATGTGCACCTTTCTTATAGGACTTATCAAATGAAGGGAAATATACCCATTTTAGTTTCTCTCATTAAACCAGTGTTCTTACTCAGGATGCTTTACTTCCCCACAGGGGACACTTGGCAATGTCTGGAAACATTTTTGGTTGTCACAACTGGGAGGATCAGAGTTGTTACTGGAATCTAATGGGTAGAGGTCAGGGATGCTACTAAACATCTTACAGTGCTCAGGATAACAGTGTAGCCCCAGCAACAAAGAATTATCCAACCCCAAATGTCAATAGTGCCAAGGCTGAGAAGCCCTGCATTAAAATATAAGTATCTTCAGGGAAAAGTCAAAGTCTTATATATTATTCTATTCCCCCAGGTTCCCTGGCACCATCCCCATCACATGGTGTACCGCTAATTAGTATTTGTTCGATGGGTGAAAGAGCAAGTGGATGGATGAATGGATGGATAGATGGAAGCGGAACCAGATTGAGAGAGGAAAAGATACTGAACAAATGGACAGATAAAGGATGGATGACAGAAAAGCAAAGGAAGAAAGATTTCTAAACAGTTGCTAATAAGTAATTTTTAGAAACACTCTGAGCTAATAATGGCCACACTTCATAAAAATGTAAATTTTATGGAAGAATTAATTATCTCTAGACACACACACACACACACACACACACACACACACACACACTAGCCATATACCTAATGTACTCCCTAATTTGACAGGTAGAATTAGGCTTTTTCTAGGCACCCAAGCAATACATCTTGGAAATAAGATACTAATGTCCCCAATGTTTAAGCAATAAGAAATGACAAGTCTTTCACATCCTTCAAAAAGGTTAATGGAATAAAAAGTGAATACATCTTTTTCTAAGTCATCATTTGAACTGCCAAATTCCTTGCCTGTGCTAAAGACATTACATTGTGCTGACCCTGACTCTCTTCCGTAACTTTAGTTTTACCCTGGAAACCTAAGACACATTTCTAGTACCAAGGTAAAGTCAAAGTTAGTTATTTGCCTTCCTCCACAATCTATAACCCATTATATACTCCCTCACGTGATTCCTTTTCCCTACATTATAACCTACCTAACCACAGCCAAAATTTGATTGATATCTGCACACAGAGATTCTACAACTAAGGCAGTTTTTCTGAAACTGAATGGAATATATTAAGTCTAATTTTTTTCCTGTTCTTGTCTTGACTTTCCATCTTCCCACCTACCTGTTCTCAGGCCACAGCATCTTCAGGGGACTAGAATACGTTGCTAACTGAGCTTCTGCTTGTACCAATACTATGATATAAAAAGCCAAAAGAATTTTAAAAGGCAATTAATTAACAGCACTGGAGAATAGTGACCAGGTGCTGCTCAGAGACCTGGATTTTCTAACTTAGCTCATGTGGTCAAGGGAATTCTCCCTGGAACCCAATTGATTTGGTTAGAACAATTGAAAGAAAAATATTATAATTAGTCACTGGAGATGAAACAAAACTGAGACTGGGTGTTTTAAGAGCATCACCTTTGGCAATTTTACCTGTCAATTCTGACTCACTGATTGGTGGTTTAAAATGAGATAGAATATCCCGGGAGTGTGAAGACATTTAAACAAAATCAAGTGGATTTTACTATAAATTTCAATCAGCCTAAGCACACATAATGCTGAAAAAGTAGGAGAAATTGCTTGAATATCTTTCATATTTAAAGACAATGGCATGGGAGAGAGTAACAGGGTGAACTGTTTATTCATGTTAGGTGGTCAAGGCAGCTGAGGTCTGAAGGGTGAGAAGGAGCCAGCATGGCAAAGAGGCATTGAGGACCCTTCTAGGAAAAGGAACAGCAGGTCAGGCCTGGAGGCAGGAGGCAGTTGTGCATTTTTTACCCTTCAAAACCTACTCAAAGCTCTCCTTTTCCAGAAACCTCTGAGTATTGGCCCCAGTGCATATCAATTCTTCCATATCTTTTTGTCACTTTCAGGATCCCCATCCAAGCAAACCCAGCAAGAAAATGTGCATAAAAATAAAACCAATGAAAGATTTACTTTATAAAAAATGATGCTTTTAAAACAAAACTAGACCACCTAAAACGAAACTAGACCACCTTCTTACACTATATGCAAGGATAAACTCAAAATGGATTAAAGACTTAAATGTAGGACTCAAAACCATAAAAATCCTAGAAGAAAACAAAGGCAATAAAATCATGGATATTTCTCATAGCGATATTTTTTCTGGCTTATCTCCTCAAGCAAGGGAAACAAAAGAAAAAATAAACAAATGGGACTGCAGCAAACAAAAAGTTTTTGCACAGCAAAGAAAACCATCAACAAAATGAAAAGACAACCCACTGAATGGGAGAACATATTCACCAAGGATACATCTGATAAGGGGCTAATATCTAAAATTTATTAAGAACTCATACTACTCAACACCAGGAAGACAAACAATCCAATTAAAAAAATGGGCAGAGGACCTGAATAGCTACTTCTCCAAAGACGACATACAGGAAACCGATCAATAGACATATAAAAAGATGCTCAACATCACTATTTGTCAGAGAAATGCAAATTAAAACCACAATGAGACACCACCTCACACCTGTCAGAAAGGTATCATCAATAAATCCACAAACAACAAGTGTTGACCAGGATGTGGACAAAGGGGACCCCTAGTACACTGCTGGTGGGAATGCAGACTGGTGCAGCCACTGTGGTAAACAGTATAGTTTCCTCAAAAAATTAAAAATGGAGCTGCCTTATGACCCAGCAATTCCACTTCTGGGGACTTATCCAAAGTAACCCAAAACACTAAATTTGAAAGAATATATGCACCCCTATAGTCATTGCAGTGTTATTTAAAATAGCCAAGATATGGAAGTAGCCCAAGTGCCCTTCAATAGGCAAGTGGGTAAAAAAAAGCTGTGGTACATATCTACAATGAATATTACTCAGCCATTAAAAAAAGAATGAAATCTTACCAGTTGCAACAGCATGAATGGACCTAGAGGGTATTATGCTCAGTGAGATGAGCCAGCCAGAGAAAGACAAATACCATATGATTTTACTTATATGTGGAATCTAAAGAACAAAATAAATGAACAAACAAAATTAAAACGGGCTCACAGAAATAGAAAGTGAACTAGTGATTGCCAGGAGGAGGGGGTTTAGGGGACTGGGTGAAAGAGGCGAAGGGATTAAGAAGTACAAAGTGGTATCACAAAATAGTCACAGGGATGTAAGTAAAGCCTAGGGAATACAGTCAATAATATTGTGATAACAGTCAATAATATTGTGATACGGTGTCAGTTGGGGCACTGGAAACACTGAGGGAAACACTATGTAAAGTATATAATTGTCCAACCACTAAGCTGTACACCTGAAGCCAATACAAAATAAAATTAAAAGAAAAATAATTAAAGAAAAATCACTGTAGACTTGTTTGTTTCTGGGTTTCGGCTGTTTGTTTCCAATCCTGGTTTACACAGGGCTGATAGTTTATTCCTCAGTAGTAGCAACAAAGATGGTGAATTTGGTTTTGTGATCTAATCATTATTATTCTCAATGGTGGAACCTATTCTCTATCAGATGACAGATGATAGAAATTTTGGTTTGTTAGTTGGCTTTTGTTTTTTCCAATCTTTTTGTCTGTTTACATCTTTTCTATGTTAGTCTTGTTTCCATTGGAAGTAGAGGTCCCATTAGAGATCCAATGTGAGATTTTGTGTATCTAACTATACTTTTAATTTTTGGTAAGTCCGAGTCTTGATCAGTAACTGAAGTTCTGTAACTGACCTTAATATTTTTATGTGTGACTGTGTTTCTATAATCTAGGAGGTTTTTCTTCCATTGTACGAAAGTGAAATCTTTTCCTAATTCAAAGACATATTAATAAATTAAATATAAAGTCTCTTAAAGGAGTTCTATTAGTATTGCTTGATGGAGATTAGTAAGTACTGACTTGAACCTAATATTCTGCAAATTCCTAAAAAATAAAGAAAATGGAATTTCCACTGTTTTATATATGCCATTTTTTAGAGAAAAAAATCTCATGTAAATTAAGGCTCACAGCATTTTTTAAAATTTATCTTTATTGTTGAAAGTATTACAGATGTCCCTCTTTTTTCCCCCATTGACCCCCTCCACCCTGCTCCCACTTGGTCCCCAGGCCTTCACCACACTATTGTCTGTCCATGGATTATGCATATATGTATGTAAGTTCTTTGGCATTTTTATATGAAAATTCAAATTCAAATAATCAAAATTAATTCTTGGACAACAGACTGATTTGGTAACTTTTTTTTATAAAATAGCCATAGATCTTCTCCCTGATCTTATCAGAATGGAGTATAAAGAAAGTATTCAAAATTACAAAAAAAATTGTGTATTCAAACAACTGGAATTATCATTTTGACAGTTTTATAGTGAGTCCACTGAAATATAACTTCTGAGATCCTTAGTTATTTTAAGATTTTGGTTTAGTGTTAGTAAACTGTTTAGTGGAAATTCATTGGATAATTTTTAAATAAGACTGATTATTAAAACATCAGTCATGGTGTGTGTGTGTGTCTTTACTTATACCTTTATAGAGTGTCTATATCTTTGGATCATGTTAGTAAATGTGTTTGTTTTTGCTATTCTAAGAACGTTTACTACCTTTAAGAATGCATACGTAGGGTGTTTGTGGCGGTAAGAGTTATATTTTGAGTCTTCCTGAGCTTTGTTAGTCTACTGAAATCATTATGACAGACAGTTCTCAGTTACCCACCTTTAGGTTGACAAAGACTCTCTTCTCCTTGACCAAACTTTAGTCAGGTTCCTCTGAGCCCACTTGTCCACTAGGCCTCAACCTGGGGCCCATTGTTGCTGGACTGCATAGCTCACTTTTAGCAATAATGCTGCTGTCAGTTTAGAGAAAATACCTCACTTTTAATATCCAATAAAATTTCTAAAGCCCCACCCTTGATATCTGATCACTTGGCCTGCCCTCAGGAAGAATTCTGTTAGGTCATTTTAGCAAGCATTCTCTCTATCCTTCATGTCTCCTCTTAGCAATTTTCCATCCACCAACACCTTTTTTCTATCTCCTCTTTGGCTATAAATCCCCACTTATTCTAATTGTATTGGGAATTGAGCCAGTTCTATACTGAGGTCTCTTTTCTCCTGTTACAATAGTTCGTAATTAAAATCAGTTTTAACCACTTAAACCACTGTCAGAGTACTGGTCTGTGAAGTAAGTTAGTTACTTTGGTTAAAGTCATAAAATAGGTGATGGAGACTGTACTAGAATTATAGTCAAAAGTTAAGATTGACTATGCAAGGTAATAGGATCTAATTTTGTTTATCAAGAGGAAAAAAAGGATAGCTTCATCCTAAGATAGAATGTCTAGTTCCAGCATCTGAAAGAGGATTGTTAAAAACAAACCCAATGAAAATAGAAAGCTGTAGAAGGTTCAGGAAGCAAATTCTGTTTGCTTTGGTATCTGAAAACAAATGATATATGTTAATATTTTGGAAACATTTGCACAGCTCAGCTTTGATGGGTTTCTTTTTAAAAACTTAGAAATGTTTTACCACCAAGCTCTATATTGAAGCAAGACTAAAACTGGGTTTTTTCTCTGTTTGAATGACATAACAAATTTATTTTGATGTATTTATTCTGCTCTTGACTAAAGGAAGTAAATATCATTTTTTTTCTTTTTTTTTTGTGCTCAGTATTTTTTATCTTTATTGTTGACAGTATTACAGATGTCCCCCTTTTTTCCCCCATTGTCCACCTCCACCCAGTTTCTTTTCCAACCCAGGCCTTCAAGTAAATGCTATTCTTTACCTTCTGTGTAATCTTCTGAGTTAGCAGATATTCTTTAGTTTACAAAAATAACTTTTTGGTCTTATACTGACTTTATATTTCTCTATTATTTAAAAAATATAGTTAATTGCCTATGAAAGAGCTAGAGTTCCTCTACTGTTTATTTTAAATATATTTGCACTCTGATTAAGAGGTAACTATGCTACAACCATTCCTGTTCTCTACACTACTCTTATGCATTGATTTGTGTCCACCAACTAAATATGTTAAAATCGTAACCCTCAATACCTGTGAATATGACCACACTTGGGAATACAGTCTTACTGCAGTTGCAGATATAATCAATTTAAGATGAAGTCATGCTGAATTAGGGTGGGTTGGAAGATACTTCTTCATGTTCTGAGGATCTTACTGAAGTCTTCCCTCTTGTGTGTTTACAAAAATTACTTCATATAAATATTATTCCTTAGAAATTTAGGGTCAAGATTATTAAAATATTTGGTTTACAAATACTTTATGTAACTCTTTTCAAAAGTGAATGTCCCTCCCAACCAGGCATGGCTCAGCAGTTGAGCATCAACCTGGGATCCAGGAGATCGCGGTTCAATTCCTCTTCAGGGCACATGCCTGGGTTGCGGGCTCAATCCCCGGTGAGGGGCGTGCAGGAGGCAGCTCATCAATGACTCTCTCATCATTGATGTTTCAACTCTCTCTCTCTCCCTCCCTTCCTCTCTCTAAAATCAATAAAGATATATATATTTTTTTTTATTTTTTTTTTAAGTGAATGTCCCTCCCTTCTGAGAAACAAAAGGGATTCAATATCAGTGTGAACAATAAAATTAAAGTAGAACTCTCTGAGTTTGACCATCAATAATGAACATCAGTAATCAGCGAGGGCTCTTTGCAATTCAGGCGTAACTTAAGAGATCTTCCTGTAATTCACTAGCTGTCTGCATACTCTCCTCATTGCCACCTTCATTTCTTGATTTCTGAATGTGTAAATGATAGGATTCAGGAAGGGAGTGAGAACTGCATCAAAGATGGCCAAAAACTTATCCAGGTGTGTGGAGGGAGATGGCCACATGTAGACAAATATCAAAGGACCAAAGAACAAGACTACCACAGTGATGTGAGCTAACAGTGTGGACAGAGCCTTGGATGAACCAGCTGAAGAGTGTTTCTGAACAGTGAGAATGATGATGATATAGGAAATGATCAGTATGAAGAAGGAGCCAACAGAGATGAAGCCACTGTTGGCTGTGACCATGAGCTCTAGCTGGTAGGTGTCTGTGCAGGCAAGTTTGATGAACCGAGGAAGGTCACAGTAAAAGCTATCCAGAACATTAGGACCACAGAAGGGTAATTTTACCACAAAAGCCAATTGAACCACGGAGTGGATAAGGCCAGTCGTCCAGGCAGCCACTAAAAAGAAAATGCACATTCTTGGGCTCATGATGGTCAGGTAGTGGAGAGGCTTACATATGGCAACGTATCTGTCAAAGGCCATGGCTATGAGCAGCACCATCTCCACACCACCAATGACATGGATGAAGAAGACTTGAGTCATGCAACCGCTAAAGGAAATGACTTTACGCTTTCTGAAAAGATCATAAATCATCTTGGGAGAAGTGACAGAAGAAACTCCCAGATCAATGAAGGAGAGGTTGGCCAAGAGAAAGTACATGGGGGAGTGTAAGTGAGGGTCAGAAGTTACAGTGAGCATAATGAGGGAGTTTCCCAACATGCTTCCCACATAAAATGTGGAAGAGAACACAAAGAGGAGAAGTTGGAGCTCCCAGGAATCTGTGAGTCCCAGGAACACAAACTCTGACACCACAGAGTAATTCGCTCCATCCATCGGCTTTGTCAGCATTGCTACCTGAAAATGTAAATTGTGATAATCATGTAATAAATTAGGTAAAGATTGAAGTTATGAAAGCCTTTCTCTAGTATTAAAAGACCTAATGTGCCCAGGGCCTCTGAAATGTAATCACAGAGAACTTGGTGGCTTTTATGTGGAGTTGTGCTCCACTTCAAAGTCGTCTCTGCTTCTTCCCAGAGTTGATGCTGTGATATCACTCATGATACAAGATAGTCAACATAAGTAACAGGAATTCAACCTTAAACCTTTTGCTTTTTGTCTCAAAACTAATATACGGCCCAGTCACAAGGAGTTAATTACTATTGCATTCCCTTTCAAGCCTATAAACTTTATCTGACAGACCCTTCTTCTCTTCTTTCCTACTCCTCACCTCTGAGAACATTTTCATCTTAAATATTACTTATTTACCACACCTATGATGTCTTGCTTTATTATTACTAGTATTTATAATTACTAGTATAACCACCAGGTTTTCTCTGCATTTAATACCTCTTTGCTTCCTCCCAGGGTTGATACTATGATGTTCTTCCTTCATGAGATACAAGGTTGATCTAGGTGGGAAATAGGAATTCAACTCCAAATTCTTTTGATTTTTGGTTCTAGACTACTAAATCCTGGCTCCAGTCACATAAAACTGTAATATTTTGAACAAAAAATAAATAATAAATAAATAAATAAATAAATAAATAAATAAATAAATAAATAAATAAATAAATAAAGGCATTGTGGGTTTAACATCTCCCTCAGCTCAAACTTTCTGCATTTTCATATTTAAAATGTCACAAAACACCTTCCTTATATCCAAGTAAAATTCTACCTCCTCTAATTTAAGACCACCTCTACTTTTACTTTTTATAACTGTGGGAAATATAAATAATTCTGTGTCCTTTTCAAAAATCCTTTATGTACATAAATGCAACAAATTAAGTCAACCTTAGCTTTCTGTTTGCAAGATTTAACAAATTCACTACCTTTTATATTACTTATTAGGATCTCTTTCTCACTCCCTTCCATCCAAAAAATTTCTCAACCTTCTCTAAGCCTTTCTTCATACTACTTACAGCTTAGAGATAAAATTAATATAAAACATTCTAATTCTAAACCACATAAGAGACCAGGGAAACTAGTTCAATCCCCTGGTAGTTTATTTTTAAATTTTTTCACACCATATTTTAAAATGGCATTACATTGGAAATTATTCATTCTGCTTTGGATTTTTTGGTCTCCATGTCTTTTATTTCCATTAAGGTGTCTATAAAATATTCTTTTATTTTGTAAACTTGACAAATTCCTAATAAATTTGCTTCCCTTTTCACAGAAGATGATCATTTTATACCCATCTCTCTTAAAAAGCTAATGTAGAGAAAAATATAATCACCTTTTTTTAAAAATCTGTGTGTATCATCAATTTTTCTTGCCTGTTTATCAAAGTGGCAGAGGGCGAGAATCATTCATTTAATCAGCATCATGATTAGAGTGATTAATTGCAACCTATGCTGAATCTAGAATATTGCAAAACCACTTGACTTTTTCTAATGTCTTTCACATTACCTGAGGCACAGTGTGATTCTAACTAAATGTCAAGGTCAGCTAATCTTCTCTGATATTTCAATAAACTTTTCTAAATTATGTTTTTATACTATTCAGTTTTATATCCTGGGCACTATCTACTTTGCTTTAGGATAGCGCTCAAGCACTTGAGTATATGGCTCATATTCTTAGCAATTCCAAAGACAAAATTACGTCTGAAATAAAGCCACTCTTTGAATTGTTAAATTTATTTCCATCCTTCATTTTACCTGTTTGAAGAGAACAGCATCTTCCAGGAGTCTGAGATTTTCCTGTGTTCTCTAACACAAAGTGCCATCTAAAATCCTGCCGTAAGAACAAATGAAGCTGATTACAGCTCAAGACAGTGACCAAGTGATACTGCAAAAGAGTGAGTTTAGAAGGAGCTTATGGACCAAGGGACTTTGTCCCTAGAGAACTACTTGGTTTGACCAGAGCAACCAAAGAATCTAAAAACTAATAAGACACCAGAGAGGAAGAGGGAAACAAGAGTAGAATATTTTTGTTTAAAGGCTCCATGCTATTTTGCTGGAAAAATTATAAATATTAGTGGTTACCACTAAAATTAATCTCTGAAAATTGGCAAATATTAACTCAAAAAATGAACTGTAATCATATTGTTAATCTCCAAAAAAAGCCAATGTGCTTAATTTTTTAGTATAGTTTCAGTGGTAGAAAAATGTACACAGATTTCATTTTTATACAATCATATTTTGAGTAATGGATGTGCACAAAGATTTAGCTATAAGAAGTTTATTCCAGTGAATAAAGTATATAGAGTTTAAAATTGAATGAAACAATTAAAACATAACAATTCATGATAAATTGGTTATAATACATCCATACAGTCAAATTCCCTGAAGCCACTGAAAATCAAGTTCAAACTCTGTATAGTCTAAAACACACTGTTGAATGAAATTCTGGGTAGCAAAGTAGCATGTATAGTATGTTATCATGCATATAAACACATATCCATATCTGAACAAATAGACAATAAACTTTTTTTGATAAGTACTTCAAGACAGTGGGATTGGTAGGTGAGAAAACAACAATTTTGACTTTCAATTTTGTATGCCTGTATCAGTCCAGATCCTGCTAGGACAAAAAAAATTTTTAAATGGCACACTTAAATTAAGAAACTGGAAAAGAGCTTAATAAAGGCACAAAGTCTTTTATCCGGGGAACAAATAGGGCAGGAAAGATAATATCAGGATAGAAGAACTTGAGCATCATAGAATAATTAGCTATTAAAGTATTGCAGAGTGATCTAAAGCCAAAATGTTAGTCTCCCCCAGTGTATGTCATATGAATTATGTAAGGGAAAAGGGGGAAAATGATAATATAAAACATAGCTATCAAAATCCCCTTTTGTATAGCTGTTCAGTAGATCTATTTTGGTAATGGAATTTCCCTCATTTCATCTTACCTTCTATCATCAATACTTAGGCTGGACAGGGTACTCTACCTGGTGGGGTGAACAAAAATTTATTCCTATAGATTAATAGTCTTGAGATGATCCTCTGTTTAATGGGATGCCACTATTTTCCACTGGGCAAAGGATCACTGAGCAGCACTCCAATAAAGCCCCTGAGTTCTGGGCTTGTCCCCATTGTGGAATAGGAACCGAATTTTCCCTGGTAATTGGGATCTGTCACCCCAGCAATGAATACTGTTCCTAGACCCAAATAAGAGAACCCCTTGTCCTGGTGTTTATCTTACAGAAGACCTAAAATTGGCTCCTTCCCAGTCATGCCTTTCACCATGGTGTGAAGATTTCGAGGAACCAAAGAGACATGTCTACCTGGAGCTTATGCCCATCCTTCTAAATCAGGTTCTGGTCCCCAAAAACCCAGGAAGGTTTTTTTTTAATTTCTTTAAGAACTTCCCCAAATTTGAGAGAAACATCATTTGGTTGCCTCCCAAACGTGCCCCGCCAGGGTCGAACCTGCGACCTAGGCATGTGCCCTGACCAGAAATGGAACCTGCGACCTCCCGGGGCACTGGATGCTGCTGCAGCCAACTGAGCCACACATGGACTTCCATCTTTTCCCTCACTTCCCACAGATGTCAGGGTCAGGTCCTTTTCTCTCTGCTGGTTCAGTGATTCAAGGAGCCCAAAGAGGTCAAAGACTAGACTCAGCTCTGTTCCCTTTGGAAACATTCTTCCCTGAGGCCTTAGGACCTCCGAACCTACTAAACTAAAGTTCCCAAGAATAATAGGAAACACAAATTCACAGTGCTGCTCTCAGCACTACCGTTTATTATTGGTCTTATTTGGTCCTATTTTTAGAGTGACTTTTTCCTTGGCTTCATCTATTCCATCTTTAAGGCAGATAGCAATGTGTATATTGGCCACTGGTTTAAGATACGTAGTACATCAAATAGACAGCATCCTAATCTTGCAAGCTGTTCACCTCCCACTTGGTACAAAAGCTGAGCATTCTCTAGGCCATTCCACTACTCTATCAAACCAGTTGTTTCTGGGCGTTGGAGCACAAGTCCAGTGAATGCCATGGGTGTAAGCCCATGGTCACACTTCATTTTCTATTACGATATGTCCAGATATAGTATTATATGTCACATCGTAGCAACAGATAAAGCAGTAACGATATTCTATGATTCAATAAATGGTAGTGCTGAGAGCAGCACTGTGGGTGGGAAAGGCAAAGCAGTGCCTAAAGTAAATAAATAAATAAATAAATAAATAAATAAATAAATAAATAAATTTATATAAGCATATTATATATTATTACATATTTTACATGTATATTATAAACATATAGTGTTTTTAATATGTGAATAGTAATATTTTTATATTTACATATGCTTTGTATATATATTTACAATAAGTATATATATATAAAAATAAGTATTTGTAAGTTGTATTTATATATATAATATTTATCCCTATGGAGTGAGCTTAGAGATAAACAAATGTAGATATAAATATCCCTATGAGGATAAGCATCTCCCCATTTCATAGAAGAAGGGTTTCATTCTATTTTTTCTGCCCCAGGTAGACAGCTAGTCCTCTCAGAGCGGAGTGAGATATGGCACCACACAGGGTGCTGTCCATTCGCTTTGCTATTGCAAAGCTTAGGCACTCGGGGGTGACTATAAGCAGATCAGCCTCAGTGAGGGGAAATTCTTGTTGTTGGTTTCATGCAGAGGTGTCAACTATGCTACTATGGCCACGTTTAGTGCCAGTTAAGCAGTTCTAGAACAGCTGGGGAAAGAGGCTGACTGACATCCACAGGGGCAAGTGTTTTTGTTCCCGTACAGTGAGTGAATAACCTCTAATACTTCTTCTTAAAATATGTTTTACTGATTGTTTTAGAGAGAGAGGAAGGGAAAGGGAGAGAAACATCGATGAGAGAGAACATCCATTGGTTGCCTCCTGCACGGCCCTCACCCGGGAATCCAGCTGCAACCCAGGCATGTGCCCTGACCGGGAATCAAACCAGGACTCCTTGGTGCATGGGCCAATGCTCAACCACTGAGCCACACCGGCTGGACATCTAATAGGCTTTTACATGAGCATAAATGCTGTCATTCTCTGTGCTTTTCTGAGAAGTCCAGCTGCATACCTCTCCCCAGAACTATGATACTGTATGAGTTTGTTCTTTTTTAGGCTCCGAACAGCTGAACCAACCACTAGGCCTGCCCACAAATTAGTAAGATTTGTGCCACAAGCCATCTTTCCTTCCAAAAAAAGAGTACAACTAAAGGTATTCCCTGGGGCTCTTTCCATTAGATGGCTTTTCCTGGACCACTGCTCTTCAAGGCAGCCTCTGAGTAAAGCTTAACGCCACGGCCACTCACTCACAGCATCACACGCTTAACTATTTGTAAGCCAGCCTATGTCTTCTCCATTTGCGAGTGATGGGGCCCCTGTTTGTGAGGAAGACCCACAAGTAGGAATTGTTTTTAATTAAATGAGTTATTCTATTATTTATTACCAGAGACCCATAGTGCAGGGGTTAAACTAACAGGCCCTGGATCCAAACTGCAACACTTTGAGCCCAGGCTTATTACTCAATAGACCTTGAGGACATTTTTTATTGAATTTATTGTGGTGACATTGGTTAATACAGTTATATAAGTTTCCAGTGTACAAATTCCCTCCTCTTGAATTTTTTTTGAATAGTTTGAGAAGGATACGGGTGTTAGTTCTTCTTTAAATGTTTGGTAAAATTCACCTGTGAAGCCACCCGGTCCAGGACTTTTGTTTGTTGAGAGTTTTTTAATTACTACTTCAATTTTATTAGATGTAATCTGTCTATTCAGATTTTCTGGTTCTTTCTGATTCAGTTTTGGGAGATTGTGGCCTTGAGGGCATCTAACATCTTTGTGCCCCAATCCCTCCTCTCTAAAATGGGGATAATGAGAATATCTGCTCCATACAATTCAAGGTAAACCACTTAGGACTATACCTAGACATACACTGCACAGTTTCTGGAAAACAAAACCCTGCACACATATTTTATAAATATTTTATTTTTATGTTTATTGAAATATTTTAAATTTATTTTTCTGGGAGAAGCACAATGAGCTCAGCATGACTTACTTAAGCAGAATACACAATTCACCAATCACATTGTTTCCCACAAAAAAAGGGAATATTATTAATTGTAAGCATTTGGGAGGAACTTCAAGCCTACAAAACAGAATATAATCAAAGATCTCTCTGAACCCCACAGTAGACCAAAAAATACTGTTAATAATGAATTTTAAACATTTTTTTCATAATTAACGCAATGGTTTAAAATTTGGCTTTGGTGGGCCCTGAACAAGGAAATGTGTGATAGCGGTAGAAATTAGGAAAGGGTTCAGAATTGATAAAAAAGTGTTAAGTGCTAAGGAGAATACAAATGGGAGGTATAACAGTCTCTCTTCAAATATACCTATAGGAAAAAGTTAAAAGAGTGAATGAAATATGAGCAGAAATTCAAATACAAAATTGACTTGAAGGTACAAGGGCACTGACATAAGAACCAGAGACAGTTTTTGGTGCCTGACTATCTCTGGTGATTTTTGGCCGTGTGCTTCTGGATAAATTCCAGTCACCCTTCAATTCCTGGCTTTTAGCATGTACAACTGAGGTGATTAGAACAAATGATGTTGATTACCCATTCTAGCTTTAAATTCAAAATTCTAACATAGAATTAACAATTTTCCATACTTGTCAGATAGAGGAGCCTGATAAGGAGGCAAAATATGTTGGTACTGGGGATACAAGAAGCAAAGAGAGTAGTAAAAAAGAAAATTAAAATCAAAATAGTTATGTAGCAAATAGATGAAAATAATATGAATGCATATTCTACCTATCAATAGAATAATCTGTGTAAAATAGGAAAAAGGTAAACTATTATTTGCTCAAGTACATGGTACTCTCTTAGACCATGTAAATTAAAAAAGATATTATGATTTGGTCTTTAACACTGATGTACAGAGTGTCAAAGAATATCATTTCTCATTTAATGATGAAATAGATACCATAATTTAATAGATACTAGATCTCTAGGCATATAACATGGCCTAAGTCTTGAGTATTTCTCTGAAATTGCATAATGTTTTTTCTGCAACCAGCATGGGGGAGAATCTTATAGTTCCATGTCATCAAAGCCAATTCATTTACTAAATCTTCCTGTAATGCACAAGATGACTGTACAATCTCTTCATTGCCACCTTCATCTCTTTGTTTCTGAATGTATAGATGACTGGATTCAGAAAAGGAGTGATAAATGCATCAAAAATAGCAAGATATTTATCCAGGTGTGATGTGGGAGAAGGCCATGTGTAGAAAAACATCAGCGGCCCAAAGAACAAAACCACCACAGTGATGTGAGCTGACAAAGTGGAGAGGGCCTTGAATAAAGCACCTGAAGAGTATTTCCAAACAGTGAACAGAATAAAGATGTAGGAAATGACCAGCAAGACAAAAGATCCCACAGAAATAAGTCCACTATTGACAGTAACCATGAACTCCAATTCTTGGGTATTTGTGCAGGCAAGTCTGAGGAGCCGAGGAAGGTCACAGTAAAAACTGTCCAATACATTAGGGCCACAAAAAGGCAAATCTACCACAAAAATTAATTGAACCAATGAATGGATAAAGCCAACAACCCAGGAAGTGACTAAAAAGTACATACATATTCTTGGACTCATGATGGTCAGGTAGTGGAGAGGCTTACATATGGCCACATACCTGTCAAATGCCATGGCGGTGAGCAGCACCATCTCAGTGCCCCCAATAGCATGACTAAAGAAGATCTGAGTAATACATCCCCAAAAGGAGATGGCTTTGTGCTTCTTGAAAATGTCACAAATCATTTTAGGGGCTGTGATTGAGCAAAAAAACATATCAATGACTGAGAGGTTAGCCAGGAAGAAATACATGGGGGAGTGCAGACGAGCATCCAAGGTTACAGTGAACACAATGACAAGGTTTCCCGTCATGCCCGCCAAGTAGAACAAAAAGGAGACGACAAAAAGGAGAAGTTGAATCTCCCATGAATTGGTGAGTCCCAGGAACACAAACTCTGTGACTGTGGAGTGATTCATTCCATCCATTGTCTCAGACACCAGGGTCCATTTTCATGTTACCTAAAATGAAGAAAATTTTTAGAAATGTATAGCCAAGTAATAGTGCTCAAGAAAGAAAGCCTTCAGTCCATGAAAAAATCATAACATTAAAATCTCACACAGCCAAATAATCTTCACTACATGCACACTGGACTTCTACTTAGAGAAGTCAGCTGGTTCCCAAATGACATTATGGTTTTCAAAACTACTACTACTAATTTAATTCCATTTCTGGACCTGTGTTCCTTCTTCTTTCTTTAGTATTACATGCATATTTTTATATTCTCCTGCCCAGTGTGTTCGACTTCGATAATGTATGTTATCTTCAAATACTTTTGACTATGATTTCTTATAAATTAATATTATTTCAGTCATTCATGTTACCATCTAACAATTTTTCATGCACAGCATACAGCTTCCAAAGTCCCTTTTGTTATTCATATTGTTCAACTGGACTTTAAAAGTTTTCTTTCTTTCAACTTTCAAAATTTCTTTCATTCTATTCAAATCACAAAATCCAGTTCTCAATGTCCCAGCTCAAACGTTTTCTCATTTGTGAAAATTTCCAAATCTGCACATTTCTATACTCCTTCTGCACTGTTAGCATTTATTGCACTTTGCCTCTCATAATTACATAAATCTCCATCTCTCCAATTAAAATATAGCTTCCTGAGTACAGAAATCATGTCTGGTTCATATAGGCAGCCCCCACCTCCATCACAATCGCTAATGGTGACTAATACAGTCATTTAATGAATGTTTCACACTTGTTGAATGACGGATGACCCTGGAGTCAAGAAAGTACACTATAATTCAGTAAGGTTCATATTAACAGTATGTTTTGTGTTATCAATCAGGAGTTATCACAGGATCCCAAGCCTCATTCCTACAGTTGTTTAACTATTCAAAGTAATATTTGCACAAGAAAATTCTGTCATCAAAAGAAATATGGGGGTCTCCATTATTAACTTAAAATAGTCAATAAAGGGCCTTTGATATGTTTCAAAATGGGAGAAAAATCATTTTATTTTATAAATGACACTCACTTTCCAAAAACAAAAATCTCAGTTTTTCACATAAAATATGTGATGAGCTGCGATCAATAATCTCCTCTTCTAGTGTGTGTACACAATATACACATACACTGGGTCACCAAAGATAGGAACTCTGCCACATTAAAGTTGTCCTTTTTTGTTCCAAAGTGCATTTGGAATGGACAAAAAAGTGACAGAAATAAAAAAAATTTAAAAACTGAGTGAAAAGAGCCAGACAGTGTCTGTGTCTATAATTGAGAGAGGATGATGACTGAGGTACAAAGTCCAGAAAAAGAACCAAAGGACTTTGCACACATACCAGTATGGGGAGATAAAGGCAAAATTACAATTTTTAGGGAGAAAAAACTACCAAAGAAAAGCCATCAGAGGTCCACTGTTCAATAGGAAGTCCCTGATTTAGTACAACACCTATGTTTTATCAGTGAAATAATTAATATAGAAAGAGATACAGGTAGTGACCTGATCATTAGCACTAAGATAATTGGTGGGAGAGTTTATACCAGAATCAAGAACCCCTGACTCTCACTGAAAATTCTTTTTATTAAATAGCTTTTGTTTTAGTTTTCTATTTCTGCTGTAACAAATTAACAGCAACAGTAGTTTTAAAAACACACAGTTCTGGAGATGAAAAAGCCAAAATGGGTCTTTCAGGCTAAAGTCAGGGTATTGACAGAGCTGCATTCCTTATGGAGAGTCTAAGAGAAAAACCATTGGCTTGCTTTTTCCAAAGTTGCCTGCATTCTTTGGCTCATGAGCCCTTCCTCCCTCTTCGAAGTACATCACTCTGACTTCTGCCTCCACTGGAGTACATCAGTCCAATATCCTCCCTGACTCTGACCCTCTGCCTTCCTCTTATGAGGGCCCTTGTGATTACACTGGGCTAACCCAGATAATCCAGGATAATTTTCTCATCTCAAAATTCTTCATTACATCTGCAATGTCCCTTTTGCCATGTAAGGTAATACTGTCACAGGTCCAAGGATTAAAACATGGCCAACTTTGGGGGCCATTATTCTGTATACGACAACTTTCTTACATGTGACCAAGTATTTTAGGAGAAAAAGGAAAATATTAAAACTAATCAATACTCTGACATAGGGAATTTCAGATAGCCTATCAGGAAGGTGAAAGAGATATTTGGAGGAAGGACAGATATGGTGGGAGCATCCTGACTTTTTCCCCGAAGCTACACTTAAGTAACTTCTGACTCCAACTACAACCAGGACCAAGCCTGAGCAACTAATGTCAACCAATGAAAGAATGCTATGATAATCAGTCAATCAATATGGTCTTGGACAAGTTGTTATGCCAGGTGTATATGACTCCTGAATGGTTCTCTGAATTATTTTTGTTCATTAATTTAATAAATATTTTGAGTGCCCAGATGCCAAGCATCACTTCAGGCATTGGAGACATAGCATTGACAAGAATTTTTGCCTTTGTGGAGTTCCCATTCATGACAGAAAATGCAATTTTTGTCTGTTACATACAATTCTTCTTCTCTAGAAGGGATAATAACATTTGAAGAGGTACTGTAATTAGTTAATTTTTCAATACCTGAGTTCAGAAAAACAAGCAGTAGCCAAGATACACTTCCTTTGAAGAGGGGGTTTCAGCTTCATAGGAATCCCTTTGCTAAATCATTACATTTTAATAATTCTAACTTCTTACCTCTGTTTCTCCAAACCTAGGGGTGGTAGCTATTTCCTGAAGCTGTTACCTTCAGGATAATATACAGTTCTCTTTATATGCTTTAACTACTAGTTAACTGGTTCATTTTTTTAATTTAAGTATAGTAGTTACTATATTAGTTATATTAGTTTCAGGTGTACAATATAGTGTTTCAACATTGTTATACCTTAGATGTGATCATCCCACTAATTCCAGTCATCATCTGTCACTCTGCAAACTTAGCACAACATTATTGACTATATTCCCCTTCACCTTTTTCACCCATCTGCCCACCCGTGATCCTCTGGTAATCATCCCATCAGCCTATGTTTTTATTAATCTGTTTTTTATTTGTTTTGTTTGTTCATTCGTTTTGTGTGTTTTTTTAATTCCATGTATAAGTGGAACAACAATATGGCATTTGTCTTTGACTTCTTTCACTATCATAATTCTGTAGACTAACTGAAGTGCAGCTCAAAAGCGATGGGGGGAGAAAGATTTCATGGCTCTTTCACTCATTCATTCAACAAATATTTACATAGCATCGATAAAGTGCTTAGTACTCTGCTAAGCCTTAGAGACAGTATAAAGATGAAAGGAGAATAGATACATAGCATGTGGAATAAAGGAATGAAGAAATCGAACACATACGAAATGAGACTGTAAAGTTATCAGAACAATTTTAAGAGTGTGTAAACTGGTTATGACTTACAACCAAAGTCATGAACTATGAACCAAATAATCAAAATTTTTCTAGAAATAAGCAGAAAAATAAAGCAAAAAGATTACTGAGGGAAGAAATGCTTCTAACCAAGTTTTTTAAGACTTCCATTAAGCAGGAAAAACGAGAATATAATATGAAGTAAAAATATAAGCACTGCTTCCGCTAAACTGAATTTGAATAGCAAAAAGTAACAAACGAGAACAGCAAAAGAAACAGTGGTAAACTTGGCTGTTAATGAATTTGCAAGAAATAGAGTCAGCGAAATTTGAAGGGATTTATTAGGTCATTCAGAAAAAAAAATGAAATTCTGTGTGACAGAGTCTAGCCAGAGGGCAAGGACACTTTAAAAAAAAATTAAGTCCATTTTTTAAAATCTGAAATAAATGCATAGGAAGATGAGAAAAAGGAAAGCAAAGTAAAAGATGGACTGTGGGAAAACAGTGCGGCGAAGGCCTGGGGTGGGGCAGGGCCTGGGTGGAGGGAGCAAAAGGGGGGGAAACTGGGAGACATCTGTAATGCTATCAACAATAAATATATATATAAATTGGACTGTGGAATGCAGCAGGGGAGCAAGATGGTCAGTTAGGTGGAAAATTATGACAAAGAGGAAGAAATGGAAGAATGGGAGCTTGTTCAGATTTGTAATCTTAAAAGCCCCAGGACCCAAAATTATGTTGTAATTGCACCGAGCATTAGAATTGCTTTCTTTTAGGCTAGCATCCTGAATTCCCTAGTTTTACTTTCATTGCTAAGGGAAGGGTGCTCCCTTAAATTATTACAGACAAACAAGTTACCAGATGGTGTTCCTTAGCTCAGATCTTATGCGGGCAAGAAATGAGAGTTTTGACAACAAAGATATTAGTGACCCATTTTAAACCTGATTCATTACCCACAAAGGATTAGCTTGGACAGGTTGCTGCGGAAGACAGATAAAGAGCAGATGAGCTCAGCAGGAGAGGAACAGACCTCAGGCATGAACAGGAGGAATGGGCTCAAAGACAAAATGCACCTCCCCTACAATCCCTTCTCAAGCAGAGGAGAGAACATAATGCCAATAGAAACTATCAGCAGACCTGGAAACTTACCCAGTTCCTGTCTTCGAGTCTTCCGATTTCTTAGCTATCTAATGGCTCTGAGTATAGTCTCTGAACGGCTTGTAGAAGACGCTAGGTTCTGGATGCTTGACCACCCTGAGGCACCCCAGGCCCTCCGTGGAAAGGGTGCTGCTCTCCTACGACCCTCGCCATTTCAGATTTTTCCCTTTGAGTTCCCCAGTTCTGACCTAGCTATGACTCTCAAGAATTATAACAGGCATGAATTATAGCCATCATTTATTTAGACCACTCAAACGATTATGTCTAACAAATGCAGATTCTGCAGCACTTAATGGAATGATGATTTAAATATTTTTATCTATATGGAATTAGAATTGGGCAGCCTCTTAGAATAGATTCATAGGAATTTTGCATTTTAAAATTTAGAGGGGAAAACAGAGAGATGCTCATTATCCCCACTTAATAATATCATTTGGCCGAAAGAGATCTAAAAATATATTCTGACCCAGTTCCTCTGTTTTTTTCTCCAACCAGGACATGTCAGTTATTTATCAGTTCACAAGGTTTGAGAATTCATTTTCTTCCTTGGTTTCCTGCTTTTTATTAACATGATAGTACAAAGGTTTTTCCTTACAAAAGGAAAGTTCTTCTCCTTTCAATTAAGCCAATGTCCACTTAATTCTTTCTCTGTGAAATATAAGGAAGGTGTCAGCAAACCTCTCAGGTAAATGTTTAATATCCTTGACCTTGGTGAAATCAAATAAGGATCACTCCTCTGTACCCTCTAGATTTAATCACCTCAATTCCTCTAGCCTGTCCTCAGAGGATCTATCTTCTATCCCTTTATCTTTGTGACTCTGTCTAACCACCCCCATTTCACCACCAAACATTTCATTGTAGTGACCTAAAAAAAATTCTTATAAATGTTTTAAAACATAAACAAAAACCAGAGGATTGATTGCTGACTATTAAACATTATACATTGAGTTTTCTACTTTTTTCCCTCTGTGCTTCCATCACCTAGTTTTAACTGACACAACATTATTTTAGAATGAGCTATATCCCTAGATATTTTTCTTCTAAGCAAGTTTTCAATCACGCTTTCTCCACCTTGATTCTATGAAGTTGGGGGTTTATTTTTTAAAAACTTTACTTATGCATTTTCTCTTCTTTATATCTTAGTTATCTAAAGATAGAAGTGAGGCAGAAAACAAACTTATTATGAGGACAACACACATATTTGTCTTTACTTTCAGTACTAAGTTTCTCTAAAGATCCTGAGTACAGTTAACAAATCAACCTACATTGTAGTCCTGGCCACAGTGTGGACTCCAGACTCTGCAACGCGTCTCCAGTTGCACCTTTGGATCTCTAGGCCATTTCTAAGTCCTGGTTAAAAATTAGGTTAATTCTTGCTCTCCATCTCCACAGCCACTCATATTTATTCCCCTGTTACGCTCCACCACCATCTGTGTCTTCCTGCCTCCGGATCAAAGATTAATTGATACAAACAAAAAGCAAAGTGTTACCTGAGGTTGTCTCATTGCTGAAGTTTATCTAATATAATGTCCTCTTGTTGTCAACTTCACCCCATTCTTCCCTTGTAGCTATTCACAGACTATTATCTCAAGCACACAGAGGTAAATATGTTTCCATAAAGGGAAAAAATAGCTAATTAACTGCACTGGAGGATAGTGACCAAGTAATGCTATGGTGACCTGGGGTTGCAAAACTAACGTCCATTAGTCAAAGAAATTGTGTCCTAAAACTGTATTCGTTGTGATTGAAGCAACAAAGGGGAAAGGCTGATAATGAGTCACAGGAGGGGTGAACGACACTGGAATTTTTAAGAAACTTAATCTCTGTCCTTTTTTTTGCCACTTTAAATCCTATCATAGTGAAAGAAAGCATCCCTATGTAATTTGATAATATTTACTTTCCAAGAGATACAAACAAATTACATGAAACAGCCTTATAAATATTAATTCTCCCATATATAAATAAACTAGGCAAATGAAAAAATAATTTAAAATTATTAAAATTTTAATTAAAAATAGTTTATAGCCTGGCAGGACATGGTTCAGCGGTTGAGCATCGACCTAGGATCCAGGAGATTGAGGTTCAATTCCCGGTCAGGGCACGTGCCGGGGTTGCAGGCTTGATCCCCAGTTGGGGGCCTGCAGGAGGCAGCCGATCAATGACTCTCTCATCACTGATGTTTCTGTCTCTCTCTCCCTCTCCCTTCCCCTCTCTGAAATCAATAAAGATAATTTTTAAAAAATAGTTTATAATGTGACATTTGTAAATAATAAATTACCACATTGCAATAAGTACTTTGAGGATATGGGGTTTGTCTAATTTATATTTGTTTCTTCCAAAGCAGCTTGTACAGTTTCCTGCAATTAAACGGACCTACTATACATTGGTTGAACTTAACAAGAGAGCTCAGTCACTGAAATAATTCCATTGTCCTTTACTGTGCCTGTCATTTGGAGGCAGTAATAATATGAATAAGAAAGTTCACTTCAAAATGTTAAGAGGGAGTAACAAGCTTTGTTTCTCTCTGTCTTTTTTAGTCTCGGGTGCAGACGCCTGAGGCAATCATACTCCTCTGTAGTACACTATTAGCATTGGTTTACAAGGGCCCCTCTCTTGTTTTACTCGTTTACTCTCTTTCACCTCCATTCTCCACTTCAAATCCCTTTCCTTTAGAGGCAACCATCCTAGTGTTTATAAAATATGTCCTCGTGTTGTATGTTTTATCATAAAACATGTATGTTATTTTGTATGCACATACAAAATGAAATGTTATATATATATGTTATATATATTATTGTGATTCTTTTTTATCCGCTTAGCCTATGTTGCTATATGTACATCTAGTCTATTATTTCCAAATACTGCATAGTAATCCATGGTGGGTATGCACTATTTTTGCCTGTCTGATCTCCTAATGACATACAGATTATCTCCAAGGTTTTCAGGACCACTGCATGTGATTGTACAAGTATTGGGTGCAACTTGCCCAACACCCACATCCCATAACGTTAATATTCAGCTAGAACACAGCTGTCCAATAAAACTGGTTGTTGAACATTGGTTAAAATATAGCCACTGTCACAAGTCCCTTGAGGTTCCACCTGCCTCCCACGTTCTTTCCCCAGAATTTATTATAAATCAGCTACTAAAAGTTAGTGTCTGACCCGGCCAGGCGTGGCTCAGTGGTTGAGCATTGACCTAGGATCCAGGCGATCACGGTTCGGTTCCCGGTCAGGGTACATGCCCAGGTTGTGGGCTGCAGCCAATCAATGACTCTCTCATAATTGATGTTTCTATCTCTCTCTCTCTCCCCTTCTCTGAAATCAATAAAGATATAAATAAATAAAATAAAATAAAATAAAATAAAATAAAATAAAATAAAATAAAATAATAAAATAAAATAAAATAAAATAAAATAAAATAAAATAACATAAAATAAAATAAAGTTAGTGTCTGGAAAAACTGAGGTCTCCAGGATCTTGCTCCAACTCTGTGGCAAACATCTGTTCTAATGGGTCAGTGCCTATACCATGAAGCTATTTCTTATTTGAATCCTTTCCTGTACTAAAAGCAACACTTCGGTGAACACCCGAGAACATATCTCCCCGGAGATCAGCAGTAACAATGATTATGTGTCTCAGTGCGTTAAGAAGCATTGACTTCTCAACTAGTAATCATTATTATATTAATCACTCATTTATAACATAGAAGAAGTAATACAAATAAAGCAAATCTAAATTAGTGAGTAAATATCAGCACTAGAAATAATATCAGGGTGGGGGACAATTTTTTTCTCTACTGTCTAGAACCCCAGACTGAGGGCACAGAGAGTAGTCATTATTGCATCCTTGCTGCTATGGTAACATTCATATTCAATTTCTTACTCCAATAGAATTAGGCCAGAGAACCTATGTAAAACCCATCCTGGGCTAGGAGCTGTCTAAGGTTATTACTCTATCAGGACACTGGTAGAGGACCGGTTGAGAACTGCTAAGGAAAACTAAGAGTTGACAGAAGTTCAACATAGAAACATCAGCTCTAAAGGCTTAAGATCAGGAAACTCAAGAAGAGAGGGGCCAAGAATTTCACAATGATAGAAGTAAAAGGTAACTGAATCAAAGAAGGAGCAAAAGAAGAGAACCATGAGCAATCATGTACAGCTTGACTTTATAGTCCAACCAAGGTGAGATGGAGTTGAAAAAAAACTGTTGGTAATACCCACATGAAGTATATAAGTTACACAGACAAAATCATAATAAGCCATCATCAAGTCTGGGGATAACTTGGGGGAAGAGATTGACTAGTCAAGTAGGAAGAAAGAATGCAAATGGCAGAAGTAACATCTAATAAGTCACTCTCTTAAGATCAACTAATAAATCACCTGAGCATGTTTAACAGCACTAGAGGTGGCATGACTATTATGTGCCCCCTGATATGATGTATGAGAAAGTCACTTCATCTCTGCGCTATTCTGTACAAAAACCCAGAACCCCAGTCTAATTATGAGGAAAACTTCAGACAAACCCAAATTGAGGGACATTCCACAAAATACTTGACCAATGCTCCTCAAAGCTGTCACAATCATGATAAACAGGTAAGACTGAGACTCACAGCCAAGAGAGAAAAAGAAAGACATGGTAACTAAATGTAATGTGCTATCCTGGATTGTACTCTGGGGTAGAAAAAGGACATTAATGGAAAAACTGGTGAAGTCGGAGTGAAGTCTAGTGTTTAGTTAATAGTAATAGTGTTGGTTTCTGTTTTGACAGCTGTACCATGGAAATGTAAGATGATAACATTAAAGGAATCTGAAGCGGGGTGAGGGGTATATAGGAACTCATTGGACTGTCTTCACAACTTCTCTGTAAATCTAAAATTATTCCAAAATAAAAAAAATATTTAGAAATGGACTGAAAAAGAAATTTAAAATATGGCTGAATAGATTTATTAAGTGAAAATCATTTATGAACATTTGTTGAAACTCTGCTATTTGACAAATAGACATTCAAAATACAAGATGAATAATATAATGGTGCATGTCAGTAAAAAATTACAGTCCAGTGGAGACATGAGATTTGGAAACTGAGGAAACAAGATCTAAATTGACAGAAGGGCCTTGGATTTTTTTCTCTGTTCAAAAAATCTGGCTTGGTTGGTCAGAGCATAGTCCCCATATGCCAAGGTTGTGGGTTTGATCTCTGGTCAGGGCAAATACAAGAATCAACCAGTGAATGCATAAATAAGTGGAACAACAGCTTGATGTTTCTCTCTGTATATATCTCTCTCCCCTCTCTCCCTTCCTCTCTCTCGAAAAAAAAATCAATAAATACATTATTTTAAAATAATAATAATAAAAATAAAATGACAGAAGACAGCAAGAAAACAGGAGTCCATCAACCTAGATTCTATATTTGGATCTTCTACATATTCCTTTTATGACCTTGAGCTAATTGGTTAATTTTTCCAGTATCTAAGACTTTCTAAAATAGGGAAACTCTATAACATTATTTATAATTTACTTTAAAATTCAAAAATTGTATGATCCTAACAGAATTTTAATAGTTCTCTAAGCAGCTGCATTTGCTGTATAAGCTCTTCTCTTTCAGCTCTGATGCAGGAGCTGAGGCTCTGCCATTGGAGGGCGCTGGGGGGAGAGTGCAAGGTTGGAGGAGGAAGGGCTTATTGCTCCTTCCTGTGTGCTGCCTCTGGCCTTCTCTGCTCCCTGTGCCTGTGAGCATCACCCAGCCACACTCCTCACCTCAGCACACTTGGTTTCTTTCCAAGGCAGCGGCTGTTTTCCAACATTAGAGAAATTTGTGTCATCACACCCTCCCGAGGAACACCTGTGGTAGCCAGTGACACCCCTTCCTCAGGGGTTGTGCCCCTGTCCCATCCACGTCCTCTAAACTCAGAGACACTAGCACCAGCCAAGCAGCATCCTCTCCTCAGATATTTGAGTTTCAACTCCACAGGTACTTCCTCCAAGCTTTTGATAGGTTTTTGGTTTTTAACTTCAAGTTTTAATCATTCTAAACTCTTCCTTAGGGTAAACGTGTTTCCTACAGATGCTATGTCTGTGATATTTTAAAGTTCATTCTTTTTCAAATACCTTTAAAGTTTACAACTTCATAATTAATAACTCTTTGTATCAAACTTTCTCTGTTCAAAAAATCTAGTATGGTTTCTGCCTCTTCACCGGACCCTGAAAAAAGCCAGATTAGCAATAACACTGAGGGAAGCTAAAAGATAATGAGCTGGAAATATAGAAACAAATCATCTGTATAGTAAGATAAATCAGATGACGAAGAAAATTAACAATTGTCTTGAAAGTAAGACAGTCTACTTAACAGAAGAAAAGTAGAAAATGGACAATAAGCCACGTGCTGACTTTGAAAAGGGATTACTTAACATTGATATTTATTCTATTAGCACTAAATAGAGGTCAGACCATTGGTAAGAGAGCCACAACCTGTAGTCCTAGGTCTCTTACATAAGCAGAGCCCAGAGATTAACATCACAATTCAATTTGGAGAGGAAAAAAAAGACAGGACACAAACACATACTAGTAGATAGTGACATTCCGTTTAAATTTAACATACCTTATTTAGTTCATATCCGTCTGAAATTCTAGCCTGCTTTGCCTTTTTATACATCCTCAGTATACTTAAGAAACTTTAATTCCCAACTGAGTGCATAGTCTCCTCATTGCCACCTTCATCTCTTTATTCCTAAAAGTGTAGATGACTGGATTTAGAAAAGGAGTGAGAACTGCATCAAAGATGGCAAGGAGCTTATCCACATGTGATGTGGAAAATGGCCACGTGTAGAAGAAGATTAATGGCCCAAAGAACAAAAAAACCACAGTGACATGAGCTGACAGAGTGGAGAGAGCCTTGGACATGCTGTTACCTGAAGATTTTTTCTGAACAGTCACCAATATAAAGATGTAAGAGATAATCAGAATTAAAAAGGAAACCACAGAAATAAAGCCACTGTTGGCAATAACCATAAATTCCAATGTATAAGTATCTATGCAAGCAAGTTTGATAAATTGAGGAAGGTCACAAAAAAAGCTGTCCAATTCGTTAGGGCCACAGAAGGGCAAGTCTACAACAAAAGCCAATTGAGTCACTGAATGAATAAGGCCAATAACCCAAGAAGTGACTAGAAGTAAAATGCACCTTCTCGGGCTCATGATGGCCAGGTAGTGGAGAGGCTTACATATGGCAACGTATCTATCAAAGGCCATGGCGATGAGCAGCACCATCTCAGTGCCTCCAACTGCATGGGTAAAGAAGATCTGAGCTACACAGCCCCCAAAGGAGATGGTTTTGCACTTTCTTAAAAGATCGTAAATCATCTTGGGAGCTGTGGAAGAGCAAAATATCAAGTCAAGGATGGAAAGGTTGGCCAGCAGGAAGTACATGGGTGACTGTAAATGAGGGTCAGAGGTCACAGTTAACACAATGAGGAGGTTTCCCATCAGGCTTGCTGCATAGAACACAGAGGAAAAGAGGAAGAGGAGAAGTTGGATCTCCCATGAACTGGAGAGTCCCAGGAACACAAACTCAGACACCACAGAGTGGTTGGCTTCATCCATTGCCTCTCTCTGTCAGCAGAGACAACTCTCATGATACCTGAAAGAGAGTAAGGAGACACTTATTTAGGAAAAATGGCACTGATCTTAATCTTGGGCAATTCATTAGTTAACAGAAAACTACACAAAGGCTGATGTATGCCTTTGGAGACCATTTCAGTCCCAAAGCAATCCATATTCTTGTGTTGTATATTTCATTGCCAAAACAGATTGCACAGAATAAGAATCCATTTACTTGCCTGGAGGCCATGGCTCAGTGGTTGAGCATCAACCTATGATCCAGGAGATCACGGTTTGATTCACAGACAGGGCACATTCCCAGGTTGCCAGCTCAATCCCCAGTGGGGGATGTGCAGGAGGCAGCCGATCAATGATTCATTCTTTCATCATTGATATTTCTATCTCTCTCTCTCTCCCTTCATCTCTCTGAAACCAATAAACACATATTTTAAAAAATTATTTTACTTATTTGAATGGCTAGTTCTGTTGTATTTCTAAGTGTCATTATTTCATAGTCATATATCACATTTGACTATAAATTAAAAGGCTTTCTATAAATTATTTACATATGTGAAATAATTAAGTGACAATGGGTTTCATAATTGGGACATTTCTCAGTATATTGATACCATATCTACGATTGCATTGGCAAGTTCTTTCAAAACTCTTATAAACAATTTTTAAGACCTGAGATGTAAATTTCTCATATCTGAAAATTAGGAAGACAAGATGAGTTACTTAGAGGAATGAAGGAAAAATAGAAGTTGAGGATGCCAGTGCATGGCACTCACCATTTCACAGAGGGAGGATAAGTGCTAGAAAAAGTGACACAATTATGGGTTCTGTGGAGGAGATTCTGACTAGAGGTGGAGAGAGGAAAGGATGTGGAATAAGAATGACAATGATGAGTTATAAACCCCAAAGAGGAGAGAAAGAGTAAGTGAAAATATAGCAAGATACTAGTTTTTGCTTATCATTTTGGCAGAGATTTAAACATTGGACAAAATCCACGGTTTGAGCCTGGTCAGGCGTAGATCAGTGGTTGAGCAATGACCTAGAATCCAGGAGATCAGGGTTCGATTCCCTGTCAGGGCACATGCCCGGGTTGCGGGCTCGATCCCCAGTGGGGGGCATGCAGGAGGCAGCCGATCAATGACGATTCTCTCATCATTCATGTTTCTACCTCTCTCCCTCTCCCTTCCTCTCTCTGAAATCAATAAAGATATATTAAATAAATAAATAAATAAATAAATAAATAAATAAATAAATATTTAAGGTTTGAGGCGAAATGGGGAAACAGTCTCATAACCAGAGATGGGAAAGTAAATTGATAAGACATTTACCACTCATGGACATGGACAACAGTGTGATGATTGCCAGAGGGGAGGAAAAGGGGGGAGGTGGAGAAGGGTATGGGGACATAAATGGTGGTGGACAGAGACTTGACCTGGGGTGGTAAACACACAACACAGTGTACAGATGATGTGTTGTAGAATTGTGCACCTGAAACCTGTAGAATTTTGTTAACCAGTGTCACCCCAATAAATTCATTAAAAGGAAAAAAAATACTCTCATCAACTTTTTCAAGCGGGTACTTTAATTATCCTTGATTTATGAAAAAAGAAACTGTAGCATAGGGGAGCTAAGTAACTTGTTCACGGCTCCACAACTGGTACATGGCAGCACATCAGGTTTGCTTGACTTCAAAAGACAGCTTTAGTAGATGCCATCACAGTTTTGTGATGTTGCTCAGTGTTTTGTAGAATAGAGCACTGTTGTTCAGCAGGTTTCTCATACCAAGTTACCTGATAAGCCTTCAACCTATATCCCAAATGGTTGATCGTATCATCCAATGGGGGACCTCCAACCTTTAGTGTAGATGGATAGCATCTGTGAGGTCCGGAATGCACAGCCCTTCTACCACCAGACATGGGGCATCAGAAAGTACTCCATAGAATTTCTTGGATTTCTTCAATATTTTCCCCTGCCCTCTTTGTGAATCAGTAACAATTGTCCACAGCTTATGCATAAATTTGGATTTTTACCTTAGTCTCCTCTTCCAAGAAAACAACAGCAAGATGTAGCCCATGAGGTTCAGCCACTTAAGAGCAGTGGGGAAAGTTTCTCTTCCTCACTGCCCTTTGTGGTCACCCCTAGATGACCTCTTTCATGCCACAGAATCTACTTACAGGTGGTACCAAACCTTTGTATGGAGCCACCACTGAATTCTCTCTTCCTCATAACCCAAGTAGAGCCTCTGTTTGATCGGGCCCTCTATTACTTCTCTGAATTCTCCTCTGACTTATACTCTCCTTCTCACTCTTTTCTCCCAGCCACATAGATTTTCATAATGTTCTTCAAACACACCATGTATGCACACTACTGCCTTAAAAACCTCTGTTTTGGTTGTTTCCTCTGTCTGAAATGCTTCGCATCCCCATACCCACATGGCTAGCACCCTGCCCTCCCTTCCTTCAATCCTGTTCTCCAATCTCACATTCTCAAGGAGACCACCCATGCCCCCCAAGCCCAACACCTAATCCTCATCACCTTGCTCTACTTTATTTACTCTTTTCTATAGCATTTATCACTTTCTTATATACTGTAAAATTTGCTTTATTCTTTTTATTTTAAAACAAGAAAAAAATAAAACACTTACCACTTTGGCAATACCTTTCCAAACTTTTATAAGATCCTGTACTTTGACTCAGCTACTCTGCTTTTAGGGGGAAATTTCTGGATATGTATGTGTGCACATGAACAACATGGACAAATAAAAGATATAGAGATGTTCGCTGAAGCATTGTTGCTTATAAGAACAAAAGCCTGAAAATAAGTGTGTAGAAATAGGGGACTAGTTCAATAATTTCTCTTAGATCCCTTACTTGGAATACTATGCAGCCACCTATAGTGCTAAAGAAAACCTAATTGCACATATAAAGGATAGATAGGAGGAAAGGGGAGAGTATCTTGTATTCATCTTATCCCATCTGGCTTTTTAAAAAATTACATAAATAAATTACATATATAAAATTACATAAGTAAAACAATAAATGGATAGAAAATGCCTAAGTCGACAGAGGTAAAAAAGAACATTAACTATAATTATTTCTAAGGAGTGGGGCTGAGAAAATTGTGCAGGAAAAGGGATCTTTTACTTTTCACTTTATGCTCTAACTTACTATCTTACATTTTTGCAGAGAACATATGTCAATTTTACTTTTACAAAAAGGTCAATGTATGTGGATCTTAAAAATTACACAATTTGTATATTTAGAGATTCAAAGCTTCCAAAGATATAATCATAATGTATCTCCCAAATTATAACACAGATCAAAGCTACTCCAGGAGGTTTCCTCTACACCACGCTTCTTTTGCTGTGATGGCCCAAACTTTTCATCCAGCCTATGGCCCAGGAAACCACAATATATCAAAGCTAGTTTCTTCAGCATTGTCCAAAATTCTTCATATTTTATTTCCACTGAACTCAAATCTTCTGCTCCCACTTTATTCTCTTTCTGGAGACCAACACTCAAGACATATCTACACATGTCACTAGGATAACTTTCCCAATACAGAACATGAAGTCATGTCTTGACTCTACTCCTCCTGCTGTCTCCTGTATTTTGGTTGTGAGTTTATCTGCTGCCATCTCCATGTTGAATAACAGAATCAATTAGTTTATTCTTGTTGATTTGATTCCTCCTTCTCACTGCTCTATTGTATTTTCACTTAAAGGTCTGATCTCCAACAAAAACAGTTTCCATCCATCTAACTTACCTGGACCAATGGAACTAGAGGAACAGAGAATGCAGGGCTCTTGCTTTTGAAATGTCATTATCACCTGACATAAAAAGCCACATGTAATACCTCCATCACAGGAAAAGCAGCCAATTAGCAGCACAAAAGTTACTTAAACACTGCTGTACAGACTTGGGATTGCCATCCTGAGTGCATTTAGCCAAGGGAGTTGTTTCCTAGGACTACAGAAATTTGGCCACAGCAACCAAAGGGAAAAGCTGGTAATGGGTCACTTGAGGAAGAGGAAAGGAGACTAGGGATCTTTTATGAAATTACTGATTTTTTTAAATCTTTTTTACTTACTTATTTTTCTTAGTTGTGAAGGGAGAAACCTTGCAAGAATGAAAATATATACCTTTTTGAAAAGTGAAAATTATGTTTATCATCTTCATAGGAAGAAAGGGAGGGAAAGAGGAGAAAAAGAGGACTCCAGTTGTTACCCATTCATGGAATAGCAAAAAATGCCTCTTTAATAAAGAGCTCGGGCAGGCTGTAAATTCCAGTTACATTATTTTCAGTATTGTTGGTTATATTTAAATTTTTCTTATAATAAAGCACACTTTTATAATTTAAAAAAGAGATCTTTAATGTGGCATCTAGAATGTGCTCCATGTCACATTAGAAAGGATAACTGGAGTAAAGATAATAATGTATACAGATGGTCCGTCAACAGTTAGTTTTTATGTGTGTGATGTGGAGAGATGAATAGCGGCACGGGAGCTGAACTCAAAATGCTAGTGGAGCTGGAATGAGGCAAATCGCTAATGGTTTAATCTCTCAGAGGTTAGCTTCTTAAGAAGAAACAACAGAATGGAAAAGCTCCTTTGTTTATATTTTATCTTTACATCAAAAGTATGCAGAGTCAATGAAAGGGACATTGAGGAACTATAATTATACAGAGTAATCTATATCGCTTATCTATTGCTGTCCCACAAAGTAGCTTAAATCAATAGCATTTTACTTGCTCGTGACTGCAGTTAGGGCTGAGCTCAGCTGGGCTTTCCCATGAGGCATCAGTTATCTGGTAGCTCGACTGGGGTTGGAGGATGGGGGGGGCCTGCCTCATTCACGTCTGGGGCCTTAATGCTGGCTATTGGCTATGCCGCTCTCCCCAAGGGGCTTTTATCCTTCAGGAGCCTTGCTGACGCTTCCTTACAGGGTGGTGGGGAACACTACAAGGTAAAGGCAGAAGCAGCAAAGCAACCTGTGTTCAAACTCTGGAATTCATGTAACATCATCTTTGCCACAATCCATTGGTCAAAGCAAGGAACAAGACCAGGCCATATATAAGGTTGGGGAAATAGACTCCACCTCTTGGCAGGAGAAGGTGCAAAATATTATAGCTGTGCTTTTCAACCAGCTAGAGATGCATATCTACCCATTCTGAGCTCTGTTGATTAGGTCTCAGTTAGAAGCTTTAATGTAGGAATCTGATGTACATCATAACATGCTGTTGCTCCAACTTTTGCTAACTCAAAGGCACATCAGCTCTCTCCCATTCCTGCTTTTATCTTAGATTCAACAGTTTTGTAATAAGCCACTTTCATTTTCTAAACAAGTGTGTATCCTGATTCTATATATGAGACTTGGTTAAACTACATAACCTTCCAGAATCTTCTGTGCCCAGGACTAACCAGCCTCCTAATTGTCAAAGAATATTCAGGAACACTGAGGTAGAGACACAGTCACATTACTTGATCTGAAAGGAATCCTATGGGAAAGAAATTTCTCACCCTCACCAAATAAGATCAGATGTGTACAGAATTGTTTGATAAACTCAAGGTGTTCAAAGGAGGGCAGTCTGGTGCATCTGTGAGAAAATCATTATAAAAACAAAAGACATCTGACAGAGTAGGCCAGACTAAGCATCATGCCTGTGTTAGGATGGGCAGTAATTCCAGGTACTGAGCAAGGGTGTGCATGACACTCCTCCAACACGGCCTCTTTATCCCTTCCCACATCATCGCCAGATTCCTGCATGTCCCTGTGCTCTCTGAAAATGATAGGGCTATGATACCAAGAAAAACCTGAGAAACTAGAGCCCAAGTTTCTTGTGTGGGAACCCCTTCCCACCAAAGAGGCTGTGAGGAGAAACATAATGTAGGCAAAGGGCTGACTGTCCAGAGCAGACACACAGTTTCAGCAGGGGCATGTGGGCAACTCAGACATCAGCAGTTTGGGAGAGATGGACAATGATACCAGCAGATAGCTGTTTGCCACAGAATGGCTTCTGTCTTGAAGCAGAGGAATGGCTCCAGCGTGACCATCAGAACAGAGAACCTTCCCACTCAAGTACTCTAGAGGAAATACTTGGGGAGGAGAACCCAGAAAAAGATTCAATTTCTACTTCTCAAACAGGTCAGAGAAATGAGACTTGGACTGTTGTGGTAAATATGACACATTTATACTCAGCAGATCCTGGAGCCTGGTGTTTTGCCTTAATTTTACTTTTTTAACTTAATTCCGTGTCTGCTTATTGAATACTGTGTGATGACATATATTAAAATGTTGAATGCCAAGATAAATATTTTCTTATATTATTTTAACTCTTTACCAACCAAAAGATATTTTTACAAATATCTTTTACAAAAGCCTAGTTTTACAAAATGTGTGAATCAATATGTATGGGGAAGTTTTCCTTACAAAACTTTTCATTTACAACTGAAAATATTTGTGGTTGTCATTCATATAAATGCCTATAAAGAAAGCATATTATATCTGTCCATTTTAGATTTTATATATTTCACCTGGTAGTGCCTTATACAGCAGAGATGTCCAATTATTGTTTGTATTTATATATGCAAACAATAATTATCTATGATTATTAATTGTGGCCATAAGGAATCAATGGGTCCTGGGAAAGTACAAATGAGGTCAATTTTATGGGATCGAGATACAAAGAGACTATATCCTGAATTATTCACATAAAACTGGAACTTTTTTGTGTGAAATAAAAATCTGTAACTATAGGCATAATAACTACCACATCCAAGGAAATCAGAGACCCTGTATCTTTAAGAAAACATGTTCTCAATGGGGAGTTCATGTTTAATGAGTACAGAGTTTCTGTTTAAGATGATGAAAAACTTCTGGAGATAGATAGCGCTGATGGTTGTACAACAATGTTAATGTGCTCGATATCACTGATCTGTACCCTTAAAGTGGTTAAGACGATAAATTTTATGTTATGTGTATTTTACCACAATTTAAAATAAAATTTTTGTTTTTAATAAAAATAAATTTAATTAATTTAAATTAAAACTTAAAGAAAAGAGAAGTCAGCGAGGTTTTAGGAAAAGCCCATTTTCTAATTAGTTCTTATTGTCATTTGGTTTATTTAATCAGTGAACATTCTGCCCTGGCTGAGTGACTCAGTTGGTTGGGGTGTCATCTAGTACAGGAAAAGGTTGTAGGTTCGGTCCCCTGTCGGGACAAGTGCAGGAGGCAATTGATTGATGCTTCTTTCTCATATAGATGTTTCTCTCCGCCCCCCCCCCCCCGCCTTCTTCTCTCTCTAAAACTCAATAGAAACATATCCTCTGGGAAGGAAGGAAGGAAGGAAGGAAGGAAGGAAGGAAGGAAGGAAGGAAGGAAGGAAGGAAGGAAGGGAGGGAGGGAGGGAGGGAGGGAGGGAGGGAGGGAGGGAGGGAGGGAGGGAGGGAGGGAGAGAGAGAGAGAGAGAGAGAGAGAGAGAGAGAGAGAGAGAGAGAGAGAAAGAGAGAAAGAGAGAAAGAGAGAAAGAGAGAAAGAGAGAAAGAGAGAAAGAGGAGAAAGAGAGAAAGAGAGAAAGAGAGAAAGAGAGAAAGAGAGAAAGAGAGAAAGAGAGAAAGAGAGAAAGAGAGGAGAAAGAGGAAGAAAGAGAGAAAGAAAGAAAGAAAGAAAGAAAGAAAGAAAGAAAGAAAGAAAGAAAGAAAGAAAGAAAGAAAGAAAGAAAGAAAGGGAGAGAGAACATTCTATTATAATCCAAGCAAATTCACAGTAAATTTGTCTCTTTCTCCAAAATACATTTGAATTCAATAACATTTAAGTACCTGCATTGCTATAACTCTAAGCACTTTGTTCCCCACTGATCCCTTCCACCCTGCTCCCGCTCCCCCCTCCAGGCCTTCACCACACTATTGTCTGTGTCCATGGCTGTGCATATATGCATATAAATTCTTAGATTAATCTCTCCCTTCCTACTCCCCCACTCCGCCTTCTCTCTGAGATCCTTCAGTCTGTTCCATGCTTTGTGTCTCTGGATCTATGTTGTTCATCAGTTTATTTCGTTCATTAGATTCCACATATGAGTGAGATCATGTGATACTTGTGTTTCTCTGACTGGCTTATTTTGCTTAGCATAATACTCTCCAGTTCCCTTTATTTGCTTTTATTTTCAGTTATAAACCTGGTCCATATAATATAGAAGTCTTTTGCATTTTTATTCATTTATTCATAAAAACCAGTACCACCTCTTTTTAGCTTAAAAATATTCAATCCATTTATAATATTTTAAGTCATATAGTTTTCTTTGCCATATAAAAGTAATGACTATTGTTTAAAGAATAATTGGAGTAAAACATAATTACCATATACACTGAGTAGTGTAGGAATTCACATCTCTGGTCTCAGAACATTTGATTAATTAAAAATATTAAAGATTCCTGAGTTGTTACTCAGTAATTTATCCCAAATTTTACCCTTCAATTCTAACTAAATCTAAAAACTTTAGTACTAACTAAATCTGAGCATGTATGGGCAAATCCAGATGTTACAAGCCTCAAATTCTCAAAGCTACCTAGGTAATTATCTTTATTTTGTTGATTCCTCCAGGTATATAGACACCTAGTAACTCCAAAGGCATGAATATCGGTACATATGTAGATTAGAAGAGATACGTCTCTGAGAATCACTACCAACGAGAAGACATTTTGCTTCCACTGAAAATGTGCCCAGTATGCAAGATTGCAGCTTTCACCAAAGTCTTCAATAACAAAGAAGGACACTACATTCCAAAACTGAAGTCACTCCTTCTCAACATTTTCAGGATCCTTAGAGCAAGGGTCCCTATGAAAAACTAACCAAATCAGAAGAGTCCTTGAGGAGAGATTTCACGGTGGATATTAAAATCAGTTACTAAGCTGAAAAGATCTGTGAAATGTTTAATTAAAGAGATTAATTTCCAAGTATAGTCAAGATGAATCTGAATTTCTTGGATTATGTGTGAAGGAACGCTTCCTCAAACTTCAAACCTTACCAAACAGTCTCCTCATTGCCACCTCCATCTCCTTATTTCTAAATGTATAGATAATAGGATTCATAAAAGGAGTGATAAGGGCATCAAAAATGGCTAAAAATTTATCTATGTACGGTAAGGTAGGGAATGGCCGCACATAGACAACAATGCAGGGACCAAAGAAAAAAACCACCACAGTGATGTGAGCTGAGAGAGTGGAGAGGGCTTTGGACGAACCACCTGAGGAGTGTTTGCGAACCGTGACCAAGATGAAGACGTAAGAGACAATTAAGACAATGAAGGTGCCCATGGAGATGAAACCACTGTTGGCAATGACCAGAAACCCCAATCTAGCTGTGTCTGCACATGCAAGTTTGATGAACAGAGGAAAATCACAATAAAAGCTATCCATTTGGTTGGGACCACAAAAGGGTAAGTTTACAACAAAAGCCAGTTGGGCCACAGAGTGGATGAGCCCGATGGTCCAAGCAACAGCCAAAAGAGAAACGCACGTTCTTAGGCTCATGGTGGTCAAGTAGTGAAGGGGCTTGCAGATCGCAATGTATCGGTCATAGGCCATCACCATGAGCAGCACCATCTCTGTGCCCCCAACAGTGTGAATAAAGAACATCTGAGTAATGCACTCTTTCAAGGAGATGACTTTACGTTTTCTGAAAAGGTCATAAACCATCTTCGGGGTTGCAATGCTGGAAACACCCATGTCAATGAGGGAGAGATTTGCCAGGAAAAAGTACATGGGGGAATGTAAGTGATGGTCTGAGATGATTGTGAGCACAATGAGAAGGTTTCCTAGCATAGTTGCTATATAAATTATTGTGAAGAACAGAAAAAGAAGAATCTGAATCTCCCAGGAACTGGTGAGTCCCAGCAACAAAAATTCAGACACCACCGAGTGATTTCCTCCATCCATCAACTTTATGTGTGAGGCTGACCCAGAAGTTACCTGAAAAGCATAATAGAGAGGAAACAAAATTTTTTTTAAGTTGAAAGGGAAGTCCTAGCTATAGAGCTACACAAACGTCAAAAACTAAACATTACCTTTTAATTGTGCACAGTTACTTCGAGTTTATGTAGTTCAAAAATCACAGTGTCAGCACCAGGAATGTTTCCATGCCTAGATCTTTGGTATCGTTTAATCATATGCCTCGAATTTAGTTTGGGTTTTAGTGGATAAAGAAGAGGGGAAAATGTAGACAAAGGCACCTAAGAATTTAAGGAGAGGTACGTCAGGAAATAGAGAGACATATTTACTAATTTCTACACAGAATGGAAATATGTGCAAAAAGGCACAGAGAACTATCTAAAGAGGTTTCTATTTTATTATTTTTAATGACTGCCTAATGTTCACAGTGTTGATAGATTATAATTTATTTACTAATTTTCCTATTAATAAGCATTAAGCATTTACCTTGTTTCTAGTTTGTTTTTTGGCCCCTACAGACAATGCTGCAAATATTTATCCTTATACATGCTTCCTTGTATATTGAGGCTTCTGTTTCTGTGTCATGGATTCCCAGGAGTGAGATCACTGCGTTAAAGTACATATATTTTTAATTTTAGTAGTTCTGCCTGATTGAATTCCCAAAAAAGCCTGTAACCACGCATATTTCCACAAGAATAAATGTTAACACTTTTTAAAATTGTTGGGTGTAAAGTACATTGAGTGTAAAGTGATAGCTCACTGTTACTCTAATTTTCATTTCCCTGACAACCAATAGATTTGAACATGTATTTTCTTTGCAATTTGGGTTTATTCTCTGTGAATTTCCTATTCATATCTTTTCTTATCCCCTACTGTGCTTTTTCTTATCAATTTGTAAGAGTTCTTTTTATACTATAGATATTAAGCTTTTGTCATTTCTTATACATTTTCTCTAAATCAATTCTCTATTAATTTTGTTTGTGGTTTGTTTTGCTGTACTCAAGTATTTAATTGTTATGACTAAATACAGCTATTATTTATTTTATAGCTACTGAGTTTAGTCTTAAGATCCCCCTTACTCCTGGATCATACATATACACCCTTAGATTTTCTTTAAATATTCTATTATTTTTTGCTCTCTATTTAAAACTGTGCTCTATTAATTCTGTGTATATTTTAAAATATAAGTCCACTTTTAATTTCTTTTAGGTAAATAGAACTGTAATGGCACCGTGTGTCAAATGACCTGTTCTTTCCCTATTGAATTTAACTACCATTTTTTTATTACACAAAATTCTTAGATATTTTGGGAATTGTTTTTGGATTCTTTATTCTATTTCCACTAATATATTTGTCTATTTGTGTAGAAATGTCAGAGTATTTTACACTAGGCTTTATACCATGTCACTATACCTGATAAAGCAATTCTCTCCTTCATTGTTATTTTTTACACTTTTTGGCTAGTCTTGAGCATGTATTATTCCATATTAATTTTAAGATAATTTTATCCAATCCTCCAAAAAATGCCATTGGACTTCTGATTTGAGTTGCATTAAATTTATATATTAACTTTGAATGAAGTAGCATCGTAATGATTATGTCTCCCCACTCAAGAATAATACATTCATCCAGTTGTTCAAACCTCGTGTCTTTCCATACGATTTTGCCCTTTTTTTATACATGTTCTATGCCTCTTTGTTTAAATCATCCCTATGTATTTTATGGTTTCTTTGACATTATGAATGGGATATCTTTTCCCATCTCCATTACTAGACTCTTCTTGCTAGAATGAAAAAAAACCACACAGTTATTTTGTTGTCTGTTACTACATTTGGTTATTGTGTGTAAGAGTTTTCCACGAAAATGTCTTGGGTTTCCTAGACTTGCAATAATTTCAAAAGGGACAGATAACCTTTCTCCTGTTTAATTTGTGTTGGTTTGATTGAGATGGTATTCAGCCCAATTATTAACATGGAAGTCCTGCTATACTCCCCCCCCCCTTTTTTTTTGTTAATCATCCCTTTCCCCGTGACAAATTTCTCTACTCCTATTTTAAAATAAGATGCCAACTATTTTCCTTACCAATAAGTTTTATCTCCTTCCTGTTTTACCTTATACCAGATAAAATGAGACCTTCAAAATCTTTTTCTCTTTCTTCTTACCTCCTCTTTCCATCTGAACTGAATCAGTTCCTTTTCTTTCAGGAACTTCTATTTGTCATAGTATCCCTCCTGAATTTATCTTCTCTCTTCTGTTTCCCTTTATGAATTCCATGTCATTACTTTTATCCTATGTGCTTTAAGACATCCATTGCCCTTAACCTTCTAGCCTCAAATTTGGATTTCAAGAATAATCATCCTTGCCTGGCCAGCGTGGCTCAGTGGCTGAGCATCGACCTAGGATCCAGGAGATCGTGGTTCAATTCCCGGTCAGGGCATATGCCTGGGTGGCGGGCTAGGCAGACAATCAATGACTCTCTCATCATTGATGTTTCTATCTCTCTCTCTTTCCTTCTCCCTTCCTTTCTCTGAAATCAATAAAGATATTTTTTTTCAAATAATCATCCTTTGTTTAAACTCATCTGAATTATTCAGCTCCAAAGGGTATTGATTATATTGCTCATGAATCCCTTTACATGCTGTTATTATTTTGCATTGAAATTAGCATCTGCTTCTTTAAGCAGCCCTGTATGCAACATTAGCTTAATATTATGTATAAAGTTCTTTATGAGTATAAATTATAATATTTGAGATGAACCTTCAGAAATCATCTATATCAACCATCTAATTCCAAAACTTAGTCAATATATCCAGTCTAGTCTGGTACTTTTTTTACTCCAATTTCTCCAGGGATGTAAAGGCTCCCTACTACACAGTGTTAGACTCCCTGTTAAGTTTTGTTAGAATAATAACTCGACAGTAAAAAAGTACCTAAAAATATCATGGCATTGAGATTTGAAGTAAACTATAACTCTCAAAAGCAATATTCTTATTTATTGTTTTGTGATGATTTAATTAAAGAAAAGCTGACAGATCTTTTTTAAGGCCCAAACTTAAAATTAATCTCTTCACAAATATTTTCTGGTACAGTGGAGGCTGATCTTGAAGACAAATAAAATTTTACCTACAAGATAACAAAGAACTAGAATTTAAAATAAAAATCCAATTAAGAGGTACAAATTTCCAGTTATAAAAACAGTCATGAAGATGCAAAGTACAGCCACTAATGTTGTAACAACCATGTATAATGTCATATAGGTACTAGACTTATCAGTGTGATCACTTCATAAGTTTTATAAATGTCTAATTACTATGTTGTACACCTGAAACTAATATAATATTGTATGTCGACTATAATTGAAAAATAAAAAACAATTTTAAAAAACATTTAACTGTTGCTATCTTTCTATAAAAAGTCTATGGGTGATTTTTTTTTTTTCCTCTTCCTATACTTTTATAATTTTTTTTACTTTGCACATGTATTTCTCTTTAAAAACTATTACTTTAAAAAAATAACTACTCTAAGTCATTGACAACTTAAAGTCAAAAATAACTTCAAGGGCATGAGGAAATAGCTTTTACTACCAAGATACTTAATAGAATTTCATAGAAGGCAAAGTGGGTCTTTAGTATCTATGACCTCATCTCCAGCTCCTGCACCATCTCTTGTCATACTGACTTCTACTACTACTCAGTTGTCTACTGCCCTCACATTGTCTGCTGGCTATCCAAAGATCTCCACTATGTCATTCTTGCCCAAATCTAGTCTCTTCTAAGTTCCTAGCCTCCAGAATTATATTTTTCAGACCCTTTTCAGTTAAACTATATACATGTTGACCCACTTGTACACGAGGTGTCAGGGAAAATTAATGCAGCTACCTCTGTTTATGAAACTTAAACTCTAATAACATTTTTTATTTTTGTTAAATATGTTCATAACTATGCCATGCTTCTTAATTATTCCAGACTTATGCAACTCTCCCACTCTCAACCTGCCCTCCTTGCACATCAGAAAGAGACATCAATAAATTAACACTCAACTTCTGAAATGTTGCCTCTGTACCTGATCTTAGTTCCCTATGGTAAAGTTTTTACTCTGCATTCCACTGATATCTTGGTCTGTGTTAGATCAAAAACAACACAGATGAATCTTCTCTGAGTCCTAGCAATGACTCACAGTCAAGGATGAAAATGTTACTAACTCTATTTGCAAAGAAAGGCAATGGGAATCAGAATACTCTATTTTCTGAGTTAGAACCAAAAAGAATCTACTCAACTCAAATGGTAGATTGAGTTTCTCCAAATTTTGTGAGAAGAGAGAAAGCTATCAATATATAAGATATATAATTTCTAAAAGAGAAAAATAAGAATTAGTTTGATGGATGCTGAGAACCAAATAACAGAAATTGGGAGTTTATAAGACATAGAAACTAAAAACATTACTTAGGAATTTATCCAGAATTAAAAACTAAAAAGAGCCCAGCCAGCATGGCTCAGTGGTTGAGCATTGACCTATGGTCCAGGAGATTGCAGTTCAATTCCCGATGAGGGCACATGCCTGGGTTGCGGGCTTGATCCCCAACTGGGGGCATGCAGGAGGCAGCAATGATGACTCTCTCATCATTGATGTTCTCTCTCTCTCTCCCTCTCCCTTCCTCTGTCTGAAATCAATACAAATAGGGGTTTTTTTTTTAAACCTAAAAAGAAATACAGGATAGCAGAATAAAAGGGAATATGAAATAGAAAACAAAATTATTATGTTGTTTCCTCCTCCTGGAACACACTGTTTAAGGCCAAATCTTACCCTTCATTCACAATCTAGCTTAGTGTTATCTCCTTCAAAAATACCTTCCCAATACCCTTAATAAGAGCCATAACTTACTCACTTGGATACTCCCCTTTGTGCCTTGTTCAGAATGCATATGTAACAAATATGTTGAATAACAATTAAATTGTAGATTAAGTTTAAAAAGTAAATAATTACTGAGCAATCATTAGAGAGAGATTGATGGATAAGTTGGATAATGCTCAGTGTGCTAAGCAGTAAAACATTTGTTTTACATATGTTTTTCATGAGAGTAATTGAAGTAGGAGCATCTTTCTCCGTTTGGGGAAAGACAGCTTCACATTCTGAGATAGTAACCATTTCCAAAACAAAGAGCTTAATATTGTTTTTCTCAAGTAAAAAAATTCTAATTAGCAAGTTGAATATTGGTGACCAAATGATGGGTCTGAGCCTTGGGAATAGTCACCTTTCCTTGACTGGATTTTCCTGGGAATTACACCTCAGAGTCCACATTGATTTTCACCCAGGGGATAAAAGGACAAAAGAATGGAAGGAAAAAAGGTATCTTCTGGGTACTAGATTTAATGGTCCAGAAAGGTTTTTGCCTTAAAGTGAGTCAATAGCAATAACTGACTGAAAATCCAACACTTTACAATGCTTAAGAAGCAGCTGGAAGGGGAAAGAGTATTACTTCACTCTAGTACTAACTAGGGATTTCATGGCAAAAACATTCTCTTTAGCCCAGCCAGTGTAGCTCAGGGGTTTAGTATTGACCTATGAACCAGGAGGTCATGGTTCAATTCCCAGTCAGGGCACATGCCCCGGGGTTTCAGGCTCAATCCCCAGTGGAGGGTGTGCAGGAGGCAGCCAACAGATGACTCTCTCTCATCATTGATGTTTCTATCTCCCTCTCTCTGAAAGCAATAAAATAAATAAATAAGCATTGTCTTCAATGAGAACAAGGAGGTAACAGCAAGTGAGAAATCGCAGAACATAAAGCTATCTCTTACTTTAATAATTTTGGCTTTCTAGATGCTTTTCAGCCTACAAGACCCAAAACTCATGACCTTAGACTTCAGAAATGTTTCATCAGAGTGCTGACAAGTTGTAAAGTTTTAATTACTGGAGTATAAGAGGAAATATTATGTTAGAAAGTTTTAAAACAAATACACATCTTCCAGGAAATCTTTCATTGACCACATTTAATAAAAGAGGTTCTTATACTTTTCTTTCATAATCCTATGACCTTTTTCTCTGTTTCTATTATTACCATCATTCTTCAAGTATTATTGCCTCATATTAACCCTTACAAAGAATTACAATCAGCCCGGCCGGGCGTGGCTCCAGGTGATCGGGGTTTGATTCCCAGTCAGGGCACATGCCCTGGTTGCAGCCTAGGCAGCCGATCAATGACTCTTATCATTGATGTTCCTATCTCTTTCTCTCCCTCTCCTTTCCCCCCTCTAAAATCAATAAAGATATATTTTAAAAAAAGAAAAAAGAATTACAATCAATTGGCTCCAACACCACCACCATATTCTGCTGTAACCTCATCAGTAAAGTAAAGCAAACAGTGATGGACAGTGCAGAACATGTTGTCAGTATTTAATAAATATTTGTTTTAAAAATATCTTTGAGAGTCAAGATGGTGGCATAGGTAAATGCAGTCCTCAGAAAGTCCCACAGCCACATTAAAATTACAACTAAACTACAGAACAACCATCACTCAGAACACCTGAAATTTAGCTAAACGGAAGTGTTATAACTAAGGATATAAAGAAGCCACATGAGACTGATAGGAGAGGCAGAGATGCGGAATAGGCTGGAAACCTACTACATAAGGCCACTCTACCAAGTCCAAGAGACATAGCAGCTCGACCTAATACATTAAAACAAACACAGAGAAGCAGCCAAAATGAAGAGACAAAGAAACAGGTCCCAAATGAAAGAACAGAAAAAGTGTCCAGAAAAAAGACTAAATAAAGTGGAGGCAGGCAAGCTAAGAAATACAGAGTTCAAAACAATGGCAATAAAGATGCTGAAGAAACATTAGTGAGAATTTCTGCAGCATAAAAAAAGACATGGACCCTGGCTGGTGTGGCTTGGCAGTTAAGCAGTGACCTATAATCCCAGAGATTGCGGCTTGATTCCCAATCAGGGCACATGCCCGGGTTGCAGGCTTGATCCCCAGTAGGGGGCATGCAAGAGGCAGCCAATCAATGACTTTCTCATCATTGATGTTTCTATCTCTCTCGCTCCCTCTCCTTTCCTTTCTCTGAAATCAATAAACTATTTAAAAAAAAAAAAAAAAGGAAACATAGAAAGTATAAAAAAAACCACTCAGAAATGAAGGATATACTAACTGAAATGAAGAATAAATTACATGGAACCAACAGTAGAGTGGATGAAGCAGGGAATCAAATCAGCAATTTGGAATATAAAAAAGCAGAAAGCACCTAATCAGAACAGAAAAAAGAAAAAGAAACAAAAAATTAGGATAGTTTAAGTAACCTCTGGGACAAGTTCATTCGTACCAACATTTGTGTTGTGGGGACAGGGGTGCTAGAAGGAGAAGAGAAGGAGCAAGAAATTGAAAACGTATTGGAAAAAATGACGACAGAAAACTTCCCTAACCCAATGAAGGAGATAGACATACAAGTCCAGGAAGTGCAAAGTATCAAACAAGACGAACCCAAAGAGGCCCACACAGAGACGCACCATAATTAAAATGCCAGAGATTAGAGATTAAAGAATGTGGCGGACTGAGTGGAAGCTACACTGACACTCTCTTGGCTCCAAACTGAAATTACAACTAAAATATAGAAAAACCATCCTGAATAATCAACCACAACTAAAAATGAGCTGGAGAGCATCCTCATAACCAAGGAGGGGAAGTGTAGAGCACATAGAGACTGGTAGAAAGTGCAGAGGCACAAGAAGGCTGGCTGGGCTCCCATAGGCTGCACCTGAAGGTCCAGAGGGATATCTCAGCTGTGGGGGTTCCCACTGAGGACTCTGGGGCCTAAACTCCAGGCTGGGTTTCCCAGCCAAGAGCACCAAAAGTGAGAAAGGTGCCCACATGGCATCTGGCTGTAAAAAGCAGCTGGGTTTCTGTCTGCCAGGGAGAAATGGCTAGAAATACAGGCACCCTCTTAAAGAGCCAACACACAAAGTTTCATGTGCAGCCACTCAGCTTGGGCTCCAGCAAAGGGAGGGCAGAGTAGACTGGAGCTGCGTGAGATGAATCTAGGGTTGTGGGCTCTGGAGATAGAGTTCAGAGGGTCCCCCCTTGGATTCCTGTGCCAAGACATTCCCCCACACAGCAGGTAAACATTTACTATGCAGGCAGCTTTTGCCTCGAGGGGAAGCAATTGTCCCATCCTGTTAGAAAACCTCTCTCCCCACCCTATGGAGTTTCTACAGCCTGAGGCTCATTAAGAGGCTGTGAATAACAATTAGCCTATGGGTTCTTTGAGTCTTTGCCTGATCTACTTCTGGACCCAGGCCTTGGAAAAGCAGACTTTGGTGTGCATCTTGGTCCTGTCCAAACTCACCTAGTCCCACCAGAGAGAGCCACAAGCTGTGGATTGAGGAAAGCTTAAAACAGGGTTCTCAAGGCCAGTCACAAACAGCATCTGATATTGGCCTGCATCAGAGACCATCCAAAAGACTGGGAGTCCTAGCAGATCTACCTAACACACAGAAACAAATCCAAACAGGCAGCCAAAATGGGAAGACAAAAACACAAACAAAAACAAAAGAATTCTCCAGAAGAAGAGATAAATGAAATGGAGATAAGCAGTCTATCAGATATAGAGTTCAGAATTCTGATTGTAAGGATGCTCAAAAGCATGAAAAAAGATATGGAAACTATGAAGAAAATTAAGAATGACAAAGCAGAAATTTTTAAAAAAGAATACAATGGAAGGAATAAACAGCAGATTAGAGGAAGCTGAGGATCAGATCTGTGAGTAGAAAAAATCACTAAATAAGAGACCCAAAAAGAAAAAAACAAAAAACAGGAGGACAGTTTAATGGAGCTGTGGACATGAAATGTAACAATATTTGCATAATAGGAGTGCCAAAAGAGGTCAAAAGTAAGCAAAGGATAGAGAATTTGTTTGAAGAAATAATGGCAGAAAACTTCCCTAAACTGGTGAAGGAAAAAGTCACACAAGTTCAGGAGGCACAAAGAGTCCCAAGCAATAAGAATCCAAAGAGGTCCACGCCCAGATACCCATAATTAAATGCCAAGAATTCAAGACAAAGAGAGACTCTTAAAGGAAGCTAGAGAAAAGCAATCTGTTACCTACAAAAGAGCTCCCCATAAGACTGTCAGATGACTTCTCATCAGAAACTCTGCAGGCCAGAAGGGAATGGTTTGAAGTATTCGAGGTAATTCTAGACAAGGATCTGAAACCAAGACTACTCTATCTAGCAAGACTATCATTCAAAGTAGATGTTGAAAGAAGGAGCTTCCCAGACAAAAAAAGGGTAAAGGAGTTTATCACCACCAAACCAGCATTGCAGGAAATGTTAAAGGAACTGCTGGAATAAGAAGTAGAAATAGAGAGAAAGAGAAATACAGGCATAAAGAATTTAAATGGCAACAAATAATACCTATCAATAATAAGCTTAAATGTAAATAGATTAAATGCTCCAATCAAAACACAGAGTAGATGAATGGATAAGAAAATAAGACCCAAATATATGCTGTCTACAAGAGACCCACCTCAGAACAAAAGACACACAGGCTAAAAAAAAATATTTTGGAGGACTTTAAGGGAGAGATAGACAGCAATAAAGTCATAGTAGGGGATTTTAACACCCCACTGACTTTACTGGATAGAACTTCCAGACAAAAAACCAACAAGGAAACAGTGAGTCTAAGTGACACACTAGATCAGATGGATTTAATTGACATTTACAGAACATTTCACCCCAAAGTTGCAGAATACACATTCTTCTCAAGTGCATATGGGTCATGCTCAAAGATAGACTACATATTAGGACACAAAGCAAGTCTTTTCAAGTTCAAGAAGATCAAAATTATATCAAGCATCTTTTTTTTTCTTTTTCTTTTTTAATTTATTTTTATTGTTGAAAGTATTACAGTTGTCCCATTCCCCCCTCCAATTGACCCCCTACACCTTGCTCCCGCCCCCTCCCCAGGCCTTCACCCCATCATTGTCTGTGTCCATGGGTTATGCATATACGCATATAATTTCTTTGATTAATCTCTTCCCACCTTCCACCCCCCTTCACTCTTTCCTCTGAAATATGGTCATTTGTTACATGCGTCAATGTCTCTGGATCTATTTAGTTCATCAGATTCTTTTGTTCTTGTTAAAGAAGACCCTTCAACATTTTCTGTAGTGCTGGTCTGGTGGTGATGAACTCATTTAGCTTTTCCTTGTCTGAGAAGCTCTTTATCTGACCTTCAATTCTAAATAATAGCTTTGCTGGGTAGAGTAATCTTGATTGTAGTTCCATGTTTTTCATCACTTTGAATACTTCTTGCCACTCCCTTCTGGCCTGCAAGGTTTCTGTTGAAAAATCAGCTGACAGTCATATGGGTGCTCCCTTGCATGTAATTAACTGCTTTTCTCTTGCTGCTTTTAAGATTCTCTCTTTGTCTTTAACCTTTGGCATTTTAATTATGATGTGTCTTGCTATGGGCCTCTTAAGGTTCCTCTTGTTTGGGACCCTCTGTGCTTCCTAGACTCATAAGTTTATTTCTTTCCCCAGGCAGGGGAAGTTTTCTGTAATTATTATTTCAAATAGGTTTTCAATTTCTTGCTCTCTTTCCTCTCTTTCTGGCACCCCAATAAAGCAAATGTTGGGCCTCTTGAAGTTATCCCAGGGGTTCCTTGTGCTATCTTCATATTTCTGGATTCTTTTTTCTTTTTGCTATTCTGGTTGGGTGTTTTTTGTTTCTTCATGTTCCAAATTGCTGATTTGATTTTCAGCGTCCTCTACTCTACTGTTAATTCCCTGTAAATTATTCTTCATTTCACTTCATGTAGCTCTCATTTCTGATTGGTACTTTATTATGTCATCGATTTTCTCAATTATTTTCATCATACTTTTACTAATATCCTTGAGCATCCTTATAACCATTATTCTGAACTCTGTATCTGTTAGCTTGCTTGGATCTACTTCATTTAGTTCCTTTTCTAGAGATGTCTTCTGTTCTTTCCTTTGTGACATGTTTCTTTGCCTCCACATTTTGGCTGCTTCCTGGTGTTTGTTTCTATGTATTAGGTAGAGCTGCTGTGTCTCCTGGAATTTGTAGTGGCTTTGTGGAGTAGGAGTCCTGTAGGGCCCAGTGGTTCAGCCTCCTCAGTCACCTGAGCTGGGCCTTCTAGGTGCTCCCCTGTGTGGGCTGTGTGCACTGTCCTGTTGTAGTTGAGCCTTGGTTGCTATTGGCATCCCTGGGAGGAAATGACCCCCAGACTAATCAGCTGTGAGGACCAGCTGCAACTACAGCCAAAGAGCTGCTGTGCTGGAGACACCCCTATGAAGCAGGATTTACTTCAGTGGAGCTTTGTTGTTCACCAAGTCCGCCCCTTGAGTGTGTCACTCATGGATGTGGTAGGGTTGCAATCCAGGGTACTCAAGTCTGACCACCAGGTGCACTGTCTCTGAGGCCTCCTGGGAGGTGCAAAGTCAGCCTTTGCCAGTGTCTTGCCCAGGGCCACCCAGCATGAGTTACACAGCAAACCATAGTTGGCTGCTGCTTGTGCTGGGCTTGGAGGTGTCCAGGAGAGGCCAAGCTATGAGCTAAGGCAGGCTGCCGCTAGTGCCAGGCCTGGGGCCACTTATCAAACTGTATGGGGCATGTTGCTGCTTGTTTAAGAGATTTTAGGAAAGTCCTAAGCATGGGGTTCGAGAGGCACCTTGCACAGAAAAGCCACTGGAAATGGCCTGGATGACCTTGCAAGTAGGAAGGGCAGGGCCTCCGGGAATCACAGGGCGGGACCAAAGGTGTGAGTCAGGTGCTGGTGATTCAAATATGGCGCCTGCCTGCCGGCTGTGTGCGAACGACTTGCCAAAGGAGCAATGGCCTCTGCCAGCTCTTCTGCCTGAGAGAAAGCTGCCCCTCCAGCTCTCGCCCAGATCTCAGGCAGGTTAGTTCCTCCCCGAGTGTCCCGGGTCCTTTCAGGCTGCTGCCCGGCGCTGGGCTCAGAGGGAGCGCGTCTGAGTGAGTCCGTGCGCGGGCCCTTTAGAGGAGCTGCTGGGGCTCCCGCAGCCTCTGCGACCCTCAGGGACAGTCCCCGCTGGTTTCACAGCCCGGAGTTGTGGAGACGTCTCTTCCCATCCCTGGGGCCCTGGGCTGGGGGCCTGATGTGGGGCTGGGACCCCTCACTCCTCCGGGAAACCCCCACCACCAAGATTCCTTACCGGGTTTCAACACCGGGTGTGGGCCCGCGGCTGAGTCTCCGAGATTCAGCCCCAGCCCGCCCGCGTCTCCCCCTCCTACCGGTCTCGGTGCTTCTTCAGTTCCCTGGTTGTGGGGCTTCTGTTCAGCCAGATCTCAGGAGGCTCTGAGTGATGGTGGTTCTGTATTTTAGTTGTGATTTTGATGTGGTTGCGCGAGGCGGCGGGTGCAGCTGTTACCTACGCGCCATCTTGTTTTCCCATCCATATCAAGCATCTTCTCAAATATTTACACCATGGAATACTATGCAGCTATAAAAAAGAAGGATCCCTTACCCTTTGAGATAGTATGGATGGACCTGGAGAATATTATGCTAAGCGAAATCAGCCAGTCAGAGAAAAACAAGTATCACATGATCTTACCCATATGTGGAATCTAATGAACAAAATAAACTGATGAACAAAATATATCCAGAGGCATAGAAGCATGGAACAGAGAGAAGGTAGGGTGGGTGGGTGGGGAGAGATTAACCTAAGAATTTATATGCATAAATGCATAACCCATGGACACAGACAATAGTGTGGTGAAGGCCTGGAAGAGGAGATCAATGTGTGTGGGGGGGGGGGGGAATGACATCTATAATACTTTCAACAAGATAAATTAAAACCTTTCTAAAAAAGGAAAGGGTAGCAGATTGGATTAGATAATCATTGACAATCCCCTCCAGGTTTAATATCTTATATTGCACATAAATATATTTGAGATTTCTGATGAAATAGTCAGGGGGGAAAAAGGAGATTAAAAACAAACACCTTCAGCAAGGTGGCAACTGTTGATAACTACTCCTGTAAGCACCCCAACAGGGGACTGGACCTCAGTATAGGCACGTGCCCCGACTGGGAATTGAACCAGGACCTTCCAGTGCATGGGACACTGCTCCAATCAACTGAGCCACACCAGCCAGGGCTGAGGAAGCATTTTTAAATAAGAAAAATAGAGGAAAAGAAAGAGCAATTATAATGAAAAGAAAGTTGAAAAGGAAAGGAAAAAATAAAATTATATAATGGATGGCTAAGGTTTTCATAATATCTACTTCAGGGTTAGAAATTTGAGAACTTAGCCAAATTTCAAAATTATCTTGAACATTAATTATACATAAGCTTCTATTCTGGTACATGAAGTTGTTAATTATCAGCTCTGCATATAAGTAACAGTACATTCTACTGAGACCACAAAATAGCCAATTGTTGTGCCTAGGAAATTGTGTCATGTCATCACTCTGGGTTTTTATTGACTTGGTAATGAAGTACAGAGAGAACAAATTCCTCCTGTATCTGAAAATGTACAATGTGTGGCATATCTGCTTAGAATGATAGAGACTAATCTTGCAATCACAAAGAGTTCATGTCAACCTTATATCCACTCACAGAAAATAAACTGTCTAGGGGAGAATAGCCCCAACAGTAAGCTTAACTACTGGTTCATCTTCCAGAGCTGTTTTCTCCTGCTCTCCTGGTTTGAGAGCCCCAGGAGACTATGGGTCTCCATGACACATCAAAGCTCTCCTTTGTTTCAAGATGACTTCAAAAAGAACAAGTATCTTGATTAAGAACTTGAGACTTTTATAGAAAATACTATGCCCTTAGGAACTTCCATTGTACTCTATATTACCTACAGATAAATAAGCAACCAAAAATAAGTATCAAACCAGAAGAAAAGTAGAAGGTTCTACAGTCTGTAGACTTGGATAGTTGTACCAATGAAAGCAATTTAAGTTGGTGTGATTGTCCCTGCCTTGATTAGATAACAGAATAATTGAGATATTTAGTAGGTGATCTTTCAGGAGATTCCCTGGTGAATAAAGATGATGAAGGATACAAAGATAGTCTCTTTATCTTGTTCATTGCATGGTAAATCCATAAAGAGAAATTTTGTTTTTTATATGATGAAGGAAAATCATTTCAGTAATACCAATAAAACCATGATTTAGCTGCAGAGTTGATGGACAGATTCACTGCCTAAGTACTAAATTGGGACAGTTAATAACAAAGTTAATTTGATTTCATAAACTATCTGGGATAGCAATTGAGCCTGAGAACCAAACAAATTAAGCCTGAGAACCAAATAAAAAAAAAAAAAAAAAAGAATGAACAAATGAATGAATGAGCTGTTTCTTCCTATTGTCGCAGATCACCCCTACCTTCCTATTTCTCTCCTAGAAAGAGGATCTAAACTGCTCATTAGGCCCTGTTAGAGAAAGGCAGTGCAGAATATTGATTCTAGAGTTAACCTGCCTGGCTTTAAATCCTGACTCTATCACAAGTTACATAACATTAAATAAGTTACTTCATCTCTCTATTCCTCAATTTCCTCACCTTTAGAGAAAATTCTAGAGTCTACCTAATAAGATTGTTATGAGATAGAACCAACAGGATTCATTCTTACATTATAAGAGATAACATTTACTTGGAACTATGAAAATACACTTTTGATATTACAAGTGACTATCTTAGTTCCAGCTGCTATAACAAATTACCGTAGACTGAGTGGCTTAAACAATAAACATTTCTCACAATTCTCGTGGCTGTAAGTCACCAGCAGATGTGCCTGGTGAGAACCCACTCCCTGGTTCATAGATGGCCATCTTCCTGCTGTATTCTCACAGGGCAAAAAGAATCAGAGCTCTATCTGGAGTCTCTATCTCATTCCTGAGAGTTGCACCTTTATGACCTAACCACCTCTGAAAGTTCCCATCCCCTAATACCATCACATCAACATATGAATTTGGTGGAACACAAAATAATAGCTCATGTTTACTAAGCTCTCACTAGAGGCCACTTTGATCAACTTATAAAATTCTCACAACTTTATGAGATAAATCCCATAACTATCCCTATTTACAGATGAGGAAGCTGAGTCACAAACAAGTCAAGCAATTTGTCCAATGTCACATGTCTGGTGAGTGTCTAGGTGCCAAGCCTTTCCCATCAGCCCCACCTAGTGGTGTTCCTCCAGTTTACAGTCTGGCAACTAGCAGAGCCAGGATGTAAACCCAAATTGAACATCAGTGCCAGGCTATCAGCATGCTTTTTCTTTTTTTTTTTTTTTCTTTTTTCTTTTTTTATGTTATACTGAGAATTTAACAAAGCAATCAAAAAATATAGGATCTTTCTCCAAGCACTTATTCTCACTATTTCACCAACTACTTCATTCCACGTCTGCTCTAATCTCCCTTGTGATGAGTTATAATCAATCTCTGTGGGGGAACTGCCTGCCCCCTGGCTTGGGTTCTACTCTCTGGAGCTGCACAGAGTTTGTCTGCTTTCACATGGCAGCCCCTCAAACACTTAAATGCAATTTTACATCTCCCTTGAGTCTTGCTTTCATCTTTTGGTTCCTTTAATTCCACCAAGTTAGTGTCCACTGAGGCAATAGTGTGCAGCAGTTTCCAGGTGTGTGTTTGAGAAACCTCCACTTACTAGCTAGCACATTTGAACACTTTTCCTAAGCTCTCTAGGCCTCAGATGCCTCATCTGCAAAGCAAAAATAATAAAAATTCCTACATCATAGAACTGTTGTGAGTATTAATTTAGATAACACATGTAAAGTGCTTAGCACCTACCTGGAAATTATTAAGTGCTTAATAACTGTTTCTTGTTTTGATTATGACTGTTACTCTTAACATCCCAAGTTCAGCACTGCAAATTCTCCCTGCTCAAAGGGAGACCAACTTGTACAGAATGACCTATACAATATCATTTCGTTATGCATTGTGCATTGTACATGAGGCAGTGTCACAGAAAGTAGCCTAACCTAGATGCTTTGCCTTATGGATCTGTTATAGACTAATTGTGTCCCCCCAAAATTCAGATGTTGAAACCCTAATCCCAATGTGATGATATTTGGAGGTGTTAAAGCCTTTGAAAGGTGATGAGGTCATGAAGGCAATGCCCTTATGAATAGGATTAGTGCCTTAAGAAGGGGCCAGAGCTCTCTACTCTCTTTCCACCATATAAGGATACAATAAGTCAGCAGACTGCACTCCAGAAGAGGGCACTCACAAGAATTCAACCCTGGTCTTGAACTTCATGTCCTGGAACAGTGAGAAATCAATTTTTGTCATTTAAAAGCCACCTAGACTATGCTACTTTGTTTGGTCAGCTTGAACAAAGACAACTGGTTTCTAAATGGGACACTGGGAAAATTGGCTTATTGCTTGGAACTGCTATGGAGATTGATTGTGATAGAGTGTGTCTGCCACCTACTGTAATTTTTGTGAAATACCAGCCAAGAAAAACTTGGACTAAAACCTCACTGTTCTAGGAACTAAAGGAAGTGTTGCAAAGAATACTGCTAGGGTTTGAGATGCTCCTAAAATTACACCCCTTTTCTACCTTTTGACCAATAAATAAGGTGGCTGGAGGCCAAACATCACTCTTGTTATTAATAAAGCTGATGTTCGAGCATGTTGTATAGAATATTAGAGCTACAGAAGCGTTCAGTGCTGCATGCCAAATTAGACCTTCCCAGGTACAAGCAGGACTGAATCACCATAGACCTTCCCACATGGAAGACTATCCTTATAAAACTTAGTGCCTGAAAGAACAGAGAAGAAAGAACGCTGCCTGAGAGCAGGAAGGAGAGAAAAAATGTCCACTTTCTCCCTCCAAACTCACCCTGGGCAAGGAAAAGCTCAGTCTTTGGTGCACAGCTCAGTGTTTCCCACACTCATCCAGCGCCAGCAGCGGGAGCCACAAGCTGTGGATCACTGATAGCTCTAAACAAGGTACTCAGGGCCAGTCACAAACAGCATCTGACATTGGCCTGTACCAGAGGCCCTCCAAAGAGGCCCAAAACCAATAAACCCAGTGGCCAGCTGCAGACAACAACAGAGCAGGATCTAATAAGCTCTGCAAGCAGTTTATCCACAGGAAGATATTGGAAGGCTCTAAACCCTGCAGAGGAGATTTCCACTTCATGTGATAAGCAACTGCACAGCAGATTACATGCTGTGTTGGGGGTTGAGCCTCATTGTCAGCCAGACTGAGGGTAGAGTCCATGCACAAATGTGCCAATAGTAATCAAGACTCAATTACAACAGGAGGGCCCAAAAACCACGCACAAGGGACAGTATTAGAGCACCCAGGTCTGGCAATCAGGAAGACTGTACCATAGGAGTCCATAGGTCACCCACTACATAAAGTCACTCTACCAAGACTGAGAACCATAGTAGATCTACCTAACACATAGAAGCAAACCCAAAGAGCAGCCAAAATGGGGAGACAAAGAAATAATCCCCAAATGAAAGAACAAGAGAATTCTCCAGAAGAGCTAAATGAAATGGAGATAAGCAATTCATCAGATATAGAGTTCAGAATACTGATCATAAGGATGCTCAAGAGCATGAGAAAAGAAACACAAACTGAAAAATGACCAATCAGAAATGAGGAATGACATAGGATAAATAAAGAATACACTGGAAGGAATAAACAGCAAATTAAAGGAAGCTGAGAATAAGATCAGAGAATTAGAAGTCAGGGTAGAAACAAATCATTCAATCAGAGAACAATAAAGGGAAAAGAATTTAAAAACAGGAGGACACTTTAAGGGAGCTGTTGGACAACAGGACTGTAATAATATTTGCATCATAGGAATGCCAGAAGGGGAAGAAAGTGAGCAAGGGATAGAGAAGTTGTTTGAAGAAATAATGGCAGATCTGTGAAGGAGTCCCACAGCTGGCCTGCCTGCCTCCTTGACAGAGTCACACAGCTGGCCTGTCTGCCTCCTTGACAGAGTCACACAGCTGGCCTGTGGCCTCCCTACCAGTGGTGCCCACGGCCAACTTGACTGCCAACTTCAAGGGGTCTCATTGCCTGCCTGTGTGTATGCCTCCATGACGAGGTCACACGGCTGACCTGCCTGCTTCTCTTCCAGCAGCACCTCCCTGATGGGATGCCTACAGCCTGCCTGCCTACCTCCTTAATAGGGACACACGGCTGTTTGCCTGCCCCCTTGAGGAGGGTGCACAGCTGACCTGCCTACATGCCTGCCTACTTTGCCTCCTTGAGGAGGTGTGAGGCCTGCCTGCCTTCCAGCCTGGCCCACCCCCTTGATTGGGCACTCACAGCTTGTCTGCTGGTCTGCCTGCCTGCTGTGCTGCCTTGATGTGATACATACAGACTCCCTGCCTGCCTGCCTGCCTGCCTGCCACACCTCCTCGACAAGACCCACCAGGCCTGCCTTCCGGCCTTCCTGACTCCCCAGTGCAGAGCGACCAGCCTGCCCGCCAGCCTGCCTGGCCTACAGCCTTGATGTACTGCACCTGGTCCGCAATTCTGACCCATTGCCTCCCAAACACATAGGCTTGCCATCAGGACCTGGCTGACGAACACAGGGCCCTGGGACTACCAGAAATAAGGCTCATTCCCTGCAGCCTTGACTTGGTACCCCAGGACAACCTGCACAATAAAATGGGGAGAGAAAGAAACAACACCCAAATGAAAGAAAATGAGAAATCACCAGAAAAAGAACTAGATGAAATAGAGGTAAGCAAGTTATCAGATATAGAGTTCAAAGAATGCTAAACCAACTTAATAAGAATCAATTGGAAATGAAGAATGACTTCACTGAAGGAAAAAAAAGAATACACTGAAAGGAATCAATGGTAGATTAGAAGAAGCTGAGGACCGAATCAGTAAATTAGAAGACAGGGTAGAAAAAAACACCCAATTAGAGTAGCAATTAGAAAAAGAAATTAAAAAGCAGGAAGACATTTTAAGGGAGTTTTGGGACAACATGAAATGTAACAATATCTGCATCATAGGGTGCTAGAAGGAGAAGAATCCAAGCAAGGAATAGAGAACGTGTTTGAAGAACTAATGACAGAAAATTTCCCTAACTTGGTGAAGGAAAGTCACTCGGGTTCAGGAAACACAGAGAGTCCCAATCAAAATGAACCTAAAAAGACCCACACCTAGGCACATCATAATTAAAATGGCAAACATTAAAGATAGAGAAAGAATCTTAAAAGCAACAAGAAAGAATCAGTTACCCACAAGGGAGCACCCATTAGACTGACAGCTGATTTCTCAATAGAAACACTTCAGGCTAGAAGGGAGTGGCATGAAGTATTCAAAGTAATGAAAAATAAGGGACTGAACCCAAGACTACTCTATCCAGCAAGGCTATCATTCAAAATTGAAGGTGAAATAAAGAGCTTCGCAGACGAAAAAGGGCTAAAGGAGTTCATTATTACCAAACCAGCATGACAAGAAAGCTAAAGGGGCCGGTGGAAGAAGAAGAAGAAATGTAGAGAAAGAGAGGGATACAGACACAAAGAAAGAATGGCAATAGATAAGTACCCATCAGTAATAACCTTAAATGTAAATAGCTTAAATGCTCCAATCAAAAGACATAGGGTAGGTGAATGGATAAGAAAACATGACCCAAATATATGCTGCCTACAAGAGACCCACCTCAGAACAAAGGACTCACACAGGATGAAAGCGAAGGGATGGAAAAAAGTTTTCCGTGCAAATGGAAATGAAAAAAAAAGCAGGGATAGCCATGCTCGTATCTGACAAACTAGACTTCAAAATGAAGACCATAACAAGAGACAATGATGATCACTACGTTATACTAAAGAAAATGATCCAACAAGAGGATATAACTCTGATAAACATACATGCACCCAATATAGGAGTAACCAAATATATTTTTAAAACTTCTGGAGGACTTTAAGGGAGAGATTGGCAGCAATACAATCATAGTAGGAGACTTTAACACCCCACTGACATCACTGGATAGATCTTCTAGACAAAAAATCCACAAGGACACAGCGATCCTAAATGACACACTAGCTCAGAGGGAATTAACTGACATTGAGAGAATATTCTACCCCAAAGCTACAGAATATACATTCTTCTTAAGTGCACAGGGAACATTCTCAAAAATAGACAACATGTTGGGGCACAAAACAAGTCTCTATAAGTTCAAGAAGATTGAAATCATATCAAGCATCTTCTAAGACCATGATGGCATGAAACTAGAAATTAACCACTATAAAAAAACCTCAAAAATATTCAAACACGTGGAAGCTAAATAGCATGTTATTAAACAATGAATCAGATACCAATGAGATCAAGGAAGAAATCAAAAACTTCCTGGAAAAAAACAAAAATGAACAGACAACAACCCAAAATCTATGGGACACAGTGAAAGCAGTCCTGAGAGGAAAGTTCATAGCAGCACACGCATACCTCAAGAAACAAGAAAAAGCTCTAATAAACCATCTAACACAACAACTAAAATAATTAAAAAGAGAACAGCAAGAAAATGCTCGAGAAAGTAGAAGAAAGGAAATAATAGAAATCAGAGCAGAAAGTAATGACATAGAGACTAAAAAATCAATACAAAATTTCAATGAAACCAAGAGCTGGTTCTTTGAAAAGATAAACAAGATTGATGCACCTTTAGCCAGACTTACTAAGAAACAAAGAAAGAGGACCCAAATAAATAAAATCAGAAATGAAAGAGGCGATATAATAACTGACACCACAGAAATACAAAGAATTGTAAGAAAATACTATGAGCAACTATATGCCAATAAACTCAATAACCTGGGTGAAATGGACAAATTCCTAGAAGGATACAATCTTCCAAAGCTGAATCAAGAAGAGGCAGAAAACCTGAATAGGCTGATAACAGCTAATAAAATTGAAGCAGTAATCAAAAAAATCTCAGCAAACGAAAATCCTGGACCAGATGGATTTACAGGCAAGTTTTACCAAACATTCAAAGAAGAATTGACACCTATTCTCCTCAAACTATTCCAGAAAATTCATGAGGAGGGAAGACTCCCAAGCTCTTTTTATGAGGCAGCATTATCCTAATCCGAAAATCAGATAAAGACACTACAAAGAAAGATAATTACAAGCCAATATCCCTGATGAACACAGATGCTAAAATCCTCACTAAAATACTAGCAAACCGGATCCAGTAATACATTAAAAAGATCATACACGACCAAGTGGGATTTATCCCAGGTATGCAAGGCTGGTACAACATCTGCAAATCAATAAATGTGATACATCACATAAACAAAATGAAGGACCAAAATCATATGATATCAATAGATGCAGAAAAAGCATTCAACAAAATCTAGCACCCATTTTTGATGAAAACTCTCAGCAAAGTGGGAACAGAAGGAACATACTTCAACATAATTAAGGTCATATATGACAAACCTAAAGCCAACATCATACTCAATGGTCAAAAACTAAAACCATTTCCCCTAAGAACAGGAACAAGACAGGGTGTCCACTTTCACCACTCTTATTCAACATAGTACTGGAAGGCCTTGCCACAGCCATCAGACAGGAAGAAAACATAAAAAGTATCCAAATTGGAAAGGAGGAAGGCAAACTGTCATTATTTGCAGATGACATAATATTGTACATAGAAAACCCTTAAGACTCCACCAAAGTACTACTAGATTTGATAAATGAGTTTGGCAAGGTAGCTGGATACAAAATTAACATCTGGAAATCAATGGCATTCTTATACACCAACAATGAACTCTCAGAAAGAGAAACTAAGAAAAAATACCATTTACCATCGCAACTAAAAAAATAAGATACCTAGGAATAAACTTAACCAAGGATGTAAAAGAAAACTTGGAAAACTACAGAACACTGAAAAAAGAAATAGAGGCAGATATAAACAAGTGGAAGAATATACCATGCTCATGGATTAGAAGAATTAATATCATTAAAATGTCCATACTATCCAAAGCAATCTATAGATTCAATGCAATTCCTATTAAAACACCAACAACATATTTCACAGAGCTAGAATAAATATTCCAAAAATTTATATGGAACCAAAAAAGACCCCAAATAGCTACAGCCATCTTGAGAAAGAAGAACAGAGTGGGAAGGATCACTTTACCAGACATCAAATTGTACTACAAAGCCATTGTAATCAAAACAACCTGGTATTGGTACAACAAGGCATGTAGACCAATGGAACAGAACAGAGACCCCAGAAATCTACCAAAGCCATTATGGTCAGTTAATATTTGACAAAAGAGGCAAGAGCATATAATGGAATAAAGACAGTCTCTTCAGTGAATGGTGTTGGGAAAATTGGACAGGTACATGCAAAAAAAAATGAAACTAGATCACCAACTTACTCCATACACAGGAATAAATTAAAAATGGATAAAAGACTTAAATGTAAGCCATGAAACCATAAAAATCCTGGAAGAAAACATAGACAGTAAAGTCACAGACATCTCATGTAGTGGAATTTTCACTGATAAATCTCCTAGGAGAAACAGAGGAAAAAATAAACAAATGGGACTACATCAAACTAAAAAAGCTTCTGCACAGCAAAAGAAAACATTCTCAAAATACAAAGGAACCCCACAGTATGGGAGAACATATTTGCCAAGGATACATCTGTAAGAGGCTAATTTCCAAAGTGTACAAAGAACTCATACAACTCAACAAGAGGAAGACAATCCAATTTAAAAATGAGCAAAGGACATGAATAGACACTTCTCCAAAAAGGACATACAGATGGCCAAGGGACATATGAGAAAATGTTCAACGTTGCTAATCATCAGAGAGATGCCAATTAAAACCACAATGAGGTATCACCTCACACCTGTCAGAATGGCTCCATCAACAAATCAACAAACGACAAGTGCAGGCCAGGATGTGGAGAAAGGGGAACCCTGGTACACTGTTGGTGGGAATGCAGACTGGGGCAGCCACTATGGAAAACAATATGGAGGTTCCTCAAAAAATTAAAAATGGAGCTGTCATTTGACCCAGTGATCCCACTTCTAGGAATGTATCCTAAGAATCCTGAAACACTAATCAGAAAGAATATATGCACCCCTATGTTCATAGCAGCACAGTTTATAATAGCTAAGGTCTGGAAGCAGGCCAACAGCCCATCAGTAGATGAGTGGGTAAAAAAGCTGTGGGACATTTACACCATGGAATACTATGCAGCTGTAAAGAAGAAGGATCTCATACCCTTTGAGATGGCATGGAGGTACCTGGACAGTATTATGCCAAGTGAAACAAGCCAGTCAGAGGAAAACAAGTATCACATGATCTCACTCATATGTGAAATCTAATGAACAAAATAAACTGATGAACAAAATAGATTCAGAGACATAGAAGCATGGAACAGACTGAGGGACCTCAGAAGAAAGGGGGGGGGGCACGAGATTAACCAAAGAACTTATATGCGTATATGCATAACCCAATACACAGACAATAGTGTGATGAAGGCATGGAGGGGAGCAGGTGCAGGATTGAGGGGGTCAATGGGGAACAAAGGGGGACATCTGTAATACTTTTAACGATAAAGATAAATTTTAAAAAAATAAAAACAAAAAGAACAGACTAGGTATGTCTCTTCTCCACCCCTAACCCTCCATTGGCTCTAACTCTGCTCAGAGTAATACTTAAGACGATAAAATGACCTACAAAGCCCTATGTGATCTGGTTTCTCAGGATCTTCCCCACATTTCCTATTATTTTCCTCCCATCACTCTGCTGTTTACCCATCCTCCCGCATGTCAGCTTGTGGGGCAGGCTCCCTCCTCAGAGCCTTTTGCACTTACTCTTCCCTTTGTTTGGACTGCTGCTCTCCCAGGTAGTTTCATGCTCACTCCCTCTCTCCTTAAGTCACCATCTCAATGGGTCTCCTCTGATTACAACCCCAATTACCACCACCCCAACCTGCTCAACACTCTTTATGGCCCATCCTTACTTCAGTTTCCCCTTTAGCACTTAGCACCATCTGACACTATAGATATATTTACTACCTGTTTTTTTGGTCTGCATCTCCCATCATCACACACACACACACACACACACACACACACACACACACACGGCATGCAAGTTTTGAATGACGCTCCAGGAGAGCAGAGATTGGTTTACTGTGTTCACGGCAGTGTCCCTGTCCTCTAGAATACATAGCAGAGCCCTGCTCAATAAAAGTTTGTGGGATAATTAACATAATAAATGAACATCTTGCCCAGTTTTCTAAGTCTACAGATTACCTGTTTGTAAGTCACCTGGTATGCTTTTGGGAAAATGCACATTCTGAAGCCCACCCCAGATCTCCTGAATTAAAATCTGTCAGTTTGGGCCAGGAAATTTGTATCTACCTGGAAGCACACAAAAGCTTGAGAACTTCTGATCCAGCCCAACCCAGTCATTTTACAGAAAGGGTCTGGTGGCCAAGGCGACAGGGCTAGTTTGCAGAAAACAGGGACTATAACTACCATTTCATGTTATTTCCACTGCAAGTTATTTTCATTGTATCATCTAAAATGGTATTAAGTTCTCTGGAATAACTTGGAAAATGACACTAGTCTTTGGGCTTCCTACAGAGACATGAAGCAACACTTAATTAAAATATTTATTTCAAAGAAATAGTTGCAAAATGAAAAAAAAAGTAACCAAAAAAAAAAAAAGAGTATTTCTAAAGATTATATATAATTTTCAGGAAAATATAAGTTTTAATAATGGAATTTTATTTCATTCTTTTGACCCAAATTTTCCACTACTACATTTCCATCCTGTACTAAAGTGTAATAATTCATGTAAGTGATTTTATTTTTTTTAATTTATTTTTTTAATATATCTTTATTGATTTCAGAGACAGGAAAGGAGAGGGAGAGAGAGAGATAGAAACATCAATGACGAAAGAGTCATTGATCAAGCCCACAACCAGGGCATGTGCCCCGACCGGGAATTGAACCCCGATCACCTGGATCCTAGGTCGAAGCTCAACTGCCCAGCCGGGCTATAAGTGATTTTAATTAAATGCTACTAGGCGCTCTGTTCTACAGCAACAGTAACAGAAGAGACAAAGTCCCTGCCCTCCTGGAGCAGACACCAGGGAAATAGCCAATAAACAAAAAGATAAATATATAATTCAGAGAGTCATTAGTGCTGTGAAAGAAAAATGAAACAAGTTACCAACATGGAAGGCAATGGGAGCAGGACAGGAAGGGAGGAGGGATGTTATTTTATATCAGGGATTCAGGAAGGGCTCTTTGAGGCATTTAAAGAGACTGGGATGAAGGAAGGAAGGAAGCGAAAGCAAGATAAAGTGCCCTGAGTCAGAAGTAAGGTTTCTGAGGTCTTAGGTCAGGTGCTCCAGCAGCAAACTGAGAGAAAGATCAGTTTGGGGTGATTTATTAAGAAAATTCCCCCCAAGTGTTGGCAAGGATGTGGAGACAAGGAAACACTGTGCACTGTTGATGGGAATGTAAATTTGTGTAACCGCTCTGGAAAACAGTACAGAAGTTCCTCAGAAAATTAAAAATAGAACTATGATATGATTCAGTGATTCTACTTCTGGGTAATATATCTCAAAAAGGTATCTGCACCCCATGTTCATAGCAGCATTATTTACAGTATCCAAGACTTGGAAACAACTTAAGTGTTCATCAACAGATGAGTGGATACAGAAAATGCAGTGCTAGTATGTATACAATGGAATATCATGCAGCCATAAAAAGAAAGAAATCTTGCCATTTGCACAGCATGGAAGGAACCTTGAGGGCATTTTGCTAAGTGAAATAAGAGAAAGACAAATACTATATGATCTCACTTATATGTGGAATCTTTAAAAAAACAAAACTGAATGCAGATACAGAAAACAGATTGGTGATTGCCAGTCTGTTGTTTGGGGGGGGAAATGTGTAAGGGTGGTCAAAACGTACAAACTTCCAGTTATGAAGTCAGTCAGTCATGAGGATGTAATGTACAGCATTTTAGACCACAGTTAATAATATCATATTATATATTTAAAAGTTGCTAAGAGAGTAGATCTCAAAAGCTCTCATCACAAGAAAAAAAAATTGTAACTATGTGTGGTGATAGGTATTAACGAAACTTATTCTGGTGATCATTTTGCAATGTATACAAATATCAAATCATTATATTGTACACTTGAGACCTATATAATGTTATGTCCATTATACCTCAATTTAAAAAATCATTATGATGCCCTGGCTGGTGTTCTCAGTGGTTAGAGCATCGGGCCACACACCAAAGGGTCATGGGTTTGATTCCCAGTCAAGGGCACATACCTGAGTTTGATTCCTGGCCCCAGTAGGCTCATGAAGGAGGCAACCAATTCTCTCTCACATCAATGTCTCTCTCTCTCTCTCTCTGTCTCTCTCTCTTCTCTCCCACTCTCTCTCAAAATCAATGGAAAAAATATCCTCTGGTGAGGATTAAAAAGAAATCATGCCGTACATCTAAAACGAAAGCAATGTTATATCTCAATTAAAACATTGAATTTTTTTAATGGCTCATGTGAGCAATATTTCCTGAGTCCTTATTTTTAAAAGAAAGAATTTGCTTCCAGAAAAAAGTAGGAAGGGAGTTGGGGAAGCAAGACCAGGAGGAGAGAAAGCCAAAAAAGGATGCAATCTCATACAAAGTCCAGGCCTCATCTGTATCCTGCAGGGGACATCTGGAATGTAGATTATTGCTCAGAGTTTAGAGTTTATCCCAACTGGAGTCAAAGGAGCTGTGTTTTCATGCTTCTGCAGCAGCTAAGGACAGGGAGGGCTGGTGCAGGAGGAATGTAAACTGTGGGCCACTTCCTTTTGTCTTGGCCTGAGCTAAGCAGCTCCAATACTGATTTCATTTCCTTTGGCTATAAACCTAGAAGTTAAACTAAGTGAAATAAGCCAGACACAGAAAGGCAACTACTGTATGATCTCACTCATATATGGAATCTTTAAAAGTTGAACTCAGAACCAGAGAATAGAACAGTGGTTGCCAGGCGTTGGGGGCTGGAAGAGATGGAGAGATGTTGGTAAAAGGGTACAAACTTTTACTTATGTATAAATTCTTAGGATATAATGAACAGCGTGGTGACTATAGTTAACAGTACTGTATTATATATTTGAAATTTGCTAAGAAAGTAAATCTTAAGTGTTCTAACCACACACACACACACACACACACAAAGAAAAAGAAAGAAAGAAAAGGTAACTTTGTGAGTTGATGGATGGGTTAACTTTATTGTGGTAATCTTGCCCAATGTATAAGTACCTCAAATCATTACATTGTACACCCTAGATATATAGGATTTTTATTTGTCAATTATGCCTTAATAAGGCTGGGGAGGAGCAGTTCTAATGGCCCAAGGACCATCCCCCTAAGAGAGTTGCAGGTGCTGGTCATTAAAAAACACACAGAAATCCTTTACTAAGGGGTCCAAGAGAGTCTAGGCAGAGCATTGACAGAGGTCACTGTAGTGTGTTCAGAAACTGAAAGTCTAGGAAGGGGGGAAATGGTTGGAAATAGGATTGTGTTTCCAGTATTCCAGAACACCATTCTTTTTTATTATTATTATTATTATTATTATTATTATTATTATTAAACAGACATTTATTGAGCACCTATGATGTGCCAAATACTATGCCAGCCCCGAGGATACAGTGATGGACAACAGAGACACCATTACTGTGTCTTTTTGGCATCTATAGTCTGACCATGAATGGAAACCCTAAATTACCTTCAAGCTCCAAAGGACACAAAACAGAGGAACAATTGCCAGTTTAGGAGTCCCAGAAGGCCTCCCTGAGGAAGCGGTATCTAAGCCGAGGCTGAAGGGAGAACAGGATGTAGTCAGGCATAGGCTGGGTTAGGGGTAAGGCAAGGAGGGAATGTTTCAGAAGAAGGAACCTCATGTTCAAAGGCCAGGCGGCGTGAAGAATGTGGTGGGTTCACTGAGCTGAAGGAAATCTGGCACGACTGAGACAGAAAGACTGAGTGGCAAGAGGTGAAGTTGAGGATGATGAGAGTGACTGGATGAGCTAGGGGGCCAAGCTGAGAATGATATATTGCCGTCCAAGGACAATGACAAGATTTGAATAGAACTTGGTAGCTAATTAGATGTAAACGTAATGCTTGGTGATGCTGGATTTACAATACATATTTCAAAGAAAAATTAAGAATATAAGAGCAAGTTTTGGGAAAAGTGTTTTACCACTTCATTCTGTTTTGAAATATTATTTTTATTAGCATCAGATGTGTATTTTGATATTTCAATACATCTGAAATCTGAATGTTATGTGACGATCCCATTTTTGTTCCATATATATATATAACATGTATTTTTATATATGAGAGAATATGTATAAAATTGTAACAATGGGTTCCTCTAGAAAATAGGACTGTGGAAAGTTTTTGCTTCCTACTTTGCATATATGTGTATTGTTTGACTTTTTATGAGCATATATTTTCTATATAATTATTAAAATGTTGCTTACAGTAATACTCAAAAAAAGAGAGGAAAGGATAATAAAGGAAGGCCCTCTTCACAGATGAATGCTAGCTAGAAAATATAGAGGAAATGACTGAATTAAGAAATCACGCTTTTGTCCTCACAGTGTGATCATTGACTCAAATGGAAACAATGAATGCCAAAGCATTAGGAGATACTGATAGGAAACATGATGCGTATGGTAGATTGATTGTAACAAATGGGCCCAGTTCTTTCCCTGTAGCCATGCCTCTTGCAATGTCATTCTGTAGCAACCTCATCAAGAGATGAAATGTAATTTCCCATGAATCTTAACAGGCCTTGTGATTTGTTTTTGACCTATGGAATGTGGAAGAACTGACAGTGTGTCAGTTCCTAGCTGAGACCTCACCCGCTCCCACTTCCTGTCTTGGAGCCCCACCACTGTCATGAGAGTCAACAGGCTAGCCTGCCAAGGAGATTCAAGGTGCCACGGGCAATAGCGAGCCAACACCCAGGAGCAGAGCCACCTAACCAATCCACAGCTGACCACAGATGCACGAGGAAGTCCAGCTGAAGTCAGTAGAACCACCCTCTAAACTCAACTGAAACTGCCAACCCTCAGAATCATGAACTAACTATATCATTGTTTTAAGCCTCTCACATTTGAGATGGTTTGTTAGGCAGCAATAGCTAACTGATCTAAAACCACAGATAAGTCACTCATTGCAGAGGTGAAAATATGTGCCATTCAATGGAGCGACCTGTTATTCACCACCCTACCCCTCACTGATAGTAGAACAACCTCACATTAGTGTTTCCTTAGGTAATGCAATAGCAGATGCACAACACGAACGCTAATGTATTCCTGCTAAAATTCTCAACTAATGAAGCCTCTAAACCTCCAGTCATGTATACAGAAATACAGGGGAGAGAAAAACAAGTGATGTGGCAGCATGGAGAAATAAACAAATCAGAACCTGGGAATTTACAAGATGCTTGGCAGGGACCTTTTAGAAACATAAAACATGTCATAGAAAATAAAGGCAAAAGAGCCCTGGCCGGGTGGCTCAGTTGGTTGAGCTATCCCATGCACCGAAAGGTTTGGGTTCGATTCCTGATCAGGGCACATACCTAGGTTGGGGGTTCGATCCCCGGTTGGGGCACATGCAGGAGGCAACCGATCAATGTTTTTCTCTCATATGGATGTTTCTCTCCCTCCTCTCTCTCTAAAAATCAATTTTTTTAAAAAGCATGTCCTCTGGTGAGAATTTTTTTTTATTTTTTAATAAAAATAAAGGAAAAAGAGACATTACAATTCTGGAGGCTGGGAAGTCCAAGATCAAGTCACTGGTAGATTCAGTGGCTTCCTGTATCATAGACGGACATCTCATTGTGTCCTCACGTGGTAGAAAGGGCAGTGGAGAACTCCAGTATCTCTTTTATAAGGGCACTAATCCCATTCATGACGGCTCAAACCTCACTACCTAATCACCTCCCAAAGGCCCCACCTCCTACTACCATCACATTGTGGGTTAGGTTTCAACATACGAGTTTTTGGAAGACTACAAACATTCAGTCTATAGCACCAGTCAACCCACTGAATCATGAAGAATAATTACCCAAGGACATGTTTTTCACTGATTTTAGAGAGAGGGAGGAAGAGAGAAAAACAGCCATGTGAGAGAGAAACATCGATTGGTTGCCTCCCATTTGTGGCCCAATCGGGGATCGAACCTGCAACCTGGGTATGTGCCCTGACAGAGAATCAAACCTGCCACATTTCGGTGTACAGAACGACACTCCAACCAACTGAGCCACACCTGCCAGGGTTTATGAGGAATAATTCTTGTTTGAAGCCACTAAGCTTTGGGATGACAGGTAACATAGCAATAGATAACCAAAACACAGATAATCGTCATAAAAACTCTATAAGGCAACTGCCATTATTATCTTCATCTTGTATATGAGAAAACTAATACTTACAGAGTTTAAATAACTTGTCTAAGTGTTACCTGACAGGGTCTGACCCTGGGCAGTTCTTCCTACTGCTCACCAGTAGAGTGTAGGTTCTTGAATTCGCATAGGAACGATTTCACAGTATGAGTCCAGGCGATTTTGAGAGTATATTTATTAAGCCAAGTAGAGTGGAACAAAGGAAGGACTTAAGGTAGAAGAAGAAACAGGAAGGAAAAAGAGAGCAAAGGGGGCCTTGGAGACAGGTTCAGGGAATAAGCCCCTGATGAGCTGCAGCTGCCCATTGCTCCCCTGGTTGCAAGTCTATGGAGTCCCTTAGAGTTTAGGAGAAAAACAGCAGAGATACAAGGTGTGGACATGCTCTAAAGAGAGAGCGCCATGGATCCCTTGTCTTGAGGCTTTTTATCTTTCCTTGGCTGGCTGGAATCCTAGGAGAGGTCTCTGGGGAGTGTCTCAACAGAATATTCATTAGCTTTTCAGATATGTCCTTCAATACGTTAATTCATCAAAATGTGTGTATAGAAGGGCCAGGGTTATTTTCTGGTTAGTTTTATTTTTAAAGAATGTTATCAAAGAGGGACTGTGACCGAGGTCAGCCTGCCCTGGGACGGTCAGGAATATGTAAACCATTTGTTCCTAAGTGTCCTTGGTTAGGGAAGATAAAACCTTGTGATTTATTAGCTGGCTGTAAGTTGCTCAAATTGTTTGGCCTTATCTAATTATTTTGTCTCAGCTTCTCTTATTCCATTTGTTAAGGAATTTCCCTAGCTCCCTTACTATTCTGCCTCACAAGGTCACAGAGTTCAGAAGCGGTAAAACTAGGAAATAAAATCCATATTGGTCTGATCCTAGAGCCTAACTCTTCAGTATTACATTACAGAGCTCCTGACAGAGGCTAGTCTGTGCCCTAAGATAGACAATAAAGTATAAAATTCAGTTTAGAGTCAAAAAGATCTAGAGATAATGTATTCAGAACATGAAGGAACAAACACCTTCACTATAAAATTTTTGTCACCTGGAGGCAGCGTCTCCAAACACAGGGCTTCTATTCAGAAAATACTGTCAAAAACAGCTCTATTAGTGTTCACCCCAGGCACTGCTAGAGCACCAGGGAACACAGAGACTTTTACAAAAAATAACCACCTTCCCACAGAGAGTAAAGGGAGGAAAGATATTAATTAGCACCAAGCATGAACACTAACATGTGGACTCAGTTGGCTATCATGGTTCAGGAGAAAAGAGTCTTTGAAGAAAGATTAAAAACCAATGACAGAAAAGATGTGTAACATCACTCGCCAAAAGAGAAATGGAAATTAAGATTAAAATAAGATATAGCCATGTACCTATAAGAACAGCTAAAATTAAAAATAGAGACAATGCCCACCCTAGCCAGGTGGCTCAGTTGGAGTGTCATCTTGTGTACCAAAAAGCTGCGGATTTAATCCCTGGTCGGGATATGTATGGGAGGCAGTCGATTGATGTTTCACATAGATGTTTCTCTCTCTCTCTCAAATCAACTAAATTATATATATATAAATAATCTCCTTGGGCAGGGATTTAAAAAAAAAATCTGAGACTTTCACCTGGCCCAGTAGCTCGGTTGGTTAGAGCATTGTCCCAATACACCAAGGGTACAGGTTTGATCCCCAATCAGGGCACATATAAGAATCAACCAATGGGGGACTAAGGGGAGGAAATTGGGGACATCTGTAATACTGTCAACAATTTTAAAAAAGAATGAAAAAAAAAGAATCAACCAATGAAACTATAAATGAATGGAACAACAAATCTCTCTCCCTCCCTCCCTCTCTAAAATCAATAAATAAAAATTTTTAAAAAGGTCTGAGACTCTAAACACCAGAAAACATTTATTAAACATAGGTATATTCAGCACTGTGGTTCACTCAGAACCACAGAGGTGGAATCACCCCGTCTCCTTTGTTCACATGTGCCTTTATGCTATAAGCTCCCTTCTTTTTTATTCTTTTTTTTTTAAATATATCTTTAATGATTTCAGAGAGAGGAAAGGAGAGCGAGAGAGAGAGAGAGAGAGAAACATCAATGATGAGAGAGTCATTGATCGAGCCCGCAACCCAGGCATGTGCCCTGACTGGGAATTGAACCCTGATCACCTGGATCCCAGGTCGACGCTCAACCGCTGAGCCACGCCCGGCCAGGCATGTAAGCTCCCTTCTTACAACATTTTTTCTCATTTCAAGCCTATCTTGAATATTCGTGAATGTTAAAGTTTGTGATTTCCCCCCCCTCAATCTCCTATCTCTCCTAAGTTCTTGGTGAACTTAGAATGAAGGCATCAAGCGTGGGCTAGCTGTACTGGTGAGCAGTCCGACCTATTAGCTCCCAAAAAAGAATCTGGCTTGATATTAAATGAGCTTCTTGCTTATTGAGATTTCAAAACATGGTCCAATATAAATCCTGACTAAAGAATAAGAGGGGATGAGAAAGCTGGAATTCAAGTTCACAACCACAATAGACTTATGTCCAACTCATCCATGTATGTATACTCCCAGCACTTAGCATGGTATCTGGTACATACATGTTGCTCAATAAACATTTGTTAATTAAATTGAAGACAAGATGGTTTGTCAGAAGAATTTCCACCTAACTTAAGGCACCTCTGAAACAAATAAAAATACATTTGATCCCAAAAGTATGTGGGAAACACACTTCTGATTTTGATTTTTTTTCTACCATATGCATAGACTTCTCCAAAATCTTTATCTCCATCCCAAACCCCAGATCCACATTTCTAAAGTCCTACTAACGATGCCACCTGAATCTAGCGGGTGCCTCCCACTAAATATGTTTAAATCAAGTCAATCTCAAATCTCCCTAGTCTCCCAAGCTAGACCAGTGGTTATCAAACACCTAAGAGATCATAGCGTCAGTAAGGTACCAAAGACAGGTTGATAGAGGGGGTCAGTCACAGGCGCAGACAGTAAGAGTGTGCATTGTCTGTAGAGAATATAAAAACAATAATAAAACTGCCTAACAATCAGTCAGCATTTAATTATCACTGAGCCAGCCAGGCATGGCTCAGCAGTTGAGCATCGACCTAGGATCCAGGAGATCGGAGTTCGATTCCCGGTCAGGGCACATGCCCGGGTTGCAGGCTTGATCCCCAGTCAGGGGCATGTAGGAGGCAGCCGATCAATGACTCTCTCATCATTGATGTTTCTCTCTCTCTCTCCCTCTCCCTTCCTCTCTCTGAAATCAATAAAGATATATATTTTTTTTAAAGTTTAAAAAAATAAAAAATAATAATTATCACTATGCACCAGCGATTCTGAGCGTCAGTGATAAAACACTTGTCAAAAAAACATATCCTATGAGTCCAGGTTTTAAACAATTGCTATGGTTACTTTTGAGTTTTAATAACATTTATTTAAGCTTCAAGTTATACCTTTTTATTACACACCTTTTAGCAAACATCGTATTCTACATGGAATTTAACTCAAAGAACTCTCAGTTATACAACTGCCCCCAGACACAAGCAAACTCAGTAGCTATTCTCATTCATTTAGAGAGTAAGTGTGCAACAGTCGAGAATCATTCCAGATAACTTGCATCCTTCCTGTCTCCAGACCCTGGGGTACCCGATATGCCTATGTTTAGTACTTCTGAGATAAACAATTATGGCATAGCAACAGTATCTTAGCTCAGGTTGTTATAACAAAATACCATGGGTGACCTGAGAAATCAAATTTTATTTTCTCATAATTCTGGAGGCTGAATGTCTGAGATCATGATCCATTTATAGTGAGGGCTTTCTTCCTGGCTTGCAGATGGCAGCTTCTCACTGTGTGCTCACCTGTCCGAAAGACACAAGCCCTTTGACTGCTTTTATAAGGGCACTAATCCCGTCATAAGGGCCCCACCTCGGGGTGAAATATTCGAGGTATACTACTGCATGGAGTAATTCCAAGGAGTCTAGAAATTTGCATAAACAAATATTATCTGCAAGCTGAATAAATAATAGAACTCACATTATCTACATAACCACACAATGTGGTTAAAACCCTTAGGATGGAGGACCCAGTGCCCTCTCCCTCCTGGGTACACGCCCATGCCCTTCCCTTCCTCCTTCCCCTTCTCCCCAAGGCGGCTCTGTCACCTTTACCTTCCTCATTTTTAAGCTTAAAGGGTCCTTCCTTTACCTCTTTTTTTAAACTAAATTTATTGGGGTGACAATGGTTAATATGAACATATAGGTTTCAGGTGTAGGTTTCTATGTTACAAGATCTGTATATTGCCCTGTGTGCCCACCACCCAAAGTCTTATCTTCTCCCCTCTTCCTTTACCTCTATAACTTGTTTCCTAAGCCCATTTTTTCCTACAAATTACTTATTCTACCTCTGTGATTTTCCAAATAAATGTTCTCTTATAGTTTGAGTCTTGGCTCTGAATTCTTTCCTAACTAGAACTCAAGTGTTGAGGTTGCTAAACCCAGGTCCAGTCTGATCTCACAGGTCTAACACCTGGTGCTGTTCCTTTCCCCTACAACAAAAGTATTATTACCCTGGGTAGGCCTGACCTAATCACGTGAGTCCTTTAAAAGAAAGTCTGGATGTCCGAGATTCAAAGCAGCCACACTTTCTAGTGCTGGCTGTAAGAATCAAACTGCCATTAAATGAATTCTGCCAACAACTAAGGAAACTTAGAAGCAGATCCTTCCCTAGTCAAGCCACCAGAAAAGAACATGGCCCTGCCAACACCTTGATTTCAGCCTGTGAGAACCTGAGCAGAGGACCTAGCTTAAGCTGTTTCTGGACTTCTGACCTAGAGAAACTGTGATAATAAGTGAAGGCTGTTTGAACTGCTAATTGTATGGCACTTTGTTACACAGCAATAGAAAACTAATACAGTGGATTTTTGTACATAAGAAAATGTCTGGCTCAAACTGGCTTAACGAGCAAGAAAATTTATTTTCTCATGTAACAGGAAGCCCAGAAGTACTTCAGACTTCAAATTGGTTTGTTCAGCCCTAGCTGGTTTGGGTCAGTGGTTAGAGCCCTCGAACTGAAGGGTCCTGAGTTTGATTCGGGCCAAGGGCATGTACCTCGGTTGTAGACTCAGGGTGAGTGCCAGAGGCAACCAATCAATGTGTCTCTCTCACATCAATGTTTCTCTCTCGCTCTCTCTCTCTCTGAAAAGCAATGGAAAAAAAATCCTCATGTGAGGATTTTTTTAAAAAATTGGTTTGTTCAGAGGCCCCTTTCTGTTATCAAAGATCCAGACTCTTCACATCTCACCACTCTGCTACCCTAGTGATAGCTGATCCTCAGGGTAATTGCAAAATGGCTCCAGCAGTCACAGGCGTCACATTCAGAGACATCCAGAGGATAAAAAGAGAGTGTTCATTAGAGTGTTCATTCGTAAGGCATTCTCATGAAGAGTGAGGAAGCTTCCCTGAAGCTCCTCGGCAGGTTTTCCTTCATGCTTCATTGTCCAGAGTCACACATCCATTCCAAATCAGTCTCCGACCAGGAGAAAAAGATTACCTCAGATGGGTTCCACCCAACCCGGCTGCCCCTGAGGCACATGGGCATGGGGCAGCTAGATACTGGAACGAAATCAGGATTCTGTTAAGGAGGAAAAGAGAAAAAAAAACAAATAAAACAAATCCACTACAAATCCAGAGTTGCTCTACAAAGAAGACAAAATGTGTGAAACCTCTGGCCCATCAGCACTGGAGAATGAATTAGACTAGAACCTCTAAGCTAGAAAAAGGCAAGCAGAGGGGCAATGAGCAGCTGATAGCAAGCGCATTTGTGACACATATTAGCAAAAAGATAATGAAGACTTATTTAAAATATCTTTAAAATTTTAATATTTAAGGAGCAAGAACATTTCAAGAGACATGAAAGGTAAAACAAACGATGGGACAATAGAAATTCACACCAGACATACTGCCTAAGGGCTTTCAGCAGTTCCAGAGAGAGAAAGAATTAGTAGTATCAAAACTTTGATACTATGTGGTTATCCATAATTTAATTACATAGTAATTGGCATATAATTATTATTACTCTCTGGGTTTGAGTCCTAAATTTAATAACTCCTCCTGGAGATTAATCAAAGAATTTATATGCATAAATGCATGACCCATGGACACAGACAATGGTACGGGGAAGGCCTGGGGTGGGGCAGATATGGGATGGAGGGGATCAATGGGGAAAAAAGGGGACATCTGTAATACTTTCAACAATAAAGATAAATTTTTTAAAAAAGATTAGCTCAACCCTTCAAAAATAAAATAAAATAATTCCTCCTGGTTCTGGTTTTAGATAATTTATGTAAAATATTCAAGGCATAAAAATAAGATGTCATTATGCACTTAATGAATTGCATTAAAAAATTATAAAACTAATGAAACTACCTTGGAAAACCCAAGATATACAGAAACCGGCCCTCCCTTACATTGTAGATAAAAGATCTACATGTATCTAATCATCATATTATACACTTTAAATGTTATATGTCAATATCTCAAAGCTGGAGATTACTATTAATTTAAAAATAAGTAAAAGAGACCTATAGAACCTTCCCTCTAAAACTCTTTAAGAAATAAATCTTGACTAGGATATCCTTTATTTCTTAGAATTCTGACTGCTCTCTTCTAAGGATACAGGCGGTTGTGTCAGTGAGTCAATTATGGGGCAGGGAAGGAGGTCTGGATAGGAGTGACTTCTGGCTTTAGCCTGATTCCCCTTCCAATAAAAGATTAATGGTATCCAGTGACCCAGCTGCCCATCGATCTGCCACTGTCCTCACTATCCTCACAAAGTGGTGACCGACAGGGTTGCAGAAGAGAGAAATAAAACAAGGTGAACCGAAGGCAGCTTCCTTCCACACACAACGAAGCTTCTTCCTTTTTGTCAAGGGTATTCGCTTTCTGATTGTTACTGGCTGTGGGTCTCAAAGCCCACTCAACTCCCTGATCTCACCATCACCTAACAACCAGTGGCTGGCCAGCTGATGAGTTTTCTAGCCTAGTTTGGAGTTGAAAAGGTATTTCTCCTCTCACACAGTGGAGAGAGGGAGACAGCAACAGAAAAGAGACACTAGAAGGAAAAAGTGTTGCCTCTGGAGTCACCCCAGCTTTCCCGGTCCCCGACCTGGCTTGTCGGGCCCCGGGAAGCATGTGGGCCGGCGTCCTGAGGGTTGCCGGCGACGCGCGGATCCAAGGAGCCCTCACACCAGAACAGGCGACGCGGCCTGGAGCCCGCAGGACGCGGACGCGCCGAGGTGTGCGGCACAGCGCGGCCGCCAGGGGGCGCGAGCGCCGCCAGTCCTCGCGCGATGGCTCGGCCCGCGCCGGGAAGGAAAGGTGGTCGGCCTCCGAGGGGAAGCAGCAGCCCGGAGCGGGAGGGCTGGACCCCGCCTCGGCCCCGAGCCGCCGGCCTCCGCGCTGGGCGCACCGGCCCTTCCATTCCCCCCGCCGGAGGGCCCCACCCCAAGCTGCGCCCGCCGGGTGACCTCGACGCGCGAGCCCAGTAGGCGGGCGATCTCGGCCACGCGCCCACCTCGAAGCCCCAAACCCGCTCCCAGCGGAGGCAGCGGCCGGGTCGTCGGAGAGGGACGGCCAGAGAGCCAGACCCGAGGGCACCCCGCGGGCCCGCCCCGCGCCCAGTATCCGGCCGCCGCGGAACAATGGCCGGAGGGGCTGCGGACGCCGCGGCGGGTGCAGAGGAGCCCGAGAGCTGGGAGGCTGGAAGCCCCGCCCCTCGCCGGCTCCCTGACAACGCGAGCGGGGCCGCGCCGCCTGCACCCCCGCCCCTCGGCGCCCCGCACCAGGCGGGGCCGGGGCCAGAGCGCTGCCGCCGTGCCGCTGCAGCCGCATCTGCTGGCTCTGCAGAGCGGGGCCCGGGGCAGCGGCCGGGCGCTCTCCCTTCCACCTTCTCCCGCCGCTATGAGCCAGGGAGGCCCGGGGGGCTGCGTCCCCCTCGATCCCACCTCCGGACCCTCAGCGCCCCCCAACCCGTTTGTGCACGAGTTACATCTCTCCCTCTTCCAGAGGATTAAGGTAAGGTGTGGGCAGGGGACGTCGGGAGGGCTCCTGGGGATTGGAGAAGGAGGCCGTTTAGAGCCCTGGCAGATGGGGATGGGGGTCCGAGAAGGACCCGGGTGAGGCTTGCGGGGCGGGAGTCCGGGGTGCGCACGTGGGGAGGGGGTTGAGCTGGAGAGGACGCGGGATTGAGCGATAGACCAGCTCCTAGGTGTGAAGGAGCTGGCTAGGTGAGGATGGAGGACTGCAGGGGAGCAAGGGTGGGGGAGATGGAGGACACCGGGAATGCGGATTACATCCTGCGGAGGCCCACGGGCTGGGAAGGAGTCGGAGGCTACGGAAAGCCGGGGGTGGGGGCAGGGGCGTGCTGAAGGCTCCTCCAGGCTCTGAATTAGAGGAAACGGGTTTCTGGGCCCGCGGTCTGCGCCCCCGTGCCCTTCCAACGCCCCCTCTTTCCACTCCCCCCCCAACCCACCCACCCACCCCATCCTGCCGCACCTTCAGGGGGGAGGGGAGGCTGAGAAGGGGGTTGGCTGCAGGAAGTGCGGGGTCGCCGCAGCCTAGCGGAACTGCCGAGCGGCGTGGGGAGTGTCCAGGCTCCTGCAGCCCTAGCCTCCCCCGAGGCGAGCTCCCGGGGCCGCGGTGTTTACCTGCGCTCTCCCCTGGGCAGCGCGTGGAGTCGCCCTGGCTCCAGGCAACCTCTGTGCCTCGGAGCGGGGCTGAGCTCTTCTCTCCCCCATCCCCCAGTACTAGGGGAGCGCTGTTTGTTGCGCCGAACTAGACACTGGCCTGCGGCCTAAAAAGTGGATCTCAGTGTGTTCCAGGCCCAAAGTGGAAAGAACCATCCTCCTGGTTTCTGTTGGACCTAGGAGCTATTTATGGAATGGGACGTGGGTGAAGAGGAACTGTCTCTAGCCTACTGCACATCAAGCCCTGTGCTGGGCGTGTTCACATGGGTTATCATTAAATACTCTTAACAACCTCTCCAAGTTCTAGGTGCATTTGATGACATTCGGTGTTATAGGTGGGATGGGGACCATCTGAAAGATAGGAAAATGAGGCCCCCGATCCTGTTCATCTTTTTTTTAATTCTCACCGGAGGATATTTTTTTCTATTGATTTTGTGAGAGAGACATCGATTGGTTGCTTCCCGCAAGCAACTGACCAGGGGCAGGGATCCAGGGATGGAACCTGCAACCAAGGTACATGCCCTTGACCGGACATTGAAGCTTTGACCCTTTGACCCTTGGACCTGACACTGTAACCACTGAGCCAAACCAGCCAGGGTCATCCTGTTCATCTTTTAATTACTCGTTCTCGTTGATACCTTCACCCCACCTCGGATGCCAGCCCAGTTTCCTGCTCCCACACCACCTGTCACCGGATGTACAGTGGGCGGTGGCCCTCTGCTCCTGGGTCTCTGCCGTGTGGAAAGGGAAGCCTGGGAGGGAGCACCTCCCGGCCCTGAGGTGGCGCGTTCTCTCCCACCCTCTGCAGTTCTGCCTCCTAGGGGCACTGCTGGCCCCCGTCCGAGTGCTTCTGGCCTTTGTCGTCCTCTTTCTCCTCTGGCCCTTTGCCTGGCTGCAAGTAGCTGGTCTTTCTGAGGAGCAGCTTCAGGAGCCACTTACAGGATGGAGGAAGTAAGTGGGGGATTAGCCCCCAGACACCCTGCTTCTAACTTGTTTCCTGCCGCTTATTCTGCTCCCTTTTTGAGAAGAGCAGGGAGGGTGCTGAAGCTCTGGTACTCAGCCTGGCAAGGTGAGATGAGTCACCTAGGCCCAGACCTGGTGCTCAGGACCTCTAAGTGATGTGCCTTGATATGTCCCAAAGTAGCCAGAAGTGACTTCCACCCCTTGGCCAGAGGGCAAAAGAAGGGCGCCTGCTTTTCCAGGTGCCTAAGCCTGGGTTGAGTGCGGGTCATACTCTCTGCCTCCACTGACACCCCACCTTGCCCTGCAGGACTGTGTGCCACAACGGGGTGCTGGGCCTCAGCCGCCTGCTCTTTTTCCTCCTGGGCTTCCTCCGGATTCGTGTTCGGGGCCAGCGGGCCTCTCGCCTCCAAGCCCCTGTCCTCGTTGCCGCCCCCCACTCTACTTTCTTTGACCCCATTGTTCTGCTGCCCTGTGACCTGCCCAAGGTTGTGTCCCGAGCTGAGAACCTTTCTGTGCCTGTCATTGGAGGTGAGAGAGTTTAAGAGGGGTGAAGGGGAGAGATGACAGCTCTGGGCAAAAAAGACAGGAATCAGATGGACACACTCTGAATAGAACTGACCTCAAGGTTGCAGGGGAGAAGTTAGAAGAGATTGACTGGTGTGGGCAAATGAGATGCAAATTAGCACCATTTGTGAAGCCACCTCTCAGACTCAGAGGGCTGGGGCTTAGAGAGGGTGTTGGAAGGAGCCCTGGTCAGTTCTCTAAAAGGAAAACACACAATAAAAGGAGGGGCCCCAGGGCAAAAAGATAACAGAAATATCTCCTACTGTAGAAGGAGGGGGACTGTGGGTGTTACTGCCCCCTGGTAGGAACCAAGTGACTCCTTGTATCCTCTCTGGACCCCAGCCCTCCTTCGCTTCAACCAAGCCATCCTTGTATCCCGGCATGACCCCGCTTCTCGACGCAAAGTGGTGGAGGAAGTCCGAAGGCGGGCTACCTCAGGAGGCAAGTGGCCTCAGGTGGGTAAGGGTCTTAAGACTCCTCACCTTTACTGTGCTCCTAAAGAGGCTCCTCTTTCCTCTCTCCTCTCCTTTAGCCTACCCCACCTCATTCTGGCCCCTTGATTTTTTTTTCCCCAGGTACTATTCTTTCCTGAGGGTACCTGTTCCAACAAGAAGGCTTTGCTTAAATTCAAACCAGGTGAATAAAATGATAGTGGGTGGTAGGGATGTAGGCAAAAGGAGCCCCAGATTTGAAGAGCGACTCTGGAATAACCCAAGAAGTGGAGGTGTTGTAGGCGGTGGGATAGCACTGGGTGTTAGTCTGGTGGTGTGAGACCAGTCCTGGGTTCAGCAACCTTGGTACTTGGGTTCTGGCTAGGAAAGAATTCAGAGCCAAGACCCTAACTATAAGAGGACATTTATTTGTAAAGTCACAGAGGTAGAAGAAGTAATTCCTAGAAGAAATGGGTTTAGGAAACAAGTTATAGAGGCAAAGGAAGGGCCCTTAGAGCTTGGGACTGAGGAAGCTAATGGTAACTCTCCTGGGGGCAGGGAGGGAAAGGGAAAGGCACGAGCATGTTCCTGGGTGGGAGAGCACTCTGGGTTCTCCATCCTAAGGGTTTTAGGGGAGGTCCCAGGGGAAGATCTTAATAAAATATTCAGCAGTTTTTCAGGTATGTCCTTTCAGGGTTGTGGTCCCCAATGATTGATTAGTCAGTGCCAGGGCAGGCGTCATTATCCAATGTAGCTGGTCCTGAGGTCAGCTGTGGCTGGTTTTGTTGCTTTTCTAGGCCTGGAGCTGAAATACAACTGAGGCCTAGATGTTATCTCTAAGGTCTGGGTGTTCAAACCTCTTGGCCTGTGATAGGCTAGGGGAGGAAAGACCACCCTGGAAAAAAGGTCCCACCCTACACTTGTCTGTTGCTAGACACCTGGGGCTTTCCATCCTGATGACCTTTTGTACCTGGCCATTGTCCTTGCTCTGCTCCTGTCTGTCTAACTGCCTATCACGGAGGGGTGGGGAAGGAATGGGAGACAAGATACCACCTTGCTGACTCTGAAAAGTCCCAAGAAGTCAGAGAGAAAATTATAAATGAAGCAGAACAAGACTAGATCTCATCTGAGGACTGTCCCAGACCCCTGTATTTCATGCCTTCTAGCTACCTCCACGTACTAACCTCTACCTGGGGGGTGGGGGTGGAAATGGGATTTAGGAGCCTTCATCGCAGGGGTCCCTGTGCAGCCTGTCCTCATCCGCTACCCCAACAGTCTGGTGAGTCTTAGTCCAAGAGAGGGGGAAGGGGGAGCATGTATTCACCCTAATGGGTGAAAACTGTTAGTGCCATGATGGGGTGTGCATGTGGGGGTGGGGCCAGGGCGGAGTCACAGCCTCTGCTCAAAGAGGATTAGCCAGTTCCAGGGAAGAAAAGTAATGCCAGTCTCCCCCCACCTCTGTTTCTCCCATAGGACACCACCAGCTGGGCATGGAGGGGCCCTGGAGTGTGAGTTCTGGTGGTCCTGGGTGAGGGTAGAGAGCAGGGTCTATCGGAGAATTCCTGGGCCATCTTCTCATCTCCAGACAAGGCCAATGGCCCTTCATTCTTGGATGAGGGAGCTCTAGAGAAGGAGATGCCTGTTTCCCACTGTTTTGTTATGCTCTCCCAGTGTGATCTGGAAGTGCTTTGAGCTATCCCACCTAATCATTCCTGCTGTGATTAAAGCTCCTTTAACTTATTTCCCTATTTCTAAGTGATTTTCTCCCTCGCTCCTTTCTTGAGAACCACCATCGGGCTTGCCTCTTGCCCTTTTCCCAGTTACTCAAACCTTCTCCCCCACAGTTCTGCCTCTGGCACATCCCTTCAAAGCTTCTTGCTTCCCCTCCCACCTTTCCGGCCTTCCCTCTGTCTCCCAACTGCAAATTTATCCAGCAGACTTTATGGCTAGGAGTCCATTTTCATAGTGAGCAGAAATTTCCTACTCCCCTGTTCCGGGTGGGAGGAGCTCATAGTGAGAGATTAGTGAACATCTGAAGTCTCTCTGCTCTTAGACTCAAAGTCCTCTGGCTCACAGCCTCTCAGCCCTGCAGCATCGTGGATGTGGAGGTATGATCGCCCCCCCATGGTGGGGTAGGAAAGTGGGCACCCACTGACCTCTGAAGCTTTGGGGGAAAAGGGTGGGAGTGGTCACCCTGGCTCTGAGGTCCTGATGAGAAGTGTGTGTATGTTTCAGTTCCTCCCTGTGTACCACCCCAGCCCAGAGGAGAGCAGGGACCCCACCCTCTATGCCAACAATGTCCAGAGGGTTATGGCACAGTGAGTGTTCCGCAGGGTGCTTCCTGGAGCAGATACAGGGCAAAGGGACCACAGGAGGGATGGAGCGCTGAGAGTGTGAGGCAAAGATGGGGAAGAGGGCAGTGGGAAGGCTTAGTGGACATCTGAGACTGGGTGGAGGGGGGTTAAAGGGGCCTAATGTCCTCTCCCTAGCCATAGGCCAGTCAGTAATGAACCCTCGGAGGATTCTTCTGCCTCCTCCCTCCGTTCCGTCCCTCTTCATCCTATAGGGCCCTGGGCATTCCAGCCACCGAGTGCGAGTTTGTAGGGAGCTTGCCAGTGATTGTGGTGGGCCGGCTGAAGGTAGCATTGGAGCCACAGCTCTGGGAACTGGGAAAGGTGCTTCGAAAGGCTGGGTAAGTGACCTTGAAGATGAGCGAATGGGCAGTGTCATGTATAGACAGAGAAAAAGAGTAGGAGGAAAAGGGAGAGATGGGAAGAAGGAAGGAAAGTCTTATTAAAAAAAAAAAGTGGGAAGATAGAGGAAATTTTTAAAAGATAGTGGAGTAAAAGGAAGGAAGAAAAAGAAAGGGGAAGATATGTAATTACCCCAGTGAAAAAAGTAAAGAATGGCTCTCAAGGGACTATGAGTCAGAGTATATCTTAGAAAAACACTAGATGTACCTGCACTGGAAAACTCTTGGGGCTGGGGCCAAGCTCCTGCTGGGTGGTGTGCCCAGGAAGAAACTGAGTCAGCTCTCTGCCTTCCACAATTCCATTGTAGGCTGTCCCCTGGCTATGTGGACACTGGGGCAGAGCCAGGCCGGAGTCGAATGATCAACCAGGATGAGTTTGCCAGGCAGCTCCAGCTTTCTGACCCTCAGACCGTGGCTGGTGCCTTTAGCTACTTCCAGAAGGTAAAGGAGCTGGGATGAAGAGTGCAGAGCTCAGCATTTAAGGATGTCATCCACGTGGCCATGGCAGTCACATTAGATGGCCAATTTGGAGTCTGTGCTGGATGTTCTAACCGCTATTGTCAGATGACCAACTTCTGAGGTTCCCTGGGGAATTTATTTTTTAATAGAGTATCCAGTGCATCGCAGAGCAGTGTTTTAATCATTGTGGTGTAGAACATTAAAGAAATAATTGGTCAGTGAGATCCATAAATTTCCGAAGCCACTTTAGAGATTGGCAAAGGTGAGGGATCATACGACCTTGAGGGAGACTGTGTGAGGGCTTCAGAGATGAGTCATGAAGGGTAGGTGGGAAGGTGACAGAGGAGACAATGCTGGACAGGTTAGATGGTTAAGAGTTTGAGACTCAGAATTATTTGCTATATTTGGGCAGATTTTTTAAAATATCCCACAACTTCTCTGGGGAATTTCTGAACTTCTCAAGAATCTTGGCAAACTGGATTATTTTCTGGGACTTTACCAGGTTTTCCTGTTGAATTATAAGATTGTCCCAGGAGATTCTTAATGTTTATAAACAACCACCAGTGATCCTGAGGAGTTCTTTTTTGATCTAAGATGCAGACTGTGGCTCTCAATGTCCTCTGAAGGGACAGAAGACATTGATTTCTTAGACTGAGGCAGACCGTCCCTGAAAGGAGCTTCCCCACTTAACCTGTAGCAGAACAGAACCAAAGTCCGAATACCATGGTTCCCCCACAGAGCTGGCAGGCATCCTTCTTGGTATTTTTGTCAGAAATTATGCCAGTGGCCCCCTTTTAGTCTGTTGGACCTGTTCTCCCACATAGGATATGAGTCAGGGGAGAACTGGTTTTCCTAGCTTGGAGGCCAGAAATGCCCTCAAAGGTAGGTCAGAAACTTAATGGTAATTTCAGCATTCCTGAGGGATTACTTCACATTCCTAGAAGATCCCTTTAGAAGAGAACTTTGTCACCAGGTGACTTGGGGCAGTAGAGCTTGAGCAAACCCATGATCTGAGAGAACTATCAGGGATCCTGGAGCATTTAGGACTCCAGGTTCTCAGGGAAGCAGACACAGGAGTCACCTCCGTGCCTGCGGAGAAGAGGGAGGAGAACAGGGTTGCTCCCCCTCCCCCATCGCCCTCGTTTCTCTTCCACACTCCAGGATGCCAACGGTTTGGTGGACTTCCGAGATGTGGCCCTTGCATTGGCAGCTCTGGATGGGAGCACAGGCCTAGAGGAGCTCACTCGCCTGGCCTTTGAGGTACCAGAGTGTTGGGAGGAGAGGGCACATGGTGGCTGTGCTCAGCCCACTCAGAAGCCTGTGTGGTATACTGTTTGTTACCAGTAGCTTCTGCATAGCTGGTGCTTGGTATCCACCCCAGTGCCGCACTGTAAACCCCAGAGTCCCAGTGTGTCTGTGTTGAGGCATAGCTGGGAACAGGAAGAGGGCAGCAGCTATGAAGTTCTAGTTCTCTTGCAGAAAGGACCCAGGGTGGGCAGGGAGGGCCTATGTTTTGCATTCTTAGAAGAGGAGGAACCTGTCAGGCAGACCTTTGGGAGGGAGAGTGTGGGGTGATGGCATGAGGAGGGTGCTTAACTTGTGTCCCCTTCTCTCCCAGCTGTTTGCGGAGGAGCAAGCAGAGGGGCCCAGCCGCCTACTGTGCAGAGACGGCTTCAGCACCATCCTGCACCTGCTGCTGGGGTCACCCCGCCCTGCTGCGGAGACTTTGCATGCCGAGCTGTGCCAGGCGGGACCCCGCCAAGGCCTCTCCCTCTGTGAGTCACTGTCTTCTTAGCCCACATGGGCATTAGGGGCACCTTCAGCACTGGGCTGGGAGGGAACAAGGGCTGGTGGCCAGTGCCAGGGATTGGAACATCTGAGAAGTGAGAATGGGAGGAATTGGCTAGGAAGGCAGAAAGAACATAAACTTGGACTTGAGAAGTGGAGATGAGAGAGAGAAGACATACCAATTCTGAGAAAAGAGCAAGGTGCCTGTGTCCTCTCCTTCTTAGATTATTTTGCTTTTCCCCATTTCACTCTCATGTGTCCAGGTGAGTTCCAGGACTTCTCCCTCCGTGATCCTGTCCACGGGAAGCTTTTCAGCACCTACCTGCGCCCCTCCCAGACACCAAATGCCTCATCCCCAGGCAGCCCCACAGCTCTGGCCAATGGGACTGTGCACTCACCCAAGCAGAAGGACGACTGAGCACCTCGACCTCCCCAGCTCGCATCTGGCCCGCAGACTCAAGGCAGCGCCAGGGGCTGACCCTGGGCCTCGAGCCCTCTCTGCTCCTGCTTGATTTTTAGTTATTGTTTGTTTTTTTTAAGTTGATTTTCATTTTTTTGTTCGTTTGGGGTTTTTTGTAAGAAACTATTTTATATATAAATATAAATATATATCTATATCTATTTAAAAAATATGAAGCTCGGTCACATTGATGGTCACATTAGCTGGGAAAGAAAGGGATTACGGTCGCCAGCTGCCCATTGGACAATCCCGAAGGTTCCCCAGGTCAGTCCTGTTGGCCAGAGCTGGATGAATCCTCACTTCCAGCTGGACAGGGCGCTTTGCTGCACAGAAATCCTGCAAATCTCGTGTCCTTTCCTCTTGTCATGCCCTGTATGTGCACATTTTAACAGGCTTACTCGTGAACCTCTTTTCAGCGTATTCCCTCTCGTTCTGTCCTCATTAGAGATTAAAAAATAACTAACTGCCATTCCATATTTAATAATCCTACTGAGGTTGATGCCTCCTCTCTGCAGCTCAGACCAACCACACAGGAGGGTTTTTCTGCCTTGGGATTGAATTGAGGACAGTTAAGTCCCTTCTGTCCAGTCTCTTTTCAAGAAGGAAGAAAACAAGCCCTCCTCTAGACACAATTATGGAAAATTCGATTTAGAAAATTAGATACCTATCCCAGGTTTTTTAAAAAGGCACCTTTCCATATAGACTTTTGAAGGGAGACAGGCTGTCCAGAGAAGCCCTCCCAGCAGCCAAGTCCTGGCCTTTGATGAGGGGAGAAATGAAGTCTCATTGGTACTTTTCAGTGCTCGGGCTTATCAGAGAGCCTGCATAGGCTAAAGGCTGGAAAGTTCGATCTGTAGACTCTAAGACCACCCCACCTCCTTTTTTTACAGCATCTTACCCCATCTAGGAGCCAAGAAGTAAATACAAACTAGCACATTGAGAAGTATTTGCCAACAACAACAACAAAATCTTTATTTTTTTCCCATATAACTTCTTCCAAAGGTACTTTGCCCTCACCTCCCACCAGGGCACCTCCTCCAGCCTAGCTGGTGTGACCTCCCTCCTCACACTAGCCACTTTTGCAGAGCTACAAAACATAGGATTGAGAGCAAGTCTCTGGTTTGTGTGCAGCCAGTGTGAAATCTATTCAAACGGCCCGGCTTCAGGGACTGGCGGGAGGGATAGGAAGGTCCTGCTGCTCCCTACTGGCAACGGCGCCGTTTCTTCCTTCTGCCTGTGCCCAAACTGTCACGCCGCCTTTTACGAGGCTGCGAGGGTAGAACCAGGGGTGTCTCCCCGGCGACCGAAAGTTCAGCTCCCAGGTAGGGCCTCTTTCCAGGAGGAACTGGAACTGCAACTAGAGCTCGCTTCTTAGACTTGGCAACAGGATATGGAGCTTGGCCGGGGCCTCTTGCCTCAGCAGAGAGGGAGCAGGATGCTCTCTGGACCCCCTGACCTGTGGAGGACAGGCCCGAGGCCGGGTGAGGACCCAGAGGAGGCCGCCTCGGCGACAGGCTCAGTTTAGAGGCCAAGAGGTAGGCAAAGCTAGAGAGTTCCTCATCTTCCTCCTCCTCTTCCTCCTTTCCTTTGGCCCCATCTGCTGTGCTGCATGTTTCACTAACAGGAGACGCTTCTTTCAGAACTGAGGCACCCCTGGCTCCCCATCGGGAAGTTTGTCCAAGGCCCTTGGGAGGAGATGTTTTGGGGGTCCCATGTACATAAGACTCTCGATTCCCTGGTAAGGGAGCAAGGTCTTTAGGATTCAACAAATCAGTGTCCTCCCTGCCCTCTCCTTGGGGGTGAAAAGAATCAAAATTTAATGCCCGGGTATCTTCACTGGCCCCTAACTGCAGGCCAAAGTCATCTCTAACATCTAGTATGTTGTTGTGACCTGTGGTTTCCAACAGAGAGATGGAACTGCCTCTGTTCCCCACCTCTTGGCTGGCCTCAGGGAAGGAGGAGGCATCCTGGGTCCCCAGGATAATGACATCGCCCTGACTAGCAGGCAGGAGGGTTTCTTTGGAAACCAGTGTGGAGGCATCAATACTGCCTTCCAGCAACGGGGGGCAACCTTCAGCCCACAGGTCAGTGGGATCCTGTATAGTCTCAGGACTCTGTTCTCTCTTTTCTTTAGGCCTCAAGGCCAGGCTGTAGTTTCTCTTTTCTAAAGCCGCTGTGGCATCTGTGCCTCCACAGGGAATTGCACTGCTCCCCACATCCCTAGGTCCTGTGCTATCCCCAAGACCCAGAGAAACGCTGCTTCTGGAGCCCAGAGCCTGGCAGCCTCCCTGGTACTCAGGTGCACATGGCCCAACATGGAAGTCCTCTGTGACCTCGATTTCTAAGGGCAGCTCTAAGCCTATGGCATCCATCTCACTGCTGAGCCAGAGTCCTGGACTGAAAGAAGCCTCGTCCTTGTCCCCAGCTGCTCTCGGGGAAGGGCTCTGCTCATAACTCTGAACCACAGGAGGACCTCTGTCACCTCCCCACATGACTCCTGAGGAGACCTCCTGGGGCACGAGCAGCTCCTTGCCTTGAGGCAGCCCTCCAGCACCCCCTGTCTGTTGTCCTGTCTGCAGCCCCAGGATCTGCTTTTCTAAACCCTGTCCTTGCAGAGCAGCTGGCTCTGCGAGGGCAGCATCCAAACTGGGAACTATCTCGAGCTGCGGGGGGTCTTCCTGCCAGCAAAGGGACAGAACCTCAGAAGTCCCATCAGCCACCAGGGAGTGCCCAGGGGACCCAGCACCTCCCAGGTAGTCATCTTGGTGTGAGGATATCTGGTTTGTAACTTTCCCAGGCCCTCTTCTCTCTGTACCTAAGGGCCCTTGAGCTCCCTGTGGAGCTGCAAGTTCTATGTGCAAGTCCCAGCCGCTGGGGGATGGCAGGGTGTTCCCATCCCTGCACGTGCCCCTTGGGCGATCTAGAGCCCATTCCTGCCCACCATGCACTTCTCTTGCCTGCTTTCCGGGAGAAGCAGCCTTCCCAAGGCAAACAGTGCCCCCAGCCACCCGAAGCCCAGGAGAGGGCCGAAGCCTCCCACCCCCATCTTCATCCTCATCAGAAACGGAAGCACTTGAGTCCAGTTGAGCTCCAGGGCAACTTGGAGCTGCCTCTGCATCGTCTTCCTCCTCCAAGGCCAGGAGCCGCTTCTGGACCAGCTGGAAAAAGAATAGACAAATAGCATGCCACACGAGGTGGGGACGGCTGGCTGAGTGGTGGGCAGGGCAGAGAATGCAAGCAGGTGGCTTAAGCGACAGTATTAAAGGCAGATACCATAGTTCTTTTCTGCCTTCTTGGGCCTTATGCCACACTTTGAGCCCTTACACTTCCCTTTTCCTGCACGTCCACAGTCCCTTACCTACTGTTCAGTACCCGAAGCCCGCTCCTGAAGTTCATCTCCAGATGTCATGCCACCCAAGACAGCGTAGGGTTAGCTACAATCATGCGAGCTCCTGGTTCTGATATTCCCTACCCCTCAGGTATACCTGGGCAAGGCTGAGTCCTTCTTCTTGCTCCAGCTCCTCCATTAAGGCCAAGGGGTCCCTCTGTTGTTCCGGGGACAGTAGGTCTGCCAGAAATTGAGGGTGAATGACGGCCTCCACCTGGGCAGCGGAAGTAAACGTGTTATGAGGCTGACAGGAGGTAACTTGTGAGCCCGGAGGCTCTAGAGAAGCCATAAGCCCCCTCCCCCCCAGGGTTGTTATAAACCATGACCACCAGCAGCTACACACATTCACACGTGTACATACATGCACACACATTGCTCAGTACAGAATAGAGCCTAGGGCAGAACCCTAGATCTTTGGTTCCCTGAAGTTCCCACCCCAGGATCTCCTAGAAACCAGACATCCAGGCCCAGCCCACCTTGGAGACAAAGACCTCCTGAGAACACAGCTCATCGATGTAGCTCAGGAGATCTGGATCTGGATACATCCCTTCCTCCTCCTGCTGCTGCTCTTCCCCTTCCTGTCTTCCGTCTGACTCCCCAATGACCAAGTGACTCCCCACCAGCCCTTCCATGATGTCAGTATACTCTTTCACAGCTTCTGGTGGGATTTCCTTGGGTGCCTCAGGAACTGGAGGCCTCTGGGTTTTGCGCTGCCGCCGGCGTGGGGTCCGTGCCTTGGAGGCCGCCTTCTTGGGAATGTACGCTAAGGGAAGAGATGAAAAGGAGAAATGGAAAGTGGCACACAGACTACAGCTTCTGCTTCCCAACCCCACCCGAGAACACGAATGTCTCCAGGCTGGATCAGGCCACCCTGAAAAGTACCAGCCATGGGCAAAGATTGAGGAGTTGGAAGGTCTGAGAAAATCACCATATGAAGAACCTTGGAAACCCTGAAATTTCGGGAAGTCCCCTGATCCAGCCCCCATTTCTTAGTCAGATGAGGTATTATGGGCTCCGCTTACAGCCTTGGTGAGAGAATAGTTGGTTTACTTGGCCAAGATCAATACCTGGTTTGGGACCAAGGGAACCTGAGAACCCAGACTCCTATATTTGCCCTGTTTGGAACATCAAATGCCACTCCCTGGAGGGAAAGTGGCAGATGCAAGGTCAAAGCCTTCCCCAACCCATGACTGCTTTCGGTATGCCTCCCTTTGAGCCTTTGGTGTACGGCTTCTGTTAGAACTGGGTAACCTTACCTGGCTGCTGGCAAACCCCAGGGGCCCGGGGACCCTGAGAATCAAGTTTCAGAGGGGCTGCAGGAGGCAGACCCTGGGACCCACTCGTCAGCTGAGTGTTCTGATTCTGCATCTCCTCCTCAGCCTCAAACTCCATGAACCTGCAAAGGACAAGAAGGCCCAGGCAGTGCTGAGGCCAGACCCATCGGGAACCCGAACACCAGGAGGGTGCTGCTCACAGATAACCAAATAACAGTTCTGAGGAAACCTCACAAGGTCACCACATAGTCCCTTCACCTGCAGTCATCATATAGGAAGCTTGTTAAGAAAATAAACAACATAGAGCTTGTAAGCTTCTCTAGGACAGAGCCATGGCTTTCACTTCTTTTTCATGCCCAGTCTAACAGCATCACCAAGGGTATAGAGCAGCAATGAATACAGACTTGTTGAATTCAATCAGGCCTATGCCACAGCCTGGTAGGACCCCACCAGCAGGCCCTTCCTCGAGGCCTCATCTGTCCCTGCCTACAACCATAAAAAAAGGCTGAAATCCTGCAGGGTCTGGAGTTGCCATTCAAGGCAGTTCCCACCAGGAGACAGTGCTGAGATCCAGGAGTCCTGGGACTAGGCCCTGGAAGGGTGAATATAGGAGGTATGGGTCCAGAAGATTTGGGGGAGAAAGTGGAAACTAAGCATGGAGGAAACGGTTCATTTTCCTCAGAGTTATTTTTTTAACCAAGGAGATTATTGTGGGAAAATGGAGGGTATAAGGCAGGAGACCACTCTGGGCATCCAGGACCCTGGCTTCCCCTGCCCAACCTCTTCAAGAACCAGCTCCTCCCTGGGATGACAGGGGTAACTGATTTCTGTGCCACTATTTCCAGAGGAGAGGTGGTCCCAAGTTCTGCATCAATAAACACTTTGCTACCTGGCCAGTAGGTAAAGAATAGTAAAGAATCTGTCTAGTAGGGCTTACCTGCTCACTGCTAGATCCCTTCAGCATGGAATTTTTACACCAATTGAGCTCCAATCCCCTCCTAAGAGCTTCAAAATCAAGGCCCTTATATAATTCAAGATCTGGAAAAGGGAGAGCTTCCAAAAGGAGATAGGACAGAAAAACCTCAAGAGTCAAGGTGGTGGAAGAAGCAACGAGGATCCAGGAGACCCTATCCTAGTCCACACCCTTCCTTCTAGGATCCTTTTTAAAAATCACCCACACACCCAGACTCGAGTCTTCCTTACCTTCCCCCTACCCTCCCAGCCTCACAGCCCCCCATCAGGAGAATGAGGGTTCCTCAGACTCACTTTTCTGCCATCTCATAAAAGATCATCCGGTCAAAGTTGCTGGTGTGATCCCACTCCTGCACAGCCCGTGGCAGTCCCTCTTCCAGGGTCATAGTGGGCTTCAGCCGGGCCAGGGAGCGAAGCACTGGGCTAAAACCCCCATTGGGTCAGTCACAGTTTACAAGTGTGTCCCCCACCCACCTGTCCTGACACTGTCCTAATACATACACCCAGCCCTTCGTCAGCGCTAATGTGCCCCTCACTCCCCAACTTGTCCCACTTGATTGGGCTTCCGGAACCCCTTCCCCCTCCATCCATTCATTGGCCATCCTGGCTTTTCTTCCCACTGAAATTTACAAATCTCTCACAAAATCAAACATGATTCTTCTCCCCATCTTTTGAAGTCAACCACCCTTAATTCTCCCAGTGCTTTCCTTAACTAAACATTCAGAAGAAAGCCCTCATGTTGTTAAATTAATGGGTTTCATTGTAAATCAGGCTTAGCCCTACCCAAAAGGCTCCTGCATTTTAAAAAAGGCACTCACTAAGCCAAATGAATCTCTCATTGAAAGTGATGTGGTATTTTTATTTGTTGGTTTTTAAGTGTTGTTGTTTTGCCTCCAGGATACCCCTCATAGACAGACAGTCACATATCAATACTCTTTTAGCTGTTTGTGATTCATTTTTGCCTCCCTGAAACGAGTCCTCGGACATTATTGTGCCTAAGATTACCTGGTGAAGCTTGTTATAAATATGGATTCCAGGAGTCCAGAACTGAGAGTATTTTACCAGCTTCCCAGGTGACCAGTACAGAGGGTCTGGGCTGCACTTTGGGGGAGACCCTGCCTAGAGGCCCTGAGTGTGGACAGCAGCCTTAGGCCAGGACCAAAAGCAGTGCTCACTCAAGAGTCAGAAATTCAGCCTGCCAGGCTCCAAGAGAGACTCAGAACTGTGTGAAGAAAGCAGGGAGTAGATAAGATGACCTACACTTAATTATTTGGGAGAGCCTCTTGGTTTAGCCACTCCAGAGTCAGAGTGGAAAGGGAGATTCCTTTAAGAGTTGGCCACTGAAGGAATAACATGTAGGTTTTTTAAATCCAGTAAAACGGAGTATGTGTTACATAGTGGCTTACACAAAATGTTGAGGGTACAGTGCAGTGGAGAGAGGCAGCAAGTCTGGGTAGGAAAAGGAAAATTGCTCAGATGGCCATGATGTTGTTTTATAAACCCAAGAGAGAGCCCATGATCCTGGGCTCCTTGGCTAAGAATCCACTCATACTCTTAAGCAAAAGACTTTGGCCTTTTGTGAGTTCTTTTTCTCTTCTAGATTGCCTTTTTATAATAACAGCAGCAGCAGCTACCATTTAATGAAGCATTCTCTGTGCCAGGTGCTCTGCTAAGCACTTCACATATATTAACTCATTTCATCTCAGCAACCCTCTGAGGTAGTAAGTATAATTATCCCCTTTCTAAATGAGAAAAATTAGGGCAAAGATATGAAGTGTCAAGCCCAGGATCAAAATCTAGGGAGTGGTGGAGTCTAGGCCTAGGCCCTCAACTACTAAGCAAACTCTACCACCACCCCATTTCAACTTGAATTCCCCTGAATAAAATAGGGGTGGTGGAGGGGGATACTCAGAAGTTCCTTTGCCTGGCCCCACACTGTCCTTCCCTCCCACAGGAATGGGTCAGGGCCCATCACTCCTCATCCTGGTAGGTTTGGACAGCTCAACTCAATGTCCAAAAGTATTAAAATAGAACCAGAGGACCCTAGCACTTGGTTTCAGAGACCTATGGTACAATCACCTCCACATGTTATGACAAGAAACCTCTCTGAGCTTCAGTCTCCTCATCTATAAATGAGGATTACCATAAAAAATGCTTGCCTGAACTCAGAGTTGTGAGCATCGCCTGAGAGAAGACACCTGAAGGCTTGTTATATTGTTATTATCACAACCACCATGCTTTTTGTACTCATAGCATCTCCACCACCCTCATGACCTGCCTCAAGTATTCCTACGTAGCCTAACCTATTTTGTCCATCCCAAAGCCCTCCTTAGTTAAAAGCCCTAGGGTAATTAATCCCTGGTCTCCCCACTTACATAAGAAAGCAAGAAAGAGCTTCTGCATCAGGACTTTGGGATAAGTGCTTCCGGGCCAAGGCTTTGTAGCGCTGCCAGCGTCGGAAGTTCTCATAAACACCCTTGGAGGTATAGGAGAGGTCACCCAGTGATGGCTTGGATTGGGCCACTGCCAGAACTCCTTCTCCAGTCGCCCCATGTGGCCCTGGCCAAGCCTTTTCTGGGGGCACAATGGGGGCCAGTTGGGCAGCTGGTGCTGGAACCTGGGCAGGAAGGCCTGGGAGGCCCTCCTGGCTCACCCCAACTGTCTCAGTGGGCAGAAGGGTCTTCATGTTAGAGGCTATCACAAATTGAGGGGGAGGGACTTCGGGACCCCCACAGGGAGCACCTGAGGCAATCCAATTGTGGGCAGTCTGAGTGAGGATAAAGTTCTGAGTTTGAGAGGGCTCAGCTGCCCCCCCTTCTGTCTTGACTTTGACAATGACCTTGCCAGCTTCATTCCCACTGTGGCCGGGGCCCCCATCCCCTGTCACCAACAATGGATTGGGGAAAGCAGAGAGCATCAGAGGGTTGCCTGGAGAGAAAGCTGAAGGCATGGGGGGCTGTGGAGGCAGCTCCCAGAGTGGTTGGTCTGGTGGGCCAGGAGCAGATGGGGGAATGGGAAGTGGAGTGAAAGAAGATAGGGCAGTGCCCGGTTTCATGGTCATATCTGGTCCAGGCAATGGAGATGCTGTTGAGACAAAGAAAAAGAGGGAATGGAATAGGAGAAAAGCAGACCAGAAACTAGGTTATCAGAGTTCCACTTTAGTCCTTGAAGAATCAGAGTTCTGATTCTCAACAGGTGAGGAAAGGTATATAGAGGGAAACTTGTGTAGTTTGCAAATGTCCCCCAAGTGATTTTGATGTCCCTTACTCCCAGTTAAAAATTATTGCACTAGAGAAGTTGCAGTGACCCTTGGCCCCAACAGCTCATGCTCCATAAAACATCCCACTCAGCATATAGTTGTGTCTCTTGTTAAACAACATACTCCAAACCCATGCAAACCACCTGAACCCTGCTTTCAGCTGCTCTGTGGTCCCTGCCACCACTCACAGAAATGCTGTTCCCAGGAGAGGGGGTGCGGATTAAATGTCTGGTTCTCAGAAATTTTGTTATATAATAGCCAGGAACAACTAGAGATAAGGGCCAGGAAATGGGTGACGGGGGGTGGGGGGGGGAAGGAGTTTTCCAGAGCCTTATGTAGCTGCTGCACATGTTAAAATTTGGCAGTGCAGACTATCTGGTTCTGCTTGGAGCTGCTATCAGAAATTTAGGACCCACCAAGAGCAAGGCACTGACAATGAAGTTTGAAACGGTACCTGCTAAGGAGGAATTACATGGGCTCTAGTCAAAGAGACCAGGATCAATTCATAAAATGTTACTTAATGAATCAGGACATGTGTCTCCTAGGACTTTTTATAATAATAAATCATCTGCCTAATTTCATGCTACTCTCCTCCCCACTTATAAAGAGTATTCCCTGCAAACTAACAACACTCAGCTTCTGCTTCCTGACCATGAAGGAGTTGGAATATGAACAAATTCGTCACCTCAACCATAGAGCAGAGGGCCAGGTGTTCTGACACAATGAAATGGGTCTGAAGGCCTGAGTTCCACAAAAGGTAGAAAAATTGAGTGTTTCTCAGGGAAGCCTCAGTTCTCATCCTGCCTGGAGTGGTTCACCTCCCCTGGCCCTGAGGAATCAAGGAAAACTGCTTCCTAAACTGAAAGAGAAGCCATCCCTGGGGCTGGAAGGAGCCCTGAGACTCTGAGCAGAGGCCCTTATACCTTCCAGTCTAGCTTTCAGGAGGACATTTCTCTACAGACTTGGTAACAGATAACCGCACTGAATAGCTTTTCTAGCTAAGGCCTCCACCCCACTCCACTCCCCAATGCATCGAGAGTGGCCCCAGCTCAGTTCTCTCATGGCAAAATTCTAGATCAAGCTCCAATTACCTAAATAAGACACAGGAACTTGGGTTTTCCCCTTGAACGGTCTCTGTGCCACATATACCATACATACCCTTCCCTGTCCCTGCCACACAAACGGGTTGAAGGGGTCTCTCTTCCAGAGTAGCAAGTTGCTAACTGCCATCCCTTCTCCATACTTCACTCTCCTCTGAGTGCTTTGATCTACCTCCCAAAAGGCCCTCTTCCTTCCCCAACCCCCAGTCTTAATGGCACAATCTCCTTCCTCAGCCTCCCCAAGTGTGATGCCTTTGGTGGGCTCTAGTGCTCTCACATTCCTCTAAGTCAGTCCAAAGTGCTCATCCCCAGATAAAGCGTCAAATTTGAATCTCCAAGGACCCTGCCTGCCACCTGCAGACTTGCCTCCATCTGAAGTCATCCTATCAGGTTTGGGCACTACCCGTGGCTGCCTGGAAGCCTCCAGAATGAGAAAGTCAGGTCCAGGACCCAGAGAGTAACCTGGCTGCAGTAGATACACAGGGATCCAAGGAGGGAAGGGTAAAGATCAGATCAAAACAGAACTAGAACCTAAGACTCAAGGCATTCTACAGTGGGGGAGGGGAATCTCCAGGAGGGGGGAGGAAGGTATTCCACAAGGGGCGCCGGTATATTGTCAGTAACTAGGAATTCCCTCCAAACCAGAGTATGGTGACACAATTGTTGTGTACCTCTTTAGGGCAATTTGTAAACTCTCGGATTCCCAACACTATATTTTACATCTCCATTCCTTATACAATTCTTCATTAATATATTTAGTTTTGTGCCCTTCAACCCCACCCAATTCTGTAACTGACTTCCTATTTAATAGCAGGTTGTTATTCCACAGGGAATGGAATATCTGAAATTAGGATTGTCTGGGAAGATCCAAAGTGTTTGGCTGCTGTGTGCATATGATTTCCTTGGAAAGCTGCCCTGCAGTTCCTGAACAATCCACTACCAGTAGCTCGGCAGTCCACAGAAGGCTCAGCCTTAATCCTTGGCTGAAAAGCCCCACACTATCAAAAACTGGCATTCAGCCTAAAATATCAAGACCAAAAAGTCCTTTTGTCCGTTAAATTATTTTTGTTGTTTAAAAATTTTGTTAAATAATTTTAAATTTTTTTTTCTTATTTAAATTATTTTGTTGACACTACTGCAGATGCCCCCCCCCCATGCTCCGTTTGCCCACCTCCATTGAGCCCCCACCCCACCCCCTTGGCCCTCACCACTCTATTGTCTGTGTCCATGGGCTATATATGTTCTATTATTATTATTATTATTGACAGTATTACAGACGTCCCCAATTTCCCCCCCACCTCCTCCCTTCACCCAGCCCCCACCCCACCCGAGGCCTTCACCACACTATTGGTTCTAAAGTGAAAGTATGCAAAACAGCATACAGCAATCTCCCTCCCACTCATTTCCTCTGGAACCCGAGTTCTTTGTCCCAAAGGAAACCAATATTATGTTTCTTGTGAATCCTTGCAGAAATATTTTATGTACTACAAGTACATATGTCTGTATCATTACATTTATATTCTTTTTAAAAAAAATCTTTCAGGTTTTTCTGGTTATAAAATTAATACATGTTCCAACGCTTTTGCGATTATAAATAATACTGCAACAATCATCTTTGCAATGTTACCTGAGTTCCAATTTTCATTTCTTTAAAATAGAGTCCTATAAGGAGAATTTCTACGTTCTTTAAAATACTCGAAATACCCCTAAGAGGGAGATCTTATTATGCTATTATTAGGTACTCACCACTATAAGAAAGAGCGCTGAATTTGTGGTAGAGACCTGAGTTTGAATCTTGGTTCGACCACTAAAACAGACTTCACCAGTTCCATAAAATAACCTCACGCTCTCTTTGTGGTACATAATATTGAATACCCATCATGCACTCTTACCGCCAATACTTTAAAATAGGGCTGGGGAACCGGATGTAAAAGAGGGGAGGAAAGAAAACTTTCTTTCTTCCCTAAGGTAAAGGGGTTCTGGATCCTGGAGCCCTTTGTTTTTCCAGGCACTAGAAACCCACTGCCCATGAAATGGGTGTGCATCTTGCGATAAAGACAGGATTCTATTCACTAACGTTCACCCCATGTCCATCTCTATCCCCCTGTAACACCTAGCAATGTTTGGCACACAGTGGGCACATTTCACGTGTCTTAAAAAGCCTAAAAGGTTGCAACTGGGCGCCAATGGCTCCAAGGTTGCAACTTGGTTGCAACTAGGCTAAGTCCTGCACTAGTGCGCCGCCTCCTGCCCAGCTGGAGAAAGGCCTAAAAAAAGACTACATTTCCCGGCTTCCCTTGAGAGCTATTTCCGGCTATCCCGGAAGGACATTGACGAACACGTGAGGCCCTCTGTTAGGTTGAGCTGCGCACGGAACTGGAAGCTCCTGCTTCAGCGAAATCATGTTTCTCCAGTATTACCTCAATGAACAGGGAGAACGGGTCTATACCCTGAAGGTGAGTGGGGGAAGGCTGTACATGGGCTTGGCGAGAATTGTAGGTGGGAGGAGAGGTTGAGACCAGCCGCCGAGTCGCCTAGCTGGGTGAGGGGAACTGGAAAGCCCAGAAGCCGGGCGTGGTGGAAGCTGGAGTGTGTGACTGCTTATCTGACCGCCGCGCCTCCAGTCTTCCTCTTGACCCTTTTTCGCGCTTCCCCTTCCCCATCCCAACCTCCAAGTTTCTCACGACGCCAGTGATTGAGTTTTCGCACCACTTCTGTACTGAGATTATGTCCTGTCTTTCTTCCTCGAGCAGAAGTTTGATCCTCTAGGACAACAGACCTGCTCGGCCCATCCTGCTCGGTTCTCCCCAGACGACAAATACTCTCGACACCGAATCACCATCAAGAAACGTTTCAAGGTGCTGATGACCCAGCAGCCGCGCCCTGTACTCTGAGGGTCCCTTAAATTCCATGTCTCTCCTGCCACCTGCTACCCCTTTCTGAGACTACGAAACCAAGCTTTTCAGCCTGTGAGCCTTGAAGCCCTCTCACCACCCTTGCTCTGTGGAATCCGGTGTCATCAGTACTTTGGAACATGCTTGTGCGAAGCAGTCATGGTAGCATCCCCCTTAAAGGGAACAAGTTTGAATCTTCTTTTCATATTTTGAGTCACTGCCAGGTTATTAAAATAATTTGAAAGAGCTCTTATTTTACATGTTGTGTAAAGGAAAGGGTGGTTTAGAAACAAAACAAAAAAAACACACAAAAAAACGAGGAAGATGAGAGGGAAGAGTAACCCAGGGGTATACTTGGAAGAAAATCTTAAGTAACTGCCATAGCTGGAGTAGTGCTGTACTTTTAGTGATAGGAGGGTGTTGGTGAACGGAAGGAAAGGTTGAGAAAGACTCTCACATAATTGTGTGCATTCACTAAGCAATAACCCTGCAGTCATGTAATTTCTTGCCTCTTGCAATGACATTTTGGCTCAAAATGGAAGAGTTGCTTGACAAATAATAGCCATATTATATGTAGAGGGAAGTTAGTGAATTGGAAGTCAAGAGACCAGGATTCTCCTCTATTTGTATAACTTTAAGTCATTTAACCTATTTAGCCCCACTTTTGTCATCATTTCTAAGTTTTCTTCCAACTCTAAAACTGATTGGGTTCAGTGTTGGACCTTAATATATCTACTGTATTGTCCAGCTATTGTGAATGGGGATGCCTTTATGCATATTTACTGCCCCTCGGGTAATATTCCCAGGATTTTAGTTCTCTTCATCAAGGAATTGCCCTCTTACATATACCTAACTTTATATTCTGTCTGGCAGCTAGCTGCCATGTGGAACTACATGGATCTTAATTTAAAAGATGAGATATGAGAGATTCAAGCAGGGATTTTATTGTTTTTCAAGCTACTATTGGGGGTTAATAAAAAAACCCTGGGAGATTTCTGAGTTTTGGAGCAGCTGTCATGGGACAACCATAAAAATTTTAATCCAATTACTTTATATTACACGGAAGATGAGGCAAAATATTGTAAATGGTCATTCAAAAAATGCTATCTTGCTTTTTTGTCTCCCTCTCTCTGTCAAGTTAATCCACTCATTTCCCAATCTCGTTTGTGGCTTTTGACATTGGATTTGAATATTTGCTTAGTGCCACAGAAAAATTGCTTTGTGGAGATTGTGTTCTAATTATGCAATATTTTTCTATTGCATCAAAATTGTAGACTCCAGAAGCAGATGTAACTTAAATCAGTGCAAATTTGATTTATGGTTTCTCTTGGAATCTGATGTCTGAGCATCCCAGCAGAAAAGACTAACGAGAAAAAAAAATCTAAACTTGGGTCATAGTTAATGGAAGACATGACTTCATGACTTTCAAATCAATTACTTTAACTTATAGGAATAGTGAAATAAAATACTTGTCTCCTGTCGAGCAATTTTTTATTTCTTAGCCTATCCTCTTACAGGGTTCTTAGCAATGCATCTGATGGATTTTAAAGAGTTATCCTGTCATATTAAGGGGATAATGATTGAAGAAATGTTAGAAATTCTGCAAATGGCTAGAAAAAAGAATCTGCTATGGAAGTTTCTTAAGCGCCAAAGTCAGTTAATGAAATCTTGCATTTTTTTAGATGTTGACTGTAGTTCTATCTTTATAATTTACCCCATCACCCCCCTCCCAGCCCCACTTCCTCGGTGCTATGTTCTGTGTAGACTGAACTGATAAGACTTTGACCTGGAAATATTCTGAATTGAAATAGAGTAGAAAGACAAACTGGCTTGAATGTACCAAGGACTTTTTGCTTAAGACGTCCCCTAAGTATTAACATCTGAGACATGCTTAGAAACAGAAGAGTCTTAACAGGTTTAGGATATTGGTAGTAGGTAGTATATACGTATGTAAGTGAATGAAAATACTCTGTGGTAGAAAACAAAATTGGATGCAGTAGAACTCCAGCGTTTCTTTCTAAAGGGAAAGTCTCTGAGATTTGAATGAACAGCGGATCTGCCTGAGAAAAAACGGATGCCTCAGGTAGGTCAATTTCTTGCTTCTTGAAGTTAGAATCAATAGGCCAAGCTTCATAAAAGCATCTAGCTTTGAGGAGGTTTACATTTTTAAGTGGGAATTGTTTCACATTTTGTTACCTGGATCTTTTTTCAGACTTTGGACTTTGTCATTTATTAAAGGGAAATTCCTGGCTCAGGTCTTAATACAGTTCTGATTTGTTGCTAAGGATGATGCTTAAACATTTCCACTTGTGTAGAGGAAGGGCAAAGGCAAAGCTAGGGCCCAGATTGTTAAATTTAAATGTCTTGATCAAAGCTACAAGAAATAACTTTCAAACAAAACATTGATGAGCCAAAATATGTTGAACACCTCTATTCGTGTATTAAATAAACATGCTAAAAACATTCTGGTGGCAGTAGTAGGGAAAACATTGGGAATGGAGTCAAGAGAAATTACCTTCAAGTCTAAAAATTTTTTTTTTTTAATCCTCAGCCGAGGATATTTTTTTCCACTGCTTTTCAGAGAGAGTGAAAGGGGGAGAGAGAGAGGTAGAGAGAAACATCGATTGGTTGCCTTCGGAATGTGTCCCTACCAGGTCCAGCAATTGAGCTGAGGTACATGCCCTTGGCTGGAATCAAACCCGAAATCCTTCAGTCCATGGGCTGACAATCTAACCACTGAGCAAAACCGGCTAGGGCCAGGTCTAAAACTAAAGGTGTTTTCGTTAATGGAATGTTCAGTCTGGCTAGAAAGTGAATATAGCAATTTTTTCAGCTTTATTGAGGTATAAATAGTTGACAAACTACATATTTAATATGTACAACATGATTTTAATAGATGTATACACTGTGAAAGGCATAGCACAAAGATAGGAAAAGGAAAAATGTAACAGTGCATAAATTCAAGGAGACAATGCAGTGATTTTCAACTTTTTTTAATCTCATGGCACACATAAACTACTAGAACTCTGGCACACCAAAAATACATATATTTTGCCAATCTGACAAAAAATAGGTATAATTTTGATACATTCACACTGGATGGCTATTGTTTTGTCACTAAGGGAAAAGAGGTTAGTGCCCCTGACCAAATTGTAAGGTAGTGTATGTTTTAAAAATTACTACAGCATACCAGTTGAAAATCACTGACACAATGCTTTAGACCTCTACATAAAAATTCCACTAAGGGAAGGGTCATACCTAGACACGTGGTATTTGGAATGTTCGTGATTTTTTAAAAGAAATCATGAATTTTCAGGGACGCTCTTATTAAAGGGGATTTTTTAAGTCCTCAGGACAAGGGGAAATCACTGACACAATGCTTTAGAATAGACCTCTATATAAAAATTCCATTAAGGCCCTGGCCGGTGTCTCGGTGGTTAGAGCGCGGGCCCTGCGGCCGCGAGTTGGATTCCTGCCAAGGGCATCTCCCTCCGTTTCCGCCTCCAGCCCTGGTGGGGAGGTAGGGGGAGGGGAGGCAGCCAATCCATGGGTCTCTCGCTCATCGATGTTTCTCCCCCTTCTACTCCCTGAAAAGAAATGGAAAAAATATCCTCGGGTGAGGATAATAAATAAAAATTCCATTAAGGGAAGGGTCATGATATTAGGTGGTTTGTGATTTTTTTTTAATCATAAGTTTTCGGGGACACTCTTACTAAAGAGGGTGGGTTTTCTTTGAGGTTCTGAGGACAAGCGGCAGGGCCTGCTCCCTGAGGTACCTCCAGACTGGGTAGGGGCAAGAACGCAGGACCAAGAAGGAAAAGGATTTGCTAAGTGCGCGTAGCTTTGGTCCAAACGCACGACTACAATTCCCGTGCTGCTCAGGGCCTCCGACGGGGCCCCGCCCCTCGCCCGCCGGACCCGCCGCTACTCCAGCGAGCGCATGCGCGCTTGCACTCCGTCCGCCTGCGGGCCGCGCAGACTGGGCGGGGCTCCCGGAGTTTGCGGGACCGTTCCGCCCTCCGACCGTTCCCCCGCTTCTCTTCGGACCGTTAGCCTCGAATGAGGAACAAGCCGGGAGGGAAGGGAGGGGCTGCGGCTGCGCCGGTACAGCCCGCTGGACCCGGGGCCGGGAGCGGCGAGGTCACGTAACTGCAGCTCCGGCGTCTGGCCGGCCCCCCCGGCAGCGCGAGCCCTCCGCCTCCGGGCGCGCTGCGGCTCGGAAACAGTTACCGGCTTGTAAACAACAGCTGCGCGCGCATCCCCTGTCAGCTGGCGCCGGGATCCCACACCTGCGACCTCCTTCAGTCATCGCCGCCTCCTCCTGCTCGGCCAGCCAGCACCAGCTTGCGAGGCTGTCTCCTCTTCTGCTGGGACTCGGAGGAAAAACGGCGAGGGGGTGACCTGCGCCAGGGACCTGGTAGGAGAGAAAGCGTCTCCCTGCGAAGAGGTGGCCTGTCCTGTTACACGCAGGAGAAACCTAGCGGGCGGACCGTGGGCTCGATGGACTAGCAAGGACCTGCCACGATCCTGAGCTGCAGTCCGAGGTGTCTCGATCCGCTAGCCTCTCTTCCCAGATCCCAGGAACCTTTCTGCCAGAAGAGCGGGTGGGCCACCCCCGCAGACCTCTGAGAGGCAGGAATCCGCTCTGCCCCTGCATCCTCCTCTGCTCACCCTTCTCTCCTCATTCTCCGTCCTAGTGTGGGATATTTTTCCCGTTATGCATGCGCACCTCTCCCACCAGACCCAAGTGGATTATCGGCCTCAAAAACCTCGGGTGGCTCTACTGCACACACCTCCTCCCAGCCAGACCTGTGGGGTATTCACCTGATATACAACAGGTGGCCGGTGTACACCGTTTTGCAATCTCTCTGCTATATTTGCATCATAAGGGTGGGCCTGTGCGCGCTTGGCTCAACTAAAACCGTGAGACTTTTACCAGATAAAGAACTAACTACCTCGGTCGAAACCTGGGGGTCGAAGGGAGAAAGCCTTCACCTGCTTCTCTAAGATCATGGCACTGAGCCCGCAGCCCTGGATCAGAAGACATAGTTAGATAGCTCTTCATTCTGAAGGAACGAAGTTACACGAGACTGGCATCGTTTTGTCTTTTTTTTTTTTCCTTAAATATTTTTCAGCTACTGGTAGTGCACTTTCTAGGTCAGTCTGCTTGAATTCTGAGTATAAAGATTCTTATTTGGGTCTCTGTGTGGTGTAAATCAAGGTAATTGAGATTTTTTTAAGTTATCTTTTCTGTTTTTGTGATCAAAAGCAGCTAGCTAGGAGGAAGGATTTTGCGGGTTTTTCTGTTTTGCCCTTATAAAGGAGGAAAAAAGAAAAAAGAAAAATGCATCCTCCAGAAACCACCACCAAGATGGCTTCAGTTCGGTTCATGGTGACACCAACGAAGATTGATGATATTCCGGGTTTGTCAGACACCAGCCCAGACCTCAGCTCCCGGTCCAGTTCCCGAGTAAGATTTAGCTCCCGGGAGAGTGTTCCTGAAACGAGCCGTAGTGAGCCTATGAGTGAGATGTCTGGAGCCACCACTTCACTGGCCACGGTGGCACTGGATCCAGCCAGTGACCGGACTTCTAACCCCCAAGACGTTACTGACGGTAAGTAGAAACACAGATGACAGGATTCTTTCCTTACTGGCTTATTTACCAAGGATAACTGTTTCCTGGGAGATCGTTTTTCTGATTTATATGCAGTAATCAGGAACCTCTTTTTGAGATTCTTAGGAACCCTTTGAAATAATGGTTAGCATAGTGGTTCTCTGCAGTAGTAATTTGGCCTGTGGGAAGATACATGGCAAGAAGAAAAGTAGATGTACGTTTTGACTTCCTTGTTTTTATCTCCTTAGAATTGAAATGCGTATTTTGGTTAAGGATGAATGGCAAAGAATTTAATAGATTTTCAGCACAGAGAATACTAAATTGTAAAATGTAGCGGAGAGCTAAGTTTTGGGGCTCTAACTTCTACAGTCTGTTTTTAAGGCTACTTTACAAGGAGTAGTTATTGATCACATTAGTTATTGGCTTTTCTACAAAGACTTGAGATATTGTATCACAAAGTTCTTTATATATTTTTTACAGAGACAGTAGTTCAAGCAGCTAAACTCACTCTGGGTGAGGCTGGGTAGATTTAGTGTGCTATCTTGTTGAATATAGAAATCCTAAAGACGCTTTTAGGGCCTGATTCCCACATAATTTTTTGACTTTGAACTTTAAGTGGAATGTATTGAGTATTGAGCCTTTGTAGTGAGAAAGCACACAAGCCACTTCTAACTTAGACTGACCACTGCAGACTTTTAGCTTCCTGAACCAGTTTGTGTTGGCTAGCTTGGATGTTTTCATTGGATTTAGTGGGAAGAAGTGATGAGAGAAATGAATGGAGAGATCATAACATTTTTAGGATTCTAAAGTTTGAGAACTACTATATTGCTTTATGTATTTAGTTTTATATTTTTATATATTTAGTTCTATATTCTAACTAATGTAGATATGACTGGTAGTGAAAATTCCTTGTAAGAATCTTAGACTCTGAAAATGATATTCTACCCAAATTTGAAAACCATAGCTTCAACCACTAACCTGTAAAAGCAAGTCTGCCTTAACCATTTTCTAGTGTCAGAAAATGTTGTTCCTCCTTACCTAAAGGATGCAGGAAACCAGAATGATTTTAGTTCCTTATTTCTGTTTGTACTGTTAAATGTCTGGAGACAAGGTAGATTTGGTAAAGCTAATAGTCCTAGAATTATCCTCAACTAATCATTTATTTAATGGAGATATTACAGGTTGGTTCCTGGACTTATTTTCAACTTGACAAACTTTACACTGTGTACCACAGTATCAAAATTACATTATGAAATAATAAAAAATAATTCCTTTCTTCCAGACTAACTCTAAAGTATAGTTTTAGTTACTTATCATACGGTATTGAGGTGGTAAGATTACCAGGTAAAGACTATATTGGTGCTAATTTTTTTATTGCTGTAATTGTTATTAGGTAATTTATAGTTAAGTATTGTTAGGCTTGTGGCTTTTCTGTTATGGAATTGTATTTGTATTTTGTTTTAAAAAGTGGGTTTGTTTCTATAATGTGTTAGCTTTCCAGAACAGGATTCTTGCCCAGGCTACTATCTTACCTGTAAGCATTCTTTACAGGCCAGAGTGCTATCGTTTTATACTATAAGGGGAAAACTGAGGACATGTCTAGGTGAAATGTTGTGTAGGTGGGTACAGAAGTTAAAACTTGGCTCTGTAGCACATTCCTTAATGTTTAAATACGCTCTGGTACCAGATGATAGGGAAATTAACTGTCCAGCCATTGGATCATACTTTCCCCCATATCCTGAGGAAACTAGTTTTCTACTTTCCCAATAACCTACTTTTTCCCTTTTTTGTTTTTAATTCTTATGATGACTATCATCCTCTGATATATTTTTCGCACCATTAGAGGGAACTGGTTAGAAATATAATTATTTCACCTTTGGCTTCATAATGCCTTGTTAGCCATAGATCTTCAAAGGACGCTGTTGTCAAGAATATCAAGGGCATATTAAGCTACATTTTTCTCTGGGCTGGAGTTAGTATAGGAAAACTACTTCCTTTCCTACAATTAATCTTTAAGCTCATAGTGTATTTCAGATTGTTTTTGCTATTTTAATATTTAGAATTCTGATTTTTTTTTTTTTTTGGCCCTTTCTACATATCCTTCTATGATTGTGATATTGGTATGATTCTTAATCCTTTCCACACAATTCCCATGCCTTCCATGTTTCTTCCTGTAGAGAAGCTTACCACCCTAAGTTTGTTTTCTTATTATATACCTTTTACTCACATTACATTGCACAACCAAGGTGGAGGTGACACATGAAGTTTTAAATACTTATTTTTGTGTTTTAATTTTTTTCTACTGTTGGCCTTTTGAAAGTAGATAATTATCTTTCTGCTATCGAAGTATTTGTTCTCCTTTCATTGTATCAGGGTTCCATTAGAAGTTATGGGACTGGCCAGTTGGTAAATAAAATCAAGACTCAGCGTTGTATTTGCTTATGCATGAAGAATGTCTTAAAGATACAGAAGGAACTGTTGAGAGTGGATATCTCTGGAGAGTTTGAAAATAGAATGGAGAGTGGGAATTTTTCTTTATCTAAACAATTTAGAAGGAGATGTACAATTTTATTTTTTTAATCCTCACCCGAGGATATTTTTTTCCGTTGCTTTTCAGAGAGAGTGGAAGGGGCGGGGGGGGGAGAGAAAGAAAGAGAAAGAGAGAGAAACATAGATGTGAGAGAGACACATTGACTGGTTACCTCCACATGTGCCCCGACCAGGGCAGGGATTGAGCCTACAACCAAGGTACGTGCCCTTGGCCGGAATCGAACCTGGGACCCTTCAGTCCGCGGGCTGGCGCTCTAACCACTGAGCAAATCCAGCTAGGGCAACATGTACAATTTTTTATATTAAGAGTGTATCACTTTTATAATAAAATTTTTTATATTTATTTATGTATTTATTTATTTTATATATATCTATGATTTCAGAGAGAGGAAGAAAGAGAAACATCAGTGACAAGAGAGTCATTGATTGGCTGCCTCCTGCACGCCCCCTACTGGGGATCAAGCCCTCAACCCCCGGCTGGTGCCTTTATCCGGAATCTAACCACAACCTCCTGGTTCATAGGTCGATGCTCAACCACTTAGCCATTACGGGCGAGCTGCATCAGTAGTTTTTAAAAGCTCTTCAGCTTGTTCTCATATAAAGCCATAGCTCAAAAGAGAAGAATGATTAATGCTACATGCATTGGAAGAACTTTCCCACCTGAGCTGGGCTTTGAAGGATGAGCAGAAGTTCACCAAGTAGATAAAGCACAGCAGGTTTTTCCTTAAAATCAGTAGGTCTTTTTTTAAAAAAAAAAAATTCCTCAAAAATTGCTTTTTAGATAGAGAGGAAGGGGGAGAAAAAGAAAGAAGCATTGATGTGATAGTACAGCACAGATGGGCTGCCTCCTGTACACCCCCAAAGGTTGCACAGGACGACGCCTATGCCTAACCAACAGAGCCACACCAGCCAGGGCAAATGTCAGTAGGTCTTATAAAATGTTAATTTGTACTTGGAATCATTACATTACAAATGGACATTTAGCCTATTCAGCAGATCCACCAATTCTTTGTCATCAGTAGGTCTCATCAGTGTGTCATGCTAGGGTTGAATAAGAATAATGTTTTCCCTAGCCGGTTGCTCAGTGGTTAGAGCATCTGCAGGTGGACTGAAGGGTCCTGGGTTCAGTGCCGGACCTTGGGTGTGGACTCGATCCTGGGCCCCATTCGGCTCGTGCCGGAGGCAGCCAGGCAGTGTGTCTCTCTCACATCTGTGTTTCTCTCTCTCCCCCCCCCTTCCACTCACTCTGAAAAAGCAATGGAAAAAATATCCTTGGGTGAGGATTAAAAAAGCATAATAATAATGTATGACTAAGAAACTTCAGGAGCTTTTTTTTTTATAAGAACATGTTTCAAAGTATTAAGCACTTTTTTAATACTTTTCAAAAAAACTTCTGTTTTTTTGCCTCAAACCAAAATAAGTGAGTTACAGTGTATTGCCAATCTCAGGTGATCATTACCCTTCTTTTAAAAATACTTTTTTTTTTTTTTGGTTAATCCTCACCTGAGGATATTTTTTTCCACTGATTTTTTTTTAGAGAGAGTAGAAGGGAGGGAGGAGGAAGGAGGGAGGGAGAGAAAGAGAGAGAGATAGAAACTTTGATGTGAGAGAGATACATCAATTGATTGCCTCCCACTTGCACCCCCACCTGGGGCCCAGGATTGAACCTGCAACCCAGGTACATGCCCTTGACCAGGAATCAAACCCTCAACCCTTTGGTGTGTGGGCCAGTGCTCTAACCACTGAGCGACACCGGCCAGGGCTAAATATACTTTAATATTATATGGTTATTGAATACAATCCATTTCACTTTGGCAATCTAATAGTGAGCTAGAACATTGTATATAGAGAGTAGTACGATGGATAGTTTTATAAAAATACATGGATTTGGTACCTTCCTAGTTCACCTGATGGCATCCTCTGATAGTTATTTGTTTGTTTTTTAAGAGTTTTCAGTATCACTTTATTTCAGTTATAAACCACAGCTGTTATCCCCTGTTCTCCATACTCCATAGCCAATGATTAAACTTTATAATATGCTATTTTGTACCACAAGAAGCAATCAGCCAAATCTAGAATGTGGGAAGTTTTATTGAATAACTAGATCCTTCAACAAATAAAAATCATGGAGTGGAGGAAAAGTTATAACAAGGGAGGGAAAGCTGTTAGAGATAAAAAGCGTATCAACCAAATGCAATGTGTGAACTTCATTTAGATCCTCATGTGAACAAAACAACTGTAAAAAGACACTTTGAGATAATCAGGGAAATGTGACCATGTACTTGGTATTAAATGATACTAAGGAATTATTGTGAATTTTCTTACTTAAATTTATGACTTTGTGGAATGTAAAGCCCTTATCTATGGAGTTTCATATTGAACTATTTACAGATGAAATAAAATGTACTTACCCCCTTCCCCCAAAAAAGTTGAGGAGAGAGAGACAAAACAAGATTGACAAACGTTTATAAATGTGTTGCATTTGCCCGGCCGGGCGTGGCTCAACGGTTGAGCATCGACCTAGGATCCAGGCGATCGGGGTTCGATTCCTGGTCAGGGCACATGCGTGGGTTGCGGGCTAGCCGATCAGTGACTCTCATCACTGATGTTTCTATCTCTGTCTCCCCCCTCCTTTCCTCTCTCTGAAATCAATAAAGATACATTTAACAAATAAATTTGTTGAATTGGATTCAAAGGTACATGAGGATGCATTTTACTGTCCTCTATGCTTTTATGTGTATTTAAAAACATCTATAATAAAAGTTTTCAAAAGGTTGAGCTGCAGTTAAGCTGCTTTAATAGAAAGGCTTTTCTTTTATAGAAGTCTGTCATAGAATGCTCTAGATAATTCGATTAAATATCAGTGATTGGTAAAGTGGTGTTTTACCAATACATACTCAGATACATTTTACTTTTGAACAATTTTAAGCCACCATTAAATCATTGGTGGAATTTAGAGTTAACAAAATTTCAGAATCAAGTCAATATTGTATGTTAGTCAACCTGAGAGGCTATGCAAAACTTTTTGGCTGTCTTAACTGAATAAGGGCTGAAGCTTTTTATATTTTTCCTCCTAAAATTGAGGGTTTTTTTGTAGTTGAAAAGTACAGAAATAGAAAACAAAAGCTGTATTAAGTTATAAGGAAATGATAGGTGTGTTTAGGTCTTAATTCTAACTTTGGGTTGTTGTTTTTTTCTTTTTAAAATTTCCTGTTATTTTAGCTTAGCTGGGTTTCAGTCTCCGGTTTTCTTGCTAAATTAAACAGTGACAACTTCTGTTTTGCGTTTTTATTACTGCATTGCTGAGCCTTATTACATTTTTAATGGCCTTGAGAAATTCATGCACGGTACTCGATAGCATTCATCTGTTTACAGTTGGAACCATTTACTAGGTAGCTTTAATTCTCAGCAAAGTGGCACCTGAATTTCCTCCATTTTACCAGTTGAGTCTGCTTTTACTTTGGGGTAAGAGTATTCACTTTTCATATTGCTAGTTTAAAAAAAGAAAACACTAATAATTAACCATTTTTGTATACACGTGTACATTTTCAATTTGAGGATCTATGAGAAATTGAATGCAGTTGAAATACATCTTTATTCTATATTGAGAGTATTAGCATCTAGCTTTTTAAAAAGTACCTAGAAATAATACTTATTTTCACAGTTGGTTAATTTATATCCTAAAATGCATGTAAAAATTATGTTTTGTTGATTTATTTTTTCTACTTTAGCAGTGTGCTATTTCCAAATAAAATTTTAATAATAGGAAAGAGAAAGCATTCTTTCCTATCAGATGAAGTTAATTCTTTCCTTTCCTGAAAAATCATCAGTTTTGATATTTTTTCATTTTAAAAAAGTCATTTTCTTCTGAGCTTGGATGGGATTTCTTATCCAGGAGAAAACTGAAGCTGATATGGTTAAGTAAGCTGCTCAAGGTCTTACAAGTAGTACATCAAAGAATAGTGATTTGAACCCAGGTGTGTGTGATTCTAATACATTGTTCTTGTCATTACACTTTCTCTACTATGCTAACAGTGGTTGGCTCTGTTGAAACATGTATTAAGCCTCAGTTGTATAGTACAGTAAAGGAAGCATAAAAGAAATGCAATTTTTATGTTCTGTGTACATTTTTGCAATTATTTTGTCTGGCATTGGGAGCGTTAAAAGAAATAGTCACAGAGGGTGGTGTAGTTAATAAAATGACATGTTTCCCAAGTAACTTAAGGTTCTGTGTTTCTAAAAGGAAATCTTTCCAAACTGTGTATTTTACTGTTTTTTAACACAAATGATGTGCAAATCCTAGGGCAGTGTAGTAGTGCTGAATTACCTGAAGAGTTGTTGTTTTAGTTACATTTGTCCATCTCTGCTAAAGTTAATGAATATTCATATTTTGACCCAAGTCTCAGTAGATCTATTTTTAAACGGAGTTTTGTTGCAGGGGAGGGAGGAAGTAATAACTTATAAGGAACTTTTTCTTCTATGAGGTGAAAATTAACCAGGACATTTTGTTTTGAATTGTGTTTTCATTTTCCTTTTTTGGAAATATGTCCTAAGTTTTGGCAATATATGGCTTAATATCAGTTTTATATTCTATACACTGTTTATAGTATTGACTAGAATCCCATCTAGAAAGTATTTCATAATAAAAGAATGAAATGTCACACATCAGAAATGAAATAACTGCCCATGCTACCTCTTCGGTTGGTGATTCTTGGGTTCTATCATACCTGGACTATAATGACATAAGGCTGAAAGAAATAGACAGCCTTATATAGGGAGTAACAATATTGTTTTTAAAAAAAAGGTAACAGTGGAAACTGAGGGCTCTGAGTACTCAGTTGCTTTTGCTAATGCCTTCGTATTTGGGTCAGCAGCCAAAATGACTGACTTAGCTATCAAATTAAAGTAGTTGCCCATCAAGTGTACTACTGTGTTCTTTCCTCTGGTGAAGACTCACAACTTTAGGCCCCTGAAGAAGTAACTGGGTGAGGTGATGGTGTGTTGTGCTCTCCAGGTTCCTTCTATGCTTACACTGTTTGTACAGAGTCCTGGTTTTATATTGCATTTAGTATCTCCTTAATTGGACAACAAGACCATGAGTTCCTTGAGGGTGGGAACAGTGTCTTGTTCTCTTTTGCATTCCTATTTCCTGGCACATAGTGGGCACTCAAATATATATTGAATAAATACGTGATTCCTTCAGCCTCTGTAAAGCATGAGATTTTCCTGATGTTTGATTTGGAGAACTCTTTGTCTTCCTTCTCTACAATATTATGAATCCATCAGAAAATAATGTTGTTGTTTTTATGAACAGTATTATCTTTCAGTTATTAGCCCCCAAGTGCATTATACTATATTCGTTACTGATTCCATTTTATAAAAATTCATTTTCATAGGCAGTGTTATGTAATTTTGAGATGTAGAAGTTTTAAGTCCTTGCTGGCCATGGTAGTCGATCCTCACCAAAATAATTGACTAATTTATTCAGTTCTTTCTATAATTATCTACATAGTAAGGTAAAATTCAGAATTTGTGGCCATTTTGATATTTTGAATATTTATTGTTGCAGTATCTGAGGGAGAAGAAGGGTTTGCTGAATATGGTAAATATGGAAAATGTGTACTTAAGAATGAGAGTCAGGCCCTAGCTGGTTTGTCTCAGTGGTTCAAGCGTCGGAGCAAGGACTGAAGGGTCTCAGGTTCGATTCTGGTCTAGGGCACATACCTCAGCTGCAGGCTCAATCCCCGGCCCCAGTTGGGGCAAGTTTGGGAGGCAACTAATCGACGTGTCTCTCTCACATCGTCGTTTCTCTCTCTCTCCCACTCTCTCTGAAAAGCAGTGGAAAAACTATCCTCGCATGAGGGTTAAAAAAAAAAAGCAAAGAATGAGAGCCAGTATTTTTCAGGCTCCAGCTATAGTGCTAAACTTAAATAGTGAACTGTTACACATCCTCAGTAAAATGTTTACAATATTCTCTAACACAGAGCTATTCAGAGTGTAGGCAGACAGTGCTGGTCCATCAGCTGTTTATTACCTATTTGTAAGGTGATAAGCTCAGAAATTGAGAGGTTTTTTTTAAAAATATATTTTTATTGATTTTTAGAGAGAGAGGAAAGGAGAGGGAGAGAGGGAAACATCTATGTCATTGATGGGCTGCCTCCTGTATGCTGCCTACCAGGGATGGACTGAAAACCGGGCATGTGCCCTGACCCAAATCCAACTGGCAACCTTTCAGTGCTCAGGACAACACCCAGCCAACAGAGCTACACTGGCTGGGGCAGAAATTGATAGTTCTTAAGGAAGTTGTATAGCAGTTTAATAGAGCAATTTTATGTCTGTTGAATCTAATAATAAAAATTGAAACTTACATTTTGTATATTTTTATTTCATTTTCTAGTAATTGTTCCTTATTTTTTTACAAAATTTTTAGCCCACAATAAATTGGAAATTTAAAGAAAAATAGTCTTTTACCAGAGATAATTTGTAAGCACTGTTCTAAAATAATGGTTCACAGCCTTTTGTATATTTGCCTAACCTGAATGATACCATGTTCAAGGGGGTGTGAGGTAGTGTTTCCCTACCAAGGGCCCTTTGAAGCGAGAGTATCTGAATGGGGTGGGGCAGTGGGTTAGTCTTTCATGCAAGTCTGATATTTTTCTTAAGAATCTCTGCTCTAGCACATATAATCTCTTTCCTCTCTCCATGTAACTCCATATCTGAAGTTAGATGTTTTAAAGAATTCAGATCTTTTTCCCCTCAAACACATCTCTCTCAATAGGACGAATTATTAGATTGATCACTGTAAAGATTTATAGAATAAAGAGTATGAAGAGTTTACGACTGAGGATAAAACATGATTAACCTTTTTAGCTCAGAGTTCTTCATAAACTTACCTCGATCAAGAAAATTAAAAATGCCCAGTCGGAGTGCCTTGGTGATTAAGCGTCAACCTATGAACCAGGAGGGCATGGTTCAGTTCCCTGTCAGGGTACATGCCTGGGTTTCGGGCTCCATCCCCAGTGGGGGGCAGCAGGAGGCCGCTGATCAATGACTTTCTTATCACTGATGTGTCTATCTCTCTCTCTTCCTCTCTCTCTGAAATCAATTTAAAAAATTTTTTAAAATAGAAAGAAAATTAAAATATAACGTAGTTAGTTTCTACTTGTATTTAGTTGCCACTGGCAGTTGCAACGATTCAGTGAGAATGTCCACCCTAAATATTTTGCAATAATAACATTAGAAGCAACTGCTTGGAAGTAGATTCCACTTTATTACTTCTTGTAAAAATAGCATTTCTAATAAACTGAATGTCGTAAGCACAAAACTATTACTATTAACTGGTTATAATTTTAAAAATTAAGTGTGGCTAGATGTCAATAGTGGATAAAGCTCTCTGAGTGGTGTCTTCAAACAGTAGGAGCTTAGGAGAGGTTCATAAGGTTTGAATCTGTTTCTAAATCAAATCCATTGTTCTTTACTCAGCACTCCCACTGAACTTGTGTATGTGCATGTGTATGCATGCACATATGCACACTTAAATTACTGGCATAAAAATTTGTCTTATGTGCACGAGAGATGGAAGGAGAATTCTGTGAAAAGGTGTGGACAGATAAGATGAATTAAATCTACATTGTGTGTGCTCATGAAATTTAGTCTGTTCTATTTTATACATCTCCAGCTTTTTACTAGCATGCTGGTATATACTTTTGATCAAGCCTTAATTGCATTTTTTATTTAAAAAAAAAGAATGTTACTGGACATGTTACTAAAATCTCAACATCATATCTACAAGATGCTCTGAAGAATGGTAAAATTCATGTATTCAAAATGTATGTGGCTTTTTAATTTAAGGGATTTTGCTCACTGATCACTTATTATAGTTTTCTTGCATCACAGATCCGTTTTTGGCATGAATTATTAGTTTCTTTTTCAGAATCATTTCAGCAGTGAGATTGTTTGGTTCTAGATTATTTGTATAGCTTTTGTACAACACAGTTCTCAGAGGAAATACATGATTTGCTCTAAAATTGATTTTTCATAATATAGTATAATAATGTATTATAATATGATAGAGAATTCTTATGTTGAAAAATAATTTTCCAGTCCAGCCTGCATGGATCAGTGGTTGAGCGTCAACCCATGAACCAAGGAGATCATGGGTTGATTCTAGGTCAGCACACATGCCCACGTTGTAGGCTTGATCCCCAGTAGAGGGCGTGCAGGAGGCAGCCAATCAATGACTCTCATCATTGATGTTTCTATCTCTCTCTCCCTTTCTCTCTGTGAAATCAATAAAAACATGATTTTTTTTAAAAAAAAGAAAAAAATAATTTTCCATTAACTTTCCATTAATTGTTTCAATCTTTTCACTAAATCTAACTTGTCTTTATTTAATAGGTGGGTTGAATAAAACAAAATGCTGGTTATCATGAGTTGTTAGCTGCGATTAAAAATAAGTAATTGGCCCAGCCGGGCGTGGCTCAGCGGTTGAGTGTCAACCTAGGATCCAGGCGATTGGGGTTCGATTCCCAGTCAGGGCACATGCCCGGGTTGCAGGCTCGAGGCAGCCGATCAGTGCCTCTCTCATCATTGATGTTTCTATCTCTGTCTCTCCTTCTCCTTTCCTCTCTCTGAAATCAATAAAAATATATTTTAAAAAAACAAACAAAAAAAAACAACAACATTCAGTTCTCTAAAATCAAAGTACTGGAAAAGCATTTTTTGCAACTGCCTAAATTTTATGTGAAACAGAATTTGACCCATAAGTGATGTGCTTTTATACTTAGATCCTAAGATCTTTAGATTTCAATTCATTGTATTACTTGCTAACATTTTATTATGAAAATATTCAAACATACAGAAAGTTTGAAAGAATTGTATGGTGAACACCCATATTCTTATCCTCCAGATTAACATTTTGCTACTTTGTTTTATTACATATTTATACCTTCCATTGATTCATCTACTTTAGAAGCATTTCAATGAAAGTTGCAGACATCAGTGTGCTTCAGCCCCAAACACTCCAGTATGTGTATAATTAATGTATAATTTATAATGTGTAATGTTTTTGAGATTTATCCATGTTGTTGAATGTTATCAGTAGTTCATTTCTGTTTATTGTTATCTGTTGTATGAATATACTACAGTTTCTTTATCCTGTGGACAGATACATGGGCTGTTTCCTGTTAGGATATTATGAATAAAGCTGCTATAAACATACTTGTTCAGATTTTTTAAATGAAAATATGCTTTTATTTCTCTTGGGTAAATACTTAAAAGAGGAATTTCTGGGTCATAGGGTAGATGTATGTTTTAATTTATTAAAAACTGCCAGACTTTTCCAAAGTGATTGTACCATTTTACATTGCCACCAACATTTGCTCTACATCCTTACCAACAGTTTTAATTGTGATTTTAATGTGTATTTCCCTAATGGCCAGTAATGTAATGTTGGGCACTTTTTCAAGTGCTTATTAGCCATATGTGTAACATCTTTTGTGAATTGTCTGTTTAAATCCTTTGCCCATTTTGTGTTGTTTTTTTATTTTTAAATTTTAATGTTTTTGTTAATCCTCACTGGAGGATATTTTTTCCATTGATGATGATGATTATTACTTCAGAAAGGGTGGAAGGGAGGGGTGAGGGAGAGAGAGAAAGAGAGAGGAGGGAGAGAAACATCATGTGAGAGAGACACATTGATTGGTGTGGGATCGAACCTGCAACCCAGGTACGTGCCCTTGACTGGGAATCAAACCCGCGACCCTTGGGTGCGTAGGCCAACGCTTCAACTACTGAGCCATTCAGGTCTTTTTGTTACTGAGTTGTAGGGCATTTCTGTATGTTCTAGATACAAGTCCTTTGTATATTTTCTCCCAGTCTGTGACTTACCTATTCATTTTCACAATGGTGTCTGTCAGTTCATTGTATCTTTTTAAACATTTTATTATAAAAGCTTTCAGATATACAAAAAGTTTAAAAACTTTTATAGTAAATATCCATACACCCACCACCCAGCGACTGTCATTAACATTTTATTGTACTTGTCCTATCACATATCTATCCATCTTCTTACCTGTACAATTCAAGGTAAATTGCAGGCATCAGTTAACTTCTCCCACATACTTCAAAATGCATATTATTAGTTAGAATTCAGTAGTAGTTTGCAGATTTTTTTTTCTTTTGAGGTAAACTTTTTATACAGTGAAATACACACACTTTAAATGAACATTGGCTGAGCTTTGACAAATTCATACACCCGTGAAACTCTAAACTCTATCAAGATGTAGAATATTACCATCACTCGGGAAGTTCTCTCATGCCCCATCCCAGTTAATCACCTTCATCTCCCCAGAGGCAACCATTATCCTGGTTTCTCTGTACCATAATTTAGTTTTGCCTGTTCTAAAACCTCATATCAGTGGATTCAAATATTGTGTACTCTTTTGTTTATGACTTCTTTTACATAGCATAATGTTTTTGAGTTTCATCCATATTGTTGCATGTATCACTGATTGATTCCTTTTTAGAGCTGAATAGTAATTCTTTGCGTGCACATATCATATCATAGTTTACCCATTCTGTGAATGTACACCTGGGTTGTTTCCAGTTTTGGGCTATTAGTAATAAACTCTTACGGACATTCTTGTACAAGTCTTTTTTGGGGAATATGTTTTCATTTGGGGGGTGAATACCTAGGAATGCAATTGAGGGTTATAGGGGAAAGTACCAGACCCTTCCCAAAGTGGGTGAACCAACTTACACCCTAGTAACAGTGTATGAAAGTTACTTTTGTTCCACATTCTCACCTAATTTAGTCTTACCAATTTTAGCCATCATGGTGGATTTATAATGATGCCTCATTGTGGTAGTTTATTGTACTTAAAATAGCTATTTCTTATATCCTACCCTCTATCTAACAACTCCTTATACACAGCACTCACATACCTCAGTTTTACCACTTTCCCCCCAAGTTTTTCTGTACTACTTTAACTTCGCCTTCAATTGTTTTTATGCCCCTGCACTTTCTTTTTCTTTCTTTTTTACCTATAGTCCACTCTAGGAGAGAACTATTTTTAAATTGCTGACCACTATGGTACCAAAGCATCAAGTTGATAAATAAATTGCTCCTATCACAGATTAACAGGAATTTGTTACCTTCCTACTTGTTTAGTTTGGGGAACTTTTTAGAGGGGAGAGGTTTATAGGATAAAATTGTACATAGGCTTATATGCACAAGCTGTACACTGATTCTTAAACACAAGTCATTTTTTCTGTCCATCAACTATAGATTAGCCATAATTCAACTCTTTATAAGATAAATATGAAAGGCAAGCTCCTATTGGAAATACGCAGTGGCACTAAAGTATTCAAGAATTTGGAACCCAGAATAAAATATTGAAATCTTCGACAATTTGGTAGTGTTTTAAGTTCCTTTGAATAAATTAGAATAGTTACCTGAGTTGTGTGGAAAAATCACCCAAGGTACAACACTACCACACCTGACTTAGTTTCTTTCAATTATTAGAATAGTTACCAAGACTCAACAGGTTAAACTTTTCTCTTTCCCATGTGTAGTAGTAATTCTCAGTCTTGGCTGCACCTTAGAACCATGGGGAGAAGGGTGCTTTTAAAAGTTTGTTGCCCGAGTTCTGCTAGAGAACAATTAAATCAGAATATCTAGGATGAGACCCAGGAGTCAGTAACTTTAAAGTCTCCCCAGGTGATTCCTGTGTGCAGCCAAGATGACAAGCCAGCGCTACACAGGAACTCAAAACTTAGGTTGAGCATGTGACTCCCCCCCCCCCCCCATGAAACAACAACTTGCCGCCTCCCAACAAAGGTCTTAGAAGTTTTTAAGTTGGGCTTCACCACTTAACAATCTCTGTGACTTTGGGCAAGTTCTCCAGCCTGTGGATTAAATGAGATCATAATGAAAACTTCCTAGTGCAATGAAGAGCACAAAGTCGGTCTTGAACAACGACTGATCTCCTTGGCTTTTAGAAGCGGTGTGCGTCCGACTACCTGTGGCTGAGCTCGCCGCGGGCTGCCGTTCACGAATTCCGCGCGCTCGCCAGCTTTTGGCGGCTCCCAGAAAGGAAAGCAGCCCAAACAGTTCATGGGATTCTCGCGCTTAAAAACCGTGAGCGAAGGGTGGGGTGCTAATCCTTTTAAGCGAGAGATCGAGGCGGTGGAAGGCGTGTCTCCCGCGCTCCCCTGCCTAGGTGGCTGGTCACGTGAGCCCCGGCACTTCCCGGTCCCCGGCGCCGGGCTCCCTCGGGCGGCGGGCAGAGTCGGGCGCGCGGTGGGGTGGGCGCGGCGGCTGGCGGGACGCTTGACGCCGAGAAAGCTCAGGGTTTCCGCGGCAATGCCGCACTTTACCGTGACGAAGGTCGAGGACACGGAGGGGGGCGCGGCCGCTCCAGCCCCCCAAGAGGGGGAGACCGGCTTAGCAGAAGTAAAAGCCCGGATCCAGCCCTCAGATGAGCCAGGTAAGCACTCACCTGGGCGCTCTCGGAGCTTACAGGGGTTTTCGTGAAGGAAATGGTAACATATATTCCAGATACCTCCTTCCCATGGAGAAAAAGGATAGTGGGTGAAGTGTTTTTCAGTCAACTGTTTCACTCCCCTGTATATCTGATAACCTCGTTTCTCACATTCTGGTTTGTTTTCCCCACAATGAGTCCTGTGTTCCTTACCTACAGGTGAAATCGAATCGGTGGCAGGGTATGAAAGGAGTTTTCAAGCAAAAAGAAAGGCAACAGTAAAAGTCAATTCATGCAGAATTTAGAATTCACCTTTTGCGCAGACAGGTTAAATTATACCTAGAAAATTACATAGAGAGAGAACATGGTTGAGTAGTTTTGTACAATGGACTTTGCACTTGTGACTTCTCAAGTTATTTAGTATTTTGCCTCAATTTACCAGTTAAACAGTAACCTAATAGTGAACGGCCGACGAATTCTTCAATGAAAGAACAAAAGTACAATAGATTGTTATGGTGACTAGCATAGCATTGGGTTTAATAAATTTGATGAATGCAATAATCCCTATTATTTTCTTTTAATAGTAATAGTTACGCTTCCTGGGGGAATTGTGGTTTGGAATTTTTAAACAAGCAATTAAAAGCTTGGTTAATATTATAGTATTAAATATAGTCGTAGTTTGAAGCCCTGTTTTTTAAGTCTATAAATTTCATAAATTGTCAAAAACTTCTCTAGTGTATTAATGAAGGCTATGGGAATAAGTAATCTCAAAATTCCTTTTGCTTTTAACTTTTCTCTACAGCAGGTAACACGTCACAATTCCTTGCTGTAAACAGCTGTTTACTCTCTCCTGTCTAATTAAGGCTTCATGAATTTTTAAGAATCTTTAACTAAAGATAGGGACTATTAAAAACAAATATCCTTTTGTTAATTTTTTCCTTCTGAAGTGAGAGAATTTACTAGGGAAGATAAGAAAGAAAGTTTTATGGGAACTCTTTGTCTGCCGTGTTGTTTTCATTTTGCTAAATAGGGTGATAAGAAGTTGAAAGTTAAGTTTAACCTACTTTGAACTTGTACCTGATTTTCCCGAACCTTAGCGCAAAGAACTTAGGTTCTCTTTCGGAATTGTGTGTATTTGAAGCTGCACTTTCTTAGTTGCTTATGTTTGCTGCCCTTAAATTTTAATCTTTTTAGGCTTTTGTTCTTTGCTGTTGTCTTCATTAATTTCACAAAATGCAAACAAGTGAAATCTATCTGTACTTCATTTCATTTCTCATGGTTTCTTATGTCCTTTCTTCACCACCTCTTTTATTATTTTGTCTTTACTGGTTCCACAGCGTTTGAGGAAATTTGCTGTATTCGGATTAGAACAGTGTTAAAAATCACTTAATCTATTATTAGTCACCTAGAAAAGCTATAACATTTTTTTATAGCAACCAACTTTGTGGTAAATGACATTGCTAGGCCTAATTTATTTTCTTCCGTAGTAATTGTTTGGGACAAGGAAGACGTGAAAGATGTAAGTTGAATTTAATAGGCTTTTTATTGGCGTTTTCCATGACAGCCCAGAAAGTGTCCACTTGAATGAACTATTTGTTTGGTAAGTGAACAACTGATGGAAATGTTACCTGAATTGTATTTATCTTTATTGTAGGATTAAATTAGAGGGGAAGAGGGAGGGAATATATATGGGAATAACCTAAAGTTTTGTTTTTTCACTTAGGAGTAGGATGTACTTGAGGATAGGTGGTGTTTTTGGAGTAGTTGCTTAAAATGCAACCTTTTCTTCTGAGCTACAGTAGCCTAACTTGATTGTGGGTCTGTTTGCAAGCACTTCTAACACCAGCCAGCTGTATAACAAGTTGTGTGTGTTTTTCATCGAGTGTTTCTTTCTATAATGAAAAATATGGAGAGAGAAATAGGTACTGTCATATAAATTGAACATATTTAAAAAGCAGATCATTCTTTAAATTTTAAAATGTGTTTTTTAAAAGATGAGATTTATTGAACTAGGTAGATAATTTGAGATAAAATATAAACTAATTTTAAAAAGAAATATGTTAATCCCTGCCATGCTAGTTGCTAGAGTACTAATATGTTAGAACCCTGCTTAATTTTGGTTTTGAAGGTAGAAGCAGAAACAAACATTCTTGACTGTTTTTCTCCCCAGTCATCTGTGCCTCATCCTATGTTTTCTAAGCAACTTGTCTACAGAAATAGCACGTATCACACTATGTGTTTATCACCTATTTACTTGTCTCTCCCACAGTAAATTGACTGTAGACTCCTTGAAGGTAGAGACTTTGTGGGATCATTTTTGTACCTCCAGGTCCAGGTGAATTGGACATAATAGGCCATAATAGGCAATTTAATGAGATTTCTTCGCCGCCTTTTTTATTCACCAAACACATGTTTAGTGCAAATCTCATGCTAGGTGTTGTACGTTTTCCCTAAGGGGAAGTGTAAGTTCTGCACCAAAGGCAGCAGAATGGCTTTAGAGCCAGGGACCTGGCATTAAATCCCAGTCCTAGTAATTATTACTAATTAGGAGTAGTGATAATTTGTATTATTACATGAATGACTTTGGGCAAGTTATTTAAATTCTCTAAGCCTTACTTTACCCATTGATAAGACAAAGGGAATAACAGTACCTACTTCACAGGGTGGTTGAGAATTACGTGGGAAAATGAATATAAAGCACTAAAAAATAAGAGCAACCTCTTACTCATCACATTGTGGTTAGTGGTTTAATAAGAACAAAAAGAAACCGCTTTGGATAACAGGTGAGGAAGAGAGTTAATGATACTGCTTGGAGAGGACCCTGGACATAACAGGGGATGGGGCATAACAGATTCTGGAAGGGAGGTCTAGAGGAGATTACAATAGGAGCACTTAAGATGTGAAAGGAAAGTGCAGAGCATGTGGGAAACGAAAGTTCAAGATAGTTAGCACATTGGGCTTGTGGTAAAGATAACTAAGAGATGAGACTACTGACTGAAGTGTTACCAACTTCCTCCTCTCCCTGCTCCGTGGGAATACCGGGTGTTACTACCTTTTTAGAGAGAAATAGAGGCTGCTAACAGTAATTTGTCTCAGGATACGTGGTGAGTAGTGGCAGAACCAGCATTCAAACTTCTTAAGTTGTGGGGGGTTTTTTTTATTTGTTTGTTTTTTTAACACCCCTAAGTATCATGTTTGCTATGTGGAACCAGTAGCTAAGTTTCTGTCTATTGCACCTATTAGGAATTTTAATAGCAATAGGCATTGAATTTAATCAAAAGGTTTTCAACATCTACTGATGATTCTCCGTTTTCTTCCTTTAATCTGTCAACATTGAATTATATTAATAGAGTTCCTGATGTTGAACTACTTTTACACCCCTAAAATTGAACTTACTTGGTCATAGTCCATTGAGTTTTTAATGAGTTTTTGGGGTGACACTGGTTCATAAAATTATGTAGGTAATAGGTGTACAATTTTATAATACATCCTTTGTATATTGTATTGTGTGTTTACCACACCAAGTCAAGTCTCCTTCCGTCATCGTTTATACTCCCTATTCCCTCATCTTCCTCTCCCCACCCCCTTTCCCTCCGCTAATCGCCATACTGTTGTCTGTCTATGAGGGCTTTTTGTTTTGTTTTGTTTTTTGCTTAATCTTAACCTTTTCTATCCAGACTCCCAATGCCTCTCCCCTCTGACAGCTGTCAGTCTGTTCTCTGTATCTATGCATCTGTTTCTATTTTGTGAGTTTATTTTGTTCATTATATTCCACACGTAAGTGAAATCATATGGTGCTTGTCCTTTTCTGACTGGCTTATTTCACTCAAACTTCTAAGTTTTATGTGCTTCCCATCACACCATGATGCCAAGTCCTAGCTTTTTAAGAGTAACAGAGAGTGTCCTGGCCAGGTGGCTTATTTGGTTGGAGGGTTGTCTCATGCACCAGAAAGGTTTCAGGTTCAGTTACCGGTCAGGGCATTTACCGAGGTTTCGGGTTTGATCCCCAGTCAGTGCGCTTATGGGAGGCAGCCGGTCAGTGTTTCTTTCTCACATTGATGTTTCTCCCTCTCTCTTCTTCTCTCTCTAAAATCAATAATAATAATAAAACATATCCTCAGGTAAGGATTAAAAAATAAAAGAATAACAGAAGCTGATTTCATATCTTAATGTGCATGGACTACAGGACTTTGATGTGAGCATTATCAAATCTGTGATTTTTTAAATAGGAACAGAGTACAACAGAGTTTTACTGTTTACTGCATTTACTTAATCAGGTACAATTCATATCTTTAAATATTTACTGGGTTTAAGTATTCCAATGAAATAATTGTTCTAAATCTCCCTCACTCAGATCTTACAGTATCTATGGTTTAGGCAGATTTTGACTGTTGGACTTGTCTTCACTTGATACAGATAGCAGATTAGAGTATTTCCCCTTCCTTTGAAATAGAGTTCTAAGGAAATTTTCAGAAATGGCCCTGTAATGGAAAAAAGGAACCTGTATCGGTATTGAACAGCATCTCCAAACATTAACTCTCAAGTAATCCAAATGGTATTAGAGAGATTTTGTGTTAAACAGAGTTTAAATTTAATTAAGAACCCACAAGATGCTAGATGGTTAAACATAGTTCTGCTTGTTACTCACTGAAGGTTATGTTCCAGAGAAGGTGGTATGACTGCCGCCTTTTACTGGCTAACATTCCAATAGGTTGAAATAGCCACAGAGCTTCTTTGTATTGATAAAAAAAAAAAAAATTTTCCGTAATGAAGATTTAAAAGCTTTTTTTTTTTTTTTTTTGGTCTTTTAACTATTCACATGGGGTTTTTACTAACCCAACAAACAGAAATTTGAATCTGTATGTTTTAAAATCTCAGGGTCAGAATTTACCTTTACAGTTGTCTCGATGAGGAACGTTTTTCTGTCTTCCTCCCCACCCCTAATGTTCTATTGTTGTCAGAAAGGCTAACACCACCTGGAAATATCTTTCCAATTCTTTTTTCCATGTATCAAAGATTTTAATACAAGAATACGAATTTGAATATGATTCCTATCAGTTCTTTACATCTTAAAACTTTAGTTTGTTGACTCTTCTTGGTCATATTAGGCTCTGACAATCTTGAACACATTCATTCCCTGTTTTAATACTATTTTCACCAGGTTTTTAGAACCTCTTGCTCCCCAAATTTTCCTTGCTTAGTGTACCAGCGCTCTGTGTACTATCTGCTACTTTTGCCCCACAGGAGATAAACCAGATTGGAACTGATTTTTTTCTATAAATATAAAATTTCTCCAAAATGTACATACATGCATATTGCTTAACATTTTTTATTCTAGACTCAAAGAAACATTTAGTTTAGGGTTGTAAAAACATATTAAGTGAAATTCAGCATATTGTAACATACTCAACAAGTTTTCAAATTTTAGACTGAATTTAGACATATAGCACAGATTACAGAATTCATTATAAGCTAGTAAACTGTAAAGAATCTAGCATTTCTTGGTTTTGCCAAGTTGAAAGTGGAAACAGTATTACTAAAAATGTCATCAACATTATAGTAATAATTGCCTAGCACCTACTATATGCCAGGCATTTTACCAGTATTGGCTTATTTAATCCTCATAACAATCAGGACAAGTAACCATTATCACTATTTTAGAGATGAGGAAAGTGAGATGCCAAGAAATTAGGTTATTTAAATGGTAGGTGTGTAGTTCTCTGTCACTCTAAAGCCTTTTTTCTTTTCATCATCCCACACTGTCCCTTTATTTTAAACACACACATAAATTAGTTTTGTTTTCTGAACTAGGCTGCTCTATTTTCTCAGTAGTTACCAATTCTTTTTAGGTTCTATTTCCTTTGTGGATTTCTCAAAATTAATTGATCCTGGGGCTGGGGTGCAGGGGATCAATGGGGGAGAAAGGGGGACATCTGTAATACTTTCAACAATAAAGATAAATTTTTTAAAAATTGCAAGTTACTTGCTGTTCCTACCTTTTCACATGTTGGATTGCTTTTTTATTTGGTGTAGACTGTTTCCAAATGTAAATATTGAAATTAATATAACAAGAATATGCATCTGAAGGTATGAAAGATATATTTATTTTAGCACACTAGAAAAAAGTGTATTATTTCATGTATCTGATTACTTAGAATGAAGCTAGATAATAACACAAATTTGTTTAGAGAAAAACACTAATATAGATAGAACACAGACATAGTAAAGGCTGAATATGGTGCATAAATAACATAGATGATTTTGATTAATTCCAAGCACTCATATAGTGAGTGAGACCTCATTTTCTTGCCTGTGCGTTCTTCCCACTATAACGTAGACTGTTTTTGTGACAAGAGATTTCAGTGGTTGTGGTGGTTGTGTTAGAGATGGTGAACCTGTAGTAAGAGTACTTTTCAAAAACTGTCTTAATCTTTCTCCACCACATTGCCTTTGATCATATATTTTTATTTATTTGAACGCTCTTCTGCTTTCTCCCCATCTACCATAAAGATTTACACAAACCCTCATTACCTCGAGACCAGGCTCTGACTCATTTCCTCCAAAATGACTTGCCTAATTCTCTACCCCACCTTTGATTATCCCATCAATCAGTAAGTATCCACTAGCACTCAAACTTACTTTGCAGTGAGCCCTGAAGTTGCAGTGGCTTTGTGATTATATTTGTATCTGAGGGCAAGGAATAGTGTTTTAATAGTTTTTTGAAAATTATATATACACACACACACACACACACACACATAAATTCTTCACCCGAGGATGTGTTTATTGATTTGAGAGAGAGAGACAGAAACATCGATGTGAGAGAGAAGCATTGATTGGGTGCCTCCTGTGTGTGTCCCGCTGGGGGATGGAACCTTTCGGTGTGCCCGGTGATGCTCCAACCACCTGAGCCACCTCAGCCAGCGCCATATATATAATTTTTTTTATTATGGAAAATTTCAAACCCACAAAAGTTCAGTGACTTTCTGTTCACTTTTCTTACCTGTTGGTATTTTTCTTTATTTTTAGATGTTCTCTATATTTAGGGTTCTCAGCCTTTTGTGATGTAAGTTGCAAATATTTTTCCCAACCAATATTTCTTTTAAAGTTTTATTGAGGTATAATTTTCAAAAAGTAAACCACATATTGCCCTAGCCGATTTGGCTCAGTGGTTAGAGCGTCAGCCAGTGGACTGAAGGGTCCAGGGTTCGATTCTGGCCAAGGGCACGTACCTAGGTTACAGGCTCCATCCCCAGCCCCAAGAGGTGACCACCAGTTGGTGTGTCTCTCACATCGATGTTTCTCTCTCTTTTTCTTTCTCTCCTCCACTCTCTGAAAAGCAGTGGAAGAAATGTCCTTGCGTGAGGATTAAGAAGAAAAAAGAAAAAAAGTAAAACTAACTAAATAAATAAACCATACATGAGTTTTGAAATATGTATACACTCCTGAAACAATTATCATAATCAAGATAATAAACATTTCCATCACCTCCAAAAGTTTCCTTATACCCTTTATAACCCACCACCTATTTCCCTGGTCCCCAGGCAACCACTGATCTTTCTGTCACTATACATTAGTTTGTATTCCATAGAATTTTTTTTTAATATGTCTTTATTGATTTCAGAGAGAGGAAAGGAATGGGAGAGAGAGAGATGGAAACATCAATGATGAGAGGATCATTGATCGGCTGCCTCCTGCACGCCCCTGACGGGGGATCAAGCCCGCAACCCGGGCATGTGCCCTGACCGGGAATCAAACCCGCATCGCCTGGATCCTAGGTCGACGCTCACCCGTTGAGCCACACCCGGCCGGGCATGTATTCCATAGAATTTTATGTGAATGAATCATACTCTCTCTTGACTGCTTTTATGCAACATAATTATTTTGAGAGATCTGTCTAGTCTATGTCCTTTAAATTTGACTTACATTAAGATCTTCATTATTTCTCAGAGCTTAATATTTAGGGCAGTAGTGGGTAATGATACAAGCCACAGAAATGTGCACCTTCAGAGGCTTTTAAAATTTTTGACTTAATTTGCCAAGATTCGAATGTTTTTAGGATTAGTCTGTAAACAGGACTTACTTTTCAAAGAGGGCTCTGGGAAGGTGAAATCTCACTATTTTTCTGTTCCTGATTCCAGCCTCTGTCCGCCTCTCTTGAGCCAAATGACCCCTTGATCCAATGAACATTTAGGTGCCAAGTGAAGCTGTCAGGGAGAGCTGGCCCAGGTCTTGTTCCTCAGGGGTTGGACAAGAGCCTCGAGGTGAGGGTAAGAATGGCAGATCTAGGAAAGAGCTTGGCTTGGTAGAGATCCATGGACTCCTCAGGGGAAGGAGAAAGGGAAAGAGCAAGGAGACTCACATCTCCCTATCCCTGCGGCTAAGAGATGTAAGGGGACCCGAGAGCTGGGAGGCTTCCTCCTGGGTCTCCGCAGGGCTGACAGCTAGCCTGCTGCACTGCCTGCCTCTGGGGGTGGAGACTGTGTGCCTTTCTGTTCTGAGACTGCTATCACTTGTGGTCTTTCAACAATGAAACTTAAGCCCCTAGGTGGTAACAAAGAAAACAACCCATCTGGGGAGGCCAGGCAAACAGAAAAAGAAAAATAACTTAGAATAAACAATGTGATAGATTGAAATGCTGGAGAAGACAATAGCCTGAATATGAAAATAATAAGAGGAGCATTCAAGGAAGTTCAAGTGATGTATAAAAAAAACCTATGCCCTAGCCAGTTTGGTTCAGTGGTTAGAACATCAGCCTTCGCACCCTTTTAGTTTCGATTCCCGGTCAAGGGCACGTACCTGGGTTGCAGGTTCGCTTCTGCCCCTGGTAGGGGCATGTGTGGGAGGCAACCAGTCAATGAATATCAGTGTTTCTCCCTCTCCCCCTCCCTCCCTCCCTCCCTCCCTCCCTCTCTCTCTCTCTCTCTCTCTCTCTCTCTCTCTCTCTCTCTCTCTCTCGTCATCTTCCCCCTTCTCCCTCTCTCCCACTCTCTCTTCCCTTCCTCCCACTCTCTGAAAAGCAATGGAAAAAATATCCTCAGGTGAGAATTAACAACAAAAAAGATTTTATTGAGCAAAAATATGATTTCCCAGCTAAATACTTATTACCACATGACTCTCAATCCATGCACACCTTTTTATTTTTTTTACTATCTCCACTGAAATGTCAGTACCCTAAGAGCAGGAATTTTTTCTTTTGTATATTCTGCTAATCTGTGTCAACATCCAATGCCTACCACACTGCCTTGCACAGAGTAAGCACCTAGTATGTAATTATTGAATAAGAAATGACTGAATGAGTATGATCGTGTATTGGCCTGGAAGATCAAGCAGAAGAAATATCAAAGCACAGAGCCAAAAATACAAAGAGATTGAAAAGAAAAGATAGAGACTTGGAGGATAGATTCAGGACACCTAATGTGGCTAATGTTGTAAGTTCAAGACAAAGGGACAAATGGAGGAGAAGCAATATTTAAACAAATATAAATAAATTTCCTGAGTTAAAAACTTCATTGTGCAGAATGAAGTTTCAGGGAAGATCAGTGATAGAAAACAGACACCTAGAGTTATCCTAGGTAAAATTTTTGAACTCCAAGGGTTTATCTTGGAGGTTTCCAGATAGAATTTATTGTACCTATAAAGTATCAGACTGGAATCAGAATTCTAATCCACAACACTGGGAATTAGGAGGCAGTGGAAGAGTATCCACAGATTACCAAGAGGAAAATAATCTGAAATCCCTATTCCCAGGGAAGATACCATCCCCCCTACAAGGGAGAAATAGGTTATAAATATACAAAAATTTAGAGACTGTATTACCACTTAACCCCCCTGAGAATATTTAAGGAAGGTTTTTAATGAAATAAGTGAGCCAGAACAGAGATCATGAGATGAAAGAGATAGAAATAGTGGAAAATGACATACTTTCTGGGTATGTGTTATGTAAATGCTAAGGGCTCTAAACCCAAAGGGACATACTTCTACTTCAGGGGACAATTCAATATTTATGATGTAAAATTACTAAGTCAATAGGAAAAAACCTCAAAACTGTGGGAGGAAAAAGAGGTAAAAGCTTTCCAAATGGAGATGAGGAGAGAAAAATGCCAGTAAGCTCGTGTAAAGCTGCTGAAAATTACTAGTCGTCAGGGGAATGCACATCAAAACCACAATTAGATATCACCTCGCATCACCTAGGAAGGCTTTAATTAAAAAGGTCGACAATAACAAGTGTTAGCGAGGATGTGGAAAAACTGAAACCCTCCCTCATACACTTCTGGTAGGAACAAAATGGTACAATCACTTTGAAATACGGTTTGGCAGTTCCTCAAAACGTTAAACATAGAGCTACCATATGACCCAGCAATTCTATTCCTAGATAGATGCCCAAATGAAATGAGAATAACAGGAATGTTCATAGCAGCATTATTTATAATAGAAAAAGATAGAAACAACCCAAATATCCACTAACTGATGAATGAATAAGTTAATAAAATGTAGTATATTCATATAATGGAATATTATTTGGCAATAAAAATAAATGAAGTACTGATACACACTACAGTATGGATGAACCTTGAAAATATAATCTACAGAAAGTAGATTAGTGGTTACTTTGGTTTGGGCAAGGTGGCAGAGTGAGATGGAGATTGACTGCTCATGGGTACAGGGATTCTTTTAGAGGCGGACCAAATTCTAAAATGAGATTGTGGTGAGAGTTGCACAACAATGTGAATATATTAAGAAACGTTGAATTGAACACTAAACAGGGTGAGTTGTATGGTATGTAAATTGTACCAGTAAAACTTTTTAAATAACATGCAATGACTTGCGTGGATCGTCAAGGACTTTGCTGAATGAAAGAAGCCAATTTCAAAAGGTTACATACTGTAAGATTCAGTTTAATTAATTAAGGTAGATCATGACACATTTACTAATAATCAAAACATTGTATGTGTGCATGTGTGTATACACATACATACACACACACTAAAAACAATGTTTTTAAATTCTTCAACATGTACCATAGTTTTTACTTTTTCTTTGTATGGTTGCAAATTTAGAAAAATGTTAAGTTCAGCCTGCATTAAGCAGTTAATCTTTAACCATGACGTGAAATCAATACAAGTTTTTAAAATATCAGAAATGAAAAATCTTTTTAAAAAGTAAAATATCAGAAATATTTATCATTTCCTTTTAGCCCCCATAATGCAAAGCTTTAAGTTCCTTAGTTCCTTAGCTCTTTAGCTTCATTGAATTTGGATGTTTGAGTCAATTCCCTCCCATCCTTGTTAAGGAGGTATTCTGTATGGTCAGGCCTTACTCTTCCAAAACCATCTTAAAATGAAGGAATCAATGTTTTTCTACAGTGTATGAAGAATAATTTTGATCATCTACAAAGCCAAAGAAGGACATAGATATCAACAATATTCTTGAATGTTTGCAATAATCCCCAAATCCTTTCTTCTGTTACTTCTTGGTGAGATTTTTCTATTTTTTCTCTCAACTGTGTAAGTACTGCCCTCTTCTAGTACTTATATTTTTCTTGGCTGATCAGTTTGCGATTTGTCCCAAGAGACTGTCTTTGTATTATGCTGTGGGCTTTATTAAATATACTTTCTGCTATTATGTTTGCTGTGTTCCAAGTGTTATATAGACTGGACATTGAATCACAGCTGTCTTCATTGCAGATGAGTTCTTCAACTTCTAGTGGATAATCCCATATATCTAGGAAGAGTTTTAACAAAACTTAATTATTCAAGTGAGTCCAGAACATACTTTACATCATATTCATTTTCTTTATGCAAATCTGAAGCCCAAACAAAACAACAAAAAAAGTGTCCTTCTAAGAACATTTCTCATGCTCAGGACACCCTACTAAACAGCACTCGTTTCCTCAAGGGCCTCTATTAATCTAATGTTTATACTTCGCATATGCACCAGAATTCGAAGGATATTGTTGATCAGTGCTCAGTGCTGGTGGCAGACCCACCTGTATCTCTTGGTGTCTCTTGCCACTTCTTTCTGTCTGAAGCCCAATATTGTCCCCCAGCACCCATCAGTTCCCCCCTCCAACATCGGAGTGCCCCCCTCCCTGCACTATAGTGCGCCCCTGCTGCGAGAGATGGGCTTGAGTGGCCTGCGGAAGACTCATAACGGCCTGGTTCTCGGTTTCCTCAGGCTTCAGCTACGTGCCTGCTGCCTCTGTGTTCTCACCACCCTTTCGTTAAACCAAGTCAGAAGGGTCAGAGGGAAGATCGCTAAGTGAGTTTTCTTGAATTTCTTCAGGACTTGTGTATAGTGTTCTTTGCTCCCATGGGCATGTTTGGCTCTGCATTTTCACCACTCCCTACCTTAATGAACTTTCTCATCCTTTTAGTGTCTAGATTTGGTGGGGGAAACTGGCATGACAGCATTGCAGTCATAGTTCTTTATGTGGTTGTTTTCCCTCCGTTTCCTTCTGTGGTTGCACTTTCTTCTGTTCGCTAGTATTTCCAGGGCTTGATCTCAGTTCCTCTCTTTTTACATTGACTTTTAGGAAAGTTTATCCTTTTGTCTTCAACTCTTACATTCTGATGATGACTTTAAAATCATTGTTTCTATCATTAACCTTTTATTGAAACTAGTCCTGATTTTCTATCTCTTGGTCTTTTTCTTTGAAATCACTTCACATCAATCAATTATTTAGCAAACATGTATTGAACATTTTATAGTGTGTACGAAGCTCTATGTTACAAAAAATTGTTATTGTCACAGCAACATTAAACAAAGTTCTTACCCTCACAACACTTATAATCCCAGATTGACTCACTGGGCCTCTTCTTATTCTCTTTACTTTTTTTCCCTCTCTCAAACTATTTATTTATTTGTTTATTTATTTATTTATTTATTTTCTCCTTTAATTCTTAATCTTTTAAAAAATATTTTTATTTATTGACTTCAGAGAGAGGAAAAGAGAGGGAGGGAGAGAGAGAAACGTCAATGATGAGAGAGAGTCCTTGATCGGCTACCTCCTGTGAGCCCAATGCTGGGTGGGGATCAAGCCCGCACCCAGGCATGTGCCCTGACCAGGAATCGAACCACCATCTCCTGGATCCTAGGTCGATGCTCAACCACTGAGCCACCCCAGCCAGGCTCTCTTCTCATTCTTAGTCTTGGCAGTTGTGTTGCTGGTGGTGGGGAGAAGGGCATATGTCACAGCTGTGAAAATTGGTGCCACCACAAATTCACCATTTCTAACCTCAACTATGCTATTAACACTATTGAAAATTTCTTCTACATGATCCTAGTTAGCCTCTTTTACCTAAGTTTCTCACAAAACTTTTAAAATGCTCATTAAGCTCCCCATCCTTCATTCCCTTATATTTAGTACTTCTGCTTCACAGAGAAAACTGTATCTCCAAAACACCTCATCCCAAACTCTTACCAACACCTGTGTTCACACCTGTCCTTCACCTTCTTCCTCTTACTCAATACTTTCCTGTACACCTGTGCCGTAGAGCCCTTCTTTCCTCCTCTCTCCTGTGTCTCCTCCTACTTTATTGACTCCTTTACCTCAGTGTATTAAAATATTCAACCGCTCTCCTCCGCTCTCTCCTCTTTTCCTCTGTCTTTAACCAATTGTTGCTCATTTAGTCTCACAAATATTTCTCCATTCTATGTTCTCCATCTGCATTGCTTCTATGTTAGTTCAGGTTAGTCCTTTGTCACTTCTTCTCTAGGTTCCTAAAGCCACCCATTATAGCAACTGCCGTAGGAATTTTTCTGAAATAAAAATGTCATCCTTTTATTCCTCCATTTAAAACCCTGTAATGTTTCCCTATTGCTGGCTAAATAAAGTCTATACTGCTTAGTAGGTCATACATGTTCCTTCATGATCTAGAACATCTCAGTGTAACAGCCTCCTTGTCTGTCACTCTTTCATACTGCACACCAGATACTGTATAAGAAATGTTCTTGAATGTCTTTTGTTTCCACAAATTTGTTCCATCTTGCTGGAATGTTCTTTCCTGCACTTTCCAAGCAAACACCACTTCTTCCTTAGTGGCTTTTCTGTTACGTTTTCCAGGGGATGTAATGTACATACCTTCATATCTATTTGTCTGTATCTCTAATGTACTATAATCACTCTGATGTAATTGACTTAGTAATAACGGCTACCTATTAGAACTACTCTAGAGACCACACTAGAGATGCTTGTTATTAGCACGTGGATAAATTACAGTGGTCTACTGAGTAAGCCCATCCGCTTCTAATAAATCTGGCATTTATTTCACTTTTGCATATTGCATGCAGGTTTCCTCACCTAAGATACTACTTTCATTTTGAGACTTCTACTTAGAGAATTTCAGAATTGTGCTTTTGAATTCTACATGATTTTTAAGGTTTTTAAAAAAATTCTACTTAAGGCTCATGCTGCCTTGATATCCATATTGTCCCCCTCTTTCTTTGGGCCCTTGCAGCACTAAAGGCTACACCACAGGTTATTGGCTCTCCCACCTTGGGCAAAGCAGTTTTGCTTTCTCAGAGCTAGTTTCTTCTGGAACATAGGAATTTGATATGAAGAAGGTAGAAAATTTTCTCTACATTTAGCCATTTAGAGACTACCTTTATAATCTTCCCAGTTTTATATAGCATATTTGCATTACTTTAATATATTTTCTTAAGTTGAGTCACTGACTGTCTGGGGTTTTATGTAAAGGAAACTTGTACTAAACAAAATGCCAGCATGCTTGCCATAAACAGAGTATAAACTAAAAATAAATGTGGTGCAAATGATATTAATCTAGCTAGATACTATTGCCAAGCAGAGCCTCTGAGCCTGTTAAAAAAAGAGAGAGCATCAAGTTTTGAATATATGTTCAAGATATTCTAACACAGACATAAGAAAATGATATTTGATAAAGTCCTTTGACTCTCCGTTAGCAGGGTTAATGGCAGGGGTGTAGGGAGAAGGTGGAATCATCCTGATCATCTAAAGTCACAGTTAAAACCTACGAAGACGTTTACAACAAAATGAATTTAATAAACTTTTTAAGGTAAAATTACAATAAATATTTGTGATACATGTAATCTTCTAGAAGTAATCAAAAGTATAAAAATAACAGAAATAAAATAGTCTGGTTACTAAACTTCAAATATCAAAAGCAGAACCATATTTACTATCCTACGTGGATGACCTTTATCACCTCCTAATTTCTCTACCCTTTCAGCCCTGACTCTGTATTGGATTTCATAACCACTTAAGTTTCCCTTACCCTTCTCATGCCCTGTGGGGGACAGGGGAGCATGTCTTACTGAGGTGAGTAGTGTATTTGTATGATATTTGTATGGCTACAGGCCTCACTTCAAGTTTCTGGTCAGATGTCACATTATCTGAGACTCAGAATCAAAACCAGCACAGAGCCCGGCTGGTGTGGTTCAGTGGATTCCCATCATCCCATGGACCAAGAGGTTCCTGGTTTGATTTCCATCAGGGCACATGTTGGGGTTGTGGGCTTGATCCCCAGCAGGGGGTGTGCAGAAGACAGTCAATCAATGTTTCTCATTGCTATTTTTATCTCTCCCTCTCCCTTCCTCTCTATCTAAAAATCAATGAAAACATGTTTTAAAAAACCAGCACAGAAACCACCCCCACTAATCCTCTGTCTCCTCCTCTGCTTTTTTGATCTATAACTTATCACTTGTCACATATAATGAAGTATGCTGTTTGTTTATTGTTTGTGTCCTGTTGACAAACATGTAAGCTCTTTGATGGTAGGGATTTTGTTACTATTCTATTAATTAGAATGGTGTTTCACATGTAGAAGGTGCTCAAATGATATTGAATGAATGAATGAATGAATGAATGAATGAATGAATGAATGAATAGAATTACAAATTTTAAAGTAACATGGACATCAAGTTTGCAGATTAACTCATGAGCTCTCCTTCCAACTTTTACCCTCACAACTTTTACCATCTTCACTACAGTCATTATCATACCTTTCTAAGATTTCTGCCGTAGACTAATTGGTTCCCCATTTCTGTTCTTGCTTCCTCCACAGTCCATTCTCCAACCAGCAACTCCATCTTTTAAAAGGTTAATCAGACCTTTCATGCTGCTATTTAAAACCTTCAGTTGTTTCACATAATTTTTAAAGTAAAATCCACACTTTTTACTATTGTCTGCAATACTACATGTATGTTACCTAATTTGCTCACCTTTTTTTAAAAAAAACAAAAACACCTCTTACTCACTGTGTTTTAGCCACATTGTTTCCCAAACTTATTAAACTTATTCCCATCTTAGAGCCTTTGCATAACTACTCTGCCCTGATCAGTTTTTTGAAGATCCTCATGTCTGTCTCCTTTATATGCAGGTCTCATCTTAAAGACTATTTCCTCAGAAAGGTTTCACTGTCTACCCAATCCAAAATAGCCTCTCCATTCACTTTTCTTAATTTTGGCTTAAATAAATGTTATAAAGAAAATAATCGTGGTTATTCATTTTCTTTTATTCTTTGTCTCACCAAATCTGCATGAGCATAGGAAATTTGTCTTAATCACTACTCTATCCCTAGCACATAGAATAATGCCTAACACTTATTAATTACTCAAATATTTAAATGAATGGATAGTTGAGTGAATGAACGGACCTTTATGATAGCTATATGGGGCACTTCATAAAACCACAGATTCTCAGGTCATTAGGGTTAGTTATGTGGCCCAGGAATTTGTAGCTTAACAAAAATTCCAGATGATTCTTTGAATGGGCACATTCAGAAAATACTGGCTTAATGGGAGTATTGCCAAGTGAACAAATGAGTAAATGGGAATGCTGACTCGGGGGGTTATCTTTTAACCTTAGTGTACTGATATGAATTAGTCGAACATTTCCCAAAGTGTATACAATAAAACACTAATGAAGATGCTTGAAAAAGTAGTTATCTCTCTTGATATATTTAGGAATGCCAAATATTACATTCTTCTTTTGTAGATTAGCTGAGCAACCATTAACATATTGAAGGATCTGAGAAACTGTACATTATAGAAATCTACCTGACTGTTAAATGGATTTACCAAAACTCCTTGCCACCCCTGTCCAAAACCATTTTCTCACCAAGTCCGTATTAATATACTACAGAGTGTGCACTAAGCACTAAGGCACACGTGCTGTACATGAAGGACACAGACAGTCCACAGCTGAGTGCTACTGCCACAGATTATTTGCTCCATGATTAGCTGTCTACGCAGATCCCTTGCACAGCAGATAGGTGGAACTAAACTATAAACCCCAGCAAAATTATAGATATATATTTTTTGGCAGAAGTAAACCCTTAATATCTTTTTAAAATTATATTCTTAGTATATTAAAAACTCAAGTGTCTTCCAACTCTCCTTTATGGGGTAAGACTAGAAATAATGACTTGTTAACTTTTTGTTTGTATTGCTTTACATTTCCATCTCACTGTTTAATTTTACTTTGCCTAAAATTGCCCGATGTTTTTCAACCATCTATTTATTTAAACACAATCACATGTAAATTTTTCCAGGTCTATCTAGTTTAATTGCAGTAAGTTCAAAATCTACATGACGAGGATAGGCTTTTCAGATTTTACCTTATTTCAGCTTGTTTCCTTCTTAAGTTTCCCACTAAAATGAGGACCTACCCATATAGAGAGGCAGAATCTAATAAATGTGAATGTTAGAGTAATTGTCTTTGATTCCATCTTTAATCATCTTTGCCTAAATCAGAGCCAGACGATTTCTTATGATGTTGATGCTTGTTTGGTTTTTCAGAAGTTGGAGTCCAGAAAATCAGAAATGTGGTAAGACTGGTGATTTCAGGTGTTTGCTATCCTGAAATACTTTTGTAGTACATCTAGAAAATATAGACAACGTAGCATAATAAGCTGATTGTCCTGACGTATATGCATGTAGGCATGTCTACTTTTCCTGAACAATTAGGCAACAGTGTTCACTTTTGATTGTGTTATTTAATGAAATTACTGATTCTATCTTTAATGAAGACAAACCTTCCACACTGAGTTTTAGATGCAAAATACAGATAGTCTTTGTTTCAGATTCTCTACCAAGAATGGTAGATGAAGTTATTATCAAAGGAAATTCAGAAAAGACTATTTCTGTGGGCAAACTAGGGGAGATAATAAAGCTTTTCAGCAAAACTATTTACAGAGGCAGTTTTGCAAGTGAGTACCACCCACAATCATTTTTCTCTGTTTTCCAAGGCACATGGGAAGAAACAGAATAAAATCTTCACCCTTTACCATTTACCCAAGATAAATTAAATATATTGAGCAAGTGCCTGTTTGTAAAACAACTATACCATTACTGTTTCGAGGAAATATTTTCAATTTATTTTTATGATTGCATTTGTGAAAAGGTTTATGTTTCTGTTTTTTATTTGAACTATTATTTGACTAGTAGAGTGTCACAGACTTTTGAGTATTAACTGGTTATATTATGACTCAGAAGTAGCTTAATTCATTAAGACCAACAAAGAGTAAAAATAGTTACATTATTGGCAAATTCTTCCTATTACAGGAAGTAATTTGGTTAAAGTAAATGGCATTTTGAGTAATATTAGGGACAACTCCCAGTCTTAGGCAAACTTGGGTGTGCTCTCACCAGTGACATAGGCAGGAAAAAATGTTAAATGGGAGTCTTCAGATATAGGACAATAGAACGAAGCCCAGACATATCCTAGATGCCCAGAACAATGTTAGGTTGACTGCACTACACAGTTCGGATTGCATACTCAGAAACGCCCTTCCGTGTAAACCATGTACCAAGTATGATTTTTACAGGCATGCCTAGTTTCATTCTAGTGGCTTCATAAGCCTGTTTGTTCCTAGATTTGCCCTTGTGTCAGCTTTTATACATATTAATGTTCTTAAGAGTTAATCTTCAACTTACAAATAAGTAGAGACTACCCCCCCCTCCCCGTTCCTTTCATTATAATTGAAAGGCAAAAATCTAAGCTGGATTTTAGGGAACTACACAAGGGTGTTCAAAGGAAGAGAACCTGCTTGACTAGAGAATGCACACACATCACATGTGCCCAGCTCGGAAGGCAAGGCAGCATATTACACAGTACAGGAGAACATAATTTTTCAAAGAAAAATCATTTACACTCCCACGTCTAAAATCGTACCTATTCTGCTTGACTGTTCTGAGATGTTTTTCCATTTTTATTCATAGATACGTTCCTGGCAATCCCAGATTTGTTTTAGGCTCTCGTACTTCATTTTAGAACAAGAAAGTTAGAATTGCAGAGTACGGAAATGCATGAACTCAGGTTCTCAAGACATCAAGACTGTATCTCTAATCTTTCTCTTTTGGCCGTAGTGTGGTGTGTCTTTGGCCTCTCATTAACCCAGGCATTTGTCTTGTCCACTATAAATACTAAACTGAGCTTCTCAATTTGTTCTGTCCCAGCACACCTGAGAAAAAAGGCATTCCCATTAATTACAGTAGGTGGGAATCAGAATCTTGAGGAGTCTTGGCATGGTTTTAGGATCACTAGAGTAGATCTAGATGATCACCAAAGTTCTTCTGGTTCTAAAATTATATATTTTTTTCTCTCTACTCCTCCTTCCATACTATTTGTACACCTGCTTCTCTATAATGATGGGGCCCAAATTTTCCCCTACATGAGAGAGAGGAGGGGTGAGGAGAGGGGGAGAGGACAAGGGAGAAGATCTAATATATTAACTTACTATGGATCTGTTATTCCTACTGTATCTTATGTGCAAGAACCACGCATATTCTTTTTTATCTTTATTTTTTTATTCTAATTGATATACGACATTATATTAGTTTCAGGAGTATAACATAATGATTTTATATTTGTATATACTGCAAAATAATGAGTCTTGTTAACATTTGTCACCACACATAGCTGCAGAATTTTTTTTCTTATGATGAGATAAATTCCATTGCATCATGGTTTGTGATCCTTTAAATGTACTGTTGAATTCATTTTGCTAATATTTTGTTTAGGATTATTACATCTATGTTCATCAGGGATATTAGCCTATAATTTTCTTTTGTCATGTCCTTGACTGGTTTTTGTATCAGGGTAGTGCAAATCTTGTAAAATAAGTTTGGACGAAGTCCCTCCACTTTCCTTTTTTGAAAGAGTTTGAGAAAGATTGGTATTAATTCTTCAAATGTTTAGTAGAATTCACTAATGAACCATTATTTATTTAGATGGGAAAACGAGTTTAAATTAAAACTGGGAATTCACCTGCTAGTATGTTGGGAAAAATATGTTAGAATAGAAAAATTTGGAACTTTTTCAAAAGTAAATTAAGAATGAAAATCTTCTAAAAATATATCTTAAAATACACACACAGCATTTAAAACTTTAATTGTCTGAATCAGCTTTCAACTTTATTTTCTCCTTGAGTAGAGTATGTAGAGTGCACATCAGGAACCAGAATTTATTAAGTATTCTCATTGAGTCTTTCTGTCTAGGATGCTTAAAGTGTTAGATTTAATTAAAATTATATATAAAACCTTTATAAATACCATAGAAAATATTATTTGAATTCTTTCTAAAATGGTAATTGTTAATCTTTTTTGTATCTTGGATCTCTTTGCCAGCCTGAAGCCTATAAATTCCTTTTCAGAATAACGTTTTTAAATGCATAAAATAATACACACATAAATACATATATACATAGGATTAAAAAAGAACCCTATTATATTAAAGTATAGTAATTAAAATATTAGACTTGTGATCTCATAAGTGCTTCTTTATCAATGCATTGAATAAGATCTAGCATCCATTCTAATAATTACCATAATTTAAAAGTAGCACTGAACCTAAAAGATATTGCGATATATGCAGCAATTCTAAATGTGATATGAAAATATATGATGATATTGACAAAATCACAGGTACTTTTATGTAATTTGTTACCTACATTATATTTGGAGAAAATACTAAACTTCAATTAGAGGTTAGTGGAAAAAAAGGTGTAATTTTTTCCCCCATTGTTGTTCACAGACCCCACCCGACCCCTTGCCCTGACTAAAATTTTTATTCCCCAGACACATTTAAGAAAGCCACATGTAATCCTCTGTATCACAAGAGACTTAATTTTTAAGGAAAGTGGAACTGAGCCTTTTCCATATTTAGCCCTTAATGCTTTTCGAGCTTTTAAAATAAGCAAGTGGCTGGTTGTTAAATGGTGATTGTTAATATCTCTTGCGTTAGGAACTTGGCTTGTAGCCATTAATTTTATGGTAGATTGCTGAAGAAATAGATATGTATAAAGTCCAGTTTTGTCATTTTATCTTAAAGTCAAATCAGACCTGCTAATAGTTACGAGCGCTTTACTTGTCTTGACTTTGAGCTGCCACGGTTGTATGTCGTATGTTCCGTTGTCATCTATGAGAAAAGGTACCTCATGTTGTAGGCCTTGGATCATCCTTTTGCTTTATGAAATTAGTATTGCTTTGTCAAATTTGTGTTGTTGCTGTTATTATTATTCTTTTTAATCCTCACCTGAGGACATGCTTAGAGAGAGGAAGGGGGGGGAGACATTGATGCGAGAGGGAAACTGATCAGTTGCTTTTTGTACGCTCCCCGACTGGGAATCACACCCGCAGCCCAGGTATGTGCCCTGACTGGGAATCGGACCTGCAAGCCTTTGGTGCACAGGATGGCACTCAACCAACTGAGCCACTCTGGCCGGGCATGTTATAATTTTTTTTAATTTACTTTTTATTTTAGTAAATATATATAAAACAAAGGCTACCATTTTAACCATTTTTAAGTGCACATTATTGGCATTAATTGCAGTTCACAATGTTGTACAACCACCACCACTATCTATTTCCAAAATTTCTTATCACCCCAAACAGAAATTCTGTACTCATTAAGCAATAACATCCCATTCCCCACTCCCCTCATCCCTGGTAACCTCTAATCTACTTTCTAAATATATGTAAGTTTGCCTTTTCCAGATATTTCATATAAATAGAATAATACAGTACTTGTCCTTCTGCATCCAGCTTATTTCCCTTAGCATAATATTTTCAAGGTTCATCCATGTTGTAGCATGTATCAGAACTTCATTTTTGTGGCTGAAAATATTCCATTGTAAGTATGTACCACATTTTGTTTTATCTGTTCACCTTTTGAAGGACGCTTGGATTGCTTCCACCTTTTGGCTATTGTGAATAGGGTTCCTATCAACACTGTCATACAAGTATCTGTGTGAGTCCCTGTTCTTATTTCTTTTGGATATATACCTAGGAGTGGAATTGCTTGGTCATGTGGTAATCCTATTGTTCAACTTTTCAAGGAAGCAGTGCAATTATTTTTTATAATAGCTTATTATATTTTTGTTATCCTTTCATTAATGTTTCTTAAGCACGTAACAAAATTTTGTTTTGCTTATTTCCTTGGTTAACTTTTGTTGCTGATTTTTAAGAAATTATTTTGGTCATTCATTTTTTTCTTTTCTTTTCAATTGTTTGTTTTTCAGACCCGAGTCAGAACTCCATCACAGGGGAACACAGCCAGCTGTTAGGTATAGTATTACAGTGGGGATTGACTCTCACTAACGTTACCCTTTTCTGTTTATACTAACAGACATTACTCCCTTCTCTAATTCTATTTTCTATTTTCTACTTTTCACTCAACTTTTTTTCCTGCTGTTTCTAGTCCCAACTTGGTAAGTTTTAGGTAACTACTTCTGCAATTGATTGCTAAGACTCAATTTAGCTATACTAGAAAATAATTTTAATACAAATACCAAATTATGTTGTACATCTAAAACTAATGTAATGTTTTATGTCAATTATACCTCAAAAAAGGTAATTTTAACAGGGTCTGTGGTGGAAGAAAATCTGTAAGAAGTGCAACTTCTTTTTCCAAACTGTTAAAAAGAAGATACACTATTCTGCAATATCTTGGGCTTTGCAGTTACTTTGCCCTTTCTATTATTTTTCATGGTCTTTTGTTATCTTCATTAAAAATACTTTTTAATTGAATTTATTGGGGTGACACCGGTTAACAAAATTATACATATTCCAGGTGCACAATTCTGCTACACGTCATCTACACACGATATTGTGTGTTCACCACCCCAAGTAAAGTCATTCACCTTCATTTTAATTACTGAAAGTACTTCATAAACACCATGGCCTTAAGCAAACTACAGTTGAAGTTCCAGTTTGTCATCTGTGAAATACCTTATGGAAATGAGTTTATTTCCTTTAGGTTTTGCTTATTTAAATTGTAGTAAGCTTATAATTTGACAAGAATTACACATCTCAGAACTGATAAATTTTTAAAATATAAAAATAGAACACTCAGATGAGGAATTCACATAATACAAAAAATATATACTCTAAAGAAAGTAAAAGTCCTCCAGAGAACCTTTTCCTTACCACTTCACCTCTGCTCACCCTGAGATACTTGCTGTTAACCCTTTCTGGGGAATTATTCTAGAAATTTTAATTTTCATATTATATGTAACCATCTTTTTTTTTACCTTTTCTACCAATGGAATTATACAGACTGTTCTGTGACATCCTTTTGTTCGCTTAACATTGTATCTTGGACATCTCACACTAGTGCATAAAGACCTGCCTCATTCCTTTGTGGCAGAATAGTATTCCATTGTATGGCTGTGCTGTGACTTTACTCAACCAGTTTCCTATTCACAAGCATTTATTTCCAGCTGTTTTACTGGAAATAAACATCTTGCCATGAATATCTGATACTTATATCCTTGCATTCCCCCTTGCTGGTATATTTGTAGAATAAATTCCTAACAGGTGAATTCCTTGCTCAAAAAGTATGTACATTTTCAAAAAGATACATCAACTTAAACTCCCACCAATAAGGAGTATGGAGGCATACTTGGCTCCCTGTCTTCAAAAGTAGATATTATCAATAGTAAATTTTTTCTTATCTAATCAGTGAAAATGGCATCTCTAGTTTGTATTTGTACTTATTTAATTATGAGTAAGTACTTTTCAATATATTAACTGCCATTTTTATGTGTGTGCATCTTTTGGTTTTAGTCTTATTTTCAATCCTCACCCAAGGATATGTTTTCACTGATTTTTAGAGAGAGAGAGAGAGAGAAACATCAATGCGAGAGAGAAACGAGAAATAATCGATCACCTCCCGTACTGGGCCCTGACTGGGGATCGAACCCGAGACATGTTGGTGTAGAGGACAACACTCCAGCCAACTGAGCCACCTGGCCAGGGCAGTTTGAGGCTTACTTTGATTTGTATGTCGCTGGACTTTTAGCCGTTTGAATATGTTCAAAGCAGCTGTGAAAAATATAAGCTATCAAAATGTCTGAAGTAGGGAAATTACTTGACCTGTTTGCTTAATTAGCTAAAGAAACTGGGATACTTGTCTTCTTTTTCAAGGTTAAGGACATAAGTTTCTGGTTGTCTCATTCCTTTGAATGAGTTTATGTGCTGGAACAGTACCTGTCAACCTAGGTACTAAATAGGTATTTGTTAAGTAAATGATATGACATAAACATAGCTAGAAATCTGATCACCAGGGTTCTGGCCTCGTGGTATTGGGACTGTCACCATTCTCTTTTTTATATTAGATAGTTTATTTAAAGTGTTCAAAATTAGTCTTCTCTATATGAAAATTTTATATTTGGATCAGGAATGATTAAGATTGCATGGAAAGATTTTGTCATACCATGAAAAGTATATTTTCCCCTACACTATTACATTGTTCCTGTCTCTGGTACGTGACTGAGGGTAGAGAAGTTTGAGAGTAGTGAGTTCATCAGCTGACCAGGAGCAGTTGTGTAATGGAGGTGGGGGAGTTGGCACGGTCCCTGTGTTCCTAAGCTGCATTTTATTTTCGATTAGGCACTTATACTAAAAGATGGCAGACGAATTGTAGGGAGACAGAAATAGTATGTGCTTGTGAAGGAAAGGTTTTCTTAGTATTAGCCAAAAACCCTAATAGTGTTGCAGAGAGACTTCTCCAGACATTTGGCAGCCTACAATCGCACTCAGTTTTAAACAAACCTGGGAATTTATCCAGAGTCTTATGGCCAGATTCTCAAGTAAGTTCATCCTGCTTGCTATCCTGGGTTCTCTCTCCTGGGTTCCTTAGGTCAGATTGTATTTCCTTTTTTCTCATGCTCTTGCTAACTACCGTCTTCTGTCTCCCGTCTTAAGTACCTTTGTTTTAAGTACAGCTTCAAAATCCTTAAAAAGACTGGTTTATTTTTAAAAAATGTTTTGTTTGCAAAAAAATGAAAGCGATTTTTTGTTGTATTTTCTAATTCTAGCATCAGAAAAGGCATTGGTAGCTTGAATTAAAATCTTGCCAGATCTCTATAAAAAAACCTTGTTTAGGATAATTTGGCCTAGTAGGTGAAAAACTGATTGCCTGCCTGCTGAATGGAATTTATAATAGCGTTTTCCAGACCTTCTAAAATTTTTTCCTGTCAACAGGGTGCAGCTCTTTTAAGGTACCTACTGTTCCCACTGACTCATCAGATCTCTTGCAAAACTCAGGGTCAGCCTGAGGAGATCTCTGAAAGGGTGAAACTGCTGTTGTGATAGAGAATCGAGCTGTCTGCTTAACGATTTATGATCTCTCTCTCCTCTCTCACTCTGTGTGTGTGTGTGTGTGTGTGTGTGTGTGTGTGTAATTTTCAATTTAAAAAATTGCAGAAAGCCAGCAAGCAAATGAGCAATGGAGGCCTTGGCATTTTTATAAGTTTTACCAAACATTCAAGGGAAAGTAATTTACCAAACATCAAGGAAACTCTTCTACAGTTTCTCTTAAGGAATAGACAGAACAAGGTACCCCCCCAAGTTTGAGGCTTGTAGTACCTCGATACCAAAACGTGACAGTGACAGTGTGAGGAAGGATAGGCCAGTTTTACTTATGAACACATATAAATATCCTAAGCAAAATATTTGCAATCTGACTAAAGCAAGACATTTTTAAAATTGTCCCTGTGACTCGGTTGGGTTTCCAGTAGAAAGACATGGTTGGTTTATCATTAAAAATCAGTTTATGTATTAACCAATGTCACCCCAATACATTTAATAAAAAACTTTAAAAATATCAACTTATGTAACTCAGCATATTAACATATTAGAGGAGATATATTGTATAATCATCTTAATAGATGTAGAAAAAACATTTTATTTGAAACATATCCAATATTTAAATTCATGAATTTATAATGATACTTCAAAAAAACTTACTGATCACCAGTAGCTTAGTGAACAAATTCATTATTCTGAGAATTTGTCAATAAAGGGTAAAAATGAAGTATTTCTCTTTCCTTTAACTATTCCAATGGATAACCAAATAGGATATTAGAAGGAATGTCTTTTTGTAAAAGTATTTCAGTTAATAAATGAAAGAATAATATCTTCAGAATATCACCATTTTTTTAACCCCATAAATTAATGGATCTAGGCATTAATCATCAGTAGTTGCTAATATCTCAAAAAGAAAGACAACCAGATGACATGTACTTCCTGATGGAAGACCAAAATACCACTATGAAGGAGTTTTCCTCCCTCCCCCCACCTAAAAACAGTAAATGTTGTTAAGCCTCTAGACCCAACTACCAATATATAGGAAATACCCCCAAACAAATGTTAAACAACATACACATGGATGCCATCATCTAAATTCGGACCATCAAAAACTACTAAACAAATAACTTAGTTTCTTCAATAAATAAATTGCAAAGAAAGCAAAGAAGCTAAGGACTTCAGAGATATAGCAGCCAGTCATACTGTGTGCCTCTTATTTAGCTACTGATTTAAACAGATGCTAAAATCAAAACTATACTAAGGGGTTACTATCTAAAATTTATAAAGAACTCATACAATGCAACACCAAACAATCCAATTTAAAAATGGGCAAAGGATCTGAATAGACAGTTCTCCAAAGAGGACATATAAATGGCCAGGAGACATAGGAAAAGATGCTCAATGTCACTAAATCATCAGAGAGATGCAAATTAAAACTACAATGAAATATCACCTCACAACCTGTCAGAATGACTTCATCAAAAAATCAACAAACAAACACGGTGAGGATGTGGGGAAAAGGGAACCCTTGTGCACTGTTTGTGGGTTGCAAATTGGTGCAGCCACTGTGGAAAACTGTATGGTGGGTCCTCAAAATATTAAAACTAGAACTACATTATGACCGAGCAATTCCACTTCTGGGTATATAATTGAAGAAATCCAAAACACTGATTTAAAAGGATATGTGCACCCCCGTGTTCATTGCAACATTATTTACAACAGCCAAGATATGGAAGCAACCCAAGTGCCCATCAGTAGTCAAGTGGATAAAAAAAAGCTGTGGTACATATATACAATGGAATTTTTAAAAATATGTTTTTATTGATTTCAGAGAGAGGAAGGGAGAGAAAGAGAGAAACATCAGTGATGAGAGTCATTGATCGGCTGCCTCCTGCACAACCCCCAGTGGGGATCGAGCCTGCAACCCGGGCATGTGCCCTAACTGGAAATTGAACCCTGATCTCCAGGTTCATGGGTCGAAGCTCAACCTCTGAACAACACAGGCCAGGCTATATACAATGGAATATTACTCGGCCATAAAAAAAGAATGAAATTTAACCATTTAGGACAACAGGGATGGACCTAGAGCAGGAATGGGGAACATCTGACCCTCTACAGCCTGCAAAATCATTTGGTCTGGCCCTGCCAAGGCAGTTGCAGGTGGGACTTGAAATTCAATAAATCTAGATTTCTTTCATAGCTAATTTTTAAGTTGACAATTTTGTATGCCCTTGAATGATGTTATAAATATCCAAATGGCCCTCAGCAGATAAAAGGTTCCCCACCCCTGACCTAGAGGGTGTTATGCTGAGTGAAATAAATCAAACAGAGAAAGAAAAATACCATATAATTTAACTTATATGTGGAACCTAAAGAATAAAATAAATGGATAAACAAAACAGGAACAGCTTCATAGATACAGAGAACAAACTGAGGGTTGCCAGATGGGAGAGTGGTTAGGGGGTCTGGATGAAAAAGGTAAAGGGATTAAGAAGTACAAATTGGCCCTGGCTGGTGTTGCTCGGTGGCTAAAGCGTTGGCCCCTGCACTAAAGAGTCTCAGGTTCGATTCCTGGTCATTTTTAGTGAGAGCGGAAGGGAGGGGGGACAGAAAGAAGGAGAGAGGGAGGGGTAGAGTGAGAGCGAGCGAGCGAGCGAGCAGGAGACAGGAAGAGAAGCACTGATGTGAGAGAGACACATCGATGTATCTGGGTTTCAGGTTTGATCCCTGGCCCTGTTGGGGCGTGTGCAGGAGTCAACCAATCGATGTGTCTCTCTCACATCAGTGCTTCTCTTCCTGTCTCCCGCTCGCTCGCTCGCTCGCTCTCACTCTCCCCCTCCCTCTCTCCTTCTTTCTGTCCCCCCTCCCTTCCGCTCTCACTAAAAATCAATGAAAAACTATCCTCTGGTGAGGGTTAACAAACAAAAAGTACAAATTGGTAGTTACAAAACAGTCATGGGGATATAAAGTACAGTATAGTGGATATAGTCAATAATATGGTGATAACTATGTACGATGCCAGGTGGGTATTGGAAATATCGGGGGGAGCACTGTAAAGTTCCTAATTGTCTAACTACAAGCTGTACACCTGAAACTAATACAAAATAATATTGAATGTAAACTGTAATTGGACAATCAAGTTTTAAAAAATCAAAAACATAATTTATAGCAGTTGAGACAGCCTTTCCTGTTCACATGGTCACGTAATTCCAACCCAAACCTGTGCCAAGGGAAAGTAAGTGCACTTACTGTCCTACCTCCTCAGGCCACAGAAGGCTGCTGAGCAAGATCCCGAGGATAAGGGAGAATCTGACTCACTGTGAGCCCTAACTGTGGTGTCAGTGGTATCTGACAGAAGCAGTATTACAGAAGTAATAGCGCCATAAAAATAAATTTTTTTTGAAGAGCAAGACATTCTGTTTGCAAAAAAAAAGTATGCCATAAAAAATGGAAACCTGGCTCTGACAGTATGCTCAATGGTTAGCACTTTGGCCTGCCCACAGAAGTGTCACAGGTTGATTCCCGGTCAAGGGCACATGCCTGGTTTGTAAGTTTGATCCCCCTCCCTCCCTTTCACTCTCTCTAAAAATCAATGGAAAAAATATCCTCGGTAAGGATTAACAACAATAAAATAATCTGAAATCCTCAGTATGAACCAATGGCATTCCTATCAGTTTTCATTTGAATTGTGCAATGAAATACCCAGCAGTGAGCTTCACAGTAATATCAGTATTATTTGGATAGTAAAATGAGAAAAAAGAAACATAATAGTGATTCCATTCACTATTTAATTCAAAGCATTACTGAGACCAGTCTCAGTAGGTGTCCTCCAAAGGAATCTTCTTAGAATTCTGGATAACCTAAAACAGCCCCCACATGTGGATTCGGTTCTTAGTTTTTGCAGAGTAAGTGTATTTGCTTTTCAGACTTTAGAACTCCCATTCCATTTGGGATTTCCTGGGGTCACAGTAGTGACGCAGACTTCTGAAGGCAGCACATCTATCTGAAGCAGCATGATTTCCCATCAAGAATTGATCAGTGCCTTTCAGTATAACCCTCCTGATTTTATGTCAGATTGAGCCAAGCCTTTCAATTAACCACTTCTAATGAGAGCTTTGTTCCTTGCCTGATTGGCCAGGAGCACTAGGGAACCTTCCATTCTACAGCACCACTACAAGTAGGCCTTTGGTAGGACAATTTTGGAGGCATCATTGGTCTCATAAATGTAGACAAAGTTTCCAGGGGCATTCTTCCACCCCTAAAAAGTTAAGCAAGCAAGCAAATGGGAGTTAGGCCAGAAACAGCCAGGACCCGATTAAAAGTTAAGGTGGTTACACTTGAAATTTGAAACTAGAGTGGCCCCAAACGTGGATGTGCCAGGACTGCAGCAAGGAGAGCCAGAGCTGCTAGGAGGTGGCCAGCAGGCAGCAGGATGGGGCAGGAATGTTCTGAGGCCTATTTTTATAGCAACCATTTTGTAAGGCTATTGAGCAGCAGGGCAGTAGGACATTGAAGCTGGGACTCCTACTCTTGTAACCCTCAAGAGGGAAGAAGTGGTCCTGAGTCTTGGATACAAAATTATTAAGTGGCAGATCAATAAAGGATATAATTAGAAAGGTGAGCATACTCAGGAATGAAAGACTGTTTAGAGAAAAGGGAAACAAATGGAACTTGTAAAGAGAAAAAATACATAATTATTGTATTTGTATTGTATTGTAATAATACATAATTATTACAGATGAAGAGGTTAAACAGTAGATTAGGAACAGGTGAAGAGTGTTACGAACAAAAAGAAAACTACACCTAGACATAGCTTAATGAAAGCTGCACAGCACCTAAGAAAAACTTGAAAGCAGCCACAGAGAAAAGACATTCAAGAACAACATAATGATAGGAGCGTTCTCAACAGCAAAACCTAGCAAATAATGCTTTAAAGTGTTTGTGAAATTATCTTAGAATTATGCTTGGCAAGACATTCAGGAATAAAGGCAGAATACAGGCAATTATAGGTAAAGAAAAGCTGGGATCATTATGTACCACAAGACTTGCTCTAAACTAGTGGTGTTCAAGTAGGAATGATTTTGCCTCCTAGCAGATATTTGGGAATATTTAGAGACATTTTATTGTTGCTACTGGAGATGCTACTAGCATCTAGTGAGTAGAGGCCAGGGAGGCTCTTAAACATCCTACACTGCACTGGACAGTTCCCCTACAACAAATAATTATTTGCTTCAAAATTTCATGGTGCTGAGTTTGAGAAACCCTCCTCTTAAAGGAATTCTAAAGAATGGACCTCAGGGTAAAGGAAAATGATCCCAGAAGACCAGTACTCTGAAATGCGACAAAGAATATTGAACATACGAAATGGTTAACATGGCCCCTGACCCAAGTCAGTATTTTCTCTATGGAATAAATTTTAGTGTCTTATTCGTGAAGTAGAAAGAAAAAAATAGACTACTGGAACTATTGGATAGTAATAATATGTAAGTCCAGAGAAGAGAATTTGAACTGAAGTGTTTGAAAAAGTCTTTGTTGTTTGGGAGGATGACGATCTATTGTTTAATTTACTTAACAGTTTTTAAAAATAAAATGTGTGGTACAATTTCAAGAGTAATTATTAAAAGAATAGAAATAGACTGTGGAAACTCCAAGAAAAGATAGAGGAAAAATGGATTAAGGGAATACCAACCAAAAAAATCCAGACAGAAAATGAGAAACAGGGACAAATAGAAATAAAAAGATGGTAGAATCCAGTCCAAATATATCAGTCTCTAAGGGTGATGGACTAAGCTTGACAATTAAAAAGACAGATTGTCAGATTTTTAAAAATACAGTGATTTGCTGTTTACAAGAGATCTACCTAAAGCAGAAAGGGCATTTAACAAAAAGACAGCTAGTGTAGTCATCATTGTCTTTTTCCTTCTATTGCCTTAGGGTTTATTCTGCTGTCTTTCTAGCTTCCTGAAATAGGTACTTGGCTCATAACATTTTTATTCTTTTAACTACTTTTGCTGGATCCTACAGATTTCAATAAGTGGTATTTTCATTGTCACTCAATTTTTAAGTATTTTAATCTTTGATCCTTGAATTGTTTAGCAGTATTTTTTTATTTCTAAATTTGCAAGGATTTTAAAATGTATCCTTTTGTAATTAAATTCTTATTGAATTGTTTTTATTGATCAAGATCATTGACTATATTAGACCTGTTTGAAATTTATTCAGTCTTTAAGATTTAGTGCATAACTTTTAATAAATTTTCCATATACGTTTGATTAAAATGTATTACCTCTAATTTTGGATGTAGAACTCCTATGTCCATTAGATGAGCTCTGTGTCCATTGTTCATTGCATTATTCAGGTCTCTTTAGCCTTGCTTATTTTGTTTGCATTATCTGTTATTGAGAGAAATATGTTAAAAATCTCCATGTGTGAGGGTAGATTTATCAATTTCTCACTAAAGTTCAGTCCATTTTTTGCCTCAAATATTTGAGGCATGGGTGGGTGGGATGGATGGATGGAGTAGGCAGCTTTTTCAATTGATTCCCAATGCTCATTTCTTCATAGTATTCATGCCCTTGCGTAATCCTTTCCCCTTTGAGTGAAGGCTGTATTTAATGAATCCTTCTAATTAATAGAATATGGCAAAAGCGATGTTAAAATGAGATTACAAAAGGACTGTGATGTCTATCTTGCACTCTCTCTGGCTCTCTCTTTTTTCAAAAAATATATCTTTATTGACTTCAGAGAGAGGAAGGGAGAAGGAGAGAGAGAAAACATCAACCATGAGAGTTTCATTGATCTGCTGCCTCCTGACGCCCCCTGCTGGGGACTGAGCCCGAAACCCAGGCATGTGCCCTGACTGGGAATCGAACCACAATCTCCTGGATCCTAAGTCGATTCCCAACCGCTGAGCCACGCTGGCCAGGTTCCCTGGCTCTCTTCGATAGCTTGCTTTGAGAGAATCCAGCTGTCATGCTGTAAGCTGTCCTATGGAAAGGCCCACGTGGCAAGGAACTGAAAAGAGGCTTTTGGCCAAAAGGCCTGAAAAGAGCTGAATCCTGCCAACAACAATGTGAGCAAGGTTGGAAGTGGGTCTTCCCAAGGCCTTCAAATGAGACCACAGTCCTGGCAGACCATTGAGTGGTACCTTATGGGAGGCTGAAGCAGAGGCCCAGCTAAGTCATGCCCGTGTTCTTAGTTCACACAAACTGAGATAATAAGTGTGTGTTGTTTAAGCCACTAAATTGGGGAATAACTTGTTACATAAAAAAAGATAACTACAAACAATAGGTGTATGTTTTAAATTGTTATACTTCCTTGTTTTTCTCTTAAAGAAAAATTTATCCAATAATAATAAAACTATATCAGGTTTCTTTTGGTTAGTATTTGCCTGAACTACTCTTTCCTTTACTTTCAACCCTTGCATGCCCTTATATTATGTTTCTTATAAACCATATATTTTCTTTTATCCAACCTTTAAATCTTTGTTTTAACTACTGAATTTGGTCTATTACATTATTATAATTACTGGTATTATTGACATATTTGGACCATTCTGTCATCCTAAATTAGTATTTCCATTTTCCCCACTTTTTTCTACTTTTTAAATATTTTCTTACTTACCAAAAAAAAAAAAAAGCTGTTTATATTACCCCTGTCCCACTAATAAAGGAAATAGTATTTGCACACGCTCATATTACTCTCTCCCTGGCCCCAGCCCCCATGCATCATGTTGCTATTATCTAGAATAGTTCAGTGGGAAAAAGAGGGACTGTGCAATAGATTCGGAAGAACTCTCCTTTTGCTAACTTCATAGTCTGGCTTCTTCCTATCTTCCTAACTATTCCTTCCTTTCCTCAGTCTGCTTCAGCTGTGCTACCTGTCCTGTTTTATGAATCCATTAAGATTGTTTTTGCTTTAGGATCTTTTAAAATTGGTATTCCCTGTGCCTGAAATGCCGGCTTTTCCTAGCTTATGCCAAGGGTATGCTACAGCCAGCTCATACTAGCTCGTGGGAGCCAATTGTATGCATCTTTTCCCAAAACCATGTTCAGTGACTTCACATTAGTAGTTGAAAATTGTCATATGAGTATTTACACCACAGACATTGTCAAATATTAGAAATCAGTAATCTTTGTTTTTAAAATCTGGAGAGCCTGCTTACCAGCACAGCAGTGATCTTACTGAAGTTGTCCTTCCCCTCCCCAGTCATGATCTGTCTCAGAACACATATCATTGAACTTACTGCTTCTTGAAATGTCTTTGTTTTTGTTTTGCTTATTTTGTCTTCTGTTACTTCAGTATATTCACAATGAAAGCAGCATCTTTATCTGCCTGTCCATCCCAAGGGCCTAGAATAGTACCCAGCACATCATAAGAACTTAATAAATTCTTGTTGAATTAATTGAATAAATGAGTAGCTCATAGTGGTGATAATTTTAAGCTGTGTCATTCTCTTGTGAATTTTCTGCAACCATTAGAGAGGGAAAAGAATTACACTTTCCTTTTTTTTTTTTTTATAAGCTTTTATTATGGAAATTTCCTAAGTTACAGAAAAGTGGATAGAATATAATGGACCTTCACAAACCCATTACCTACCTTCAATCATGCTTTTAAGCCCCCACCTAACTTTTTTCTGGGGTATTTTAAAGAAAATTCCAGACATCATATGATTTTAGTTACCCTTTAAAAAAATAGCAACCCATCACATTCAAATTTCTCTGATTGTTTCAAAATGTCTTGACACTTTTATAAGAGTTCACCTTTTTGTCTGGCTGGCGTGGCTCAGTGGTTGAGCATCCACCCACGAGCTAGGAGGTCATAGTTCCAATTCCCATTCAGGGCACGTGCCCCAGTTGCTGGTTCAATCCCCAGTAGGTGGCAAGAGGGAGGCTGCCAATCAATGACCCTCTCTCATCGATGTTTCTATCTTTCCCTTCTCTTTGAAATCAATAAAAACATATTTTTTTAATAAAAGAGTTCATCTTTTTTTAGTTTATGCCATTTATTTGTTGAAGAAATCAGGTTATCTGTCATGTAGAATTTGCCACATTCTGAATTTTATGATTGCATATTTGGTGTGATATTTAACATGTTCCTCCTCTGTTTTCTGTGAGCTGGCAATTAGATGAAAAGACTTGATTAGATTTAACTTCCATTCTTCTAACATCTTAGGTCGCACAGTATACTTTTCATTGAATTACATTAGGAGATTGTGTTGTCCCACTTTTAATGATGTTAAGATTGATCAGTGGGTTCCAGATCACCCTGATCCATCCACGATAAAGTTCTGCCTTAGCCTTTCACCTAATGGTTTTTGCAATCATTGATGGTCATTGTCTAGATCCATTATTTCATTAGGAGTTAAAAATTGGTCATTTTATTTTCTAATTATATTGTCCCATCTGCAATTATTAGCCAGGGTATTTCTATAATGAAGAAATGTTCTTTATTTAGTTATCCTTATATACAGTTGGTATAGGAAAGGCAGGATAATTGTTGGATTCTTTCTGTGGATTATTTTTTAGAATTACATGTTGATTTTAGCAACTCTGTAAAAGTGATTAGATTTTTTAACTTTATTTTTCAATTACAGTTTACATTCAGTATTATTTTGTATTAGTTTTAGGTGTACAGCATAGTGGTTAGGTATTTACATAATACATGAAGTGATTCCCCTGGTAAGTTTAGTACTCACCTGGCACCATATGTAGTTATTAGAATATTATTGAGTATACTCCCCACGCTGTACTTTACATCCTGTGACTGTTTTGTACATCTTTTTTTTTCCTTCAAATTGTTCTTCTTAATCCCTTCACCTTTTTTAGTCAGCCCTTCAACCCCCATACTCTCTACAACCATCAGTATGTTTTCTATGTCATCGAGTCTGTTTCAATTTTGCTTGTTTGTTTGTTTTGTTATTTAGATTCCATATATAAATAAAATAATGTATTTGTAAAAGTGATTATATTTTTAAAATATGTTGGATATTTTGCATATTTGCATTTCAATCCATTGCATCATTTACTTTTAGTAGTCATATCATTCCATTTTAGCCAGGGGGAACTCCTTCAGGTTGGCTTTTCTGTCCTTTGGCATGACCCAGTTATTTATTTATTTATTTTAATCCTCACCTAAGGATATTTTTTCCCATTGCTTTTCAGAGAGAGTGGAAGAAGGAGAGAGATAGAGAGATAGAGAGAGAGAGAGAAAGAGAGAGAAACATTGATATGAGAGAGACACATCTATTGGTTGCCTCCCGCACTCACTCCATCCAGGGGCGGGATCGAGCCTGCAACCGAGGCATGTGCCCTTGACTGGAATGGAACCCGAGACCTTCAGTCTATGGGCCAACGCTCTAACCACTGAGCCAAACCAGCTGGGGCTGACCCAGTTATTTTGATAGCTTGTTGCCTATTTCCCAAGCTCATCGTATATATATTTAAGGTTATGGGACTTTAAATTAATTTCTTTAATTTTTATATTGGCATCTATTTTCTCAATATTTAAAATCTTGGTTCTTAATGGCCTTTGCATATTTTTTAAAATGTTCTTTCTTTCTCTTCTACCAGACAGTTGTAATTATATAGCTTGCACAATAAAGAATCAAAGTTAAGGAAGTGCTCAAACACCACAAACACTGCTGTCCCAGGGAACCCAGTCTTTTTTTATTTTTTTCTTCATACCTAGTTTACCAAATTCTTGTGGGGTGCTTCTTTGAATATAAAATATGTGGCAAGTGTTTGTATAAAAACATTGCTTGATTAAACCACCTAATGTCATTTACAAAAGGTCGGACAGCAACTGAAGGCAGAGAGCTTTTATTGCTGTTATCAACAGCAGCAGTGTGGGAAGTAGCCCATGTCTAGCATGGTATTGAGCAGGTAATAAATATTGAATTTCTTTTTTCATTGTAGATTTGGATGACTTTAAGAGACCCTACTAGGCTGGAGTCCTAAAAGAATAGTATTTCCAGAGGTTTTCATATTGTTAAGAAAAGGAATGAGCTATGTTTACTTCTTAGAGATTTGTTTTTGCTCTTCTTGGAGAGGGAGCCACATTCTCCAAGCAATGCTGATTGAGTTGTACACTCTCACATTAAAATCTGAATATGAAAGTGGGTTCTATATTAATACAGAGACGACAGACAATTATTTGGTGCTGGTGCTTCTTCAATACCAGTGAGAAACTAACTTGGTTTACTTTTTCCCCCAGATGATGGCCATAAGAAAGCACGAAATGCTTATCTCAATAATTCCAATTATGAAGAAGGAGATGAATATTTTGATAAAAACTTGGCACTCTTTGAGGTAATATGTGGGAGAAAACTAGGACAGATTTCAGGAACAGAGATTTCAATATAGTAGCTGTTATCCATTAGTTTTAAAACAATACAGGCTGGATAATTTAATAGCTAATTGTTAAAATACAATACTTAGAACTTGTCATTGTGGTTGATTTAATCTGTATAATCTAATTATTACTAATTAATGGGTAGCAATTAAATCAAATTCCTATGAAATAGGAAGAGGAATGTTGACAACACAGGCATATGGAGAACCTTGCTATCAAATTCAGCTGGGATTTAAATGTTTAAATTGGAATTATCTTCTGAGTGTAAAATAATGTGTTTTTCAACTCTGTGTTTGAGAAGACTGACATTTACCTTCAAACTACTAATCAAAAAGCAGTGTGGCAAGCAGGCTGCTAGAGGCAGAGGACCTGTGTGTCTTCTCTAAGACAGCATGGCCTCTGCAGTCGGGTTGTTGAAAGGAACTATTTTATTCCAGTGTTTATGTCCACTGCCTTTGTTTGGCTTTGGACAGTGATATGAGTGCCACTTCTCAAGTGTGCCCATTTTTTAAATGATGTTTTCTTTCAGCTTCCTTCAAGAAAAGGTCTGAGGTGAATATTTAGTTCAATTACAGAAGTTTTTTGTTGACCTGTTCTTGGTGCTAGGAATAATAGCCATAAATTAGTAGAATGTTCATAGCCTAAAGAAAGAGAGTACTCTGATTAAAGGTCATATTATCAATGTTTTTTATGAGATTACACCTGTCTGTAGGGGCCAGTATGATTTTGTTTTTACTGTAAAGTTAAGCTATTAGAAAGAACCAGGAAGCTTTTCGTTTAAGAATTTTATAAGGATTCACATAGGCCTGATTTAGTGTGATATTTTAATGTGGGGGGAAATAAAGTCTCATTGATAAATCGTCTTAAAATATTTACCCATGAAATATTTTCTCATTTACTTTGCAATTTTCTGATAAGTGGTCATTTTGATGCTATTTCCAGTGTGTTCTTCATCACTCGTCTCTTCCATACTTGTTTTTTTTAGGAAGAAATGGACACCAGACCAAAGGTGTCCTCTCTCCTCAACCGCATGGCTAATTACACTAATCTGACTCAAGGAGCAAAGGAACATGAGGAGGCGGAGAACATCACTGAAGGGAAAAAGAAGCCCACCAAGGTGAGGCCTTAGAAAACCAGGATAGATGAGAAGAGCCCCATACATAAAAAAGGAGGAATATCCAGTATCTCACTGTCATGCAGTCTAAATTTTAGTGTGGGGACACATCCTTAAGATGTTTTAACTGTGTTGATAAATGTTCTAAGGAAACTATAAGCAGGGTAAAGAGACCAGCAAGGGAGCCAGAGCAGAGGGCACTGCTATTTTAGAGAGGTTGATAGGGTGATATCTGAGCAGGGCCCTCCCTGATGTGAGGGAGTGAGCCACGTGATAGCTGGGAGAAGAGCATGCCAGCGCCAGGCAGCAGCACTTCAGAAGAAGCGTGTCCACACCTACCTGCTGGTGCTATCTTTCTGGGTTTTTCCAAGACCAAATATCAGTCTTTTTTATCAAAATGAAAATATGGAACAATATTACAAGTTAGTTTTTTGGTTGTTCCGGGGTAAAACAATCCTCAGATCTTTATTTTACCAACTACATTTATCAACTACCATGAAGGATTTATACCAGATTCTGAAGATCAAGTCATTAGTCCATTTTTAAGTGAAAAGAGAAAAGTAACAGCTTGGAACAACAGAAATTTTTTAAGTTGTTGGGGTGCACTTAAAAGTTTATTTGTATGCAAATGCCTATGTAAACACGTGGGGACCTATGAAAGGTAAAACTGTATAGCTCTAGGAATAATAAAAGGTACGTGATAGACATTTCTAAATTGGAGATTTTATTTGTGCCTCTTTTAAATTATTTATTAAACTTATCTCTGCTTTGAGATAAATGTGATAGTTAGGGAGCAAGTTTTCATATAAAAGTAAAGAGATCAAGTCCTCTTTTCTAGATGACTAGATAACTTTTTCTTTTGCCAACATCTTTCTTTTCAGAGCCCCCAAATGGGCACCTTCATGGGTGTCTACCTCCCGTGTCTACAAAATATTTTTGGAGTGATCCTGTTTCTACGCCTTACATGGGTGGTGGGCACAGCTGGAGTTCTTCAGGCCTTTGCGATTGTCCTGATCTGCTGCTGCTGCGTAAGTGCAGAGGTGGCTCCTGGAGACCACCTGGAACCTTGCCAGTGCTCAAGAGTATGTGCACTTGACCTCTTGGGGAATAAAACAAAGAATACTAGGGAAAGACTCATTTCAACAGGAGGGATTATTTTGATATTAAAACCAAAAGGATTTTCAGTTATTTAATGTCAGTCACTGCTTATATCTATAATAAGATTTACTAGAAATTATAATGAAAGTCTACAGGAAGCAGAAGATACAGCCTACAAAGGATTCAGAATACAAACCACTTGAGCCTGATAGCACCAAAGTTTTCACAGAAAATGTGTTAGAAAATGGGGCATACTGCTCCAGGAGAGAGCTGAGAAACAAAACTGATTGTTGTTTGGGAGTGAGGATCGTTTGTTTTGTTTTGAAGGCTCATTCATTTTCTCTTTCCCAGAAATTCACATGTTTTTCCCAGGTCTTCTCTCCACTATACTGAGAACATTTTTTCCCCCTCACCCAACGATATGATTTTTATTGATTTTTTTTAGAGAGACGAAGGGTGAGAGAAAGAGAGAAAGATCAATGTGAGAGAGAAACATCGATTGGTTGCCTTCCATAATGCACCCTGACTGAGGATCGAATTCACAACCCGGGTACATGCCCTAACTGCCACCTTTTGGTGTATGGGACAGTGCTCCAACCAACTGAGCCACACTGGCCAGGCCATACTGAGAACATTTTCATCTATAAGTTGATAGGGGTTTTTTTAAATTATTATTTTATTTCCCTGGCTGGATGGCTGTTGGTTGGAGCATCGTCCTGTACACCAAAAGTCTGTGGGTTTGATTCCCAGTCAGGGCACATACCTAGGTTGCAGGTTCCATTCCCCTGGGGCGCCTATGGGAGGCAACCAATTGATGTTTTTTCACATCGCTGTCTGTCTGTCTCCCCTTCTCTCCCCCTCTCCACCTTCCTCTCTCTCTAAAATCAATAAACATATCCTCTGGTGTGGATAAAAAAATTATATTTTATTATTTAACTAGCAACTGACCTCTTTTATTGCATCACCATTATATCCTCCGTGTGCATTATGCTCAGCAGAACACTCTGCAGAGCAGCGCAAGCAGCCATAGTCTGTATCATTAAGTTAAAATTAGTGGTACCATCTTTTTTTTTCCATTTTCTTAGTCTTGAAACCTTATTGCCATGTTTGGCTCTCTGATTGCCTCTTACACCCAGCCAGCTCCCCAGGCCAATCATGCCTCCCTCTGAAATCTCTTACATTCCGCACTCCCTTTGTATTTCCATTGCTGCCACTGCAGTCCCTGTCTGTCACGGAACTACTGTAACAGCCTGCTGGCAGGGCACGCTGCCTCCATCTACTCCGTCTGCAGTCCATGCTGTACTCTGCTGCCAGGTGATGTTTTAAAAATACAGTTCTTAGGAGCTCAGAGGTCTTCAGTAGTTCTCCTCCTTACTGAATATTGCTCTTGTTATTGTAGCCAGCCTTTACTCCGTTTCTAATCTGTTTTCCAAGTTGTTTGGGAAATCCAAGAGGAGATCAGTGGTTCTCAATAGCACCTAACCTACTGATTATGATGTAGGGGCATTTTAATAGAATACTCCAGGTAATAGTAGTGTGACTTGTGTAATAAGTTGTACCCACATCATCTCATTTCCATGCCATTAGGTATGACAGGTAACTTCCTCCATAAAAGTAGGTAGAGGTAAATTTTCCCTAAGTTCTCTGAGGTCCACAGATGGGAAATAGCACAGAAAGGTATATAGTAACAATCTCCTCCCTTCTTTTTCCTTACAGACAATGTTGACTGCCATCTCCATGAGTGCCATTGCGACTAATGGAGTGGTGCCAGGTCAGTAGGCTAAGCACAGACTTCAGGGACTGTCGGTGGTTACTGTGTGTTTATTATGTGAAGGCCTGAAGGTAAACTTTCAAGGAATCGAATCCTGTTTTGATCTGTTGGCCATAGATACTAATGCTATTTAACTTTAGAATATCATCTTTAAAAGTTTCTTTATGTTCTAGGCTAGAATCTTTCATTTTTACTGCATTCTTAGCTTCCTTTAGTTAGAATATATTTAATTGGGCCCTCTTGTGCCCCTAGTAATATTTATCCTTCATGCATATTTTTATTCTTACTTATGATTCTTCACATACCTCTTTGTGTTTTAGCTGGGGGCTCATATTTTATGATTTCCCGGGCACTGGGCCCAGAGTTTGGTGGAGCTGTTGGCCTCTGCTTTTACCTTGGTACCACATTTGCAGCAGCCATGTATATCCTTGGTGCCATTGAAATCTTTCTGGTGAGTAGTCACTTAGTTGTGTTCTCCGATGTGGGTAATATAGATTTGGATTTACTTTGTTCTTCGATGTCAAAGCTTCTGAGAGATCAGCTGTAAGTGATTGATTGTGATCAGCTGACCTGTTACAGGCTTACCTCATTTTATTGCATTTCAGTTTATTGTGCCTTGCTTTATTGCACCTAGCAGACACATGTTGGCCTCCTAGTTAATATGCAGCAGAAAGGCTGAGGGTATCCTTTGCCTGCCTACTCCTTCCCCTCCTCCCAATCACCACCACCCCACCACCTCAACCAAGAAGTTAGTCTCCAAGGAAGATTTGTACCAATGGGAGGGAAAGTAAAATAAAGTTGTGGGCTTTTTTAATATTTTTATCCCAATGAAATAGAATTTTTTTCATTTCTTTATTCACTAGGATATATTTTTTACTATTTAAACTAATGATAGCAGAAGTAGGACTCAAGATGACCATTACAATTATTTTACATAACCCTTTGTCTATAAGTTATTAATGCATTCCTTGTTTTTTCGATTTGGAAATACAGATATTCAGAACAGCATGTAGACTGAAAAAAAAATTGGTGATATCCCATTTCTGTAGGCATTCTAGATCCAAACAGAAATTAGGCTAAGTCTCCAGCCATTTGTCTGTCTCAGCTTTGCTTTCTTTTGTGAAACCAAATCAAACTACAGCATCCTTTTACTTGCTTACTTTGAAATTACCTAATTTTCTACTTTTTCTGCGTAACAGATATATATTGTCCCCCGGGCGGCCATATTTCGAAGCGATGATGCCCTGAAGGAATCAGCAGCCATGCTAAATAACATGCGTGTCTATGGCACAGCCTTCTTGGTCCTCATGGTGTTGGTGGTCTTCATCGGCGTGCGCTATGTGAACAAGTTCGCCTCACTTTTCCTGGCCTGTGTCATTGTGTCCATCTTGGCCATCTACGCTGGAGCCATCAAGTCGTCTTTTGCCCCTCCACACTTCTCGTACGTTTCTGTCTCTCTGACGAACCATTCATGTTGGGTAGTCATTAGCAGTATCTGGCGATGTGATCATTTCAAGTGAGAATTTTCCAGCATCTCTGAAATGTCCCTTTTGGATAAGCCTGGTCAGCATCTGGCGGGAAGCCTCCCAGCAGACTGCCTAGTTTGTTCGTGTTGATGCTGTTCCTTATGTCCCAGGCGTAAACCTGGCAGCTGTAACTATCATTTGGCTGTAGATAATTAGTTTTTTAAACCCTCTGATAATGATTGGGCATATTTGAACTAGTCATAAAAGGCTTTTCAAACAGTATAGTTATTGCCAGCAACCTTTATAAAGTATTTAACTGGGGGTTCCTTTCATTAATGTAAAAGCAAAGTCAAAGGAAACCTAAACTCCTACCAAAATATTTGTAATTCATTGAATTTTTTATTCTGTTAGTACCAGAATGGACTTCCTAGCCATAAAATAAAGGGAAATAAATGTCATTATTTGCACTGCTATCTCTCTGTGTATAAGTTATATTATACACCATAAGTAGTTCTGGTACCGTAAAGTATGTTTTTTGAAGCAGTAATGGATTTGTGCAGATATGTGACTCACAAGCTCACCTGTTTTCCATTTGACTAGTGGCAGAGGGACTAACCAGCACTGAGTATTATTTGAAATTTGTTATAGAGATTGTCTTTGAAAAGTTACCTGGATCATACAGGGATTAAATTCATCAGTACTATGTGGATTTAACCTGATTACAGAAAAGTGGATTTTCCAAGATGAAAAATTAGGTTCAGAGATATTAACTTAAATTACTTGCCCAAACGTTAGTTAATAGCAGAGCAAGAGCATGAACTCTCTGAGTTTCTTACTGCCAGTCCAGTATTTCTTCTATGCTAAATGATGTCAGCAATAGGTTCCATCATACTTTTTTAATCTGCTCATCTAGAGACTACAGCACAGCTAAAGACCCATTTCAGAGTCATAAAAATACTAAGGCCACATTCTGGCTATGTCTTAACTTGGGAAATTCCATTTTGCCTCAGGTTCTCCTCTGATGCTTCTCCTCTTTTCTGGTGGATAAAAAGGTTATGATATGTGATATTTTCTTTAAAATATTCCAGCAAAGCCCTAGCCAGTTTGGCTCAGTGGTTAGAGCATCGGCCTGTGGACTGAAGGGTCCTGGGTTCAATTCCGGCCAAGGGGACATACCTCGGTTGCAGGCTTATTCCCCGGCCCTGGTCTGGGCTCATCCAGGAGGCAACCAATCGATGTGTCTCTCTCACATCGATGTTCCCCCCTCTCTTTCTCTCTTTCTCTCTCTTCCATGCTCTCTGGAAAGCAATGGAAAAGATATTCTCGGGTGAGGATTTAAAAAAACCAAATATATATATATTCCAGCAAAAAAGACAAAAAACCTAGAGGAATGCATGAAACAAGACTGGGAAATGTTGAAAGTGGTTGAAGCTGAGTAATGGGTACATGGTTCATTGTGTATGCATGCTATCATCTTGCAGATTTTAAAAGTTACTTTGTTCCTCCTGAAAGGTATTTTAACTGTGGGTGTATTATTCCTTTGTACGTATTCATATCTCCGGACTAAAGAAAAAATAAAATCAGCAGTGAATATTTCTGTTATCCTTAAATACCCTCACTCCCACTGGGTCCAGGCTCATGTTCAAAACAGGTCTCTCTTAGGCCACAGAGAGATTGCTTTTTAATTCTAGCCAAGCTGTATTCCTCCAAACAGTGGCCAGAGGTTTGACCTTTAGCAAAACATTTTCAAGGGGTTTGTTATGAACATAAGCCTTTTCTAGACCAAAAATAAAATTAGGGGAATTTTTTTTCTTTTTGGTAAGAACAGAAGGACCTAACAATTGGTTAATAACCTAGAAATTGTGGAAGATGAATCAGCAGTGTATTATTCACAGTCTTCATATTTGAATTCTGTCACTACCAGCTACCATCTGTGTGACCTCATGCACAGTACTTTATCTCCCCAGGCTTCAGTTCCTCCATCCACAAAATCAAAATAATACATATTTTGTGAGATTGCTATGAGGATTAAATTGGCAGAAGATGTAAGTCACCATTTGCAGAGCTAGTCAATAAATAGTTTCTTTCCCATCCATGACAGTGAAGATCTCAGAGATGACATTTTCCTTTTACTAACCTCTTTATTATTTCCTAACCCATTTCGAACCCATTTTCTTTTTAAAAATCTTCTTCCTGTGCTTTATTTTCTGTTTGTTTTTACTTAGGGTCTGCATGCTGGGGAACCGCACCCTTTCATCAAGACACATCGACACTTGCTCTAAGACCAAGGAGATCAACAACATGACAGTACCATCGAAGTTATGGGGCTTCTTCTGTAACTCCAGTCAGTTTTTCAATGTCACCTGTGACGAATACTTTGTTCACAATAATGTCACATCAATCCAGGGCATTCCTGGATTGGCTAGTGGTGTCATTAAAGGTAAGTCGGGAAGTTTTTGAACAAGTTTTTCCTTTGAGGAAAAGGGGCTTTGCCCTCTTAGACTCCTTTGTAGTCCATGAAGACTCACTGCCAAGTGTCATTCCCCGCTTAAGCTCAGCACACAACCCTTAATTCAGCATCTTTCTGCTTTTCTATTAATGAATTTATTCTTTCTCAGGACTCCCTTACAGTGTTGTCTGCGAAAAAATTACCTCCTTTTGAGAGCAGAGCTGAGCAAATCACTTTTTAACCTAGAATAAATAATAAAATATCCGTTGTGTTATAGTAAAATTACTACTCATCTTCCAGCATGACAGCTGGAATGTAACTATTTTAATGTCACCGCATCCACATGTGTGTTTTCCTAACTTGGCTGCATTTCTGAAACTCTTTCCTTAAGCGACTTCTATTTTAAATGCGTGGTCCCCAGATTTCTTTGCGTGTAAGCAAGTTTACACTAAGAAACAGCATTGATGACCAATAAAAAAATAATAGGTTTTGCGGGGCATTTAGCTTTAGTCTGCTTAAGTTTTACTGCTTCGCATTAGTAAACTTAACTGGACTTGTATGTACCAAAGCATTTTGTCAAATCATATTTGAACCAGATGAGAAAGGGCATTTTTAGTTTTTTTTTAATGTGTGCTGTATTGGACAATATGCGTGTGCATATATACATGTGCTCATGCAGAAGCAAACATACCTTTAAAAACTATATAAATGAGGAATCTGATTTAGAAATTTTTGGGGGTAGAAAATTGTATAATTATCTTGTTTCCTTACTATTGCTGTTTATATCCCCCCTCTTTTCCCCATTACAGAGAATCTTTGGAGTAATTATCTACCAAAGGGAGAGATCATTGAAAAGCCCTCAGCCAGATCATCTGATGTCTTAGGCAACTTAAACCATGAGTATGTCCTCGTTGACATCACCACCTCCTTCACTCTTCTGGTGGGGATCTTCTTTCCCTCTGTCACAGGTAAGCATTTGGGCTGTTGTCTGTTTTAGAAGCTATCAGAGCCCGACCGGGCGTGGCTCAGCGGTTGAGCGTCGGCCTAGGATCCAGGCGATCAGGGTTCGATTCCTGGTCAGGGCACATGCCCGGGTTGTGGGCTCGATCAATGACTCTCTCATCGTTGATGTTTCTATCTCTCTCTCTGCCTCTCCTTTCCTCTCTCTGAAATCAATAAAGATATATTTAAAAAAAAAAAAAAAAAGCTGTCAGACACAAGGAGCGATTTCTCAGCAGACAGAATTATATTCTCAGGGTTCCTCGATTTGTTTCTGGCCTCAGTCTGACCTATCAGAGTGCCCAGGAACTTGAGGAGTTCACTTACTCTTTTTTCCTTCCCTGAAGGCATCATGGCTGGGTCAAACAGATCTGGAGATCTGAAGGATGCTCAGAAGTCTATTCCCATCGGCACTATCCTCGCCATCATGACCACCTCCGTTGTCTGTATCCTTTCATGGGTCCAGCCTGAGTCTCCGTCACAGGAACATCAGGGGGAACTAGAGTGATCAGTGTTTGTATCCTGGTAGTAAAGATATCTGCTTGCTACCACATCACTGCTCACCAGATAATCCAGCCACCTCATCTTTAAAATCCAAGAAGGGATTTCTAGGATTAGTAAATGTAGCAACTCATTTTACTGATAGAAGAAATACCCTGAGTGTCTACTTTCTATCTCGTCTTAGAGGGTGAACGTCCGTTTCCTTGACTCAGTATCGTAGATTTAAGCAATGTTGTCCTTTTTGGTGCATGTATTGAAGGCGTTGTTCTCAGAGACAAGTGAGTAGTTGATTTCTTGGTAAGAATTATGTCTTCTGTTTTGTCTGATCATCCCACATAGTCCCAAGACTCAAAACTCAAAGCCCAGCCTCAGGCATCTGTCATGGCTAGCAATTAGGAAATGATATGTACAGTAGTATACAGCTCCCAAAAAGGTTAGCGAGTGATAAGGGCCAATGTGTTGTTATAAATATGTGAGATATAATGAATATAGTTCTTAATGAAGTAGTGAATTTGTCTGAATAATAATGACTTTCCCGTATATTAAGAGCTATTGGAAAACCAAGACCTAAAGTAAAGGCAGGCGAGTTAAAAAAAACTTCCAGGTATCTCTAGCCTCTCCTCTAGGAGACATAAGTATGTATCCGTTTGGCATTCTAAATAAAAGCTTGAAACTTGCTGTCTCCATTTCCTTCATGAAGGTTGCTAAGTCTTTTTCCTTTCCTCTCACTCTGAGTATAAAATATGTTTTTGCAAGAAATTCCTAGAAAAACCTTTCCCTGAAACCTCCTATATCTCTTCCTGTTTTCCCTGTCTTGGGGAGGTAATAGCTTCACCATCCATCCACCCCTTTCACAGGAGCCTAGATGTCATCCTAAGGCTTTCCCATCAAGTCCCTCTTCCAGTTGGTTTCTAAGCCCTGTAAGTTCCACCTTTCCCCTTCATAGATCTCGTTCTTTCCACTATTCTTTATTCTCATCACTTCGTACAGGGATTCAGAATTCTTTGTAATAATCACCCTTTCAGTTTTACTATCTTCTAATAATCCCTCTTCCATGCTGCCACCAGAATGATTGTTCTAAAACACAAAATCTGATCATACCAACCTTCCTGCCTCAGAGCCTGCCAGAGCCCTTTAAACCCATTGCTTTGATCTGGCCCTGTTTACCTTTTTCCAGGCCATGTGCCATCCCATCATAAACTCCCAGCGTTAAATGTACTTGTGTCAGATCTCCATCCACCCACACATTCAAGTGGTTTCCTTTGCTAAGAATGGGGCATTCCCGCCTGCCAGACTTACAGTCACCCTCTAAGAGTAGACTGAGTGTCTCCTGTGCTGTGGCGCTTTCCCAGGCTCACCCAAGCAGAGAGAACCACTCCCCGTTGTTGAGCCACTGTATTGAACATGCTGTAGTATTGCGTTTAACACACCATATGCCAGCTACTTGTTTTCCTGTCTCTCTCCCCTACCGGATTGAGTTCTTTGAGGGCAGGAACCCTAATACAGGTCTACCTAATTTTATTGCACTTTGCAGAGACTGAGTTTTGTACAAATTGAAGGTTCATGGCAACCATGTATCGAGCAAGTCCATCAGCTGCTATTTTTCCAATAGCATTTGCTCACTTTGTGTCTGTCTCTCTGTCACATTTTGCTAATTTTCACAGCATTTCAAACTTTTTCAGTATTATATTTGTCGTGGTGATTTGTGGTTAGTGATCTTTGGTGTTACTATTGTAATTGTTTTGGGGGATGACAAACCTTGCCCATGTGAAACTTCAAACTTAATCAGTAAATGAGTTCTGTGTGTGCCGACTGCTCCACTCACTGGCAATTCCCTCATCTGCCTCCCTCTCCTCAGGCCTCCCTATTCCCTCAGACACAACAGTATTGGAATTAGGCCAAACAGTACCTCTACAACGGCATCTAAGTTTTCAAGCGAAAGGAAGAGTCGCACCTCTCTCACTTCGAATCAGAAGCTAGAAGTGATTTAGCTTAGCGAGGAAGGAAGGCATGGCCAAGGCCTGGGGGGCCGAAAGCGAGGCCTGCACCCGACAGTCTAAAGTTGTTTCCAGATTAAAGTCCCCCCCTCTTCCTTCTCTCTCAGGTTTGGGGATGCTGTGAAAGGTAACCTGGTGGTAGGCATCCTGTCGTGGCCATCCCCGTGGGTCATCGTTATTGGTTCCTTCTTCTCCACGTGCGGGGCCGGACTTCAGAGTCTCACGGGGGCCCCACGGCTGCTCCAGGCGATAGCGAAGGACAACATCATACCCTTCCTGAGGGTAAGTGACTCTCTCTCGTGCCCTCATCCTTCTTTTCTCAGGTCTTACAAGAAGCGGTGTGGTCTTTATAGGCTTGGAAATTACTAGATCAGATAATACGAAGACGTGGGTTTTTAGTAAAAGACTCACTGTACAAGTTTATATGTGAGTTGAGTAAAGGTGTTTAAAAGACAGTACAGTTGTAACACTGTTATCTTTCGGATATCCAGAACTATAGCCTTGACTCAAACGCTCCCACGCTCCTGTGCCTGACGTCTCCCTTGTCCGTACAGGTTTTCGGTCACAGCAAAGCCAACGGGGAACCTACCTGGGCTTTGCTCCTGACTGCTGCCATTGCCGAGCTGGGGATCCTTATCGCCTCTCTGGATCTTGTGGCCCCGATTCTTTCCATGTAAGAGCCAGTGTTTGTCTTTACTCTTCTTGTTTATGGAATGTATAATCCATGCTGATTTCCATCAGGCACATAACAGCAGTGGTAACAGCAGACTGAGCCAAGTACAGGTGTAGCTTCACCTGAATAGTAATATTCCCGGAAAGTGCCATGTATGGCTCATTGTCATGGTTTCTTCCTACCTGTGTAACTTCAGATGTCCTTTGCCTTCATGTCTGAGCATTATCAGTTGGTGGTAGCACTTACTACTACTGTTAGCTTTTATTCATTCAGCCGTGACTTACTGATGACTTACCACCTCCTCGGCCCTGGGCATTATACTGGGAATACACAGGTGAAGGAACTGACGGTGGGTGAAGGAAGCAGTGATCCCTGTTCGTTATGATGGGTGCCGTGGTGAAGGTGCACACCGAGTGCCATTAGGCCTCCCAAGGGAGGCGTCTAAGTGGACAGAGACTCAGGAAAGGTGTTCAGGAAGAAGTGACACTTGTATCTGGAGGGAGGACGGGTTGTTTGCTAAGCGACTAAGGGGCGAAAGCTATTCCAGGCAGAGGACACGTGAAGGCCTGAGGGGTGAGACAGTGCAGAGAGCGGAAGGCAGGTAGGCTTTGATGGAGCGGAGGGTGCCTGTTGGGAAGCGGCAGGCCAGAGAAGCAGGTGGAGCCAGGTCCCTGCGTACCTGGAACTTTCACCTGGAAGAAGCAGGTAATACTTTGAGACCAAAATGATTATATCTGTGTTTTAGAATGACCAATTTGGTATAAAAGATAGATTCGAAGGAAGCTAAAATTGAGCTGGGAATGCCAGTGGAAGCTTATTTAACTAATCTAGGAAGGAAGCAATGAGAGCCTGAACTAAGGTGAGAGTGGTAGAGATTTTTAAATACGTAGAACCCATAGGACTTGCTAAGTGGATTTGGAACAGGGGTGAGTGACGGACACCTGGGTGAGGAGTGGCTGTATCATGGCTGAGAGAGATCGTAGGAGAGTGAGCGGTTTGTGGGGAGGGGTTGACGTGGCTCTACCTCCTAGTCTGAATCAAAGGCCCGTGGGTTAGAACCGAGGCTTCAGGACAGCAGAGGTCCCAGTTAAGTTGCCCTTGAGGAATCATTTTACAGTAATAGTCATTCCTCTGACTTTTTATTCTGCCAGGTTTTTCCTCATGTGTTACCTCTTTGTGAACTTGGCATGTGCCTTGCAAACATTACTTCGAACACCCAACTGGCGACCCCGGTTCCGCTACTACCACTGGTAAGTCTGCTCTTTCACTTCTTTATTCCCCCTGCATTCGGAGAGAGCCCACCATTAAACTTGGAGAACTAGGAGATTCTGGGATCTTGATATAATTTTTTTTCTCGACTAGCTATTTCAACTTTGACCGCTCACTTGAATTTCCAGCCTACTGCCATGTTTTTCATATATTCCTTTAAGATAATTGATAACACCCACTTGAGAATAAAGATCAAAACTGTGAAATAAATATTTTCATCCCACTACAGTCTTCAGGCGAAAACAACTTCCCCTTTGCAGGTCTTGTTTCCCATTTCCCTCTCATCTCAGCTCTGGGCTTCACTGCTTTCTGCCTGTGCTCTCGTATTCTCATCAGTTTCATCCTCAGATTCTCTTCTTATGACAATTTCAGTTAGTAGTTACAAGTGTGAGCTTTTGGCCTAACTAGGGTGGCTCAGCAGTTGAGCATCGACCTAAGATCCAGGGGATCGCAGTTCGAGGCCCAGTCCGGTCAGGACACATGCCCGGGTTTCGGGCTCGATCCCCCGTCAGGGGCGTGCAGGAGGCAGCCGATTAATGACTCTGTCATCATTGATGTTTCTTTCTCTCTCTCCCTTTCCCTTTCTTTCTCTGAAATCAGTAAAGATATATTTAAAAAAAAAAGTGTGAGCTCTTTGCCCTAGCCAGTTTGGCTTAGTGGTTAGAGTGTCCATCTGAAGGGTCACGGGTTCAATTCTGGCTGGTCAAGGGCACTTACCTCGGTTGCAGGCTCGATCCTTGGCCCGGAGTATGCAGGAGGCAACCAATCAATGTTTCTCTCTCTCTGTCTTTTCCCTTCCCTCCCCTCCCCTCCCTCTGAAAAATCAACGGAAAAAATATCCTTGAGCAAGGGTTAACAAAAATAAGTTAATAAAAATAAAAATGAGCTTTGGAGTCAGATCACCAAAGTTGAAATGACAGCTTTATTTCCCAGCTTTGTAACCTTCAACAAAGCACATAACCACAAAAATTTCATTTTACTCATTTGTAAAATGAGACTAATAGTACTACCTATCTCATAGGGTTGCTTCGAGATACTCCAAAGTGCTCAGCAGACGCTAAAGCTCTCAAAGAAATGTTGCCAAGCTGCTGCTATCATCCTAAAGGGGCCATCATGTTTTTAGCTACCACCCCATCTCTCTCCCATTTCTTTTCTCTCATAGCTAAAAGTTGTAATACATCCGGTATGTGCCCGTTGCTACATTCCTCTTTTCAAACTTGCCCTTTGACCCCTTTCAGCTTCACTTACCAGTGGTGGACATTGATGTGACCTTTATCTGGCAAAAATTTAGATCTTCAACTGATCTTAACACCTCCCGTCCTCTTTCTAACTTTAACTTTAGTTGAAAGTTCATTATGAACTTTTTTGTGTTACTGTTTTGCTTTTGTTGTTTTTTCTTTTTCTCTTACCACCCTATATTTTAATTAGATCCTAATGTTCTGCAGATTAACAGCTCTCCTATTTATGTTTTGAAATGAATTATAGAGCTAAGAAGTTCATTACACAGAAGAACTTTAGTAAATGTAGTTGTCTATTGCATTTTACACAAGTACTTTCTGTAATGGACAGGGCTTTTGTTGTTTGTTTTTTAGAAAAAAATAATATCTCACCACAGTTTAAAAAGCACCTCTAGCACAGGCTTCTTTTGTAGCTACTTAGAAGAACACTTTTTTGTTTGTGTTTTTGTTCCTAATTTTCTAGGACCCTCTCCTTCATGGGCATGAGTATCTGTCTGGCTCTGATGTTCATTTCTTCCTGGTATTATGCTATCGTAGCTATTGTGATCGCCGGTATGATCTACAAGTACATTGAGTACCAAGGGTGAGTCTGGATTTGAGCTTGATCACTGCTAAAACTATCACAACTGGCTAGTTTGGTTAGAGTCAGCCCAAAGAAAATTGCATTAGGATCCAGATAACTTTATTCATTCATAGCTAAGTTTTGTACCCCTGATGATTCTCTTAACCATCCTATAGCCACAGCTTTTAATCGCAAGGGGGACCTGTTGAGAAAGTATGAATGGGTTGATGAAAAAATAACTAAAAAGATATAGCCAAATAGTAATGAGTATTAAACAAAGTATAACACAATTATAAATGCCATTTTAGTCAAGGCATTTCTCTGAAATGGAAAAGATATTAATTAGTCCTGAATAACTTCGTAACAACTAAGATGACTAACAACTTCCAAAAATTAGCAATAAATAACAGATTCAGATTATATTCAGTTTTGCTTTCTCCCATTATTTTCAAAATAAACTTCAGATCTGTATTAACTTCCTAATTCAAATTGCTGTTTTACATTATTGCTTTTGAATAGTTACGTAGAGGGACAAGTGAGTCACCCTTCCAGCCTTAATTCTTAACTGTGATGCAGTACAGTTGATGAACAGTAGTGGTGATCTGCTTCCAGTGAGTTTATGATGTTAGTAAAGAGCATTATATGCGTCATTAATGAGTTTTAATCTCCTGCCTTGTGCATATGTTACTTTTAGATTCAGGGGCAAAAATAAAGTTTATTTTTTGAAATTGTACTTGCTATGGTTTAAATCTGTTCCTGCTCTTTTCTCCTTTCTCCCAGAGCTGAGAAAGAATGGGGTGATGGTATCCGGGGGCTGTCCCTCAGTGCAGCCCGGTTTGCTTTGCTTCGGCTGGAGGAAGGACCTCCTCACACTAAAAACTGGAGGTAAAGAAGGGATGTGGGGAGGGCAGATGCGTAGAAGGGGTCAAATATATGGTGATAGATAGAAACTAGACTTTTGGTGGTGAGCATACAATAGTGTATACAGATATCAAATTATAATATTGTACACCTAAAACTTATATAATGTTATTAACCAGTTACCTCAGTAAAAAAAAAATTTTTAATATAAATAAAAGACTTTTAAAAAAGGAAAGGACATCAACAGAGCTTTAGTGGTATTTGGCACATAGCTACACACAGAAATGTGTGCCTCATTGATATTACAGGATAAGGAAATCATGTGGTTAAAGGAATTGGTGCAATGGACCTGTTTTGAACTGTCCCGAATCCTTGATTTCTTTCTTTTTTCTTCATGTGATTTATGATCTAGATTTCTACCATTTTTATTCTTCCTTGAAGATGGATCCATTTGAGATAATACTGGAAGGATTCTAAATAATTCTATACTCTTATCATTTCTTCTAATCTCTTCCTTCTGTCAAATTACCTGTTTTATACAGATCTCCTGAGTTAAGGGGCGGAATTGTCATTCTGTTCCCCTAACCCGAAGTGTTTTCTCACCCACACCCCTCTCCCCCCACCAACAATTTCTTTTCAGGCCTCAGTTGCTTGTCTTGCTGAAACTAGACGAAGACTTACACGTCAAGCACCCTCGCCTGCTCACCTTTGCTTCGCAGCTTAAAGCGGGAAAGGGTCTCACGATCGTGGGCTCTGTCATTGTGGGGAACTTCCTGGAGAGCTATGGTGAAGCCTTAGCTGCTGAACAGGTGAGAGTCAAGGCTTATTGCCCCTGTGGAATTGAGCTTACGGTTGTGTGACGTTAAGTGGTAAGACCTCAGACATCCAAGTAAATCCCTGTCCTGAGTGACCCAGGAGATTCCCCTCTGCCCAGATAATAAGGCGAGCCAGAGGACAGTAATGTATTCTCTCTTTCTAGTTAAAGCATTACTAAACTATAAGATCATCAAGGCTAAGCACTATTTCCAGAAGACTCCAAACATCGACTCAGCCCTGAGAGAAGTCATGGGAATAAATCGTGCCTTAGAAATACGGAGATGATTTTTCTCAACATTGTGACAAGGAGCAGTGGGGAACTTTTCTTCCTCTTTACTAATTTACATGGCACCACGAGCAGGATTTCTTTCCTGCTCTGATTAGCTTGCTTATTATTAAAACTCTCCCCGAAAAAGAAAGTAGTTTTCCCTCTAATACTCCTTATAAATGATAGAACTAACCCTTTGTTTGGAGAAATTTTCAGTTACATTTCAAAATTTTTACTGGCCTTCATTTTAGAATGTTTTGAAACCCAAAAAAACTAGTAATGCTGAAAAAAATATTAATCCAGAATGATGGCAAAAATAAATAAAAAGCACAGGATTGGAAATGAAGAGACCCTGTATAATACCCTAGCTGCACTACTAACTTAATCTTTCCTTTGGGAAGTCATGTGGGAAATAATGATTTTCCACATCATTATTCCCTTCACCTTTTCACCAAGAGAGGAAATGAAACATCGCCTCCAAATTGGCTTGAATAAATAAAATAATAGTAAAGCAAATACAGATGTCCTCAGTAATCACCATTAAAATATCAAAAAGAATATGGAAATAGGAGAGACAAAAAAGAAAACATACCTGAGAAAATCCTAAACTGAACTGTCAAATTTCTAGTAATATGAGTCAGGGCATGCCTCACTGAGGAAGGAAGTGTTATCCGGGAAATTGAGAAAGCCCTTTCCCCACCGTGTGCCAGGGTTGGGGGCCTTACAGTATCTCAAGAAAAATAATTTTCTGAGACTTTCACAGGAGAATGAGTGATTTATTTGCGTGGAATTACATCCCTGGGTTTTTAAAGTCCCATTCCAGTCACAGAAGAAGTGTAAAAGCAAAGCCAATGTCCAGAGTCCCTGTTTCATGTTGCAGCTGGATCCAGTTCAGCGTCAGGCTAGTTACAGTTTGTTTCTCCGTTGCGTGTGGGGATCCACATGGCCATGGGCCGTGTAGGCGAATGCAGGGGAGCCAGAAGTGCGCCCCTGCAGCAAGAGAGCCCAGATCTGAAACACCTTTGTTCAGGGAATTAGGTACCCCAAATCTTCCCACGCTTGCAGCGGCCACGCCCATTCTGGCCAATAGCCTCTGTTCCCAGGTATGACTGACAGCCAGCACCTTTGCTAGTTCCCCCAACTTTACTGGGCATACATCTGTTATCTGGGAAGTTAGGGTATCCCTTTCCCCACTGAGTGCAGCGGGTAGAGTCCTTACAGCATCTTTGGAAAAAGAATTTTCTGAGACTTGCACGGGAGGATGAGTAATTTTTATTTGCATGGAATTACATCCCTGGATTTTCAAAGTGCTGTTTCCCTTAGTACAGTGCTGGAAGACATGTAGCTGGGGATGCAGTAGAGCCTAAAGCAAAGCCTGTGTCCAGAGTTTCTGTTCCATGTTGCAGCCACATTCAGTTCAGCATCAGGCTGGTTGCAGTCCATTAGTCCACTGTGTGGGGGTGTGAATGTAGGGGAGCCAAGAGAGCAAGCCGCCTACCACAAGAGTACCAAGAAAGCCAAGAGCAACAAGAGAAACCAAGAGCACAAGAACCCAAAGCACTAGCTTACAAGAGAGTGAAGTGAGTTCCTTTGTTCAGGGAATTAAGTATCCCAAATTATGCACCCTTGCAGTGGCCATGCCTATCCTGGCCAGTGACCTGTTCCCAGGTGTGACTCACAGGCAGGTACCTTCCCTAGTTCCCCCCAACTTTACAGGGTATGCATCTACTTCCCCCCTGTCCAGTCTGTTCCCCACCAATCTAGAGAATAGACCGGTGGCTCCCTAGGGAGTTGTAAAGCTTTAGCTTCCTGGTGAAGCTGCCCAAGTGACATGCCTATATTTGGCCTTCCTTTTGCTTCTTTCCTGTTATTAATAACTAGGTTAATTACAACGGGGTCAGAAGGAGATCTTATTCACACTCATCCTGGTCAATTAAGAAAGAATATTAACTATTCATTTTGTGAAGATCCCTATTCTCAATTTTTTGGGTATGTTACAAAGAAAAAAAAAAGCAGAATAGAAAGGCAGAGGAACTACATGTAGACAAACCACCTATATATACAGGGTATCCCAAGAAAATGTATACACACTTTAACAGCTGATAGCTCAATTTTGAAAATGAAATGTATTTTAATAAACACTGCCTTTATAATTATTTAAAGTGTGTGTATACATTTGGGGGGGGGGCACCCTATACATAGTAAGCACTTAGAAAGTGAAAAACACAGCCCTGGCTGGGTGGCTCAGTTGGTTAAGGCATAGTCCCATACACCCAAATGTTGTGGGTTCGATTCCTGGTCAGGGCTCATACCTAGGTTGAATGTATGGGAGGCAACTGATTGATGTTTCTCTCTCTCTCTCTGTCTCTGAAGTCATGAACATATCCTCTAGTGGGGATTTTAAAAAAGTGTAAAAGACAAAGGATCATGAAATTTCATTGGGATAACTTTAACTTTTTAGACTTTTCTATAGGAGATATGGTCTTAGGCAGAGTTTGGAAAGAAAAGTGGAATTAGAGGAGGAGTAATAAATTAAAAGGTCCAGGATGAAGCAATTCTGTGTTGAAGTTCTGTCTCCCTTTCAGACCATAAAGCACCTAATGGAGGCAGAGAAGGTGAAAGGATTCTGCCAGCTGGTGGTGGCCGCCAAGCTGAAAGAGGGCATTTCCCACCTCATCCAGTCGTGTGGCCTTGGAGGCATGAAGCACAACACTGTGGTGATGGGATGGCCTAACGGCTGGCGCCAGAGTGAAGATGCTCGATCTTGGAAGACTTTTATTGGTACAAAACACTTCTCTTACTATCCCAAGGGCCCAAATAGGGCAGATAGTGAAAGCCCTGTTACCCTAACCCCAACCCTAGCCCCCTAAGTAGAGGCTGTATACCGTTGCTGAAGCATGGTCTTATAAGGGCACCCAAATAACTAGTAGCAATAGTAACCTTATTCTACTCACCCCCTCTAGCTTTACATTCTGTTCATGCTTTGTTTATTTCTGTCAAGTCTCATGTTGGGAATTACCTCTGAAATCAACATGTTTTCATTTGTGAGTTCCCACATTGACATTCTCACAGGAATTGGAAGGATTGTCCTTCAGCTCCCAATTCTCCCAAATTCATACATCTCCCCTTAAAATGCAGTAAACAATGTATCTAGTAATGTGCACAGTGGTATTCAGTCTAATTCTGTTAGCTTGTCAGTTTTTCTCGGTGATTTCCGTTACTATATGAGGTATGACCTACTGTGTAAATAGGACCCCTTGCTCAAAGACACGTAAAGGAACGTTATCCTTGCTTCCCTGTCACGGCGGGAAGCAGGGCAATCCTAAGGTTCTTCTCTGCTTATCCCGATTCTCTTTTTATTCCCTAGGCACAGTTCGAGTGACAACTGCTGCCCATCTGGCCCTGCTAGTGGCTAAAAACATCTCGTTCTTTCCCAGCAATGTGGAGCAGTTTTCTGAGGGCAACATTGATGTGTGGTGGATTGTGCATGATGGGGGGATGCTCATGCTGTTACCATTCCTACTGAAACAGCACAAGGTATTTTAGACATCTTTTTAAAACGCCTTTCTCCCTTAACTTCTGCCCTGTTTATTAGATAAATTCTTCCTCTGATTATGTAGTATTGGGGCTTTGAGTCAGAAGAGCTGGGGATTATTCTTGGCTCTTCCTTGACACCAGTTTCAACCTTATGAGAAATATCTTTGTAGTTGATATTTACCTATCTCCAAATGAAATTTTGTGAATTGATAAAGTTTCATATGAGCCCTTGGAAAAAACATTAACAAGTAAACACGTTCTTTTCTTTTTTTTAACCCTCACCCAAGGATGTTTTTGCCATTGCTTTTCAGAGAGAGTGGAAAAGAGAGAGAGAGAGAAACATCGATGTGAGAGAGACACATCGATTGGTTGCCCCCTGAATGTGCTCCTACAGGGGTGAGGTGGGGGGCAGCCTGCAACCGGTCTACATGCCCTTGGCCGAAATCGAACCCAGGACCCTTCAGTCTGCAGGCCAATACTCTAGCCACTGAGCCAAACTGGCTAGGGCAGTAAACATTCTTTAAAAAAAAAAAAAAAAGACCAAGGTTTCTCAAATTTTGGAAACCCAAGGGTATGCATATGCGTGTGTGTGTGTGTGTGTGTGTGTGTGTGTGTGTGTATCAAGTAAACTGAAATTTTAAATAAGTATAGTCTATGCATGGTGTCATCAATATGCTATCTGAATAAAGCACCCTCTTAATGTGTCACGTGCCATCTTTTCTCTTTTTGCCAGGTGTTTTCTTGTTATGAAATTAAGACTGCTTAAAACAGCCCTGGCTGGGTGGTTCAGGTAGTTGAGTGTCATCCTGTATACACCAAAAGGTTGCGGGTTTGATTCCTGATCAGTGCACATATCTAGGTTTTCTGGTTCAATCCCAGGTGGGGCACATGCGGGAGGCAACCAATCAGTGTTTCTCTCATATTGATACTTCTCTCTCTCCCTCTCCCTTCCTCTCTCTCTAAAAATCAATAAAAACATATCCTAGGGTGAGGATTAAAAAAAAACAAAACCTGCTTAAAACAATATTTAATGTGTTTCTTAACCAAGCTTTTGCCCTAGTACAATAATGTTGCAAGTAGGAGGCTAGGAACCAATACACCGATACTATAGCAAGGTGTTCGAGGTAAAAACGCCCATGTTTTAAGAAATGACTCACTCTTCCCTTCTTACGTCAAATTTTCCATGTACGTATGGTACTTTCTCAGGTGTGGCGAAAATGCAGCATACGGATCTTCACAGTAGCCCAGCTGGAGGACAACAGTATTCAGATGAAGAAGGACCTGGCCACCTTCCTGTATCACCTGCGCATCGAGGCCGAGGTGGAAGTGGTGGAGATGGTGAGAAAGCTGAGTTTGAGATCGAAGAAACCTTCTCCCCGCCCCTCCTGTCTTCCAAGTACCTTTTCTGGTTTGGAAAATTCTTTAACTGCAAATGTAGATTGATTCCTTAGTTCCAACACAACCCTAATATATTGATCTAGATAAGTAGTATGCGTATATGACATGTGTTTGGTGGGGTTTTTTTAATTTTTGTTTTCTTCATTACCTCGCCGTTATATTTCTGTCAGATTCTTGTCCGCTTAATATAATTTCAGTAAGTTTTCATTCATGTATTCATGCTAAAACCAGAGAGAGCTCCTATTTTTGTTTTTATCACCAACAGTATTTAAAAAAGGCTAGAGTTTGTGTTTTGTGTTTTAAGGAAACATGTAATGGTTAGATTGTAGACAAGATTCTCAGGGCTTCTGGATTTGATCCACACTCCACAGCGTTGTGTTTATGCAGCTCAGTGACTGAACAAAGTAGGAGAGAGACTTAAGTCGATATGGTGATACTTTCTCAGGTTTAATGTAGTGAGCGGAGACGAAAATGTGTGACTCACCCTTCTTTCTCCTTTGTGCGTATTGCTCACTCTGATGCATGTGGCAGCACGACAGCGACATATCAGCTTACACTTACGAGCGCACTCTGATGATGGAGCAGAGGTCCCAGATGCTCCGGCACATGCGACTTTCCAAAACGGAGCGGGACAGAGAGGTGAGGCCTTGCTGCGTCCCGCTCTCCCAGCCCTGCGAAGCCTGGCGCTGAGAGGGAGGACGCTGTATTGCTGTTATAAGAGAACAGAGTCTTTCCTCCTCGCTTTATCAGTTATCCCCCTATAATCGCATTATTGTTTTGAAATCCTTGCGAGGTGAGGCGAGAGGGAAAGCTGGGGATAGAGTCGGAGCTGTGTGGCCCCCGCAGGCGCAGCTGGTGAAGGACCGGAACTCCATGCTGCGCCTGACCAGCATCGGCTCCGACGAGGACGAGGAGACGGAGACCTACCAGGAGAAGGTGCACATGACCTGGACGAAGGACAAGTACATGGCGTCCCGCGGGCAGAGGGCCAAGTCCATGGAGGGATTCCAGGACCTGCTTAACATGCGCCCGTAAGCTTCCCGCTCCCAGGCTTAGCACTAACAGTGTCCTAGGCAGGCCACAGGTGTGCCTTTGCCGGGACGCACGGGAGGCAGTCTGTTCGTTTCACCCCAAACCCAGCCACCTGTGTTGTTTGCCTGCGTATCAGCTGCCACTTAACATTGTACACAAGGTAACCATCCTTCTCTGTGTGTTCCTGGTATAAAACAAGCAAGCACAGAATGAGAAAACCCAGGAGACTGTTATAAGGAAATCATTTATTCATACTCAAAGCAAAAAAACTCTGTATCTCAACTTTTTTAAGGTTGTTGACTACATGCCTGGTGTTCTGTTTGCCTTAATCGCCTCTCTCCCCCCCACTCCCCCTTCCCTCCCCAGGGACCAGTCCAATGTGAGGCGGATGCATACAGCAGTGAAGCTCAATGAGGTCATAGTTAACAAGTCCCATGAAGCAAAGCTGGTTTTGTTGAATATGCCAGGGCCGCCCCGAAACCCTGAGGGTGATGAAAACTGTATCCTTTCCAAGAGTGGAGCTACCAGTAGGGAAAATATTAGCTTGCTTTTTAGATGAGAGTACTAGGTCACTCTAAGTCATTGTCTCTGCCAAAATTTCCCTCTTGAAGAAGGAAGACTTTTAAAAGTCTTAGGCAAGGATTCTTACAGAGCAGTGAGATTCATCTTCTCTTAAGGAGTTGGGGGTACAAAATGTTCTCTCTGAACCCTAAAGAGACTTGTAGGTTGTATATTTGCAACATTACTTCTAATATTATGTGTAGAACCCTTCTGACAATCCTAGAGGCAGAATACCAACTTTCTCCTTCTCAGGCTCTACCCACTTGCAAAGCCTATTTCTTCTGGGTGGTATTAGGGGAGAAGCAGTTGAAGTGGACTGTCCTCTGAAGGAAAAAAAAAAAAAGAGAGATGAAGGTTCTTTCTCGTACTCTGACCCCTGGATTTTTTTTATGGGACCACTTCAACACTTCAGTGGTGTCAACGGGTCCATTCCCACCAGTATCATTAAGGAAAAGAAATTTTCTAAAGGAAAAAAGAGCTGGCAGAAAAATTCAACTTGAGCAGCTTCACTTAGAAATTACTTGGATTCTCCCTAGAATTTTTTTTTTTTAAATATATCTTTATTGATTTGAGAGAGAGGAAAGGAGAGGGAGAGAGAGAGAGACAGAAACATCAATGATGAGAGAGTCATTGACCAAGCCCACAACCGGGCATGTTTACTGACTGGGAATCGAACCCTGATCGCCTGGATCCCAGGTGGACGCTCAACCGCTGAGCCACGCCCGGCCGGGCTCTCTAGTAATCTTAACAAGCTGCTCTGTTGTCGCTTTTTCTTCTTTTTTGGCTTGTTTTGCTACATTATTACACATTACTCGTAGGTTTTTCCTATTTTTAAAAAAATTTAGAAAAAGAATCTAACAAATGGGAGAGAGTCTTGTACTATATATGCAGTTTTATAATCCGATAAACCCTGATTATCATACCAGGTTATAAGGTATGTTCTTCTTCTGCCTGTTTGTCTCCTTGACAAATTCTGAAGACATGGAGTTCCTAGAAGTGCTCACCGAGGGACTAGAGCGAGTCCTCCTTGTCCGAGGCGGCGGCAGTGAAGTGATCACCATTTATTCGTAACCTACTGCTGAACGACTGCTTGGCTTCACCCTTCCTAAAAGGCTTCCATTCTCCTTGGAAGTACCAGCTCTTCACTACCACTCCCACCAGCTAGAGGCCTCGGTCCCGTACACATCACCTGAATGAACTCTCCACGAGCTGAGCCTCAAGTACTCGTGCAAAAATGTAACAATAGTTCTGCTCTTTGCTCTCATGTGATCTGCCCCCCTTTCAGAAGCAAATATTCCCTCAACATTAGAAAAATGGTCAGTTCCTAAAGCCATGTCTGTATCAGTTGAAGGCAAGTTAGAATTAACAAGCTAAACCAATAAAATGAATTGCCAGAAGTGATACTAGAAATTCAACTGAAGACCAAAAGCAAGTACATATCCAACATTAAAGATGAGTCTCAGAAGTCATGGTTCATTGATGACACCATGAGGGTAACAAATAGCATCATCATACTAAGGAATTCATGGCCGAGTATATGGGGATCGAACATCCTGGTAAAGATAACCTATGGCAAGCCAAGATGAAAACCTTTTCTAGCTAATTTTCTTGAGTGTACCCACTGCTCCAGGACTCTAGTTTTGTATTAGGGCACTGATACACAAAAACTGAAACATGGCTGGGGCTTCTACTTCTTCCTCCAAAACAAGATTTTCCCCAAAATACCAGGTTTAAGTATACATACTGTGTTGTATATTTCAACTGTTTGTTTCTCAAAACCCACCTTGTGGTTAAGATTGTAATGTAGGCACCATAACCATGGAAATTTTTAAATGGTGGAGTAAAAATTATTTCTTTTAGGTTTTTTTCAAATGGCCAAACTACAGAAATTTTAAATAGCTATTAAGATTGACTAGAAATATAATCTGGTTACCTGTGTGACATGGGCAAAACACGCAAGCTGTTTTCTAAGAAATATAGGTGATGATGCACATTGGCCGATAGGTTCACCTTTCCTTCTCCCTTTCATGCCCTCTGGGTTAGTAGGCACAGGTCAGAAATCATAGGAACAAACACTAGAAATCCCGGCTAACTTCCTTCCCTAATAGGTTTCTATCTTCTCAAGGGGAAATCCAGCAGTGAAATTTGAAGTTCTAGAGCCATATTCTTTCCATAGTGCCAAAGTTACTGAGATGCTGCTCCTCACATACTTCACTGAAGTGGCACCCACCGGCATGGGCCTAGGCAAGGAACTTCCTTCGCTAAGGAACCTGTGGACTCATTTCTAAAGCCATAGTGAAGACTTGAGGCACTCAAATGCCCAGAGTATGTGCATTTTCCTTTCCATTTTAATTCTTTATTCTGACTGCAGAAACTTGGCTCTAAACCAAGATTGTCCTAGCCAAGTCTCCTACTTTAGTCTTGCTTTAGAAGCTTTAAGTGTTATGGAAATACTTACGCAAGCTTAGCTTATTTGCTAATTTCTGATAACAAAACACCTGTGTTTCAAGCATAAGGAAATTATCCTGTGTGACTAAGTGGTAATTTCAAATATATGAGGTCATTTCTTTTGCAGGATAGGTTATTTGGAGAAACAGTTTGCCTATATTTATGTCTGCTTTTGAATTTCTCTTTATTGATCAATAGTGCCACTTTTTTGATTACCCATTAGGATATGAAGCTTTTGATTACCCAATAGGACATGGAGCAAGCTCACCGAGGTGCCAGCAGACTATTCATTTGACCCTGACCCCTACAGAGGAGAAAACCCTTCAATATGGCTTAAGAAGTTGAGTCCTTTCAATTTGTTCCTTTTACTTTTCTTTCAACCTCCAGGCCCAGTCAGGGTAGCAAAGTGGCCAGAGTCTTTGTCTTTTATTCTGGTCCTTCCTGCAGAGGGTAGAAGCATTATGTACAGCTTTCATTCAACACTCCATTGCTTAGCTGAGTCCAGCAGTAGTCAGACAGGTTCCCCAGGATCCAAGACATTGAAGATCCATGCTCTAAAGGTCAGCCTGGCCAGGAATTCCTCTACATTTACACACACCTTCTGGCCAAAGTGATATTTATATATATTTTCCATATAGAAAAAATGTGGGCAGTTAGTTTTAAAAGCTTTTTGTGGTTGGAGCTCTGTAAAAATCTTTTAAAAGAACAAGGGAATTTGTGGCTCCTAAAATAGCCACTACAGCCCCGAAAATACAAAATCACTGTTACGTGGGAAAATGGTTATGAGGCCAGATTTAAACTCATCTCTGTCTAGAGCATTTCATGTCTGTATTGCTTATGTTGTTTGTCTACAATGTGTCTTGTCTCTTTTAATCACTGCAAATAAAGCAATATCGAAAACTTGGTAAGAATGCACCTTAGGGGAAGGGGTTTTGTGTTTCAAGGAAGAAAAAGAAAAGACCTCCTGCCCTTTGAATAAGATCCAGCTTTTTAAGTCTTAGCTGTGACTTTACCAGGGCAGGTTATAACAAACATTTCCCAATTGCTGGCCCTCTGCCTTCAATAGCTTTCTTAAAAGCTAAAGCTTGAACAGCATCTGCTTGACAGGAACCAGGTTCCTCTTGGCAGGGGAAAGATGACTACTTTGTATCTTCCGCTGCCTCAGATTCCTGTGGCCCCGATTCCTCCAGTCCTCATTCCCCCTAAATATGTTAAAAATCCATTATTGTGGATATTAAAGTAGCAATTTACTGTAAGCATATTTATGTGCTCTTTTTGTCTGGTTTTTCTTTTCATCATGTATAATCAGAATCCAGCATTAGTTTCTCACATCTTCCACAAGTGTCTCCAACAGAATTTTCACATCCCAGCTTATGTTAGATAGAAGTGAAATATTAAGGAAAACAGATTTAAGAAAAGCGTATATAATTTTTTTAAAGCACTGTTCTTGACCATTTAATTTATTGAAAGGAGATGCTGCTGTGGTTCTTGATTTAGCAGCAACCACTCTTTTGTTTACATAGTTATGGTTTTATTTGTTGTTTTGCTCTATACTGGAAACATAAATAAAGTTTTCTACATTATTTTCAGTCAAGGGTTGTGGTAATTTCTTTGTGTTTGTAGCAGTATGTACATTGTCTTTCTAGGATGTGTCTCCTCACCATGGAGAAAAAAGTGCTTTCGGTTCTTTTCAGCATGAGTGATAATGTTAGGGGTGAGTATGCCGAGGAGGAGTCACTGGGCGTAAAGAAGGTTGTAAATAAGATCCAAATAGCCACCAGGTGCTTCTTTCTCAAGTTCACAAAAGCAGTCCTCCGCCACTGAACTCCATCCTCTGAAACAACAAAGAGTAAATAGGTCAGTGGGATTGAGTACTGAAATAACTTCCTGAATCAAGTACTTAATACTTTAATCAAATTATTTTATCCTTAAAAAACAACAACTAGCCCTAGCCGGTTTGGCTCAGTGGTTAAAGCATCAGCCTGCAGACCAAAGGGTCCCAGGTTCGATTCCGGCCAAGGGGCATGTACCTCCATTGCAGGCTCAATCCCCAGCCCTGGTTGGGGTGCACGCAGAGGCAACCAATCAATGTGTTTCTCTCACATCAATGTTTCTCTCTCTCTCCCCCCTCCCTTCCACTCACTCTGAAAATCAGTGGAAAAAATATCCTCAGGTAAGGATTAAAAAAGAAATGAGCCCGGCCGGGCGTGGCTCAGCGGTTGAGCGTCGACCTAGGATCCAGGCGATCGGGGTTCGATTCCCGGTCAGGTCACATGCCCGGGTTGTGGGCTTGATCAATGACTCTCTCATCATTGATGTTTCCGTGTCTCTCTCTCCCTCTCCTTTCCTCTCTCTGAAATCAATAAAGATATATTTAAAAAAAAAAAAAAAGAAATGAGCTCTAATACCAACTCTAATCCCCCACTATCAAATGGATCAGCTATTTACTGTCCACTACAACTGACCCCAAAGTTAACTTTTCTTTTGCCTTACCTCAGGGGGTTCAATGAAGGCTAACCAGTCTGATGCATGTGTAGGCAATAGGCCCATGGACTGGCACTTATACACGGCCAATGCCAAACCCATGAGGTTCCCAATGAGATACACCAAACCCTGAAGGAACTTCTGGCTTGAACTTTCTAGCATCTTGAAAGCTGTTGGGGTAACAAAGTATGAAAACCAAAACAACTTTTTTTCCAATTATGAAACAGGCACATATTAAAATAATATAATACACATAGGTCCACAGTAAAATAGCAAATAGAACTATTAAAAGTGAACAAAACCCATGATAAGCAGTTTTCCCCTCTATGTCACCACCACTACCATCACTGCCCTGCACACCCTCCCCCTACTACTAGCCATGAGCCATGCAAAGATGTCTAATATGGGTTTTGCCTAAGAATTTGCCTCTAATTCTTAAAACTTTGGGGAGGATTACTATTTCAAGAATACTTACTGGCTGAAATGGCCATAAGTGCCTGAATGGGTCGCCAAGCCATCATACACACCATCATAGTAGGAAAGATGGAGATAGTATTGCCTGCCATATACATGATGAAGAGGTTCATGGGGATCTGTTTGAGGGGACCCAAGGCAATGTCCCAGCAGCGCTAAAACAAAGACACAATTTTATCCTCTGATCACTACCCTCAGTCCCACATTTACTGCATCACTGATGTTCAAGTCAAATGAGCACAATTCTCAATTTTGTGCTTCTGACTGAGCTGACACCTCAATTCTACCACCTCTGGCTTCCATGTCACCACAGGAAGCCTGCTCTTCTACTAAAGATAATGCATCCTCACTCTGTGTTATGTTCTCCCTATTGGTTTTTCATATGTCATTTCCTCCCACAATTTTAGCTAAAGAAAGGTTTTCCCTGCTTTTGTCCTTCTGCATCTACCGCTGTCCTATCTACAACTAAAGAAACAGATAAATCCACATAGTGGGAGATTAGCATACCTCAATCAGTAACTAATAGAACAGACAAATTAAGATATAAGAGATTTGAAAGACATTATTAACAAACTTAACACAACTGACATATATAAAGCACCCACCAAGGTAGGCTTCATTAAGAAGGTAACATTTGAGATAACAGAACAAGTCATAAAAGTAGCCAGGGGAAGAGTATTCCAGGGAGACGGAAGGACAAGTACAAAAAGCCTGAGATGGGAGCTTGCAGAATTCACATTCTTCTCAGACACACATGGGACATTTACAAAAACTGACCACTTGCTGAGCCATGAAGGAAGTGTCAATAGCTTTCAAAGAACTCAAATTATACAAAGCATGTTCTTTGATTACCATGCAATTAAGCTAGAAACCAATAACAAAAAGATAACCAGAAAATCTCTTAGGAGTTGGAATTAACAAATGTACTCTAAATAATTCACGAATCAAAGAAATTATAATGGAAAATATAAATATTTTTAACTGATCAAAATACATTTTAACACTTGGGGGACACAGCTAGAGCTCTGAGAAATTCATAGCCTTAAATGCAAATTAGGAGACTAAAAATAAAATAAGCATCTATTTCAGTAAGTTAGAAAAATAACAAATTAAACCCTAGGAACTGAAACGGAAGGAAATAAAAACGAGAGTAGTAATTAATGAAATTCGTTAAATCAAGCCAAAGGTAGGTTTTTTAAAGATTAATAACATGAATACTGGTGAACCTAATGAAGAAAAAAGGATGGAAGACAAGTATTCAACACTAGGAATGAAAAAGGGGCATCTCTATAGGTCTTGCAGATATTAAAGTGATCATATTATGAATTTTAGGAAATGGTTCAATTCCTAGAAAAAATACAGCTTATTTAAATGGCATAAGAAATTGGAAATATAAATAATCCTATAACTGTATAAGAAACTGAATCTGTAATTAAGCCCAGATGGTTTTCCTTGGCAAATTCTAAACATTTTAAGGACAAAAATAAACCGATTTTATACAAACTCAAGAGGATAAAAATGAACATTCTACAACTCATTATATGGGGCCTCATAAATACCAAAACCTGACAAGGACATGAGAAAAGTTTATAGACCACTACCAGTCATGAACCTAAATGCAAAAATCCTAAACAAAATATTAACAAAGCAAATCTAGCTATATAAAAATAATAATATACTACTATTCACTTGGGTTTATTCACATTAAATGAATAAGTGGCCATACTTGTAAACAGTTCCCTAATGTATCATTTACATGGAAGATCATTTGTCTGGAAGTTTAAATATCACATCGTTCATACAACAGGACTGTTCTATAATATCATAAATATTTTACGATAACCTACCTTTAAAATCAGGCCATTTTAATAATATTTTTACTATAAAATATTATATTTCAATTTGACTTCAAGACGAAAAATGATACCAAGAAAAAATTGATACTAGCTCTTTCATTTTCATGTGAAATATCACTGGAATTTCATAAAACAAAGATAATTTAGTATTGGACAATAGGAAGGCTGAGAGGAAAGAAAGTGCAGGCACTGTTATAGGCACTTGGGAGGCAAACTCCTGCTCTCATGGAGCTTACAAGAATAAATAGATAGGTAGTAAAATAAGTAAACTATATCATATGTATGAATGACAGTGAAATATAAAGTGGAAAAACAGGACAGGGAGGGCCACCAAGGTAGGCTTCATTAAGAAGGTAACATTTGAGATGACAGAGCAAATCATAAAGGTAGCTGGGGGAAGAGTATTCCAGGGAGACAGAAGAACAAGTACAAAAAGCCTGAGATGGGAGCTTGCCTGGCATATTTAAGGAGAAGCAAGGAGACCAATCTAACTAGACTGCAGTGAAAAAAGGGGAAAGTGTTAAGAGATGAAGTCAAAGATGTTACAAGGGGCTTAATCAATGTAGAGTTATGTAGAACATTATAAAGACTTTGGCTTTTACACTAAGTGAAATGAGCTACAGAAGGGTTTTTGAGTAGGAATGATCTGACTCATGTTTAAAAGGATCATACAGGCTGCTATGCTGGGAACAGACTACAGATGGCAAGGTGGAAGTAGTGAGACCAGTTAGAAGTCCACTGCAGAGAGGGACACAAGGAATCTTTTCAAGATGAAGAAAATGTTCTCTTTCAAGATGGTGGTGGTTTCGTGGTGATATACTACTATGAAAGCTCATCAGATTGTACTCTTTAAAAATCCGTGGTTCTCCACTGAGGGCAATTTGCCTCCCTGGAGATATTTGGTAATGCTGGAGACATTTTTGGTTGTTACAACTAGGGAAGGGCACTTTTGGCATCTAATAGATAAGAGGCCAGGGATGCTGTCAAACATCCTACAGCGCACAGTAGAGCCCCCATTACAACGAATTAATTATTCAGCCCAAAATGTCAATAGTGCTGAGGTTGAGAAACCATAATTTGAATCACTGCAGTATACTGTACATAAACTACAAAGGATTGATTTTTATTTTTTTTGGTCTATTGCAGACATCTGGATGAAGGATGGTAGTGGCTTAGACCAGGATGATAGGTGAAGGTAATAAGTGGTAGTAAGATTTTGAATCTATTTTGAAGGTAAAGCCAACAGAATATCCTGACAGATTGGTTGTATAGAGTAAGGAAATTAGAGTAGAAAAGGATGACTTCAACTGGAAGGCAACTGAAAAGAGATCATTTTCAACCTACTTTCTTATGCCTTATGTTCCAAACATCTTTTCTTTTTCCAATTCTTAAGCACTTTTGGAACTGATAGTTAAACTGTCAACATCTCAAGCAGTTGAGCTTCCAAACATTCATGATGAGGACCATCTACAGTAAGATATTCTGTGCTGTCTGGGAGAGAATTGTGGGTGTGTAGGTCAGGACTAGCCCAAAGACCACGGTGACATCTATACCTCTGTACCTTCTCCACCAGGATCCGGTCCGTCTCTTGCACGCTGGTATCTGGCACTTGCTTGTCCAAGTAACCGACTGGGTACAGCGAGTCTCCCTGGCCACCGCCCCGGTCACTTCGGCCCCTAAAGAACCAAACCAAGAAATGAAGGCTGCAGACTCCCACACTTCATATCGCACATTTCCTGTTCTACTACTCATAGGACTAAAGATCTTCAGAAGCACCTACCCAGATTAGATCGAGCCCTCTCCTGGGTTCGTCACACCCCTGCCTACTGGGAAGACTGAAATATGCATCCTTTGGGCACAAAGACCTCCACGGCAGAGAAGCCTCTAGCTCCCCAGGAGTCGTCTTTGTGCCACCCAACCAGTCCAAGTTCCATCCCTCTGGGGCAGTTCTGGGGGGAAGGCTCTTGGCCCAGGCTCCTCACCTGCTGCCTCCTCCAGGCCCGCTCAGCTCAATAGCCCACTTGAAGCGCCGGCCTCTGTTGGCCACCAGGCTCCCCTGGGCCGTCATGGCAAAGGATGCCAACCAAAGATGTGAAGCCAGTTACTCTGAGGCGGAGCGGAGCCTCAGGCCCACCGGCGTCTGCGACTTCAAGGTCCCGGTCTGCAAGCCCACTTCCGGCGCGCGAGTATATACGTCACTTCCGGAAATTGGCCGGCGGAGGAGCGCAGAGTAGGTGGAGGCGCCGGAAGTGCCGGGTGAGGCAAGCTGACAGGCCTTCAGTCTTCCTAAAGCCGCTCCCGCGCATTCCGTCCTTTTCGAAGAGGCGCGTTGTGTCCCTTACTCTGAGGTGCACTTCACGGGGTAGAGGGAAGGTTCGTACTGAGCCTGCTTTAGGCGCTGAAGCCTAGAAAAGCTGCTTCAGTGCCGACGCTCTCCCGGAAATTACAAGGTTCAGATCTCGCTTTAAATCCTGGCTTCATCACGGATTGCGTGACCTTGAGTTATTTAGTAGCTGCCGAGTACTGAATGCCCACTGTGTTCCAGGAGCTTTGTGTTTATTATTTCATTTAATTCTCACAGTGACGCTGCGAGGTGGGTAGTTGTATCCGGTTCTGCACAGAGGCTGGGAGGCAGTGTGGGCGCGGAAGGCCGTGGGCTCGAGGTTCCGGGGCCTCCTTTCGAATCCGGGCGTCTCGACTTAACTGGGCGACCTCGGGCAAGTTAAATTGTTTATGTTGTTGCAAACTCTTCATATGTAAAAGTTGGGTAATCTACTTACTTTCAAGGTTTGTTTGCGAGGTTAAATGGCGTGCTTGCCAGATATGCATGATGTGTTTTTTAATGCCATTAAATAATCTACAACGTTTATTTGTAGTGATTGTGTTTTTTGTATTCAGTTGTACACCTATATCATAACTTAACCTATTTTTGGATATTTGTTTTCTGTTTTATTTTTCCCTTTTATAACCCATGTTGCTGTGATCATCCTTGCACCTCTTTTCTTATTTCCTTAAATTTCTAGAACTGCAATTGGTAGATCAGAGTATGCACGTTTTAAAGGAGTTTTCATCCAAAACGCCCGCTAAGAAAATTGCATCTATTTACATTCCACCAGCTATAAAATTATAAAAATAATTTAATTGCCAGTTTGAAAACGGTACCATATTATTTTTAAATTTGTATTATCTGACTCCACATTATTTGACATGACTGGGGGTGGAGAGTAAGGGGGAAGGAGTGCTGTGACAATGGCTGGGAAGTAGGGTAGAAAAGAGCCTCTTTGGCCAACTAAAGAGCTTAGAGCCTTAAAGAGGATGGTCATATGGAGACGCTGAAGATTACCACCCCCGCTTTGTTTTCTGATTTTAGAAATATTATGTGTTCATAGAAGACCATGAACAAGGCAGAAATGAAAAAGGCTTTTCCCCTTCCAGTTGATTATACAATGTGCACCTATCTGATCACAGCTTGTAGATTGCTTTCCTTCTTTTGATTTTCCTGCCCTGATTCCAGTCTCTGGTGAACCTCTGAGATTCATCTAAAGCTTCACAGGGGCCTTGGCCCTATTAGGCATTCCTATCCCACCATTTTCTGCAGAATAGAACCTACCAAATTCCATTGTTTGTTGACATCTTCTAAGCCCTTGTCTTTGCCACCGACCCCACTGTACCCTAAATTCCTTGAGGGTAGAAACTATATGTTAATTATCTTTGATTACTCATCCTATTGCCTTGCTCATATAAAGTACTGAATAAATGTTTAGTAAATTAATTGAAAGTAAATGTAAGACAAAACTGTGAGTATACTATAATTACATTATATAAAATAAAGCATAAAAGTTAGAAGGGAGGGTGTACATAAAAAGTGTTATATATTGTATTCTTTTATTTTTAATCCTTACTCAAGGATATTTTTTCCATTGCTCTTCAGAGAGAGTGGAAGAGAGAGAAACATCAATTGGTGCAGGTGACCAAGCCTGCAACCGAGGTACGCACCCTTGGTCAGAATCAAACCCAGGACCCCTCTGTTCTTGGGGCCATGCTCTAACCACTGGGCTAAACTGGCTAGAGCTATATATTGTATTCTGGTAATGATTTTCGTGCAATTTGGCTTGATTTTCAGGCTATTCTTGTTATGTTTCTTTAGTAAGTTTTAAAGGAACACTTTAGAACATTGTTAGCCTCTTGAATCATATATTCCTTCCCTTTTGAAGTACTGCCCTATTTCTTTAAAAAAAATTTATAGCCTGAATCAAAGTTGCTTTGGCCTCAATAAAGTATTCCAGGTCTTTTATTCCTTAATCCTGGTAGTCTTCATAGTGTTATTTGTTAAAACATATTCCAAAGAACATGAAGATACTGGGACTGTGCTGAGGAAGAGCTCCAAGGTCAAATACTGCATATTATACTTTGTACATACACACCAGAGATTCTCAGTGCTATTAGTGTAACATTAAAATCACAAGAAATGATTCAGTAAGAATCTCCTTTAATTTTGTTTACACCTAAATAAGAACACACCCCCCCCTTTCTTTTCTTATCACATCTGTTAGTGTCCAATGGAATCAATATTTCATAGAACACAATGGGGGCAACTTGCTATATATTACAATTCAGGAGAAAGATGAAGGCACTCTCTGTAAAACTCTGCTTGTTTGTTTTTTTAAGATTATAAGAATATCATTAGAAATAATCCTTTATGGAAATGGAATTTTAACTTGGAACTGAACTTTTGAGGATTCCAATTATTGTACAGATTTTGTTTTGCAAGAAAAATGAATGAAAACCTAGATTCTAATCCTGACTCCAAATGAACTACCTGAGTCACTGAGTTTGGAACTCTCGTGGCTTTAATTTCTTCATCTATAAAATGAGGGACTTGTACTAGATAACTTCTGAGGCTACCTTCTAGTTCTAAAAATGTATTTTTTTTACACATTTTGCATGTTATGTCATACATTCATAGAAAAAAAGACTCAAATAATAAACACATAAAGGAGTAACAGGATTTCATATCACTTTTTTAAATTGTACTTTCCCATACTTTTCCTAGTTCTCTGCATTGTGCAGGTACAAATTTTGGATTTAGAAAAATGTAAATGTTTTTTTAAATGTAACCATGTGTGGTGATAGATGTTAACTAAATTTATTATGGTATATACATATATACACATACATGCACAGGGTGGGGCAAAAGTAGGTGTACAGTTGTATTTGAGACAGTTTATTCTTGTATTATTATTTATTATTATATTATTTTCCATATGAACAATTGTAAACCTACTTTTGCCTCACCCTGTATACATACATCAAATCATTAAGTTGTACACCTAAAACTAATTCAGTGTTACATGTCAATTATATCTTGATTAAAATTTTTTAAAGATAAAATTTTTAATGAGGTATCTTTGGTTAATAACATAAGTTTCAGTTGTACAATATTATAATTCAATATCTGTATACACTATCGTGTGCTCACCACCCAAAGTCTAGTTTTCATTTGTCACTATACATTTGACTCCCTTTACCCATTTCACCCTCTCTTCACCCCGGTTATGACACAACATGATTCTAAACCTAGAAGCTGTCCTGGATTCACTGGAGACACACTGGGAGCTCTTAAAAAATACTAATGCCTGGGCCACACCTCCAGTGATTCTAATTCATTTGCTTAATGTGGAACATGGACAATGGGAGTTTTGATAGCTCTCCAGGTGATTCTACTCAAGGACTGAGAACCACTGATTAGAGCACTTTGTTGCTTTAAAATAACAAGGTTTGAACTTACGCAAAGTAATTTAAGCAATCAGCTTTTGAGAGCCTCCTGTATGTGTCCCACTGTGCTAAACTTGAGTTAGAAAATAATGGGAATATTGAAATTGTAAAAATAAATATTAAACTTCGCTTACTTTGTGCTTTTGAGCAAATATGATTTTAATTAAACTGTTAGAAGGCACACCACGATTCCATAGGTCATACCAGTTGTCTCATTTTACTTTTATAATTTGTGCTACCTACAGTTTTTGTAATTGTTTTTGTACCTCACCTCCCCACAACCACTTCTTTTTAGGAGTCTAAGAAGCTGACTAGTTCTAATACTTCACAGCATTCTCTTCAGAGAAGTTGCCTTTGGATTGAAACTTGAACAAGGACATTTTCTTTTCAAATAACCCAATTTGCAAGTCTAGACCCTTCTAAAGGGGAAAAAAGGAGCTTTGATAGATATGTTTTAAGTCTATGCCATTTAACAATGTCTATAATAATTCTATTCGGCTATCCTCACTGGCCCAACCAGTTCCCCAGTGTGCCCTAAAAGCTCTTAAGCCTTTTGACAGCTTCAGTGAAATGGGCTTCCTTTGCAAATCCCAGTTATTTGTGTTATTTAACCTTACCATCATTATTGCCTTCTGAAAAGGACCACCCTACACTGTTTTATTCGTGATGCAATTTCTTTCATGTCAGCAATAGGGTCTTAACAAGAAGAAAATTTTCATCCATTTTGTCTGTTTGCATTTTCAAACCTCCTCAGTGAAAAAAATACTTTTTTTTTTGTAAGATCCTACCTTGATAGTTATTATTGGGTTTCTGAATTATTTCTATGTGGATTACAATTTTTTTCAATTTCTGGTTCATGGCTCTGCAGTGTCACATCACCCTATCAGCAGTCACATGAACTAGTATGGTGCTGGGAGAACACGTTGGTTAGTAATACCATTCTTCCTTCGCAATTAACTTTTTTTTCATTTTGGGAGGACTGTTGTGCAATTCACATTTTAACAAGTTCCCATTATAGCACTTTCCTCCAGCACTTGCTTAGGAAGCTGAGAGGGTTGCCATTCCCACAGATTCCATTAAAGGGTAAGAATGAACCACAGCATGAGTCATAATGATATATTACTGATGGCCTAACATGTTTCTTCAAGCCTGGTTACTCTGGATTCACTCTGGTAATTAATTTCAGCTATCTTGGAGGTGGTCTAAACTGTCTCTACATCAAGTATCTGAATGACCAATCAGGTTCTTTGTGGCATATTTTCTTGTGTGCCAATTTTAAAAATCCTCAATTGGTTCAAGATTGTTTTATAGCCTGGGCTTTTTTATGGAAGGAGGATTTTAATGGACTTAATGTTTGTGTCCTTCCAAAATTTGTGTTGAAGCCCTAACCGGCAATATGAAAGTATTTGGGGATGGTGCCTTTGGGAGGTACTTAGGGTTCCACGAGGTGATGAAGGTGGGGCTCTCATAATAGGATTTGTGTTCTTAAGCAAAGACACAAAAATTGTATTATCGTTTAACCACTACTCTATATACGTGTATTATTAATACATAATAATATTGAACATAAACTGTAATTGAAAAATAAAATTTAAAAGTTACTAAAAAATAAAAAAAATAAGAAAGACACAAGCTAGCTCTCTCACTCAGCCAGTGAGGACACACAGTGAGAAGGTGGCTGTCTTCAAGCCAGGAAGAGAGCTGTCACCGGGATCTGAATCAGCCAGAACCTGGGTCTTGGACTTTCCAGCCTCCAGAACTATAAGGAAATAAATTTCTGTTGTTAAAGCCACCAAGTCTGTGGTATTTTGTTACGGTCATCTGAGCAAACTAATATAAGGATGGAATTGTATTCAGAAGAATTGAAGGAGAACATAAAGTACTTTTTGGTACTTGAAAGACAAAGTCATACCTTAAAACATATACAAATGTAGAGTTGTTTAATTTGTAGGAGCTTATTTTGTAAATGGAAACATACTGAATACTGTCCACTGACTTGTTTTTTTCACTTAGTCTCTCTTGGATGTCTTCCATGCCTGTCACTCAGATCTACCTATTGTTTTATTTATTTATTTATTTATTTATTTATTTATTTATTTATTTATTTATTTATTTATTTATTTCCTCACCAGAGGATAAGTTTTTTTTACGGATTTTAAAAGGAAAGAGACAAACATTGATGTGAGAGAGAAACATCGATCTGTTGCCTCCCATTTGTTCCCCAAGTGGGGAGATCGAACCCCCAACCTGAGTATGTACCCTGACTAGGAATGGAACCTGCGACCATTCGGTACACAGACGACACTCCAACCAATTGAGCCACAGTGGCCAGGGTGTATGCCTCATTCTTTTAAAAGGCTACAGAGCACACATGGCATGGATACATGGTATTTTAGTTAACTTTCCCACAGATAGATATTTAGGTTGTTCCCATTTGTCACTACTACAGAAAATGTTACTGTGAACATCTCTGGGTAGCTTTTCAACACAGTTCTGTAGGAGTCATACAATTAGGATTGCTTACCACAGAGGTTATACAGTTACATTGTTGATAGTTTCAAACAGGCCCTCCATATGTGCTAATTTACATTTTTAAGCATTTGTGAACTAAATTATTTCTTGTAGTAAATTGAATAGTGTCTCCCAAAAATTCACACCCACCCAGAACCATGTGACCTTATTTGGAAATAGTGTCTTTGTGGAAGTAATTAGTTGAGATGGGGTGGATTATGGGGGTCCTAAATCCAATGATTGGTATCCACATAAGAAGAGGAAAGGATATATACACTCAGCAAAGAAGTCGGTGTGACAATGGCAGCAGAGATTGGAGGAATGCAGCCATAAACAACCACTGCCAAAGCCACCAGAAGCTAGGAAGAGGCAAGGAAGGAATCTTCCCTAGGGCCTGCAGAAAGAGAGCATGATCCTCCCAACACCTTGATTTTGGTCTTCTAGCCAACAGAGGTAAGAGACTGTTTCTGTTATTTTAAGCCACCCAGTTTCTGGTACTTTGTTACAGAATCCCTAGTAAAATAGGACACGTTTCTAAAAACAGGCTTCATACAAATGAATTAAGCTAACCAGGGTTAGTTAAGTGGGAAATAAGTAATAAAAACTGCCAAATCACATCCTAAACTTTCAAAAATTTGCACAAAAAGTTTCATTTCCTGCTCTGACCTGTTTGGCTCAGCAGTTAGAGCATCAACCTGCGGACCTAAGGATCTCCCGGTTGATTCCCAGTCAAGGGCATGTACCCAGGTTGCAGGCTCCATCCCCGGCGCACGTTTGCAGGAGGCAACCAATCAATGTCTCTCACATTGATGTCTCTCTCTGTCTCTGTCTGTCTGTCTCTCCCCCCCTCCTCCCTACCCTCCACTCTCCAAATATATACATATATATCTCCTCGGGTTAGGATTAAAAAGATAAAAGAGTTTCATTTTCTAATTGCTATGATGATTCCTTTAATAAAGTGATTTTTAAAAATAGTTTAATTACAAAAGAAGGACATTTATTGTTTAAAGTGGAAAATACAAATAAGTTAAAAAAAAAGTAATCAACAAATCCTGCAATGCCGATAAATATATATGTATATCCATAGACATTTTTAATTTTTTTTATTTTCTTAGTTCTTCCTTTTTTGTCAGTATAAAATATTTAAATATTTTAAAATTTATCTTTGTTCTTGAAAGTATTACAGATGTCCCCCTTTTTTTCCCCATTGACCCCCTCCTCCCTGCTCCCGCCCCCTCCCCAGGCCTTCACCACACTATTGCCTGTGTCCATGGGTTATGCATATATGATTTTGACTCTTCCAGATGTTTTTGATTTATATTTAGACTTATTTCGCATACTGTTTTATAACACACTATTTCATGAAGATCCATATTTTTATTTTTATAAAAAGCAAAAAAAAAGGATGGCTAAATTTTTCCTATTTTTTTTTAATGTCTCTTACAGCTCTGCCAGATGTTCAGGCTCTGTTCGTTTTATCCAGCCCTGGCTGTGATCATGAGGCTCCAACCCCACCCAATTTCCACCTTCCTCCCCACCCAGCCTGCAGCTGGAGCCACATCCCTTTTCCCAGGACCCAGGACTAGTCATGCTACTCTTTTTATCTTTTTTTTTTTTTTTTGAGAGAGAGAGACAGAGGGAGGGGTAGGGGAGAGAAAGAGAGACATCAATTTTTGTTGTTTCACTTATTTATGCATTCATTGGTTGATTCTTGTATGTGCCCTGACTGGATAAACCCGCAACCTTGGCATACCAGGACGATGCTCTAACCAACTGAGCTACCCTGCCAGGGCCTCCTACTCTTTTTAGATAAGAGTAATTATTTAGAATATGTGTGCTCTCCCTTCAGAGTTCAGGTAAGTTTGAGTAGCACTAGATAAATCTTTCTTTTAAATACTCACAATTAATGTTAGTATTTTAAAGGTTCTAAGAAGCACTACAGTAAAAAAATATTTGTTAATCCAGCCGTTACCAAACTTCTGTGGCCAAAGAAGACTTCCCCCGCCCTCTTTTTCTTTTTCCTTTTTTCCCCCCCAACCTATCAATATCTTGTAGAACTGGTGTTCTACAGAACACAGCTAATTTTGGGTAAGAACTCAAGCCAGTTTAGGTTCAGACTCAATTTTGTTATTACAAGAGTGGTTTTGCCTTGAAGTGGACCTAGTTGGTAATCTTCCTATGACTCCCATCTCTTAAGGCTGGGCACCTACTGTGTACCTTTTAATGTCCTTTGCCAAGGACATTATCCTGCTTTTAATCATTGTTGCCCTGCCCATTTCATTTCCTTCCTGTCTGCCCCTGCCCTTGAACACTTCACTAACTCTGTTAAGAGGCCCCAGGGGTATTGACCACCCGAAGCAGCTGCGTGATTAAACTTATTGCGTATGGTCATACCTTTCCGATACCCTGTACTCATTTCCAGGCCATCAGTTTCACAGTGAATCTGTCTCCGAAGCATTGCCCGCCCCCTCCGAGCTGGTCCTGAATTTTCCAGCTCAGGATAATTTTTCCTGAGGCAGCAGCCAACCATAATGTGTTTTCTATTTTGGGGGAAAAAGCACTGAACAAAAAAAGATAGGGGTGGGGGATGTTTTGCAGAGACATAATCGCTGTGCTAAGTACTAGTGTGGGGTTTTACATACTTTATCTTATTTTCCAACATCCCCATTGTGCAACTAAAGTAAAAATGGTGCAGAAAGGGTGCAAAGGCAGTGACCTAGGCTTCCAGTAGAGGCGAGCCTTGCTCCAGGCTAGTGTTCTTTCCACTCTAACATGCTGCCCTGTACCGCCTCCCGCTCGGTGCGTGTACCCTAATTGCAGGTAATCTTCTTGGGGGAGGGGGAAAATGTTCTCTGGGGATTCAGATTTGAAGACCTATAAATACCAGATATTGCTACCTGCTTCTCAGTTGTTGAGATGTAACAGAGAGCTGCATCAGAAACGAATTGTCTTAACAGGAGGACCCCCACCACCCACCAGTCCCCACCACTCCTACCTTCCACCTCCCAAAAAACTCTAAGCAAAGCTGCTACTTCTGTTGAAAAAGATACAGTATAATATATGGAATGGAAATCTGTCCATGATGTAGTATTTGTGAAATGGGAATAAAACTAAGATATGACAACATGTGTACTGTGAGCCCATTTTATATGTATAGTTGTATACACGTTTACAAATGCATAGAAAGATTCATCCACTTGTTAATAATAATCATCTTTTATAACGTGGGAGATGGTTGGGAAGAGATTAATTACAAGGAGGGCTTTACCTAGTACAATATATAGATTTCTGTATTGCTTTATTTTTGCTGTACAACCAGCATGTATTTTTTTATAATTAAAAAGATTAACATAGTTACATATTGGGGGGGGGGGGGGACTGCTGTTTCTGCCACCAAGGAGAGCCTGCTTTGACTCTCTAAAAATGTGTTTAAAAAAAAAAAGCATGAATCTCATGAACTAGCAGTGAGGTTTGCTCATTTTCATTGCTATTGCCTTATCTGAAGCATTTCTTCCTTCCTTCCTTCCACAGCACAGGAAGGTGGGAAAGGGAGGAGCAGAAAACAAGGGATCAGCTTCTCACTGGGACTGCCCAAATCAGCTGCCCAGAATTTCCCAAAGGCTCAGATGCTGAGCAGTGGATGTAGTTACCCATGGGATGGATGAGCTATTGCTGTCTTTAGATCTCCTCAAGCATTGGCCTCTATCAGCCCTGGCATCAGTCTGAGTTGATGAGAATGACATACACAGTAAATGCTATGGCTCCCTGAATCTTCAGCCTGAACTGTGACACTTTCATACCTAAGGTTCTTGCCATCAACCCTCCCTTCCTCCCACTAGCCGTCTTGCATCCTGGTGAGAGATGAATCCTTCTAAGTCTTGATTTAAGTCTGCCACTTTCCTGCTCAAAGCCTATGCCGTTTGTTTTTTAAGTTTCAACTGTCACGTTTATTATATGCATTTCTACAGACTGGCATGGATTGACCTACATAATATATATGATATTTATTATTAAAAAGGAGCTTACAAAATTATAAGTAGGATATTATCTCATTTCTGTTCATTAATATAGTTACATTTGCATAGTAAAATATCTCAGAAAATATATTTTCAAACAGAAACAGTGCTTACCCATGAATAATAGACTTTCAAGAGTTTCTAATAGTTTTTTTTTCCCCCCCAAATACCTTTACTTGATCATTTCAGATCTTTACAGCCTGTCAGGTGACTACATACCTTTTCAATCTTCACTCCTGCTACTCTCCAGGGCTCTTGCCATTCCAATCAAATCAGGATAGACAATGGTCCTGGTTTTACAGGAAAGGGACCTGCCCTGGACCAGGCTGTCCTGTATTGTGTGGCTTCTTGACTTCATGCAGAAAAGATTTCACAACACGCGTTCAGATGATTTTGAGAATACACTTATTAAAGCTGGGGACAGTGAAACAAGGGAGGGCCTAGGATAGAAGAAGCAATGGAGAGAGACTAGGCGGGCTCGCTTTGGCTCTCCAAAAATGTGATGAAAAGAAGTGAGCCAAAGCAGAGCTGCTGTCAGCTCACTGCAGAGCAGAGAAAAGGGGACCTTGGAGACAGGTTCAGGGGGTTAGCCTGGGACAAGCTGCTGCTGCCCATTGCTCCCCTGGTTGAAAATCTCATGGGGGTCCCTTATTGTTTAGGAGATGCACCCCTGTGGGGGAAAGGAAAGGCGTGGGCCTGCTCCAAGGAGAATGGGCCCTTGATCCTTTGTCTTGAGGGTTTTAAAGGCCAGGGGTTTAGGAGTGGTCTTAGGGGAGGATTCAATAGAATAGAATATTCATCAGCTTCTCCAGGTGTGCCCTTTCAGGGTTGTGGTCCCCACTGATTGGTCAGCACCAAGGTCATTAGTCATTGTAGCTGTTCCTGGCATCACCGGCCAGGTTTTGCTGCTTTTCTGGACCTAGAGCTGAAATACAACTGAGGCCTAGATGTTATCTCTAGGGAGGAAAAATCATGGGGGAAAGACCACCCTGGGGCAAGGTCTGGGCCAGTTTTGCCCGTTGCTAGGCACCAGAAGCTTTCTGCGCTGGTGACCTTCTGTATCTGGCTGTGAATTGCTCTGCCAGTTTGTTCAGCTATCTCTCTGTTTTCCCATTCCACTTGGTAAGGAATTTTCCTAGCTTCTTACTATCCTGCCTCACTGGATCTTACTTGGCACTCCCCCCCCCCCCCAATCTGGAACACCCTGCCTGTTGAAATCCTGTCTAGCATGTCAGGCCTAGCTCAAACCTTCCTCCGCAATCCCTCCCTAACTCTCTAAGAAATGCATGTGGGACTTTGCGTGAGTGTTTTCTCAGGTGAGTGTTTATGGTTAGGGTTACTCTGTACACTGTCCCTGAATGATGTCCTTAACCCTAAGAGACGGGGTGTGGGGCACAAAGACTAACTCAGCTGCCCTTCCGTCAGATGGAAGGAATGTTTAAGGCAGTGAGAAGGAAGGGATGAGGGAATGGCCCAGGGCTAAGCTCCCTCAGAGTCTGTCCACCGTGAGGGCGAGCAGTGAACCACTTTTCTGTGTACAAGGACTGGCGCAGGGATAATAAAAATGTTTGGTTTGCACTTTTTTATCTATCAAAAGATAAAAAACTTGGCTCTGGCTGGGTGGCTCAGTTGGTTGGAGCATCATCCCATGCACCAAAAGGTATCAGGTTTGATTCCCCATCAAGGCACATACCCTAGGTTTCAGGCTCAATCCCCAGTCAGGGTGGGTACAGGAGGCAACAGATGGATATCTCTCTCACATCAATCTTCTCTCTCTCTCAAATCAATAAAAAAAAACCAAAAAACACCATATCACCAGGTGAGGATTTAAAAAATAAATAGCCCTAGCCGGTTGCTCAGTAGTTAGAGCATCGGCCCACAGACTGAAGGGTCCCGGGTTCAATTCCAGCCAAAGGCATGTGCCTCAGTTGCAGGCTCAATCTCCGGCCCCAGTGGTTAGGGTGTGTGCTGGAGGCACATTGACATTTCTCTCTCCCCCCCCTTCCACTCTCTCTGAAAAGCAATGGAAAAAATATTCTCTGGTGAGGATTGAAATAAAATAATAAATATATAAATACATATATAACTTGACTGAGGTCCAAGGGGAAAAATTTTCAATTTCATTGACTGGAAGGTATCAATGAAGAAAACTGACCTGCATTTTCATCACTAAAATGCTATACATTTCATAAGTAGCAATATAAAGCCACTGCAAATTTTTTCACCTTTAAATTATGCTGACACTTGGCAGTCACCTGAGCTCTATGAGCGAGGGCCACTCTTCCACTGGTGAAAATCTCCAAACCTGAGCCTGAGGATGAACCTGCCTGAGACACTGTGCCCTAAGAAGCTCTAGAAATGAGAACATCAAGATTTTCCTCTGGCCTTCAGACCACCTGAGGTCTTATGTAGCGGAGATGCTGCTATGTTAACACAGCAGATTTCCTGAGTCGACTCAGAACGCCGTTATTTGTCCTACCTCACCATCCAGCATCCCTTGAGGGTAAGTACTGTCTTACACTTTTTTCACCTTCTTCTGGTGGGGGCCTAGTACAATGCCTTTTATATAGTGGGTCATCAAGAAATTCCTGTTTATGATGATGGTGATGAAGAAATAGCGTGAGAGAAAGTGACTTCACCCATGTGTGTTAAATTTCATTTTCTTTAAAACCGCACACCTACTTAGTGGAAGTCATACTCAAGGAATGTCCTAAGTTGCACACACGTAGAACCCAGGGCTCCTGCTTCCTTCACTCAGCCTGCTAGACTCTCTCAAGAGTCCCACCTGTTAACAGGTGTGGCCCCACACATAGGCATGTGCCTGCTTGTGCTTAGTATAATCTGGGAGTCACTCAAAGGCATTGTTTATGCAAAACATATCCTAAAAATATTTCTCCCATGGACCTAAGTTAGTGCCTGAAATTTTCACCATTGCTTAATTTTTTGCAGTAAGAACCCTGTTAGTAGGGAGGAAAAATACATTGTTATTTTCATCTAGTGATATCTTAGCTCTGATTAGCTTATCTGCCAGGCCACCCAGGGCTCTGAACTCCCACAGCATTTAGAATATATTCTTTTATCACTGCACTCACCACAGTGTATCAAAATGATCTCTATCCCTGTTTTCCCAAGCCACTGTGAGCTTCTCCAGGTTATCTCAAGCACCTGGTACAATGTCAGTGTGGCAAACAGTAGACCCTCAAAAATATAGTTGTACCAAACTTAACCAACCTGTTTCTTAGGCAAGCCCTGGAGAGTCCTGTAAGGAGTGCCTAAAAAAGGTGAATCAAAGGATGTAGAGTCTTGCAGTGAGGAAAGTTTCCATCAAAAGCACTACTTGAGCCCTTACCCTGTGGCTCAGCTGGTTAGAGCATTGTCCAGTACACCAAAAGGTTGAGGGTTTGATTCCTGGTCAGGGCACATACCTGGGTTTTGGGTTCGATCCCCAGTTGGGGAGCACAACCAATTAGTATTTCTTTCTCACATTAATGTTTTTCTCTCTCAAAAAAAAAACAAAAAAAAAAAACCAACAAAAAACCAACAAACATATCCTCAGGTAAGGATTTTTTAAAAGCACTACTTGATTGGCTTCTGCAAGGGGTGAGAGGCCCACCAAAGACAAACTTGCTCCTGTCACAATTTGGTTAACCTCGATCGGTGGCTTACCTTTGAAGATGGGTAGATTCTGCTTCCACTAACATAAAGAGAATTACCCTCAGTAATTAAAAGCATATCAGGGACAGATCCAAATTTAACGTCATACTTTACTGTACCCCATTCCAAAGAGACTAAGCCTGCTTCCTGGGGACAAGGTCTGCATCATGCATATTTCTTGCGTTCTTATGAGTATGACTCTAAGTCTGGCACATATTAGGAAATAAAAAATAACAATTACATAGTGCTTACCATGTGCCAGATACATTCCTCTAAGCATTTTATATGTATTAACTCATTTAATCCTCACAATAATGAGGCAGCTACTACTATTATCCCCCTTTTACAGATGAGGAAACCCAAGCGCACGGGAGTTTATATGACTTACCCAGCGTCACAGAACTCGAATCCATGCTTTTAAATACTTTGCCTGGTGCATTTAAAATGGGAGCGACTTAATCTCTCCCTGCACCATATTTTTATAGCAGATCGTTTGAACCTCGTGGTGCAACACTTAAGGGACGGTCGCCCCCACTAGGTTGTCATTAGCGCGGGGTCATTTTTTGACTTTTGTCATCCTCAGTTCCTTAGGGCGCATTCCTTACGGCGTAGCAGGAAGACTGTTGTGCGTACCTGTAGCCACCAGGGGGCACTGCGGCCACAGGTCCTCTTTCCCCCTCCCTCCTGCGCGGCCCGAGATGGGCGGAGCCAGCGTTGGGCGGAGCCTGAGAGACGCCCAAGGGGGCGCAATCCCGGCGGGCCCCGCGCGCGGCCGCTTTTGAATGGCCCTGAGTGGGGCTCGGCTCGGGAGCCCGGGGACTCCGTAGGTTTCGGGCGCAGCTCGTCAGCGCCGGGGCTGGACTGAGGCGCCGCGGTACCATGAGGCGCCGGTAAGTGACGCCGGGCCTGTGCGAGCCCCGCGCCCGCAGCCCTCTTGCCGGGACCGGACGTGTCCTCGGGCCTGGCCGCGCCCTGGGCCCACCTGCAGGCCCCGCGGGGGCCTCGGCTCGGCCGGCGGCGGGGCTGCCCGGGTCGGGGGCGGTGCGAGCCCGCGGCCCCCGGGGCGGCCCCTCTGCCCGGCCGCGGCTGGGAAGGTCGGGGCTGCGGCGCCGGGGGCGCGAGGGGGCGCGAGGGGTCCGGGCCCGGAGAGGCGCGGACGGAACCTGCTGTCACTTATCGTCGGGTGGAGCCGACGTCTGCGGCCCGCGGAGGGGGAAGCACGGAGCGCGCGGCGGGCTGGCGGGGGACGGGCTTTCCCGACGGCCGCCCGGGCCGGCCGCGGCGTTTCCTTATTTTCTGACGGCTTCTTGGTGCCCTGACAGATGAGCTTTTGTTTAGCTGGACAAAAACTTGACATAACTGCATAAGCATTGCTGATTACAACTTTAAAAACCTCATTGTGTACCCTGAAAAGTTGTTCAGTAACTACCGAGGCTTTTACTTCGCTCTTAAATTGGCTTAAATATGGAGATAACAAAGAGTTGATTTGTTTTCTCGTGGCTTGTAAAGTTCCGTGAAAACAGAGTTGTCTATGTCAGTTTCTTTGCAGAAAACAGAGTTGTCTATGTCAGTTTCTTTGCAGATTAATAAAAAACCAAACACCTGTAACAGAGATTCTGTAATTACCAGTTTAGCACCAGCAAAAATTCTGAGAAACTAGTCCACGTAATAGCTTAAACTTGTAAATAGCTTATCCTGCTTTTCTGTAAAACCAGCTCCAGGTTTGAATCAGAACTGTAGACATTGGCGCTTTTTACTTGGCTAATAACTAAAAGTGTAATTAATAGTAACAGTGGTTACTATTTATTTTGGCTTTCTATAGGCAAGCACTGTTTTGAGAGCTTTGCTTTGGGACAGATACTATTATCCCCGTTTGACAAGGAGGAAACCGAGGCACAAAGAAGTTAAGTAACCTGTGCAAGGTTACACAGCTAATAATAGTTGGGACCCAAGCCGGTTGGCTTCAAGCTTCTAACTCTCTAGGCTACGCTATTGCCTTCTCTGTGGCTTTTTTTCCAGTTCACAAAGTGCTTTCATTTCGTTTACCTCTTTCAACCTGGGATGTAATAGACATATGTGTAAGGTGTGTTTGTGTACACGTATATTCACACACTATAAAATCAACTTGTCTGCTCTTGTTGACCATACTTAAGTGTTGTGTACTGAGCAAAAAAAAAAAAAAAGCCATTGGGTATTTTAAGATACGTGGAGTTCATAAAGTTCATGTTTGTGTTGTAGTTAATAGTTTTAATTCCTTTGTTTCATTTCCTGAAAGTGTAGAGAACAGTTGAAAACCTACGTGTTCCCAAAAATTTTAAAGGGGAAAAAAAACGCAAAACCTAAGTGTTTCTGAAAATATGCCGTTGTATGTTAATGTTTCATTCTGAAAAATTATTGATGAACAGCAGAGCATTTAAATTCATTCATCAGTTATCAAGCGTTTGATTGCTTCTGTGCCCAGCACAGTTGTTAGCCCAGTGGCTATACGACAGAAATGTGTCTGAGCAAAAAGCCTGAGGGAGGTTAGTCTAGTTTGGGATATGAGATTAACAACAAACAAATATATATGTGTATTATGATACTCTTTATTAGTGTAGTGGACGTATACTGAACTGAACTAATTAGTAAAGCTTCTGCAGAGAACTGACAATTGAAGGATGGATATAAGCCATTGAATAGAAAAGTACGAATGGGAATTTTAGTGAGGAAACTCTGTTCAAAGACTTGGAATTGAGAATGAAAGTTATTTTTCTAGGAACAGTAAGTAAGTCTGGTCTATTTGGAAAGTTCCTGTTGAGAAAAAGAAGATGTGGGCAAGACTATGAGGAATGTTGTGTAAGACATATGTCAAAGAAGTTTAGGCTTGAGGTATATATATATGGATATGAGCAGAGATGATTTTGGAAGTTTTAAAACTTTTCAATGTATGGTTCTCAATGGGGACAATCCCCTCCCCCACCCCAGACATTTGGCAGTGTCACAGGATGGGGCAATGGGAGGTGCTACTGACATCCAGTGGATAGAGGCCAGGAGTGCTACTAAACATCCTACAATAGGATAGCCCCTTCATAAGAAGTGATTACCCCGAGCGTCAGTGGTCCTGAGATTGAGAAACGCTGTTCTAAGTTGGTTGTTTTTATGGCCAGCTCTGCTTCCATGTGTTGTAGATAAGTATGAACAAGGAATTTTAGGAGCATGTGTATGAGCAGTATTAAGTTGGGTAGGCGCTGGCTCTGAGACCTCAAGAGGAAAGAAGACTGTTGTTGTTCAAGTCCTGGGGAAGGGAGAGACTGGAGGAAATAGGATAAGAATGGACAAATAGTGGTAAAATGAGAGTTTTTTAAATAACATTTTTTCTAAGTGTGAAAATAATGCATGTTTATGGTAGGAAATGCAGAGAAAGTGTGAAAAAACAAAACACAGTTATAAACTCCCCCCAAAAGAAAGAACAACTGTTAATACTTTCATGTAGCGTGGTTCCTTTCAGATCTTGTTTTATGCTGATAAATATTTTCCTTTTTATAAAACTAGGATTATACATTTTTCTCCCTATGGCGGTTGAGTGTTTTGTTTTATTTTGTTTTGACTCAGCATAGCATGAATTTTTCTCATGTTTCATTTTTTGAAAAATGTTCTTTTTCACGGTCAGTCTTTGTTTTTTGTATGTATCCTTTTGAAATTGGGAATTTTGCTTTGTATTCACAGGAGACATTTTGGAAGGAAGAAATTTAGAATATGGTGACTGATTAACTATACAAAACAGTGGGGGTAAAAGTCTACGGTATCTCCAAAGTTTTAAATCTGGGAAGCTAAAAGAATGGTGGAGCTACTGAAATAAATTGGCACTCTCGTAATAGTTTTCATTTTAGGTATGTAAACTGACATTCACAGAGACTCATAATGACATTTTAATGAGGACCCTTGATGCCTATCACCTCACATCCTTTCTAAAACTCCTATAATTAATCTTCCTTTGATTTTCTTTTTTTCCTTTTTTTTAGTTTTTATTTTTTGTACTAAGCTTATTTTTCAGTTCTTTCTTAGCAAGTCTTCCCTTTTCCCCGTCTTGGAAAGGTTTTTAGAAATGTATTTTCGATTAGAATCCTAAATAAGGCTCAAGTTTGTTTGTGTTGAATTTTACTTTGGGAGAGGTTAGAGGACTAGTTTGGGATTTTAAAATGTATAGATTGCTACAGTTTATAATCAAGAGGTGAGTATAACTGTTTGAGGGGAGGAGGAATTATCTTTAAAAATGCTTGCCCAGTGATGGGATGCCTCATAACATCACACCAGTAAATATTACATTGCTATTTTATCAGTCAGTATACTTGTTCATCTATGTCAGTAAATTTGGTGCTCTCTGGAAAATGTATTTAGGAAAGTAAATTAAAAAAGACACCTTAAACCTAATAAATATTGTACTTTTACTGGAAGCATGCACTTTTCAAAGTGAATAGGATATAATTTCATTGTTGGATTAAAATTCTGTTTTCTACTTTGTGCTCATCTCCAAGTATCTTCTAATAGCTAATATCCATTAACTTTGGGGAAATTTTATATTTTCTTTTTTGTTCTTGTAACACAATGAGAGAAATGGGGGAGAGAATGAATAGTAAGGTTTCTGTTTTCAATATATTAACTTCAGGAGTGGATGACTGTTAGTCATGTGGAGATGACTTGTGGACATTTGGAGAAATGAGTCCAGAATTTGGGGGAAACATTGAGATGAGCTGTTATGTGTTTTTTGTGTGTTTGTTTTTTAATGAATATGTTAGTTTGATTACATTTAAGTCTTGGACCTGGGAGTCATTACACCTCCTTAAGGCAGTGTTTGACTCCTCTGCTGGAGAAGAGACTATTCCTTAAGAGAAGGGGTCATTTCCAGACTTCAGTATGTATTCTGATTTCAGCCCAGGAGATAAAGTGGTAGCAAACCGCTGTAACTGATAGGGATGTGCAGTAATCCTCAATTTAAGAATTGGAGTATGAAGAAGATTAAGAACTTTGTTATAAAAGGACTCTAGCATCCTCTTTTGTTAATTTCTTTAATTCTCAAAGGGCAGTCTACCGTTATTTCAAGGTCTTAGGGTATACTTCACATACTGACCAGGTACTGCAAAAATTAAGCACAAGTGTTAATAGATTGTTAATAGATTAGTCCCAAATCGTGAGGATAGAATGTTAAAATTAGTTTATATTAACTGTCTTTTTGAGAGTTGTATATCTTATTGGTTTATCCTTTCATATATAGTCTCTCTGTCTCGAAAGCATCAGAAATACCTTTAGTAACCAAACAAGGAGTCAAAAAGGATCCTTAAGGTGACATTGTTTTGTATGTGTATCTATATATATATTTCCACTTATGAGTTTAAGAAAACAATTAGAAAGGGTTAGAGTATTTTTCTTCCCTGTGAATATTTCCAGAAAAATACTGGAATGGTCTAACAGGGAGAGTAAGGGATATTTACCAAAACATGCTAATAAAATAATCATCTACTTGGCTTAAGAAACTCCAAGTCTTCCCAAAGATTCAGATGTTTATGTAGCCATTTAAGAAGAAATGTATAGTATACTATTAATACATTTTACTTTCATTGAAATGTAATACTTGCATTTAAATTCGAAATTTAAAAAGTCCAAAAGGACTTTTATCTCATCCCCCAGTCACACATGTTCTCTCTAGAAGTGACATTTTTCCCCAGTTTCTTGAGTATCCTTCCAAAGATATTCAGTGAATATACAAGCAATTGCCCGTGTACACATTTTGTTTTTACCTAAGTGGTAGCATACTGTTCTCCTGTTTCCCCCACCCCCTACCAGTATAAGGCATAAAGTCACTGCAGTAATTAAGTCTGTTGGTCCAAAGTACTGATAAAGGTGTTGATAAAAAACCACCTAGCTTCAGAATTTAGCTAACTTTGTTTTCCTATTATTAATCTCAGTTCCTTAATGTAGTATGCTGAGTGGCCTAGTTATCAAAACTGAGGAAGAGGTGGTGGGAATGGTAATTCCCCATTAGCATCAATTGTGTAATTTCTATTTCAGGTGACTTGGTTATAAGAAAGTTAGAATTCAGTTTGGCCTAATTGATTGTAATGATGTGTCATCATGTCGTACCCACTGAGTCTCCAGAAATCTGTATTTTCATGCTTGACTTGCCTTCCTGAATTTGACATCATTTCGCAGGCCAGCCTCCCATGGGAAACTGAATTAAGAGAACGTGGTGTGATGAGTATCATTCTGCCAATAAAAACAGTCAGGGTTTATTTTAGACACTAGGGGTTTGAGTTGTTCTGGACATCGAATTGATCAGATTAAGGGGACCTAGTTTTATAATTTGAATATTTAATGATTATCAAGTTCCAATAACTTGGTAAATTCATTTCCTCAATAGGAATAAATGTAGCATGTGTAGGAGACATCCAGGTAACCTGACGGGACACCCTTTCCGTGGACAGTGCATGAATAAGCACTGCCTGGGTTTGTTTCTGCTTCTCTTTTCCTTCTCAGTGTTGTCCACCCCCTTCCCCTAGTCCATGCCCTATCTGACACATTCTTTCAAAATGTTAATTTAAAGTTAGATTAGAACCTAGCACAAAACTAAACAAGTTAACAGAATGTATCATTATTCTAGCAGTGTAATAATGTCTCTTATAGCTTATAAAAAGCACAATTAACAACCATTCCCTTTGTCACTTTTAGAGTACAAGTGTTCACTGCCTTTGTAACTCCCCTCCCCACCCCTTGCTCAAATATACCTGAGAAAGAGATGTCGCACTTAGGGAATCATGTAATCTTTTGAGTCTGGCTTTCACATTAAAGGGTTTTTTTGTTTGTTTTGAGTTTTTATAATAAGTTATCTCTACAATGGGTCGCATGATTGTTTAACCCAGCATTTGTTTGAACACTCTTATAATAGTTACGGAAATTAATTTTAAACATTGATTAAAATAAAGTGAAACACTGAGAATCACTTGGCAGTCCTGCTCTACTACAAGCTGTTACTCTTGTAAAATGATTCTTTATAAATATCTTTACTTTAAACCACTCTTCTACTTCATAGTTGAACTCAGAGAGCAATTTTTCTTCCTCAGCTCTTTAGATAAGTCATCAGGGATATCGTCATGCTTAACATATTGTATTATAATTGCTTGTTTTTTTTTCTTTCATTGTAAACCTTGTGGTGATGATGAGAATTTTATAACAGGAAAGGGAAGTTTAAGAGTATGGGCAGAAATGAGGCAGGAAAATACAAGTCGCTATGATATAGTTATATATAATATACCAAGAATTCTTCTACCTTCAAGTGATTCATGTCACTGCATTTTATAATTTTACAATTATTTTGTGTTTCTTTATATAAGAATTTGTGTGTTTTGAGGCTTAAGAAACTATATCCTATTAATGTATTGTTTTCTTATGTTAAAAAAGAAACTTAATTCTTTTATTTAAAATGTAAGTTTTTTACTGTAGAAAGTTAAAACAGAAAAATAAATGATTCAACTGTAATAACACTTTTTAGAAAGAACTTTTATGCTTTGTTCACCCCGCACCCCATTCTACATATATACTTACAGAAGAAACACAATAAATTTAGGAACTGGTAGTAAAATTTGCTGACATCACAAATCATGTTTTTTACACCAAAGGCACTTGCTTCATTAGTGATATTTATGTATAACTTAATAATACCTAACATTTACAGAGTGATTAACCCAGACATTGTGGTAAGTAGATTATTTTATTTCTCAAAACACTACTCTGAAAATAGGAACTTAAGTAACTTGCCTAAGATCACATAACTAGTAAATGGTTAAAGCAGGACTCAAACCTAGGAGGTCTAACTTTAGGACTTGTTTCCCATTACAACATACTGCTTAGTCCTTTCAGTTTAATCATGTAAGAAAAGTACAATTTCATGGTAAATCTTTCAGCGGAAAACTAAAATATGATATTGTTTATTGTCTGTCAAATTTTTGAAGTTAAAAATTGATAATATAAAATCTTCTGTTATTAAGGGTGTTGATAGTGGTCATTCTCTGTTTCTGTTGGCAGAAGTCCTGATGTGGAGGGCAACTGTCCGTCTCTGCCACATTTTCCAAGCTTATGTTGTTACCAATATAGTAAATAAACAATTTAAAACAGGAGTTTAAAAGCATTTTCTTTATAAAAACTAATTGGAATGCCTTGGATAGACTGGATAAAGGCAAGTGACACAAAAACGTCCTATCAAATTTGGTGTAGGTTAGAAAGCTAAAGATAGCCTGGCCAGGCTTGGCTCAGCGGTTCAGCATCTACCTGGGATCCCATGAGATCGAGGTTCAATTCCTGGTCAGGGCACGTTGTCTGGGTTGCGGGCTCAATCCCCACTCGGGGGCGTTCAGGAGGCAGCTGATCAATGACTCTCTCATCAATGATGTTTCTGTGTCTCTCTCTCTCCCTCCCCCTTCCTCTGTCTGAAATCAATAAAGATATTTTTTTTAAAAAGAAAGCTAAAGATAAATGAAGTAAAACTATAACCATTTAGGATTTTGCACTGATAATGCTTTGTGAGTACCATTAAGTTCTTGAGCCACTGTAAAGAAACCCAAAGTAGAAATAGATGATGCATGTGCATGATTTTTAGATTTTAAATGAAAATGTATTCACTAGAGTGGCTAAAATTAAAATATTAATAACACCAATGATAAGACTGTGGAGCAACTGAACTTTCATATGTTGCTAATGAGAATGTAAAATGATACAATCACATGGGAAAGCAGCTTAAGTTATACATTTAAAATTGGTGAGCTCTATGTTGTTTATACCTTAATAAACCTGAATTTTAAAAATAAAAAAAGGACATCACAAGAAATCATTGACAATGGCTAATAATATATATTTTTTAAATATATCTTTATTGATTTCAGAGAGAGGAAGGGAGAGGGAGAGAGAGAGTTGAAACATCAGTGATGAGAGAGTCATCATTGATTGGCTGCCTCTTGCATGTCCCTGACCAGGAATGGAACTGCGATCTTCTGGATCCTAGGTCAATGCTTAACCACTGAGCCACTCCCGGCCAGGCCTAATAATAATTCTTTACACTCATACACTGTTGATGGGAATGCACAGTGATATGACAACTTTTAAAAGTTTGTAAATTTTCACCTGGCCGGAGTGGCTCAGTTGGCTGAGTCCATCCTGTGCACCAAAAAGTTTGCTGGATTGAGTCCTCGTCAGGGCACATACCTGGGTTGTGGGTTTGATCCCTGTTCAGGACATGTACAGAAGGCAACTGATTGATGTTTCTCTCTCTCTCCCTCCCTCTCTCCCTTCCCCCCCCCCCCAAGCATGTCCTCAGGTGAGGATTTTTAAAAAAAAGTTTGTCAATTTTCTTAAAAAGTTAAACATACACCTACTATATGGCCCAGCCATTCCACTCCTAGGTATTTACCCAAGAGAAATTAAATTTGTTCATGCGAAGATTTGTACATAACTATTCATAGCAGCTTTATTGGTAATTGCCCAAACTGGAAACAATCCAAATGTCTATCAGTAGGTGAATGGATAAACAAATTGTGGTATATCCACACAATAGGATAGTGTTCTGCAACAAAAAGGAGTGGACTGTTGATACATGTAACAGCATGGATGATCCTTAAAATAATTATGTTGAGTGAAGGAAACTATTACTCCCCCCCAAAAAGAGAGTATATACTACATGATTCTGTTAATATAAAATTTTAGAAAATGCAAACTATTCTATAGAGACAGAAAGTAGATCAAATGGTTGGTGAGGATTTAAAAGGGGCATAGGAAATTTTTGGAGATGATAGGTGGTTTCACTACCTTGATTATGGTAATGGTTTAATGAGTGTATATGTAAGTATGCTTTAAATGTGTACAGTTTATTATATACAGTTTAACTTTAAAGTTGTAAACAACTCCTTAATCACATAGCCAGCCAGTATTTAAACTTCCCTGATTCTTACACTTTTTAACAGTTTTTAAAAAACTAACCACATTAAAGCTTTCACAAAAAGAAAAAGGGGAAAAGGTAGGGACTTCTGAACTCACTGTACCTTTTACGACAGCATGAATGGACCTGGAGAATATTTATGCTAAGTGAAATAAGTGGAATCTAATGAGCAAAATAAACTAACAAACAAAATAGAAACAGACTCATAGATATAGAGAATAGACTGACAGCTGTCAGAGGGGAGGGGAGTTGGGTGACTGGGTGAAAAGGGTGAAGGAATTAAGAAAAATCAGCAACTCAGACAAAGACCATAGTATGATGATTGCCAGAGGGAAAGGGGGGTTGGGGAGGTAGAAGAGGTTGAAGTGTGGATACATGATGACAGAAAGATACTTTACTTTGGATGGTGAACACACAATAGAATCTGTAGATGATGTACACCTGAAACCTATATAATTTTATGAACCAGTGTCACTCCGATAAATTCAATAAAAATAAAAATAAAAAAATTATTGTCAGCAATATTTTTTATTCTTTTGGAGGCAGGGTAAAAGCAAACATTTTATAGATGAAGAAGATGAGGCTCAGCTGTTTCCAAGGTCACAAAGCTAGTTAAGTAGGAAAGGTGGAAATTTGAACATGGGTCTGTTTGACCTAATCTTTTAGCTACACCAACCGTTAAGGTTGGATGAGTCTTTAAGTTTTCACCCAGGTAGTGAGTTGTGAAACCTACTGCATAGTGAGCAGAAAGCTTTCCAGAGAGCTGGGAGAGGCATAGGGAGCATAAAGGTTAAGCTTTAAATGTCCACTGGCCTCCAAGTGAGAGGACTCACCCCACTTCATTGCACACAGAGGGCATGAGGGCATCTACCATCCTCAGGGCCACACTGAGCCCCATGATTGAGCAGAACAAAGAGAAAGCCAGAAGGGCTGCCTTAATAATCACCAGTCAAAATGTAAATATTCCAGACGCTTTGAGGAAAGTTTGTGGAACTTTCAGTACTGAAAGGTAGACCAATTTCCTGGAGAAAAGAAGAATGGAGCCATGTTCTGTCAAGTGAGTGGCTGAGTGTCCAAGGAGTCTGGTGAAAAGCCATGAATGACATGTGCTCTGCACTTGTTTTTTAAAGTCAGGTTATTGATATACATTTACATGAGTCTTGACATACATACAGTTTTGTGATCCCTACCACAGTCAAGATATAGAACGTGTTTCTCACCACAGAAAGTTGCCGCTCATCCCTTTGTAGTCAACTCCTACCTTCCCTCCAGACTCTGGCAATGATTGATATTTTTCTTTCCCTATAATTTTGCCTTTTCTAGAATGTCATAAAAATGAAGTTGTATAGTATTTAGCCTTTTGAGTCTGGCTTCTCTCATTCAGAATAGTGCGTTTGAGACTTATTCTCATATTGTCTGTGTATTAGTAATTCATTTCTCTTTACTGCTGAGTAATTGATAATTTTTATAGAAAAAAATATTTTAAAATCAATGTAGGAAAGTAAACATTTTAAATGAGCTGTGATGACCAGACATCTCAATTTGCTTGGAACAAACCTAGTTTATGCCTATTGACCCAGCATAATTTTTAATATTCTCTCCTTTCACTCTCAAATGTGTCCTGGTTTGGATGATAGATTATACAGTTGCTATAAACTGACAAGATATAATTATAGTTTACTTGCTCTACAGTGTTGTCAAATTTGCCTTCCAAAATGCCAGAATTATATATATTTATATTTTATATAAATATTATGAGTGATAATAGCAATAATAACTTACATGTACTCTTTTTTTTTTTAAATCTGCATCTGAGGATATTTTTTTTCCATTGCTTTTCAGAGAGAGTGGAAGGGAGGTGAGAGAGAGAAAGAGAGAGAGAGAGAAACATTGATGTGAGAGAGAGAGACATTGATTGGTGGCCACCCATGTTTGCCCCGACTGGGGCTAGGGATTGAGCCTGCAATCGAGGTTCATGACCTTGGTCAGAATCCAGTCCAGGACCCTTCAGTCTGCAGGCTGACACCAAACCAGCTAGGGCTATAATCTCATTTTGATCTTTATAACCATATTTTCATTTTGCATTTAAAATAACAGATTCAGGATAGAATAAAGGACCTGCCAAAAGTAATGAGCTAGAAAATGTTAAAACCTGTATTATCTATCTACACATTTACCCTTAATCTCCCATCTTAGTTGAGAGGCAGGCAGTCTAGTATATTGGTGGAGAGTAGAGGCGATGGTGACAGAATGCCTGGGTTCCAGTCCTGGTTCACCTTTCTTGCTGTTTGACCTTGAGCAAATTATGTAATCTTTCTGTGCCTCAGTTTCCTCACCTATAAAAGGGGCATAATATGATCATAATGTGATAATGCCAATGGTGAGCATATTGTAAGCTTTTGATAAAGGCTAACTATTATTTTTAATATTATGGATTAAAACCACTGCAATGGAATCACCCTCCCTCAACAAAAAACTTCCTGTCCTCTCCATATAAAAAAATAATAGGGGATGTTTTGTTCTTTTTCCCTTCTAATTAAACAAATTTATTAATTTCTAACTGTAAGGTACCTGATTATGAAGGTTTTCTACATTTAGATAAATAGTTTAGTCTTGGTGTAGTAAATCAATTCCACAAACTATGTTCCTTGGAACATCTGTTATCTTTCAAATTTTATGTATATCTGGCAGAATGAAAAAAGAAGTAGAATGATGGCTAAATGTGGGACTCCCGAGTTAAATGAAAGTATGCAGCCTTCTCAGAGCCTTTTTAATGTATTAATTTTCAAGAAATAGTTTAGCCCTGGCTGGGTAGTTCAGTTGGTTGGAGCGTCATCCCAATATGTCAAGGTTGTGGATTCCATCCCTGGTCAGTGTACATACAAGAATCGACCAATGAATGCATAAATGAGTGGAACAACAAATTGATATTTCTCTCTCTCTAAAAAAAATAAAAGAAAGTTTAACGTGCAGCATATTCAAACTTATTTGAACAGATTAAAACATCTATTAAAATCTATCTAGATACTCTAAACATAATTTGGAAAATTAAGTAGGAAACTTGGAGATTTGAGGTTTTTGCCATGAACACTAAAGGGAGTGATTATAAAGGATGATTTCTAGGGACCAGGAACAGGATGGTGGCAGGAAAAATTGAATAGTTCTAACAGTACTTTAGGCTTGAAGTGATGAAACTGAAGATCTAACAGTGAAAAGGGGAAGGTCAGAATGGATCCAGGAAATATTCTGAAGGAAGAGTCAAGAAGACTTAGTGATTGGCTGGAAGGAAGGAGAGAGGAGTCAAATTATCTCTCAGGTTTCTAGTCTGAGAGAAATTTGATGCCAGTAAATTAAAATGTAGCTAGGAAGGGCAGCTAGTTGGTTTGACATTGGGAGAAGCAGAAGAGGTTTGTTTTAGATGTGTTGACTTGGACCTAGCAATGACAGGTCAGGAAGTGGAATACATAGAAGAGAGACTAGGTCTAGAGCAATGACTGAAGCCATGAAAGAATATTTTTCCAATTCCAGTTTAGAGAGAAAAGAGCTATTGAAGGTGAAGGAACCAAAAGGGAGTAAGGGAACAAGGAAAATCAAGATAGTGCTGTGTCATGTGAACAAAAACATGGAGGGGTGGAATTGAAGTGATAAAAATTCTAAATGGTGATGAAGAATGAGCAGTCTTTAGAGTTGGCTTGGCTGACCTTGATGAGCATCATCAGTGCTATAAAGGCTCCCTTACAGCTTCAAGTGACCTTGAAGATGCAATTTTTTCAGATGAGAGGGCAAAATAAAAGCAAGGTTGTAAAGGGTTAAAGAGAAAATGGAAACTAGAAAGCATTCATTGTAGAAATTTGGCAGGAAAGAGAAGAAGAGAAAGAGTATAGGAGTTGATAGAGGAAACCTGAGTACGTTTGAAAGCAGAAGGGGAGGAATCAGTTCAAAGGGAGAAATCGAAGATATAAAAGTGTATGTGGGAGCTAAGTCCTAGATGGGATGAGAAGGCAAGAATTGAGAAAATTGGATGGAGTAGCCCTAATTTTGGAAAAGTTAAAATAGATTCTTCCTATAAAATGGTACTCCTATGTGTTGGCATTTACACCTTTTTCACTTTTTTACTATAAGGGAATTAAATAATTAAGCTTCTTTTTATAAGATAATGACCTTATTACATTAAAATATTTACTTCTTCAGATTATGAAAATAATTCATGTTCATTGTAGAAAATAGAGAAACCTGTAAGTGAAGGAAAAAATCACCTGTAACTCCACCAGCAATAAATAACTTCTGTTAATGTCTTGATAGAGCCTTTTTGAATGGATTGATTTTATATGTATATTTTAAAACCAGGATTATACTATATATTCCATTTTCTGTCCTGCTTTTTAAGATACTGTTATTTTGGAACCTTCTTCCCCTTTGCGTAGTACTTTGTAAAAACTGATCCCATTTGGATCAACCTTGGCATTCTCAGTTCTCTTTTTATCTCCTTGTTTTTTAACCTAATCCAAATTCCATCATTAAATATAAGTGCTACAATGACCAAAGCAGTTATTGAGAATATAGTAGCTGAATTTAGGAGGAAGGAATCAGTATCCCCAGGCTTTAAAGATTGTCCCAGAATATCTTATTTTTACCTTCTGTTCCTCTCCCCTTCACTGAAAGTCTTGAAGAAAAAAGTCCATATTCATCCTTTCCTTTCATTTTTTGTGTGGCAGCTGCCTCATAGAGAAACCAATGATTTGTCTTTAAGCCCTGTAAATTCCCTGTGGGGCCTTAGAAGAGAGAAAAAAAGGTTATCCTTATAGAGGGAGGCATGGATGGGAGGTAGTTCATAGATTATGTTCATCTGTCCCTCCTTCGACATCTCAGAAAAATAGTACTCTTATTTGGCTATTCAGAAATGAAAGTGTTGACTCTAGTTGGGAATTAATTGGATTCAATTAATGAAAACAAAGATGTGGTAGAATGACATGGACACTAACTAACTGGCTTGAAGTGAGGAGACTGGAAATCTGACAGTGGAAAAGGGAAGGTCAGAATGGATCCAGGAAATACTCTGAAGGAAGATTCAAGAAGACTTAGTGATTGGTTGGAAGGAGAGAGGAGTCAAATTAACTCCCAGGTTTACTTGATCTCTCTGAGTTAAAAAAAGAAAGAAAAAAATAGGCTGAAGCTTTAAATTCTAAAACCCCTTTATGTGTTTTATTATTATAAGATAGTGATTATAAATTTTCAACCTCAAGATCTTGGTAAGAATACCATATAAATACCCCTTGTAATAGTTTGAGTGACTCTGGTGGTGGTGATTGGAGGAGAACCACTGATACCAGAAATATTAATTATTATAATTCTTTGTACACAACCATGCTTTCTTTGTTTTTCAAGAAGAGGAATGAAATTGCCTAGTGAAATTGCAGGCTTAAATACAATATAAGTAATTGATATACTATAGTATATTAATGTAAAAAGAAAGCTTAACTTAATTTGATCTTGAGCTGTAAATAACAAGTTATTAGAGACAGAAGTCCAGGCATGTTTCATTCCTGTATGATGAGCTTTTCTCACTGGGAGTAGGTAGGGAGTAGCTGAACACTTAGAGCTATTTAATCTCTTGATTTGGCAGCCATTGTAGTAAATTATCTGAATACATCCCTTTTCATCTTTCTGGTATCAGATGACTACTATATAAAGGCAATTTATCCCTCCTGCTCCTTCAGCATGCCACTGTTTTTTCTACCTTCTCAAAAAAATACCCATAGCAATTACTGTATTGTCTTTGTTTAAGAAAATACACACTATATATCCGTGTTCAGAACAGATAAATAAAGTTAGTATTTTGGTCTCTTCTTAATATCTCCTACCCTTGCTTTATCTCTCAAAGCCTTGTTTCCTTTTATTTTTTTCATTAAAAGATTATTCTTTCTATTTTCTATAATTAGTGTTTTCAACCACTCTTTTTAAAATATATTTTTATTGATTTCAGAGAAGGGGAGAGGGAGAGAGAGATAGAAACATCAATAATGAGAGTCATTGATTGGCTGCATCCTGCACAGCCCCTGCTGGGGATGGCGCCCTCAACCCAGGCATGTGCCCTGACCTGGAATCGAACCTCGATCTCCTGGATCCTAGGTCGATGCTCAACCGCTGAGCCATGTCGACCAGGCTTCAACCACTCTTGATCCTATTTCTGATTATTCTCTTTTTGTATATTATCAAATGGCACTTTGGAAATACCTAAGAGCCTCAACAATTGCTTTAAACTATTTGAGTAGCACTGTCAAATGCTCTTGGGGAAAGAATAATCCTATATTATTGCCCAAGAAAGTTACTGACTACCAAATTTATAAGGCATAAAGCAAAATGGAATTTATAGTGTAAAAATCCTTTGTAAAGAGACTTGATCATTAAAATTTTCACCTTTTTGAACTTTATTGAAATATAACTTACCATAAAATTCACCTTAAGTATATATACAGTTTACTGATTATATACAAAATTATGCAATCACCAGCCCAATCAAATTTTAGAATACACCCCCCCAAAGAAACTGTGTGCATTTCCAGTTACTCCCACTCCTACCCCAGCCCTAGGCAACCATTGCTCTACTTCTGTCTCTCTAGATTTTACCTTTGTGGGCATTTCATATAAATGGAATCATATATTATGTGATCTTTTGTTTTTGGCTCTTTTCACTTAGCATGGTGTTCATACTTATTATAGCATGTATCAGTACTTCATTCCTTTTTGATACTGAGTAGTATTCTAAATTGATATAACTCATTTGTTTATCCATTTACTAGTTGATAGACATTTGAGTCTATCATGTTTTTGGCTATTCTGAATAATTTTGTTATAAACATTTGCTTACAAGTCTTCTGTGGACATAAACTTTCATTTCACATAAATAAGTATGTAGGAGTAGAATTGCTGGATGGTATGGTAAATCTGTATTTAACATTTTAACAAACTGGCAAACTGTTTTCCAGAGCTACTGTACCATTTTTTATTCCCACAGTAATGTGTGAGGGTTCTAGTTTCTCCACATCTTTCCCAACACTTTTCATTGTCTGTTGTTTTTATTATAGCTGGTCTAGTGGTTGTGAAGTAGTATCTCATTGTGGTTTTGACTTGCATTTTTCTGATGATGTAAAGTCCTTCATTCTTTAAAAAAAAATGCAACATTGAATGTTCTTTAAAAGAACCTTTTTTTAAAAAAAAAAATATATCTTTATTGATTTCAGAGAGAGGAAAGGAGAGGGAGAGAGAGAGATAGAAACATCAATGAGGAGAGAGCCATTGATCGAGCCCACAACCCGGGCATGTGCCCTGACCGGGACTCGAACCCCAATCGCCTGGATCCTAGGTCGACGCTCAACCGCAGAGCCATGCCCGGCCGGGCTAAAAAAAAAACTTTTAACCTATGAAGAAATGAATATTTTTCCATATAAAAGGGAGACAGACTATCAATAAATGTTATCTTCTAAAGGAAAAATATTCAAATTCTATAGACTTTAAAAATTGTGTGTGTGTGTAATAAACAGGGTTAGTCTATGGATAAAGGATTCTGGTAGTTTGTACTAAAAAAGGTTGAACTAAAGACAGGTGAAAGCTGTTTCAAAATTATCATTTTTACATAGTATAAAATGGAATTGTTACTAATTCATTCAACATGTATATATAGAGCACTTTGTATGTGTCGGACGGTGTTCTAGGTCCAGGGAATATAAGAGTGAACACAAGCAAGGTTCTACCTTTCATGGAGCTTATATTCTAGTAGAGAAGACATAATAAACAGAAAGACATATATATCTAGTAGTGGCAAGTATTATCAAGAAAAATAGGGTAGGGTAGGGTAGGGTAGGGTAGGGTAGGGTAAGGAGATAGGGGAGTGAAGGTAGGTGCTATTTTAGAGTGTGGGTCAGGGAAAGCCACTAAGGAAGAAACCATAAGACTATATGAGGGGAAAGCGTTCCTCAGATACAGAGGACAGCAAATACACAGAGCCTTGAGATGAGATATTTTATCATTCATCCTCCACTGATCAGGCAAAGTTTGGCCTGAAATAAACATGAAACATCTTTGGTACATTAGAGCAAATGACTTCTTAAAACCTAATACATTTATAAAATGGAAATTATAATTTCTGCATCAGAAATTATAATGTAAAGGAGATACTGAATATAAAGCATCTATAGTTCTGTGTTAAGTGATAAAATGGTGGTAGCTAGTATTTTATTGGAAATTATTGTTGTTATTGTCACCCATTTTAAGCTTTCAAAATTAGTTTTCCAACTGATAGTCTTTAGTAGTCTTTGTTTTTGTATCTTTTAAAATTTACAAAATCTTAAATCAGATACTAATGCTTTAGGAATGTCATAATCTTAGTGAAATAGGACCATTGCCTCACCTTTAGACTATTATGCTTTTGATTATCATTCTATATTTATTTATTTTAAAAATATGAATGACATTAGAGACCTCTTTCTCTAATTATTTTTATTTCTCAAGGCTCTTTTGTGAAAAAGGTAACTTCATGTTTATTGATGAGTTGGATTCCAAAAAGTTGACTTTTTATAGATTGTGTAATAATCAGATTATACCTTTTGACAGAAAAAAGGGTCTACTCTGATAGTAATTAATTTCCAGGGGTATTAGTTGGTTTGTTTTTTGTCTCATTTGTGTTTTGGATCCAGCTTGTTCTTATCTCTTAAGGATTTTTTAAAGTCAGGTTTATTGAGTTATAATATACATCTAATAAAAATTCACCCATTATATTGCATAGTTCTGACAGTTGGGTAACTACCACCATAATCAAGAAACAGTTCTTTGTGGACTTTGACCATCACTGATGTCAATATTTTTAGATATGTATGGATGTATGTATGTGTGTGTTTCCCTCTGGGATTGATCTTCTGCACTCTTTTCTGAAGTGTATAAGCCTGGCTGCAAGCGTCTGTGAGGCAAGTGGTAGAAAAAAGGTTAGACGTCTCAAGATTTAGTATGTAAACTTTCAGTTGATTCCCAACCCCCCTTTAGAATATGTTCCTTTCACCCTCATTTGTGACTGGTGTTTCCCATCCCAGAGACTTTGTTTTTACATTTTCTACACTATAAAGCTCTAGTATTTTACTGGAATGGAGAAGGGTATATAGGGATCCATGTGTCTTAAATGGGTAATCAATCATTCTACTTGTTTTTAAGCCCTTTTTTTTTTTTTTTAATATATCTTTACTGATTTCAGGGAGAGGAAGGGGGGGGGAGAGAGACAAATAGATCGAGCCCACAACCCGGGCATGTGCCCTGACCAGGAATCGAACCTCGATCGTCTGGATCCTAGGTCGACGCTCAACCCCTGAGCCACACCCGGCCAGGCTAAGCCCATTTTTATCCTCACTTCTTGAGATCCTCAGTTTTGCTGATTCCTGAACCTTTGGGGGATTCTGCTTTTCACCTTTCCTTGCTGCTGGTTTAAGATTTGGCTTTCTCAAATCTGCCACATCATTTATCACTTATACTTTACTGGTTCTAAAATGCTACCATCATTTCCTCTTCTTTGTCCTTATGGGTTTTATGTCTTTAAATGGGGTCTCAGGGACCCCATTGTAATGGGGTCTCAGGGAAGGGTAGAAGTAATTGCATATGTTTAGTCTGCTATCTTTAAATGTCTCCCTTCCTTTAAAAAAAAAAAAGCAAAAAAAAGCCCTAGCCAGTTTTGTTCAGTTGGTTGGAGTGTTGTCCTGAAAGGTTGTTGGTTCGATTGCCGTGGGCACATACCTAGGTTGCAGGTTCAATCCCCGGTATGGAAGGCAACCAATTGATGTTTTCTCTCACATCAGTGTTTCTCTCTCTCTCTCTCTCTCATCCCCTCTCTAAAATCTATAAGCATATCCCCGGGTGAGGATTGGAAAAAATAAAAAGCTTACCTGGTGGACACAAGACCCTTTATGATCTAGCTTCTGCCTATCTCTTCCAGCCTCATTTCTCACTCTGCTGCAATCTACCCCTAGCCTAAGCTCCGGGCACATGCATCTGCTTAAGATAATGCTAAACAAACCATGTTGCTTCATGCCTTTCAATTCTTCACATGCTGTTTGTCCTTTAAGACTCTCCTTAGTGAAGCTTTGCTCACTCACATGGGTGGCCCTCTGTCAGTGCTTATTGTATTGCTGTAGTTAGTTACTTTTTTAAAAGTCTCACCTGAGAGGTTTCTTAACCTGGGGGTACAGGTGGAAGGGCTGTTCATGGATCAGATATAATTGGAGGAATAGGAGAGTGTAGATTATTTTTTCAAAGGTAGAAGAAAGCTTTGGAGAGCTAGCTGCAAGAATGAAAGAAAAATGTAAGGATTTGGAATAAGCAAGTCAGATATATATAGTTTGACTTTGGTTCTTCTGGCTGCTTGTGGTGATATATGTAATTTTGTTCCAAAACTTTAGGCTTCTGTAGAATTAGATGCCATAAATATTACTATTATACATATAGACCTCATTTCATGACCTGTAAATTTAAATTTAATATATGGCTAGTGATGATGGAAAATTGGGAGATTGACATTTTATGTTGACCCAAAATACATGCCATGTTATTGTTTACTGGTGGCAACTAAAAAGAATGAGAACAGAAAGAGCCTTAGTTTCCTGAAATGCCCTGTCTGTGCTTCCTCTGTATTTAAGGTTTTTAAAAATTTATAAATTAGAATGTGTTCCCTGCTTTACTCATAAGCCTTTTTTATATGGTGAGGAGCTGTTGTTGTATTTTTATATGTGTATTAAGGAAATGATCAGGCTCTTTTGCTTTTTGTATTTTCCATTTATTATTTTTATTTTGTTGTCTAGGTATTTAAGAGATTATGGCATCTGAAACCCACAATGTTAAAAAACGGAACTTTTATAATAATATTGAGGATCATTCCATTGATCTTCCTAGAAAAAGGATCTCTAATTTTACTAATAAGAACATGAAGGAGGTAAGTCCATGGTTTCTAGGTAACAGGTAAGACAGTATCTTAATCTATTCAGGCTAAGAATACCATAACAGAATACCATAGACTGGGTGGCTTCAGACAACGGAAACTTATTTCTCACAGTTCTAGAGGCTGGGAAGCTCAAGATCAAGGTCCAGGCAGACTTGGTGTCTGGTGAGGGCCCACTTCCTGCTTCATAAATGGCTGTCTTCTCGCTATGTCTTAGCATGGTGGAAGGAGTGAGAGAGCTCTCTGGGGTCTCTTTTGTAAGAGCACTAATCTCATTCATGACCCAGTCACCTCCCCAAAGCCCTACCTCCTAATATCATCACTGGGGGTTAGGATTTCAACTTGAATTTGGGGGAGACAGTCTTTTGTTTCATCACAGGTAATTTAAACTGTTAGGTCTATGGATAGTTCTGGTAAAATTATTTAAAGAACAGAGGTACTAATTCTGCTTAACGTGCCATAATTAAGTAGAATTAATAAAATATTGAAAACTTTATATTCTGAAAGCTAAAAACTTTTTGTCCAGTATACTGGTTTGATAGGATATAATTCTAATACTTTAATATTAAAGAGGAATCATAGAGGTGCTTTTTGTTCACCATTGCAAGGCATATGAGCATTGATATAATTTCTTTTAAATCACATTAAAATTCAACTTATTAAGTACCCTTTAATATGTTACTAGTGGCATGGAAAATAGGAGATGTTGTTGTAACTAATGATTGAGATAGAGCATTAAAACTGAAAAAAACTTTAATCTGAAAAACTTAATTGTTGAATCACAGATTTGTTAATATCAATCATAAAGTTTATATAGCTTTATTAAAAAACTTAAATATGCTGCAACTATCTATTTTAATTTTTCAGGTTAAGAAATCTCCAAAACAGTTGGCTGCTTACATAAATAGGTAAGAACATCTTTAAAGTTTGTGGGAAACAGAAAATATTGAAAGCTGGGTAAAAGTAGGGAAAAAATAACTATTTTATTATAATAATTAACTTATTATCAGACAGTTCCTTTGTGCTAGGCACTGTGCTAAACATACCAATATTATCTCTAGTCCTTACAACAGTCCTACTGCGTAGGTTTCATACTCCCTAATAATTGATGAGGAAAACTAAAGATCAGAGAAGTTAAGTGATTTGTTCAGGGTTATACACCCAGAAAGTGGTTAAAATGGCATTCATTCTCAGATCTGCCAAACTGCTGCCTCTCAAAATGTGATCAGAGGACCCTGGGGGTCCCTGAAGCACTTTCAAGGTTTTTGAGTTCACTATATTCATATTAATACCAAGACATTATTCACCATTTTCATTTATATTCTCTTATAAGTGTACAGTAGAGTTTTCCAGAGGCTACATTTGATATAATAAGATTGAATGGAAAAGCAGATAATGAGAATACAGCTGTCTTTTCTTAAACCAGATATTAGAGATTTTGCAAAGAGGTAGAACAGTGCCATTCTTCTCACTATGTGTGTGTGTGTGTGTGTGTGTGTGTGTGTGTGTATATATATATACACACACAGGATTTTATAAAATTTTCTGCGTTAGCCCTGGCCCTCTGTGGCTCAGTTTGTTGTGCATCATCCTGAGCACCAAAAAGGTTGCTAGTTCAATTCCTGGTCAGGACACATGCCTGGGTTGTGAGTTCAATCCCCAGTGGGGGGATTGATGTTCCACTCTTAAATGGCTGTTTCTCCTTCTCCCTTCCTCTCTCTCTCAAAATCAATAAAAATATTTTTTTTAAATTCTGTGTTACTCTCTAATGAGGCTATTAGTTTTAGATGAGTTAACAGATTTTCTCAATTTTAGTTCCTAACATAATAAATATCAGTATTTCCCACATAAAAAAAAATTATTTTGAGACCTCAAGAATTAAAAAAAATTTTAATTAAATTTATTGGGGTGAATTGGTTAATAAAATGATATAGATTTCAAATGTTCAGTTCTAATACGTCATCTGTATATTGCATTGTGTGCTCACCACCAAAGTCTAGTCTTTTTCCATCACCGTATAACCGACTCCCTCTACCCTTTACTACCCTCCCACCACTCTTTTTTCTGGTAACCACCACACTGTTATCTGTGTCTATGAGTTTTGTTTGTTTGTCTTGTTTGTTTGTTTGTTGCTTTCAGTTTTATATCCCACATATGAGGGAAGTCATATAGTTCTTAACTTTCTCTGTCTGACTTATTTCACTTATCATGATATTCTCAAGATCCATCCATGTTGTCAGAAATGGCAGTATTTCATCTTTTCTTATGGCTGAGTAGTATTCCTTTGTATATATGTACATCTTCTTTTTCCAGTCATCTGTCAAAGGACACTTCAGTTGTCTCTATATCTTCACCATCGTGAATATGCTACAGTGAACATGGGTGTACATATATCTTTTAGAATAAATCAAGTTTTTTGGGTGGACACCCAGAAGAGGGGTTGCTGGGTCATATGGTAACTCTGTGCTTGTTCTTTTTTTTTTAATCTTCACCTGAGGATATTTTTTCCAGTGCTTTTCAGAGAGAGAGAGTAGAAGGGAGAGAGAAAGAGAGAGAAACATCAGTATAGAGTCATTGATTGGCTGCCTCCCACCCAGGGCCGGGGATTGAGTCTGCAACTGAGGTACGTGCCCTTGACCCAAATCGAACCCAGGACCCTTCAGTCCCAGGGCCGACACTTTAACCACTGAGCCAAACCAGCTAGGGCGGTAACTCTATTCTTAATTTTTGGGGGAACTTCCATACTGTTTTCCATAGTGGCTGTACCAGTTTCTATTCCCACTAGTAGTGAATGAGAGTTCCCTTTTCTCCACAACCTCTCCAACACTTATTACTTGTCTTGATAATAGCTATTCTAACAGGTGTGAGGTGGTATCTCATTGTAGTTTTGATTTGCATTTTCCTAATAGCTAGTGAAATTGAGCATCTTTTTATATATCTGTTTAGCCATTTCTCTGTCTTCTTGGGAGAAGTGTGTTCAGAAGACCTCAAGAATTTTTAAGAGTACAAAGCATCCTGAGGCCAAAATATTTGAGAAACACTATACTAAACCTTGAAATGTGCTCTATTGTGGTTTCTTATTCAAATAAAATTAAATATACTTCAACCTAATGAAAATAAACTTTAAAATATTCAAATATGTATAATTATTTGTCACTTTGTTAGAAAAAGTTTAGGTGACTAGAAATTGTTATAATTTTCTTACTCCCAGAATGGCCTGTAATATTTTATTTTAAAAGCATCTAGTCATTATGCCACTTTTTATTTTCATTTGGTATAAAGTATCATCCTTTTCATTACTTTTTAGATGGTTTGTAATTTCCCACTTTGATCTAAAATTTAAGATTTTTAAAAATTCTGTTTACTTCTATTTTTACTGGATTGTAATTACACAGTGTGACCTATTAAATCTTTCTGTTTAAAAATTTTTAAAGGTTTTGATGTGTGTTTTTGTTGTTATTTTTTTCATTTTTACAGAACAGTTGGACAAGCTGTGAAAAACCCAGATAAACTACGTAAGGTGATCTTCCACAGAAAGAAAGTTCATTATCCTTTTCCAAATTCTTGTTCTAAAAAGAAACAGTCCCCTAGAAGTGGGGGCTGTGACATGGCAAATAAAGAAAATGAACTGGCTTGCGCAGGCCACCTGCCTGAAAAATTACACCATGATAGTCGAACATATTTGCTTAACTCCAGTGATTCTGGTTCTTCACAGACAGAAAGTGCATCATCAAAATACAGTGGGTTTTTTTCTGAGGTAAGTTTATAAACTTAACTTTATTCTTGTTGTACTATTGGTTTTTTTCTCTGCCACATTCTTCTAGCAGAATAATTTGCCACCCATTGAATTCAGATTTATTTGAAACAGTTGTAACTCCCTGACACAATTTTCCTGATTAAACAAATTTGAATCAGTAGTTTATTCCATTTCTCTTAAGTTAGTGATATCTGAGGTAGATTGAAATGATTGATTAGCTGCTATAAATATCCAGAATGACAGGTTGGCCAGTGGAGATTTAAAGGAAAAGAAAAGAAATCTTGCTTAAAAAGTGGACCACCATAGCCCATCTGGGCGTGGCTGAGCGTTGACCCGGGATCCAGACGATCGGGGTTCGATTCTCCGTCAGGGCACATGCCCGGGTTGCAGGCTTGATCATAAAAAGTGGACCACCAGCCTGGCTGGGCATGGCTCAGCGGTTGAGCATTGACCTAGGATCCAGGAGATTGTGATTCAATTCCCGGTCAAGGCACGTGCCTGGGTTGTGGGCTCGATCCCCATTGTGCAGGAGGCAGGCGATCAGTGGCGACTCTGTCATCACTGATGTTTCTATCTCTCTCCCTCTCCCTTCTTCTCTCTGAAATCAATAAAGCTATATTTTTTAAAAATATAAAAATAAAAATAAAATGGTCATAAGCGATAAGCGTGTAGTATAGGTGAATGAAGACGAGCGTCATTATTTAGAATAATAATTACAAGTAAATAAGATTAAATAAAGGTAGAAAATACAGTGTTATTAAAATAAAGCCATAATGAAGTGATGCAAAAAAAGATTCTTTTTGCTAGTGAAAATGTTCTCAAAAAATTAGATCCTGGAGTAATAGAAAGTTAGCAATGCTAGGAGAAGTGAAGGAGGTGTGTATAGTATATGTGAGAAAAGAGGGAGGAAGGAAGGAGAATTTGGCTTAATATTGAATTATCATGGAGCCCAGAGAACAGGATGGTAACTTAACCTTAGTTTTAAAGAGAATCACTGTCATACTAATTCATTCACAAATACTTATTGAGGGTTCCCTACTGTGTAATGCATTCTGCAGACTCTAAGGGGAGAGATTGGTGGGTGAAAAACAGACACTGCTCCTGCTTTCATGTAGTTACAGAAGTGAAGAGGCCAACACTAATCAGATAATCATAGAAATGACAAACTTTGAAGGAAAGTAACATGTAACTATATAACCCAGAAATCTGGCCTTGATTGGGATCCCAGCTGATTCTTCAGTTGTCTTGAGAGAATAAACATTGAGTGCAAATGCTTTTTAAAAAAGTTGCAGTTGTGATTTGAATTAGTGCCATGGTATAAGACATTTTTTCAAGGCCCGCTTTTTACTTTGTTCTCTGATTTTTATTGCTTTTCACAAACCTTTCTTTTTCCTGATTGACTAGTGCCTGCTCTAAAAACCTAAATCTAAAAGTGATACCATATTATTTTGTCAAAGTTAAAGTACACATAACCTTTGATCTAACTATTCCAGTCTAAAATTGACCTTACACAAGTATCTGTACAAGTACACATATTTACATATATAAGAATGTTCATTGGTGCATAGCTTTAATAGGGAAAAGTCAGAATCAATCTAAATAAACATAAAGACAATATGTAGTTGTTTTCCAAAAATTAGGTTGATCTTTGTTTTAACATTAATAAATCTTCTTAAAATATAAGTGAAAAAGCAGGGTTTTCAAAAATATACATAATATTTTAATTTTATAAATAGCTGATTTGTCTTTGTCTAGAAAATAGTATGGAAAGATGCACACCAGTTTGTTAACTGTGGTTACCTCTAAGCAGTCTCATTAGATGTTTTTGTGGGCAGGTAGTTACTTTTAATTTTATGCAGTTCTGCATTATTTAAGCTTTTTTTATATTTAATTTTTTCTTTTTAATCCTCGCCTGAGGATATTTTTGCTTTCCAGAGACAGTGGGAGGGGTAGGGAGGGGGAGGGAGAGAGGGAGAGAGAGAGAGAGAGAGAGAGAGAGAGAGAGAGAGAGATGTGAGATGTGAGAGAGACACATTAATTGGTTGCCTCCTGCACACACCCCAACAGGGGCCCAGGATAGAGCCTGCAGTGGAGGTATGTGCCCTTGGCTGGAATCAAACCCGAAACCCTTCAGTCCTCAGGCAGACACTCTAACCGCTGAGCCAAACCGGCTGGACTTTTTATAACAGGAATATATTACTTTATTTTATAGGAAACACATATAAATGAGTCAGTTTAAATACTTGTCACAGAACTGAATTTTTATGGTTCCTTTTTTATGTGCTATTCAATAAATGACTTGCCTATATGTTTACCTTTTCCTTTAAGCCATATTATAAATTGAATCCTTTTATAGGTGAACTAGAAAGAATTTATTTCATAAATTATTGATATTTAAAAGAAAAATGGTAGCAAATAAGAAAAAGTACTGGTTAAAAAAAAATAGCTCCTAACTTTCTTTAGATCATTTGTTTACAATGTTCAACTGCAATATACACACACACACACACACACACACACACATACATATATATTTTAATATATCTTTATTGATTTTAGAGAGAGGAAGGGGGGCAGAGAGAGAAACATCAATGATGAGAGAGTTGTCATTGATCGGCTGCCTCCTGCATACCCCCGACTGGGGACCAAGCCCACAACCTGGGGCATGTGCCCTGACCAGGAATTGAACCTTGATCTGCTGGATCCTAGGTCGATGCTCAACTGCCGAGCCACACCGACTGGGCTATATATATTTTTTTGGTGGGTCCGTAAATGGAGTTACCTTTGTATAATTTTTCTGTTTTTTAAAAATTTTTTATTGGATTTATTGGGATGACATTGGTTAATAAAATTATATAGGTTTCAGGTGTACAATTCTATAATACATCATCTGTACATTGTATTGTGTGTTCACCACCCAGAGTCGTCTCCTTCAGTCACCATTTATCCCCTCTACCCTCTTCTATCTGCCCCCACCCTCCTTTCCCTCTGGTAATCACCACCTTTGTATAATTTTAAAATATGTTTACCAGAATAATTTAATTGAAAAGATGATTTCCTATCATATTTCCGTGTGCTTTTTAAGAAATTCGATTATTGCCTTTTAGGTTTCTCAGGACCATGAAACAATGGCACAAGTTTTGTTCAGCAGGAATTTGAGATTGAATGTAGCTTTAACTTTCTGGAAAAAAAGAAGTATAAGTGAACTTGTAGCTTATTTGGTGAGGTAAGTGTGACCTTTTATGCTTTTTGTTCAATAAAAGTAATTTCCAATGTGTTACCTAGAAGTGTCTCTTTTTTGTTATTACTGGCTAAAGTTTTAAACCTCTGTATTTAGCTTCAATAGAGACAATATGGTTTAAATTACATTTATTACCAGTCTAAGAGCAACCAAAATACAGAAAACTGTTTTATCAGGCTGAATAAAGTTGTTACCTTTTCTAAGATTCTTATCTATAAAACTAAGAGATACGAGTATGGGAAAACTAAACCTTTAAGAGTCCCCTATGAGTGAAAATTTTAAACATTACTTTCTCAAATGTTACCTTAGTGAGGCCTTCCTTGGCCACCTTATTTAAAAGTACACATTTCTTTACTCTATCTTACCTGTTTTATTTTTCTCCATAGCACTTACTACCATCTACATGTTCTATATATTTTACTTGTTTATATGTTTGTTGTCTGTCTCTGCCTTCTCACACACATACACACCCATGCTCACGCACATACTAGAATGCAAACCCTGTCTCTGTTTATTGCTGTACCCTCAGTATCTGGCTAATCATAGACACAGATTATTGGTCGAATGAGTGAATTTCTCAGAAGCAGTGTGAAGTTCATCATATGAAAATAATTGAGGAAATCAGCTCTCTAAGCAATGCTATTCTTTTTGTTCCCACAGGATAGAAGACCTTGGAGTGGTGGTGGATTGCCTTCCTGTGCTTACCAATAGGTAAAAAGAATATTTTTCAGAAAACAAATTAGTTTTAAAAAAGGAAAAATTATGACCTGTTCATATTTTTATAACTTAGTATTTATTTTAGTTTACAGGAAGAAAAGCAATATATCTCACTCGGCTGCTGTGTAGACTTGTTGCCTCTTGTAAAGTCACTACTTAAAAGCAAATTTGAAGAGTAAGTGCTAATCTGAATCTCAATTCATTTTCCTTTTTCAACATCCTTGATTTTGTGCCCCGTGAGTGCATTAGTAGTAGATTGAATTCCATGGGACATACGTGGTTACTCTTTTCAAGTTGGTTATAGTCTAATTAGGAAAAGAATATGAAGTGACTAAAGACAATTACAAAAGCATCTATAAACAAGTTACATAAAATACAGTTTTATGAAATAAATGTTTAAAAGGAGGAAAGATCAATGTAATGTGTTTTTTTGAGTAGGGGGAGTATCATTTTTTTGTAAAGACTACCTAGATGAAAACACTTGAATTTTGTAACAAAATGTCATTTCAGATATATAATAGTTGGTTTAAACTGGCTTCAAGCAGTCATAAAAAGGTGGTGGTCAGAACTATCATCCAAAACAGAAATTATAAATGATGGGTGAGTATACCTTTAAAGATAACCTCATGCTCCTAAATCACCCCCCCCCCCCAGAAAAGCAGCTGGATTAAGCTAGGTGATAATTTTTTTTCATGATCATCAGTATATAATACTTATCCTTTTTGTTTCTAGGGAAATATTAAATTGGAATACTGTTCATATGAGAAAATTACACATAGAAGTTCAATTCCAGAGCCCAGTAACCCCCTGTACTACTTTTAGCAAAACTCTACTCTTCATTGTATTTTATTTTTTATTATTGATTTACTTATTTATTTTAGAATAAAAATCTTTGTTACATGAGGTAAGATAGGAAAAAAGGGGATTTATTTGCCTTTCCGAGCCTTGATTTTCCTCAGATAGAACTCCAGCTCCTTGCCCTCGAGCACATAGCCATCTGCTTGGCCACACTGGCCTGGTCTTGAAGTGATAGGTGCAAGAAGCTTGCCCTGCTAGTCTGGCTCCTCTGGAAGACTGCTGATTTTGGCATTCTTTTTCCTTTCATTATATTTCTTCTGAATTTTCTTTGATCTTTTTTTTGTTTAAAATCTCTTCCTCCTCAGGAGTCAGCTTGGCTCCCTTCGTGTGGCCCAGGGGCAGTGCCTAGTGGGACTGGTGCCTCTGTGGGTAGGGTGTGCTGTCAATGAGCACGACGCAGTTCTTTACTAGGGTCTTAGTGCGGACCAGTTTGTTGTTGGGTGCATCATAGACAACATCAGTAATCCTTGTTTTGCATGGACAACACTGAGCCCCAGGAGAAGTTGCCCACGTCCAGCCTCAAGGCTCAGTACTTCTTGTTGCCTCCCCACACGTGCACTGTGTGTATGCTCCAGGGTCTAATCTTAGTGTTGGCAGCAGGGTGTCCCAGCTCTTATTTTTGCTGCTTGTGATAGGGCTTTCTCTTGCCCCGTGTTGTAATGCTTGTGCCAGTGGTCCCGAGAGATGCCCATAGCTCTGCACTGGCTTCCTACTCTTCATCTTAGAAGGAAAAAGCACAGCAGAGGTTGAACCATTATAATGAGTAAGGGAGAGAAAAGAGATGGCCTTTAGTGGAATAAGTAATGAGACACAGGAATGGAGGCATCCTGCAAGGTCCTTTGGCTACCTAGACATTAACTTCAGAACCCAATATGGACAGTTACAATTCTAAAAACTGTATTATAATCATCATAACTTGAGTATTTCCTTGATGTGAAAATATGTAGGTATTTTACCAAATGAGCCAGATTATCATGAAGCTACAAAAAATATCTCCCAATGGTTTCCTTAAAGTTTATATATAGTTTTCTTTTTAGACTCAAAATTTCCTACTGCATACCCAAGAACAAGTTGTCTAAGTGCTTCATGCCTAGTTTTCTTACCTGCATTAACAAGTAACCTTTAATTTCTGTGATTGGCATGTACTATTTTAGAACTGCTTGACTTCAATTAGTATAATTTTCTCTGGTAAGTACTTAACTGTTTTCATTAAATGTATTTACTACCAAAGTTCATATCATATTATATTTGCATTTTCCTTTTTCCTCCTAGAAATATTCAGATTTTAAAACAACAATTAAGTGGATTGTGGGAACAAGAAAACCATCTTACTTTGGTTCCAGGATATACTGGTAATATAGCTAAGGTAATCTATCTTTAAGCGTAAAATTTAAGGTTAAAATCAATATTTAAGCTTAGTTAAAATTTAGAAATAATATGTGAGTATTATGCAGTTCGAAATGAACTCTCTAAAATCTTGAGGCAAAGTAATTCAGTAATACTCAGTAAGGTCTACAGTTAATTTCTTATTTGCAAATGCTTATGGTCTTCTGGATATGAATGTGACTTTGACAGGGAACGCAAGAATTACAGATAAGACAGAATGTGTTTGATATACAGCCACAGAAATAATGTGCTAGAGGTTATTTAATGACCTAGTTCCAATCAAAGAAAAATATTTGAAAAAGCTAAAAATCCAGGTAAAGAAGGCATCCGAAGAGTAGGTGAGGAATACAATTAAATGGTTTGGGGGATAGTATATTTTATTTGACTTTGGCTAATGTCATGCTCTTTGGGAAAGTAAACTGTTCATATCACAGTATGAATTGATTTGCTTGTCTCTTAAAGGAAAAGGTACATTGGACTTTAATATTTAAACTCCAGAAAACATTGGCATATAAAATACATATAATTTCAGAAAAAAGCCATTGTTAAATCTATTCACCTTTTTACTGAGCATATTGCTATCATAAATGAGCATTAGCCAGAAATATAAAAGCGTTCTTTAATTTAAAAATATATAATATACTAAATAAGACGATTTACGTTATAGACTTGTAAAAATCTTCTTGGATACTTCAAGAAATGAAGCAAGATGATGTACAAATGTGTGTTACCACTGTGTATAATTTTACTTTGTAGAATTTTTAATGATTAAAATCTTATAAGCAGAAATCAGTTTCCCAGTAGTATTTTCCTGTTGTTCTTTTGATATTGGGGGAAAAATGAAGTGTAAAAGCTGAAAAAAAGTGGAATACTTTTAGAACATACATAATATATCACATTGTTCTGGAGGGATCTTATATTCTTGGTAATAGAACTGAAAAATTATTGTTTTCTTAGAAATTTGCTTTTCATTGTAATTTTTTATAAAGGGAGAAGCTTTATTGTGAACATGAGATTAAGACAATATTGAGTGATTAAAAGTTCTCTGAAGTTGCTTAAGCTATGATAAAAACCTCCTTTACAATATTAAAACCTCAATTATAGTTTTCTTGAAGGTAGAAATCAGAAACATAGGCTGTCATCAAACTGAGGGAATTGCTGTGAATGATTTAATGAACCTGCCTAGCTATAAAGGCAGAGTTGCTTGATCACAGGAACCAAACCATTTACTCAGCATTTAGCAAACATTTATTGAGCATGTGCTGTGTGCCAGGCCCTGTGCTAACCAAATGCAGATTAAGAAGTTGAGTAAGACACAGTTTTTACCCTCAAAAGTTTACAAAGGGAAACTAAAGCAAATCAAGTAACAAAAAGGGAGAAGAAAGGGGTTGAGTATATGTGTATTTCATGTATAGCTAATGGAATGCTTTTGTTTTATTCTCTAAGGATGTAGATGCTTATTTATTACAGTTGCATTGAAAGACTTCATCTACTAAAGAGCATTTGGTTGTTCAAAGCATCCCTGGACTCTGTGATTTCTGAATAAGTCTCATTGGAGAACTGTGAACTGTGGAAGAAATCAGAACCTTTTTTTTTTAAAGCCACATAATAAAACCACTAACAAAACGCTAACGATCTACTTCACATTGAAGTGGAAAATTATCCGAAAGGAGCAGCTTCAACTTGAGTGAGGTGAAAGCGCACCGTGAAGAAGATTGTTCACCTTTGCTGCACTTGGGATTTATATGGTTATTTGGCAACATTGTTTAAGAACTACTGGATCTTAATGCAGTCCTGCATAAGAATATACTTTATACTTTGTGAAAAATAAGACAGAACTTATTACTAGGAACCGCAAAGACCAATCATCATTACTTTTTTTTAAGATTGTGTTTTATAAGGAAACACTCAAATGTGTGCAGCTATTTTCTTATGTTAAAAAGACTTTGAAAGTTTAAGACATCATAGCAAATAATACTAAAGGTTGTTTTTCCACACTGAGATACTCTGTATACAAAATGCCTTAATTATTAATAAGCCAATGTGTATAATACCAATATCTGTTTTTAAAAAATTAAAACCAACCATGCTTCTGGCATGAAAATTATGGAATTAAATCAGGGGTTTCCATTCATGTAGAAGGTTGTCGTCAGAACTTATTCCACACCATCTTTAAAACTTGAGAATATTTTTGATATTTCTGAGTTTTTTTGGCCAGAATTGTCATGTCATGTACTTATGTATTATTCCTATATAAAAGAGGTGAATATGTATTTGTATGAGTGCTTGTCTGGAAGTGTTCAGAGAATTGGCTAATTTATATTCACTTTCTATTGTATATAGACTTCTGATATTTCAGTTCTGTATCATTTAAGCTTCATTTGAGTAAATTTACTAAATATTCCCATTTTTTGATTTTTAAAAATCTGGTTTTGTATGAATTCTAATTCTTTTTCACTACATTATAATTTAAAGAATTACATACAATGCTTTAGAAATGTTTACAGTTAGTGCTGATCTTGTATTTTAAATTCCAGTTCCAACACTACATATTACTACCTCCTCCAATGGTTGGTGTGAAATGCCAGCAGACTGTATGAGGTCTTTTTCTTTTTAATACTACCTTTGGTGTCAATGAACCCACTTGTGGAATGTCATCACAGCTGTATATCTTAGCCTGTCTTGAGAGTGAGTGGGAATTAAATACCACTATTGGTTTGTACATCATCTCATCTTTAATGAGCCCGAAAGGCATCTGAGCAAAGATTTTAATATCAAATTTCTATGCAGTAATCTTTCAAGCACTTGAATGTAAGTCTAGCATTTACCCAAGTTGCAACTACTGATGTGAATCATAAACAAGCATCTTTCTTGCTTTAAAAATATTAAAAATGTTATCTTTTACTGATTTCTCCTTTTGTGTAGCTATATTTCATATAGCTATATATTCTTCACAGTGAACATCACTTGTAGTAATTGGCTATTTTCTTAAATCTTTAGATTAGGATAATTTCAGATTACTGCACTTCTGTGATTTGAGAGTTGAGTCATTTAAGAAGTTGTTTTTAGGAGGTGGGAATTTGAATCGGAAACCTACGTCATCTCTGTGAAACCTTAAGATGATGAAATATAACCTTCCTTTGTTCCTATTCCTTTAGTTATCACTTTATCTAACAGTTTGAACCAGTTAACTCAGAGTGTGGTGCTACTGAGGCTAAGGACAGGAGCTCGATCCTTTTACAGGTTCATTCACTTTACACACATACACAGAACTATTCATGGCTAGAGACTGCACCTTTTCTTAAGTATCCATCTCACAAATTCAGCTTTTGGTCACAAGGAAGATGGTGTATATAGCTTAGCATAAACCCTTCACCTCAAATAGAAAGGTAACTCAAATAATTGGTTTATGTAATACCATAGACTTTTAATCTAATATTTAAAACAATATTATATTAAAAATAATATATCTAAAATGCTGTGTCACTATAATTTTCTGTGGGTAAGATCATTAACTAAACAGTACCTTCTAAAAATTAAACTCCAGTAAATCAAACCATTAAAAATTAAGTACAAATGCAAATGAAACATAATAAGAAAATTTACTATCCTTTTTAACAGGGTTGTCCTAACTTTGGGTTTGTTGAAGGAGAGTAGATATTCCATTTTATTTACTTGGAGCTAAATAAAGCAGCAGTCTTTAGCTCACAAAGATTATTCAATAGCACACACTTCTGATTCTTGGCCTTTGCAATTTGTCTTAGTACCTACCTCTCTCATTGACCCAGTAATGATTAGTATTACTTGATTTTAAGATTCTTGGATAAAAGATGTTAGATAAGTAAATATTACTAAACACTTCACTATTAAGCTCTGAGCATGCTATATAATCAACACAGTGTTGATATCCAGAAAGAGCCAAAGAAAGTGTTTACAAAGTATTTTGTCTGTTGTATTGACCTAGATTAGGACAATTGCTGTCTGTCATTGCTGTGCTGCTAAGCAGAACTGAGGGACTGTCCAAGGTCTCGATGCCTTACTACCTCTTCTACCTTCTTAGGTTTTCTGTACTGAACTCTGCTAACTTTGCAAGTCTAAGGACAGGTAGTAGTTTATTGAGGTGATAGAGGGTTATAATCAAGTGATTTGTTTCTAACTAGGAATAAAAGTGAATGTCTTTTGTAATAAGTGATCATGATCAGGAAAAGAGTTAAAAGTTAGGAAGCAAGCATTATCAGATGGTTTTTAAAATTAATCCTTTGGCAGTAACTTTAAAGGTAATTGACACATTATTTTACATGAGTCCTGGGATGTGAGTATTTGGATACAAATATCTATATCCACTTTGGGGAATCTTAATGTTAGCACTGACACCTAAGGGCTCCTGAGGAATTAAATCTGTATCCACCCCCTAAACATAACCTAGTACATGTCATATCCTGACCTTAAAAATCGCTTTGTGGGTTCAAGGCTGTATTTCTTGCCTTTGACATAGTAATTTTCTCAAACTTAGAACATACCTACATTTGGGTAACTAATTTGAGTAACAATTATTACCTATTAAATACTGATAGTAGAAATAATATTTAAATGTTTATGTAAATGAGTCAAAGAATCTGAAAAAGCGAAATTTAAGTTAATGTTTTGTTAGACATTCACAATCTCTTCTGATTTAAGAACAAGATGGTAATGTCAGTTGCCTTTGTTGATTTAAAGGAAAAAAAAGAATCATGAGCAGCTGACTTGCTGGAGTAACTCATTTGGATGCACTGCTTCTTTCAATACAGACTTTTATTTTCTGGATTACTCCAGGTGGGAAAAGTATTGCTGGACATTTGTTGGTAGGTATTTCCTCCTATATTATCCTTTCCCCCTCAATTTCCAGTTCTTCTAGCTGTGAAAATGGTTGTAAAACTTTATAACACACTATTCCCCCTCCTTTTTTATACTGTAACAGGAACATAGAATTAAAAGTTCCTCCCTAAACACTGTTAGCTTCTAATGTGTAGTATAGCTTGATTGATTCAATAACAGCACCACCCATAACAACAAAAGTAAATACTGCATATCATACACCCAGTATACTGAGTACATTTTGTTTGTATTTGGTTTTTTTAAGTATTTCCTTACTGATTTTAGAGAGAGGAAGGGAGAGAGAGAATAACATCAATCGATTGCCTTCCACACGCACCCCAACCGGGAGTCAAACTCGCCACCTTTTGATGCTTCAACCATCTGAGTCATACCAGCCAGGGCCTCAGTACATTTTCTAATGCTGTGCTTAAAATACTATTTCAAATATTGTAGTCATAATTTTATTTAGGTCAGATTATTGATTTAATAGTACCTGTTAAAATCAAACTTTAGTAAAACGTAAGTACAAAACAGTACAGTTGACCCTTGAACAATGTGGGGGTTGAGGGCACTGGCTCCCCCACCCCCTGCAGTTAAAAATTCACATATAACTTTTGACACCCCCAAAACTTAACTATTAGTAGCCTACTGTTGACCGAAAACCTTACCAATAACGGTCTATTAACACATTTTGTGTTATATGTATTATATACTGTATTCTTACAATAAACTAGAGAAAAGAAAATGTTATTAAAATCATAAGAGAAAATACATTTACAGTATTTATTGGAAAAAACCTGCGTATAAGTCGACCTGCACAGTACAAGCCCCTGCTGTTGAAGGGTCAGCTGTGGATACCACAGTATTTTCATCTATGCACTGTAATTAATCATAAAGCAAGATGACAGGTACTGTGCACCAGTAGTTCTATGAAAGGGCGGCCCCATAGCTGCCAGTATTTTTCACAGCAAAGCTGCTTATATAGTATTGCTTTGATATACAAATTATTATTTTCTAAACTGTGAAGTTTTCAGATGAGAAATGCCAGGCATCTGAATAAGGATTTAGCCCCTAAGTATACTTGATTCTTATGCTTTACAATATTCTGTATTTTCATTCAGATTTAAATCAGAATTTTCTGTTAACGTCCTGGATTCGGGCAAGTCTGTTGTGACTGGATTTACACCAAAGCTAAGAAGAGTTGATCCAAAGTGTTTTCTGGGGTAAGAAAGAGGAGTTGTGCGTGTCCTGGAATACACTGAATTGCCAGAATTACTTGCTCCTAGAATTATTTTATTGCATTAATCAACCAAACAAACCTTCAGCATGGAGCCTGGACTAGAATTAGGCCTCACTGTCCAGGAGTCAGGAGGAGTCAGCATCTGTTTACTTTTCTACTTTGATTTTAGAAAATTAAAAGTAAGTAAAAGAAAAAACTTGATTAGCTGTTTGTATAAAATTAGTTAACAGGTGAGTGAGGACCTACCTCACCTCTGGACTTGCCCTGCAATACACTCACCAGTTCCTCTCTGTGCAACTGCAGCTTTGCCTCAGCAACAGCAGGAGAAATGAGAGTGACACCTTTCTTTTAGGCAGGTTCTGAAGCTTACTAAAGGTTTAGAAGAGGCTTATCGTTTCCCCTTAGCCATCCAGATTTTTCTGCTCCTTAGAATAGAAGATAAGAAATCATTAAAGGGGAGAAACCAACTCACTTTTTATTCTTTTCATTTGAAGGCTCCTCTCCCTGTCCCTTAGACATTGGTGTTCTTCAAGCTTGTCTTAGGGTCTTTCTCACTTTTACTGTTTTCCTGAAAAATTCTCATTTGTTCCCATGGCTTCCTTTACCATCTACATTAATTTCATCTTAGGAGTGGAAGGAAGGCCATTTTGGGGTTCATCAGGTAGACGTGGATTTTTTTAAAGGTTGAGAAAACATTGAACTGTATGATGGTCACCCTCAAATACATGTCTTGACCTAAACCTAACTCTTAGCTCGTAAATTATATATTCATTGCCTACTTGACACATCTGTTGGGATATCTTGTAGAATCTTAAGTCTACCAGGATTGATCTCACTTTCCACCTCCACTTCCCTCCACCAACCTACCCCCAGCTCCACCCCCACATGGACAAAAAGTCTGTTCTGTCTGGATCCTGGGTTTCCATCCTCATTAATAGGCCTCATATCAGCAATTATCAAGCCACAGCCTGTGAATCATCTTTGACTCATCTCCAAATCACTGAAGTCCTGTTGGAGCACCCCCTAAATTTTATCTTTCTGCATCTCTCACCTTTCCTGCCATTACTTTAGTCTATGTTATTACAGCAGCTGCCTGACTCTGGCGCTCCTCCTTCATTCCTACAACCTGTTCTCCACACATGCTGCCCCGGGTAGTGCAAAGCACAAGTCTTTCTGTGTCACTCCTTAAGGCCTCTCAGGAGAGAGTCTGAACACTGTGATTTACGATCTTCTGACAGCACTTCCTCCCCTCCCCCTGCTCCAGGTGGAATGATGTTTCAGTTTCCAGAAAGCATTACACTTTCTGCAAATGCTTCCTTTGCCTGGGCTGGGCAGGAGCCTGGTGGATGGAGAGAAAGAGGGGAAAATGGGGGCATCTGTGATACTCTCAACAAAAAAAAATAAATTTTTTAAAAATGCAAGGGTGTGGCATCTTTCGACATACATTGTATGAGGAAGTAATTTAGTAATCCAAAGCTATTTGTGATAGCCTAGCAGCTAGAAATGAGTGGTTCTAGAATAAATATAACCAGTTTTCTTCTCTCATGTTTTTTGTTTTAGAAAATTGGTCTATAAATGGTCATGCTATAACAAAATAAAACTTTAGCTAAAATGCGTTTGATTCTTAAAGGTTGTTAACGTTTGTTTTTCTACTGTATGGTTTTTACCTTCCACATAAAATCCATGCAAATGAGGACCATCTTACAGTGCAAAATTAAGATATTTTCATATAATGTGTAAAATATATGTTTTTTTCTTGGAATTAAGGGTATCCCTTTGGTGTTTGTGTTTCTTTTCTGTTTTTATCTTAAAGTGGTTGAGAATCATGTGAAATAGTGTAAGTTCCTGTTTTAAATTACCAAAGTAGTTCATACCCATCTATGAAAATAGAATGAAAAGATGAAAATTAAATACCCATGATCTCATCCACCTAGAGGAACCATTATGTCTCTCCTAGGTTTTCTCTTATGTGTATGCATTTTAAAATACAAATGGATTCATACTCTACATACTGATATTTAGTATATTATTTTCTACTTTCCATAACACTGGAAAAACTTGAAGGTAACTGAACCATTTTTTTGCCTATTAAAGCTGTATGTTCTGAGCAGTTACTTTTAATTTCTTTTGGGATATTGGAAGAAGCTAAGAAATATTTGTGAATTACTTTTGAAGCACTCTTAGTATAGGATTCTGTTTTCTTTGACCATTGCTAATCATTACCTATCTTTTTGAATGTTAGAAAGAGGGCTTATAAGGAAAAACAATGTAATTTCTGTATTTTGAAAAGAAACATGTAGATTTGTTTAAATGATCCTTAGTATTTGGGAACAAAATTTCATCTTTTAAACCGAGGAGTATTTCCTCTAGCCATCAAACATACTTTTCTAAAGAGTAGTCAGTTCTTATGTATGAAACTGATACGATATTAAGCAATACATAAATATTGAGTTAGTGTAGAACTAAGATATGACTTTTAAGATTCAGCCCTATCCAAATACAATAAGTCCTAATAGACTGACTTTTTCTTAAAACATTTTCTACAAGTGGAGAAAGGTTGGTTCCCCTCAAACCTTTAAAGTGGGTGTGTGTTTGAGTTGGGTTCACCCCACCCATGGATTTTTCATTTAAATCTTAAATGTTATACTGCAGGCTGCAGGCATGACAGGCAATGAGCAGGTGAAAAACCAATGAAAAGTGTTCAAAAACAACTGTGTTGACTAACGGGCTTCTTAATGTATTTCTGTGGTCCACAGAGAAGGCTGGAGAAAGTAGCAAGGAGATGGTGCTGTGTCAGCTGCTTTAATTGCGGCCTTAAAGTCGGTGTCTCTTTGGATTTTAAATTGTTCCTATGCAGCTTGTTTTATTTTTGTTTAATCAAATGAACGAGAGGGTTTTTTAACCTATGGGAAGAAAACAAAGACATTTTCTACAAAGAGTCTATTTATTGAAGTGCTTCTCACTGAATAATTTTCTGCCTAAATAATTGTTTTTTAGTTTCAGTGTTCTTAATTAAAAAGTAATCTGCGCCCTAGCCAGTTTGGCTCCGTGGTTAGAGCATCAGCCTGAGAGCTGAAGGGTCTTGGGTCGATTCTGATCAAGGGCACGGGCCTCAGTTGCAGGCTTGATCCCCCGCCCCAGTCGGGACATGGGTGGGAGGCAACCAACCGATGTGTCTCTCTCACGCTGATGTTTCTCTCTCCTTTACACTCTCTCTGAAAAGCAATGGAAAAAATATCCTTGGGTGAAGATTAAAATAAAAAAATGATTTCTGCTTTGTCAGAATCCATATGGTTAGGCTGATATGTGTAATAACTCCACTCTACAAATCTTCAAAATATGAAATAGGTAAAGTTTGCTTTAAAGTTTCTGGTGATAACTAGAAATACTTTGGTACATTATCTAAGCTAGTTGTTTTTTGTAAATTTTACTGATTATTGATATAACTTTGGAATTAAATAGTGATAACTAAAGTGATTATAATAATTGACATGTGTTTGGTATAATTTTCAAGAGAATAGCTAATGCTTTAGATTAGTATTACACCATTTATTTTCTTATGCTTTTCTTGGACAAATGATATAATTTTGTAATTAGAATTAAATTAAAATAACCTAGTTTTTTGTTGTTGTTATCTTTATCAGGTTAGTGGAACCTAATAATTCTTTGAAGATATGAGCTGATATGGGGGGACTCAGTATAAATTTTGTGTTTAAGTGACATAAAACTTAGGGCTTTTTTAAAAAATGTTAATTCAGCTGTTGACTTTGTGATATTTGAGGAACTGCATTATATCTTTGAAATCAAATACTTTAATTAAAAGATATTTATAAAATGTACACAGCTTCCATGAGCTGCTCGTAGCAGCTGGCACACCCACATTTGTCATATTACATGTGGTGTGAGTTTCATGTCTGCTACTTTTATCTCTTGATCCATCTTTTCTTTCAAGAAAAAAGCAACAGCTGACTACATAGGAGAAAAAACTTCCTCAAATACATTCTAGTAATATTTATTAGCAGTGACCTGAGTATATTATAACATTGATAGTTTAGAAATATACATATACAACCACTATAAGCCAAATGTTTAAAGATAGCAAAGAAACATACTTGGTTCAGCATTCAACAATTAAGTTGTTAACAAGTGTTTAAATTTATATAAAGAGCTTCAAAATTAAAATAGAATCGATGGGATTTTTTTTTTCCTTCTTTAAATTAGGCTAATGGAAATTTCTTTTCTCCTGTTAGTCATTCTGATTATACAGTTCTCTAAAAGTCATATATCAAGTAAGTTTTCCAAAACATTTATTGGAAAATTAAAAAGGTGGTTTTACATCCCAATGACTGCTAATAGGTATGATTGATGCTCTGTCTAAAGTTCTCTATTTATTGCATGTCATTGTTTCTGGGTAATAAGCTGGTTAAGGCAGTGAGACTCTACGTAATCAACAGATTACTTGCTATGTGCTTGTTGATGCTAAGCACAAAGGTTAGGTACAGTCCCTGTCCTCAAAGAGCTGCTCTTTTTTAAAAATTCAGGTGCTCCTTTATTTTATTTTTTATTTATTTTCATTGTAGTTGACATACAATACTATATTAGTTTCAGGTGTACAACATAGTGATTAGACATTTAAATACATTATGAAGTGACCACCCCATAAGTCTAATACTAATATGACACCACACATAGATATTACAATGTTATTGACTATATTCCCTATGCTGCACTTCATATCCCTGTAACTATTTTATTAACCAGCAATTCATACCTCTTAATCCCTTTTCTCTTTTTCACCCATCCCCCCAAAACCCATCCCATCTGGCGACCATCAATTTGTTCTCTGTATCTATGAGTTTATATTTTGTTTTTTAGATTCCACATATAAGTAAAATCATGTGGTATTTATCTTTCTCTGTCTGACTTACTTCACTCAGCATAATATCCTCTAGGCCCATTCATGTTGTCACAACAGCAAGATTTTTTTTATGGCTAATTAATACTCCGTATAAATGTACCACTTTTTCTGTATCCATTTGTCTATCAATGGACATTTGGGTCTGGGTGGAAGGTTTTTATTAAACGTAGGCAAGGTGGGGGGATAGGTTGGTCCTCAGCTTCTGACACTGACTGGTAGGATGACTGCCGACACAGCTGGTCCTCAGACCTTCTCTCTAGATAATGATTTCTTTTCTGGTCTTTCCAGAATTGTCATGGCAATTCTGGAGGTGGAGTGATCCTGAAACTGCAATGCAAATTTATTATAAAGTAACGATAATGGCCCTGTTGATCACTTTTAGGTCAATATGGCTATCGAATCTGGTTGAGACCAGCTTTCATTTGTCTCAACTACAGGAAACTGGAGAAGGGACGTGGAGAACAGGTGGTCAGTAAAAGTCACATCCACAATGTTCTAGCCAGGACAGAAAAGGGAAGTAGAGCTTGAGGCCTTTGTTCCCTATTTTAACTTTCCTGCCTCACTTACGTCCTTGATTATACTGAGTAATGGCTGTTTGGTAAATTCTAAGTATCCATTTTTTACTTTTTCTTTCACGAGTTGTTACAGCAACATTTTTTCTAAATTGCTACTTTTGGCTCTTCGTAAAAAAGTCACATTTTAATTGTAAATGGTATGCAAAAGTAAAGCTGTAGATCTCCTTTGGACTTGTGATGCCCTCATCTTTTATAGGAAAAAATGTATATATTATGTAAAATCATAGCCTTTAAATATACCAATGCCTTTGCTTCTCCCTGAGTTACCATTTTAGCTCAAGTATCACTGCCTGGGGGAGTTGGCATTATACAGTGGTTATGCAACGACTGCAGATTGCATTCTTAGTTCACAAGATAAATCCTTACGCCAAAAGCACTCCCTTTGTAGGGGTGTGGTTAGCCTAGAATAAAGCATTCTGTGAACTATCTCGAATGAAATTGCTGAACTTTCCACTCCAAAGTTGCTTAAATTCTAGGGAATTTGAGGTTTTCCTTTTTTTAAAAAAATAAAAATTATTTTCTAGTCATTTTTAATTACTTCAATTACAGTTGACATAAAATATTAAATTAGTTTCAGGTTTACATCCCAGTGATTAGATCATCCTGATAAATCTCATACCCATCTGACACCATACATAGTTGTTAGACTATTACTGACTATATTCCCTATGCTGTACTTTACACTCCCATGACTATAAGTACTAATTTGTACTTCTAAATCCCTTCACCTTTTTCACCCATTCCCCCAACCACCCTGACATCTGGCAACTGTCAAAATGTTCTCTGTATCTATGAGTCTGTTTTTGTTCTACTTGTTCATTTATTTTTATTTTTAGATTCATTTGTTGATAGATATGTATTTATTGCCATTTTATTTTTCATATTTTTTATCTTTGTTTTTCTTCTTTTACTTAAAAGAAGACCCTTTAGCCTGGCTGGGCGTGGCTCAGCGGTTGAGCGTCAACCTAGGATCCAGGAGACCACGGTTTGGTTCCTGGTCAGGGCACATGCCCGGGTTGCGGGCTCAATCCCCAGTTGAGGGTGTGCAGGAGGCAGCCAATCAATGACGACTCTCTCATCATTGATGTTTCTATCTCTCTCCCTCTCCCTTCCTCTCCGAAATCAATAAAGATATATTTTTTTAAAAAAAGAAGAAGAAGACCCTTTAGTATCTCATATAATACTGGTTTGGTGGTGATGAACTCCTTTAGCTTTTTCTTGTCTGGGAAGCTCTTTATCTGACCTTCAATTCTAAATGATAGCTTTGCTGGGTACAGTAATGTTGGTTGTAGGTCCTTGCTTTTTATCACTTTGAATCTTTCTTACCACTCCCTTCTGGCCTGCAAAGTTTCTGTTGAGAAATCAGCTGCCAGTCTTATGGTACCTTCCTTGTAGGTAACTGACTGCTTTTCTCTTCCTGCTTTTAAGATTCTCTCTTTGTCTTTAACTTTTGGCATTTTAATTATGATGTGTCCTGGTGTGGGCCTCTTTGGATTCCTGGACTTTCTTTATTTCTTATTTTTAAAATATATATATCTTTATTGATTTCAAAAAGAGGAAGGGAAAGGGAAAGAGAGAGACAGAAACATCAATGATGAGAGAGTCGTTGATTGGCTGCCTCTTGTACGCACCCTACTGGGGATCGAGCCTACAACCTGGGCATGTGTCCTGACTAGGAATCGAACCACAATGTCCTGGATCATAGATCGATGCTCAACCACTGAGTCATGCTGGCTGGGCACTTCCTGGATTTTTATGTCTATTTCTTTCACCAGGTAATGGAAGTTTTCTGTCATTTTTTCAAATAGATTTTCAATTTCTTGCTTCGTCTCTTCTTCTGGCACCTCCATGATGTGAATGTTGGTATGCTTAAAGTTGTCCCAGAGACTCCTTACACTATCTTCATATTTTTGGACTCTTTTTTCTTTTGCTGTTCTGATAGGATGTTTTTGTTTCCTCATATTCCAAATCACTGACTTGGCATCCTCCACTCTACTGTTGATTTCCTGTAAATTATTCCTCATTTCAGTTAGTGAATCCTTCATTTCTGACTGGTTCTTTTTTATGGTTCCTAAGTCTTTTATCATTGCTGTTGAAGTTCTCACTAAGTTCCTAGAAGTTCTTAGTAAGTTTCTTGAGCATCCTGAAACCATTGTTTTGAACTCTGTATCTAGTAGTTTGCTTGCTTCTATTTCATTTAGTTCTTTTTATGGAGATTTCTCCTGTTCTTTCATTTGTGGTATGTTTCTTTGTCTCTGCATTTTGGCTGCTTCCCTGCATTTGTTTCTATGTATTAGGTAGAGCTTTCAAGTCTCCCAGACTTGGTAGAGTGGACTTATGTGGTAGGTTTCCTGTAGGGTCCAGTGGCACAGCCTCCCCAATCACCTGAGCTGGGCACTCCAGGTGCACCCCTGTGTGAGCTGTGTGCACTGTCCTATTGTAGTTGAGTCTTGATTGCTGTTGGCATCACCGGAAAGGATTGATCCCCATCCAATCAGCTGTGAGGACCAGCTGAGACTACAGCAAAAAAGCTGCTGTGCAGGTGTCGACAATATGGAGTAGGACTTGCTTCAGTGGGTCTTTGGTGCTCAAGGAGTCTGCCCCTTGAGTGTGTTGCTTTTGGAAGTGGTAAGGTTGTAATCTGGCGTGGTCTGAAGCTGTCCACCAGGTGCACTGGTTCTGGGGCCTCTTGGAAGGAGCAAAGTCAGTCACAAGGCACAAGCTACCAAGTCATCTACAGATGGCTGCTACTTGTGATGGGCTTGGAGGTGCCCAGAAGAAGCCAACCTGTGAACCAAGGCAGGCTGCCACTAGTGCTGGACCTGGGGCCACTTAGTGAGAGGTACAGAGCATGCTTGTTTGAGAGGCTTTAGGAAAGTCCAAGGCAAGAAACGAGAGGCCAGTTGTATGAAAAAGCCATCGGAAACGGCTTGGATGAGTCCGTAAATTGGGCAGGGCAGGGTCTCAGGGAATCACCAGTGGGGGCGAACAGTGTGAAACTGGTTGATAGAAGCTCAGATATGGTGCCTGCCTGTTGGTGCTGTGGTGGGGAAGGCTCAGCAAAGGAACAATGGCCTCTACCAGCACTTCTGTGTAGTAGCTGGGGAAGGACTGGACTAGTCCATGTCTGAGGTTCCTTTGAGCTGTGCAATTCTGAGTCTGTGGTTCCCAATTGGGAGGAAAAGAGGATGAACAGTATTTTCCCATTTCTTCTTCTAGGTTTCTTATTTTACTTGCTTTGCTCAAACAACATCAGAGTCATCCTGCTTGAAGTCAAGATCCCACACACCACCGGCTGGCTGGAGGATGACTTGTCCTGGTCCCTGTCTGGTGACACTACTGTTAACTCCACTCTCCTCGAAGGTATTGATGACTGTGAGTTTTCCTTTTAAGGGTTTAGAAGGAAGCTGTTCCTTAGCACAAGCAGAGTAATGGGTGTGTAAGAGCACTGGACTAGGACGAGGGGACTCTGAGTTTTGAACACTTCAGAGAACTGAGACTCAGAGAGTTTTTCAGGTGAAGTGGGTTTTATTTATGTAAATTAGGAGAAGTGATTCTGACTTCCGTTCAATACCCCTAAATAATAATTAACTCTGGTTTGTGATAAGTCTTCTACATACAACACAACTTCTGCTTTGACACCACAGAGGAAGAATATCTTGATAAAGCTATGCCAACTTTGGCCTGGAAAGACAGATTTAGACAATATTTTATATCAACCGAAGCCTTTTTTATATTTCTGAAACTTGGTCAAGAAGTTGAGCTAAATCTGTAATGCTTAATAAGCTTAGTTCCTTCACTACAGCCTGCCCTGCCCATTTTTTGTATACTTAAGATATTAAAGATCTCAATAGATATACAAAAGCCAGTTGATTATAAGCTTTGAATATCTGTATTTATAGGAACCTTACAACACTTTATTTGGAAGAGCACTCAGTACATGCATTCTTTACCTTCTGAGGATTTGCTGAGTCACTGGATTATGTTTGTGATCCTTCATCATGTTTAGTGAACTTAAACATTATTTCTGTGAAGCACCACAAAACTGTAATTGTGTCCCACAAGCACATTTCCGACTCCTACATTCAAATCTTAATTTCCACTTATGAACTTTTCTAACATTTTATACCTATTTGCCCAAGACAACTTGACCAGTCAGATTTATGAGACTCAGGTAGTCCTCCCCCCTCCTTTATTTTTATCCCAAGAGCTGCTAGTATTTGATTGCAGTTTTATATTAATAAACATTTTTTAACCACTGTTTTAAACTTAATTTAATTTTTCCATCACCTTTTATTCCCTCTATGCCCTCTTCCACCTCCACCCATCCCCCACCACCCCTGCACATTTTTCTAATTATTTGACTTGTTGATATTGTACATATGTTATTGCAGATCAAAGATAGTGCTAAAGAACACAAATATGCCACTCTTTTTAGAAGCCTAGAGCCCTTGCTGTAATGGAAGTCCCTCAGGACAAAAGGTTTCTGGGAAGGATAATAGCTAACACTGACGGCTGTGTCCAGGCAGTGCTCTGAGCACTTGACATGCATTCACTCATTTTGTCCTCACAAAAGCCATGTGGCACTATACTTGTCCTTATGAGGAGATGGGAGTACAGAGACTTTTACCAACTTGCCCGAGGCTACTCAGCTCCTAAGTGGCAAAGCAGTCAACCTGGCTCTAGAGTCTGTGCTCTTAACCGCTAAGCTATCTTCCTCTCCCAGAAGAGTAAGAGGAAGGAGGTGGGAAAGGGGTGGGGATGGGGCAACCTACACAAAATTTGACCTTTGAAAATGGAATTTTAATTAAATAGATGTTACTATCATCCTTGACCGTTATGTGAATTGTGTAATTCTTCAAAGAATCTGTTTTATTCTTTCAGGATATGTGCCTAATAATTTTTTATTTTGCATTATACCTATTAAATCTTATGTGGATGTTTTGATTCATTTCTATGAAATTCCAATTGTTCTTCATAGCAATCATTTCTCCATAAGATCTAAAATATATCTTACATGTTTATACCTGTTTTATATATATATATATATATATATATGCTTTTAACAATGTATCCCTCTACTACAGCGTCATACAAAATCATCCCCCACCCTGGCTGGTATGGCTCAGTATTAGAGTGTCAGCCCAAGGACTGAAGGGTTGCAGGTTCAATTCCCGGTCAAGGGCACGTACCTGGGTTGCAGATTCACTCCCCACCCCTGGTTGGGGTGCATACAGGAGGCAACCAGTTGATGCCACATTGATGTTTCTCTCTCTTCTCTCTTTCTCCCTCTCCTTTCCTCCCTTCTACTCTCTAAAAAAGCAATGGAAGAAGTATCCTCAGGTGAAGATTAACAACAACAACAAAATCATCTCCATAGTGCTGTGCCTTCCCAATTATAGGTGGAGCAAGGAAAGAAAAAGTTCCATTTAAAATTAATTTCATTAAATATAGCAATAAATCAAAGGTGTTTCTGCTTATATTTTTCCTTAACTGTGGAAGTTTTATTAGATATCAAAACCTCTTTTGCATCAAAATTGGCAAGATCACGTCTAATCCATGGCCAAATTATAACCCACCAATATACCCTAATGGAGATTAGCAAAACTAAGAAAATTGATGCTAAAGTAGCTCTAATACGCCTGTGCCATAAAGCAGGGAAAAGAAACAATTATGCTATTATATCTAAAGTAGTGTTTTTTTAGTACAGTTCAATCTGTCTCATTGTGCATTCTTTGTATATGTGAAAGGTATTCATTATTCAAATATAACCATAAGGCAGAAAATATGTAAGAAGAGTAATATGGGAAACCCTTTCTTCATTCATTATATTTGTAACTAGGACACCCTATAGTAAGAGTCACAACATGAAAATAAGACTTCTAATCTGAAGGTAAAGTTAAAGAATGATACTGGCTTCCTTTCTAACCTTAATTCCTTAAATTAGAAGGCTTGCATTCTGTGTGTCCCCCCCCCCCCCCCCCAGTATCCTTAAAATGAACAGGAGGCTAATTTTCCTGGGATATCTATTGCCAAGGATACAGGTTTCAGGAGTGAGAGTTAGTTTCACAAAGGCTGCCTCCTGTGATCATGGGAAGTTTAAGGATAGGAAATAAATGGTTACATTTTCTGCCTCTTCCCCCAAAAGTGAGTTTGGAGACAAAATTCTTAAGTTAAACTAACCCTTTCAAGCGTCAATTTCTTGCCCTCTCCTCTTTCCTTTGGACTCTGTTTACTGGTGTGCTAGGTGTTAGAAATACAAAGATCAGTCTAGACTTGGCTCTGCCCTCAAGCTGTTTCCAACTTGGGCAGCATGTGTTTGGCTCAGTAGTGGAGGGAACTATAGGACTTTATGGGCCCACAGAGGAAGAACATCTAAACAGACTGGGGGAAAGGAGACCATAAAGAAAAGATTCACAGATGTATCCCAAGTTGAAGGTAGGTGAGTAGGAGTTAGCTAGTTGAGGAATGGCAGTACAGGCAAAGCAACCAGTGTGTCTGAAGGCATTGTGGATGAAGCAAAGGGCACACTGTGGAAGGTGGCAGGAGCTTTATGGGAGGGGCCAGATAATAAAATATTTTGTGAGCTTTGAGAATAATATTCCAAGTCCTTAAATTTGAGTTAATATTTAATAATTCAAAGCAAGTAAATTGCATGCAAATTTATGTTTTAGACAACTTATTCTGTCAATAGTATGGAAAAGGAATCACAGGGGGCTCAATGGAAGGAAGATGCTCTGTTAGAAGGCTATGGGTATGACTCAGGCTGGTAAGGGAGAGGCCTTGAAATAAAGCAGAGGCAATGGAATAAAGAATAAGATAAGAAGGAGGTTAAAGTAGACATTGTACAAAGAAGTGAAGTTGGTGTTCCAGTTGTCCATTGCCCTAAAATTTATTGGCATATCTACAAGGATGCAGAATACTAGATCAGCAAGAAAAATCTATTCTATTTCCATACAATAGCAATGAGAAAACTGAAAATGAAATTCAGAAAACTTCTATTTACAATATCATGAAAAAGAATAAATTACTTAGATATAAATTTAACAAAAGGAGTTTTCTACTTTGAAAACTATAAAGCATTGTTGGAAGAAACTGAAGGAGACCTAGATAAAGGGAAAGACACCCCATGTCAATGGTTTGGAACACATTATTAAGATAGCAGTTCTGAAATTCATCTACACAGTCAATGCAATCACTATCAAAATCCCAACGAACTTTGCAGAAATTGATAAGCTGATCCTAAAAGTCATTAGGAGAGCCAAAAAAGCTTACGAATGAAGAACAAAAGTGAAGGACTTACACTTTGTGATTCCAAAACTTACTATAAAGCAACAGTAATCTGGACAGGTGGTACTGGCATGTGAATAGAGATATAGACCAATGGAATTGAAATTCTAGATTTATAGTCAATTGAATTTCCACAAAAACAAATGGAAAGAGAATAATTTTTTCAATAAATAATACTTACCTACATGCAAAAGAATGAATGTGGACTGCTCACACCATACACAAAATTATAAAATGAATCAAAGACCTAAATATAAGAGCAAAAACTATAAAACACTTAGATGAAAACATAGGTATAATTGGATTAGTCAATATTTTATTACATATGACACCAAAAGCATAAACAACAAAAGAAAAAAATCAAACAAATTGGACTTCATCAAAATAAAAAACTTTTGTGCTTCAAGGGACACCATCGAAAGTGTGAAAAGACAACCCACGAAATGGGAGAAAATGTTTGTAAATCTTATATATGATAAGAGACATATCTAGAATATATTTTAAAACCTATTACAACTCAGTAATTAAAAGACCCAATTAAAATATAGGCAAAAAAATACACAACCAAAGAATCTAAATAGCTCTCCAAAGAAGATATACATGACAAATAAGCACATTAAAAGTTGTTCAGAGATTAAAGATGGCAGCAGACCAAGTGGAAGCTACACTGACACTCTCCCAGGACCAAACTGGAATTAAAACTAAAATATAGAAAAGCCATCCTGAATAATCAACTGCAGCTGAAGACCAGCTAGAGAGCATACTCACAACCAAGGAGGAAAACTGGAGACCTCATAGAGAATGGTGGGAAGTGTGGAGGCATAAGAGGACTGGCCAGGCTCCCAGAGGCAGCAGTTGAAGGTCTGGAGGAATATTTTGGTTGTAGGGGTTCCCACTGAGGACTCTGGGGCCTAAACCCCAGGCTAAGCTTCCCAGCCAAGAGCACCAGATCTGAGAAAGGTGCCCACATAACATCTGACTGTAAAAAGCAGCCAGGTTTCTGACTACCAGGGAGAGATGGCTGGAAATGCAGTCACCCTCTTAAAGAGCCAACACACAAAGTTTCATGTGCAGCCACTCACTTTGGGCTCCAGCACAGGGAGGGCAGAGTGGACTGGAGCTGTGTGAGGAGAATCTAGGGTTGTAGGCTCTGGAGATAGAGCTCAGAGGGCATCCCCTCTGGATTCCTGTGCTGAGTCATTCCCCCATACTGCAGAGGCAGACATTTACCTTCCAAGCATCTTTTGCCTGAAGGGGAAACAATTGCCCCACCCTGCTGGAAAACCTCTCACCCTACCCCAGTGGAATTTCTACAGGCTGAGGCTCATTAAGAGAATTGGATTAATTAGCCTGCAGGCAGAGGCAGACTTCAGAGTGCTTTGAGTCTTTTCTTGATCTGCTTCTGGATTGGGGCCTTGGAAAAGCAGGCTTTGCTGTGCATCTTGGTCCTGTCCAAACGCACCCAGCCCCAACAGAGGGGATCTCAAGCCATGGGTTGCTGATAGCTCCAAACAGGGTACTAAAGGCCAGTCATAAACAGCATCTAACAATGGCCTGCACCAGAGACCTTCCAAAAAGACTGGGAGTCCTAGCAGACCTACCTAATATATAAAAACAAACCCCAAAAGGCAGCCAAAATGGAGAGACAAAAAAAGCCTCAAATGAAAGAACAAGAGAAGACTCCAGAAAAAGAGCTAAATGAAATGGAGATAAGCAATCTATCAGATATAGAGTTCAGAATACTGATTGTAAGAATGCTCAACAGCATGAAAAAAAATATGGAAATTGTGAAGGAAATTAAGAATTACATAGCAGAAATAATTAATACATTGGAAGGAATAAAGAGCAGATTAGAGGAAGCTGAGGACTGGATCAGCGAATTAGAAGACAGGGCAGAAAAAATCACTCAATCAGAGATCCAAAAGGAAAAAACAATTGAAAAACAGGAGGACAGTTAAAGGGAGCTGTGGAACAACATGAAACATAACAATATTTGCATCATAGGAGTGCCAGAGGAGGTCGAACGTAAGCAAGGGTTAGAGAACCTGTTTGAAGAAATAATGGCAGAAAACTTCCCTAACCTGTTGAAGGAAAAAGTCACACAAGTTCAGGAGGCACAGAGAGTCCCAAGCAAGAAGAACCCAAAGAGGCCCACGCCCAGACACATCATAATTAAAATGCCAAAAATTCAAGACAAAGAATATTAAAGGCAACAAGAGAAAAGAAATTTGTTACCTACAAAGGAGCTCCCATAAGGTTGTCAGCTGACTTCTCATCAGAAACTCTACAGGCAAGGCGGTAATGACATGAAGTATTCAAGGCAATGCAAAACAAGGATCTGAAACCAAGACTACTCTATCCAGCAAGGCTATCATTCAAAATAGATGGTGAAATAAAGAGCTTCCCAGACAAAAAAAGGCTAAAGGAGTTTATCACCACCAAACCAGCATTGCAAGAAATGTTAAAGGGACTGCTATAATTAGAAGTAGAAATAGAAGCATTGAAACAAATGTTAAAGGGGCTGCTGTAATAATAAAAAGAAATAAAGAGAGAAACATAGGCATAAAAAATTAAAATTGCAATAAATAAGGACCTATCAATAATAAACTTAAGGACTTTCAGGGAGAGATCAACAGCAATACAGTTATAATCATGGACTTTAACACCCCACTGACTTCACTGGATAGATCTTCCAGACAAAAAGTAAACCCAGAAACAGTGACTCTAAATGACACACTAGATCAGATGGATTTCATCGATATTTACAGAACATTTCACCCCAAAGTTGCAGAATATACATTCCTCTCAAGTGCACATGGCTCATTTCAAAGATAGGCCACATGTTAGGACACAAAACCAGTCTCTACAAGTTCAAGAAGATTTAAATCATATCAAGAATCTCAGATCACAATGTCATGAAATTAGAAATCAACTACAGTAAAAACACTCAAAAACATTCAAATACATGAAGACTAAATAGCATGTTATTAAACAATGAATGAGTTATCAATAAGATCAAGAAAGAAATCAAAAACTTCTCGGAAACATATGAAAATGAACACACAACAACCCAAAACCTATGGGACACAGCGAAAGCAGTCCTGAGAGGGAAGTTCATAGCACTGCAGGCCTACCTCAAAAAGCTAGAAAAATTTTAACTATCTAACCCTACAACCTAAAGAATCAGAAAGCTCCCCTGTGAAGCGGTCTGGACCAGGGCTTTTGTTTGCTGGGAGTTTTTTTTATAATTGCTTTGATTTCATCAGTTGTTATTAGCCTATTTAGGTTTTCTGATTCTTCCTGATTCAGTTTTACATGATCTCACTCATATGTGGAATCTAATAAACAAAATAGACTGAGGAACAAAATAGATCCAGAGGCACAGAAGCATGGAACAGACTGATGAATCTCAGTGGGAAGGCAGGGGTGGGGGAGTGGGTGGGGAAAGATTAATCAAAGAACATATATGCATATATGCATAACCCATGGACACAGACAATAGTGTGGTGAAGGCCTGGGGGGTGGGGATCCATGGGGGAAAAAAGGGGGGATATCTGTAATACTTTCAACAATAAAGATAACTTTTTAAAAAAGTTATTCAATATCATTAGTCATCAGGGAAATGCAAATCAGATTCATAATGAAATACCACTTCAGGCTCACCAGGATGAAAAAGACAGGTAATAACAGGTGTTGGCAAGGATGTGGAGAAATTGGAACCCTCATACACTGCTGGTGGGAATATAAAATGGTACAACCACTTTGAAACACAGTCGGGTGGTTGCTCAAATAGTTCAACAGAGTTACCATATGATCTTGAATTCTGCTCCTAGGTATATACCCAAGAGAAATGAAAACATGCCCACAAACAAACTTATACATGAATGTCCATGGCAGCATCATTCATAACAGCCAAAAAGTGCCTCACGGACTGAATGTTTGTATCCCCCCTCCAATTCATATTTTGAAATCCTAACCCCCACAAGTGATAGTATTAGGAGTTTGGGGCCTTTGGGAGGTGAGGGTGGAACCATCATGAATGGGATTAGCTGCTTTATAAAAGAGACCCTTCTGATATGTGAGGATATAGTAAGAGGACAGCTATCTCTGACCCAGGAAGCAGATATCGAGTCGCCAGGGCCTTGATTTTGGACGTTCCAGGCTCCAAAACTGTGAGATACAAATGTTTGTGGTTTAAACCACCCATTCTACGGTATTTTTCTTATAGCAGCCTGAATGACCTAAGACAAAGGGTAAACAATCCAAATGCCCATCAACTGATAAATGGATAAATAATGGTATCATAAATGCAATATAGCCATACAGTGGAACAGTATTTGATAATAAAAAGGAATGAAGTATTGAATATATATATACACACACACACTATAACATGGTTGAACCTTGAACAATTGCTAAGTGAATGAAGCCAGTCACAAATGACAACATTGTACGATCCCATTTATATGAAATGTCCAGACAGGAAAATCCATAGAGTCAGAAAACATATTATTGGTTGCCTAGGGGTGCGGGTGGGGGTGGGGGGAGATTGGGAAGTGGCCAGTAAGGGGAATGAGAGGGATGATCTATATTTGATTATGGTGATGGACACACAACTATGAATACACTAAAAGCCATTGAATTTTACACTTTAAATGGATGAATAGGTCAATGAAACTGTTTTTTGTTTTTGTTTTTTAAACTTAGTGAAGTAAAAAACAACTATTTTATTACACTAAAAAAAAAAAAGTCAGGAATTTGGGCAGGGCCCTGCAGAACAGCTCCTATCTACTCCCCCAGGACTGGATCCTGAGCTGGAGTGACTCGACTGGCTAGAGCTGCCTGGGATGGCTCAACTCAGGTCATAGGCATCGGTGTACTGGAACCAGCTTGCACCAGCTTCTGGGAAAGCCCTCAGTGCACAGCCCAACTCCACCTTCAGCGGCATGACCTGATAGCTGTAATTGGTCATGGTGGAAGCATTTATACCACGTAAGTTGGAAATGCTACAAATCAAGATTTCCTGATTGGAGTGTTCGAGCAAGGTACAAAGAAAAAAATGAAACTGATTCCAGAAGCGTCTAAAAGAAGCATGTGGTTGTTTTGTGCTTTGTTGTTTTTGTTTGTTTTCAACTGAGACGTTAACAGAAGAAACAGTTGTTAACATGAAGGAGATGTTAATAAGGTGGCAGAATGAAAATTAAGACTGGAACATTCTCCTGCTAAAGTCAGGAAGCCTCTACCAGCCTGTGTGTCAGGCTTTCCAGGTGACTGTCACCTCGTGACCTGCTCTTTTAGAAAAATAAAGGATCGTGGCATAGGTTGGGAGTACCACAGACCACCGTGAAAAGCCCAGGAGCCCGTCACTTACCCTTCAAGGACAGCAATTATAATTTCAAATATTTTAAATTTCAAGTTATTGCAATGGGAGGGGCATGTGAAATCGGGACAATTAGGGTTCCTTTGACAACCCTTGTGTCCCTATTGAGGATGAAATATTTGGGGTTGATCTTTTTAGAAGTTCCCACTACTTCACGATCCCCCTCTGTTTCAACACAAAAGTTTGGGAGAATATGAGCTGTGAGTTAAATTTTCAAGTGTGTGTTGGTCAACAGATTGTCATGCATGTAAACACAGAGATTTAAAACCAGACCTCAGTGGAAAAAGACCCCGTAATAGGTACCTGCTGCGTGCAAGACTCGGTGGGCTTTGTAAGGAGGTTCGCACATGAAAGAAGAAGTGAAATGAGTGGCCTACAGCATGCGGAGGCAAGAGTGTGGTTGTGTGTGGTGGTGTTTCTGTTTACTTTTTCCTTCTTGGTGGGTGTAGTTGGATACAGGTTGATTATTTTAGTCTGAAGGAATCTGGGAAAGAGCAACTTCAAGATAGCACCTTCAGATAGTATAGCTCTGCTACTTCCAAACTTTTTCATCTCATGACACACATAAACTAATTACTTTAATTCTGCGGCACACCAAAAAAATATATTTTTGCCAATCTGACAAAAAATAGGTATAATTTTGATTCATTTACTCTGGACAGCTATTATTGTGTTAGGTGTTGTCATTTTATTATTTGACAATGTAAGAGAAAAGAGGTCAGTGCCCCTGACTAAATAGTCAGGTGTTGCAGGTTTTAAAATTCCTGTGGGAGGCGTGGATAAGTGGAACAGACTGACCGATCTCAGAGGGGGGGATGGGAGAGGATGGGAAGAGATCAGCCAAAGAATATAAATAAATAAAGAATTCTTGCTGCACACCAGTTGAAAATCGCTGATACAGATCAAACAGCAAATTTCTTCAGACAAACACTTCTAAGCTTACTGTGTGTAGAGTTTCTTTATCTTGTTTTCTAATTGATGCAGACTGTGTGTTCTGTTTTACTGTTGGTTGGGACTAGAACGCACCCACACCAATAACAGGAACATAAAAGCCCAGCCCTCTTCAACTCGCTCAGAACCTGTCCGATTTAATCACGTCAGCTCACTGCTGCTAGTGACCTAATTGGACCTTCCTTGCACCTTAATATGGATTTAATAAATTTAGAAAATACTATAAGGTACTATTTGGATAGTAAAATTTTATGAACCTATTGGGCAGGTTGTCTGAGGCAGGAGTTGAACAGGATTATTAAGTTTTCTCCCTTATCTTTTGTAACAAGTAGCTAGAGGAATCTTTCCACCTTACAAGAAAATCAAGTCATTTCCTGATTTAAAAAACTTCAGAAGTGGCGCATTGCCCCAGGATAAAGTACCTTGGCTTACTAGGCCTTTCATGTTCTCGTCTTTGCTCATCTCACCTGGACCTCTCACACACACACTCACACACACACACACACACACCCCACCCCCCACCCCCCCCGGGTGTCGGTGTACTCTTTAGCCAGTTTGTCCCACACACCCTGCAATTTCAATTCCAAGCTTTCAAACTTGCTGTTCCTCCTGCCAAGAACACTTCTCCCTCCGTCCCTCTCTGCCTCTTCCCTCCAGCCACCCTCCCCACCTCCTCCTAAAATAACTCTCTGGATCTCTGAGCCTTAGCTTCGCTTCGCTTCCAGTGTCTGTCCCGTCAGTGGAGCCTCCGCTGGCTCTGAGCGTCTCTGGCCCCGTCACCGCCGTGGGTAAAATGGGCTGTGCTGCATTTTACGTATTTGTCGGTAGCTTCTTAGGTAGGACCGGTCTGTTTAACTCACCGTTGTATCCCCAGCTCCCTGCATCCTAAATAAGAAATGTTAACACAAATTAGTTGAAGAAATGAGTAAACAAAGGAACAAAGGGCTGCTGAGAGCCTTTTACTCAAGCAGAATATTCAGATAAGAGCCAGGTGCCTGTACTGATCGGTCCCTCATTCTCCTCGGCGGTAGCCACCGACTGGCACCTGTTTTTCCCCCTGAAGGGGAGATTCGCTCCGTAATAGCGCTCCTGTAACAGGACCCTGCAAACCCCAGGGCACATCTGCAAACCCTCTGTTACTGCCACTGGGACTTGCCGCCTTACACATGGATCATTGCTTGTAAGACTGCATATTTTGTTGCAGAATGAAGGTAACAAATAGACAATAATTGTGGCAATAAGACACCCAGCACAGCACCCTTTACAGTTTCATTATGTGATAGGTGTGCTGATAATTATGGTAGAACCCAGGGGACCTCCTCGATGCCCCCCCCCCATTGGTTCCTTTCCTCTGACCCGTCTCAGGGAGGGAGGTGAGTAGGGGACTCAGTAACTCTATTGTCAGCACTCTCCAGTTCTGTTTAGGGACTTCACTGTCAGCTTCTGAGGCTTTTTCTGCCTCACCTCACTCCCACCCCCTACCAATGCAGAATTATAAAGTATTTGGGAAATGAAAAGTTGTTCTCACAGAAAAAGATTAGGGACCTCTGAGAACTAGAGTTGGGTAAACCTAGGATAGGGGAATTGAACTGCTCTATTGCAAACACAGTTCCTGAAGATTCTTTGTCTGAAAATTGTTCATATTCATTTAATTTAATGGGTCAGAGCAATCGGGCTAAAAGAACAATGATTAATGCTGTTTGCCGATTCCTGTTACTGCTTTTCTGTCTGGTATCAGGACATAGGCCTCTCACCACTGTAAGACTAATTTACTTTTTGTCTTAGAAAAGCATGCTGGCTTTGAGGGAGAAGTTTGGTCAGGGATATAAAATCAGTCTCCTAAATCTTGGATTTCCATAGTTGTTTCTGCTGTGTGGCCTTGAATATGACACATGTCCATTTCAGGCCATGAATGTCTTTGTGTAAAATGATCTCCCTGTGTAATTATAGGGGAGTTTATTTCTAAGTGATGTAAACAAATGAAGAATGGAAGGGACTAGATGCAATTACTTTAAAGTAGATCAAACATTTTATTGTAGTGTGTATAAGAGAAACACTTGTACATTTCACCCTCTCCTGGAACAAATATATGGTCACAGAAAGCTTATTAAATTGATCCTATTTCTAATTCTGTATTAATCATAACAAGGTCACACTGAAATGACCTAGTGATTAGTTAACATAATAATAACACTTGCATGTGAGTGCTTTTCACATGCCTGTAGCTGTGCTACATGTCCCATTACATCACCTCGTTTAATCTTCATAACAACCCCGTGAGGTAAGTACTCTAATTCCTGTTTTTTTCTATATGAGGAAATTGAGGCTCAGCAAAGTGAAGCCACTCGGCCAAGGCTCACTGCTAGTAATGGACACAGCCGAGATTCAAACTCGGGTTTGACTCCAAAGCCTATGTGCGTATTCTTAACCCCTACACTGTTTTAAGTGTTGAGTTAGAGCCGGAGAGAAATCTGTTAGTGTCCTGATGTATGGACAGAATAATTTCGGCTTCTGGAAATTTGCTACTAAAAGCCACACAGGAAGCATTCAGCTTAAAAATAAAGCCCAGCATTTATAGTATACTTTGTGTTCTAAGAGCTTTACTAGGCCACTTATTTAAAAATGCTTCCTCCTGTGACTGGTCAGTAGCTCTCCAACGTGGTGCATCAGAATGACCTGAGGAGCGTGTAAACAAGAGAATATCCAGACCCACGGAGTCACATTCCCTGTGGGTGGGGCCAGGCACCCGATGTTTAACAAGCTTCCCAGGTGACTCTGACACACACAGAAGTTTGAGGATCACTGAGGTCTAGGAATGACAATTCTCAGGTTTGTAGATTTACATAGGACTGCCCAGGACATGTGGGAGTGGCTAAACTGCAATGCATAAATTCCAAAGCACCATCCTGTCTAAGTTTATAGAATAATTATCAATGGGCAACATCGGTGGCATGACCTCATGTAATAGAACTGGTGATCTCATTTTTCTTTTTTCCTGTTGAGAGGTCATTTATTAGTCGTAATAGCTGGCACTCTCTTGTGTATATGTTGAGTCTTTTTCCCTTGGCATGTGAGAAATGATGGTTGTTTTCCTATAACCACTATTAAGATCTCAAGGAGTTTAGAACAACTGTTCAGACTCCAAATAAAGAATCACAAAATCCCAAGATTAAGGTCATCATGTACAGCCATATGTTACTTGAATTCTCTTTTATGGCATCTCCGCCAAGTGTCTCAGTGGCCTATTTCTGCTAGATAGCTGGCACTTCTGGCAACAGTCCATTCCATCTGACCTCGAAAGTCCTTCCCTATAATACGCAGAAATCGATTTCTCTAGAACTTCCATACGTTGGTCGTAGTTCTCACCCCTTATTAGAACTTCTTACTCAAATCAGCCAACCTTTGCTCGAGAAAGTAACTCCCTGATTGCTGTGTTCTGGAAGTTCACAGGATGCCTCACTGTTTGATGTAAGCTGTGTGCTCCATGGCCAGGCCATCTGCCAGGCTATTTTCTGTATAGATGAACTTAGAATTAGGACTTAGACTAAATTCATGATTCATTGGTTTAAAAAAATAAATGTAAGTAATTCTATATGGAGAGATTTATTTGGGGTGTTTAAATATAGAGTCCCAAGTGACAAAAACAAATTACTGTGATCTGACATTTTGTTAAAGAACTCTAAGCGTTCCATTTTAGTCCTTTTATTAGCCTGATGTTGGATGTAGCAACCAGATTAAGAGTTTTAAACACTGTCTCCTTTCCCTGTGAGTTGTTCAGAACCTTCTAAAAACCTGGTGGTTGTCAATAGGTCTCTTCTAAATGAGAAATATAATGTACCTTAGCTTCCTGCGATTCATTTGCTTTTTGAAGCTCAAAAGAAAAGGAACATTTGTGTCCTCATTGCCAAAAAACTTCTGGTTCTAACACTCTTTTTACAAGATATACCATCCTTTTCACCATCCTTCCTCACAGACCAGAATCTGATCTGGCGCCCAGGAGAAAAACAGCCAATGTATCACTAACCAGCTGTCCAGTTGCCACCAATGTTAACTTTCAGTGCTCTGGATACAATGAGAGTCAAATGCAGGCAGAAGCTAAGATAACAAGTCAGGTAATTGTTGGGAAGAGATATTTCCCTGGCTGTAGCTACTTTTGGATATAAGGTCCAAATTTTAGAGGAAAAGCCAGACAAATGTTGGTTACTACTGTGACCATTCAGATAGGCTGGCCAGAGTGGAAGAAACTTTAAGACACTAATTTAAGACGGAAATGACAGCCCTAGCTGGTTTGGCTCAGTGGTTAGACCGCCAGCCCAGGAACTGAAGGGTCCTGGGTTCAATTCTGGCCAAGGGCATGTACCTTGATCCTGATCCCTGCCCCCATTGGGGTGTGTGTAGGAGGCAACAAATCTATGTGTCTCTCTCTCTTTCTCTTCCACTCTTTGTGAGGAGCAATGGAAAAAATATCCTCAGGTGAGGATTAAAAAATAAATAAATAAAATAGAGAATATTTAAAAAAGAAGGATCAAAATGACACTGAATAGTAAAAGAAAAATTGCTGTTCGATTATAATTTATGGCAAAGGTCAGCTATGCCTCCAAGAGCCAGTTCCTTCTCTGATATAATTTTCCTGGGGCTAGAATGAAAGACGAGCATTCTCCTCTATCTCCCTTGATGCTTCCAGACTTTTGCCCTTTTATCACAGATCATCTTTCCTAAAATTACTGTGATCTCTTTTTGTCACTTTTAGTATATTGAAGATATTTTTGCCACCACTTCTTTAGCATCAGGTTCTACCTACACTCACTGATGATGTCTTCAACATTCACGTTGATTCTTCAGATGTAAAACAAAGCACAAAAAACCCATGTATGAGTCACTTGTATTTATTTTATAAGAGAAGAATATGAACTTATAGACATGTTCTGACAACTGAAAAACTCTGTGGGAAATTATGTATCTGCTTTAGTATTAAAGGACTGAATGGCATTTGAACTACAATAATACATGTCTTAAAGTCTGGTTTTGGAAAATTATAGGCAAAAATATATTGATTTGTATCACTAAACTTTCTAAGGTTAACTCCCACATAAATCAACAGATAATGTGCATTACTAGTGACTCACAATTAAGAGTAGGAAGAGCAGCAACTGAAAATTATGACTAACCCACAGTACTGCTGATGCAGTGTTTCAGACAGCATCCTGCCTGAAAATCGCAGGAATTCTAACTATCTGCCTCTGCTTGTTAATTGTGGGAGCGCAGCAACCTGCCAAGTATTGCATGGCTGCAAGTCCTCCGCATGGAATTCTAATTTAGAGTCTTCAGTAAACCAAGGCCAACTTCTGTATATGGCACAGTAGGCACAGTGCCTAGGGCCCAGGATACTTTTAGGAGCCTATAGGTATGTTTTAATTTCTTTTTAATATTTTTTATTGATTTTTTTTTTTTTTTTTTTTTTTAGAGAGAGAGGAAGGGAGAGGGAGAAAGAGAAACATGGATGTGAGAACAGAACATTGATTGGCTGCCTCCTGCACGCCCCCTACCGGGGACTGAGGCCACAACCCAGCATGTGCCCTGACCAGGAATCGAACCAGTAATTTTTTGGGGCACAGGACAAGGCCCAACCAACTGAGCCACACCGGCCAGGGCTTAATATCTTTTATAATAAAAAGAAAACAAGTAAAACAATAATGAATCTGCCTGGGTTATATTTATCTTTATACCAATGCAGTCATAAAGTAGAATTGAAATTTGTGTGTGTGTGTGGAGGAAGGGGGTCTACAAAGGCAAAAATCCTAAAATCGTGTAAGTCGCTGTGGTAAACTCTAATACTCTGCTAATGAAGCTCATGAATACCAGACTTTAATGGTTCTTAATAATTCACAAAATATAGCATTTAGTGTGATATGAAACTTTATGGAACTGCTTGTGTGTGATCATAAGGACTAAAGTATTTTAGTATCTGGGCTGGAGGATTCTCATAGTCCACCCATAAACAGAAGGCCATGCTGTGATGATCACAGCTCTCCCCCACACATCCCTGCTCAAAGTATAGTCCATAGGCTAGCAGCATAAATGAATTTGTTAGAAATGCAGAGCCTTAAGATCTACCCAGAACTTCCTAATCAGAATGTACATTTTTACAAAATCCTCAAATGATATGTGTACATGGGAAAACTGAGAAGCACTGTCAGTTTTAGAAGAATCTATACCTAGGAAGTACTCTGCTTTCTAATAGAGAAGACATCTCCATAAGGGATATGATTGAGGAAAAAAAAATCCTTGGTCCATACAAAATCCTCTACCCATACAAAAATAAGTCGTTCAGATCCCACAAGAAGCAGAGGAATCTTCCAACAAACGTGGAAAATGTGTTCATAAAAAGATAGTAAGAAAACTATAAATCTCTTAGAGGAAAATACAGGGAAAATTTTCATAATGTTGGATTGGTAAAGATTTCTTGGATATGGCAACAAAAGTACAGGCAACAAAAGTAAAAATAGACACTGGATCACATAAAAATGTAAAAACATTTTTAAAATATATATATCTTTATTGATTTCAGAGAGAGGAAGGGAGAGGGAGAGAGAGATAGAAACATCCATGATGAGAGAGTCATTGATCGGCTGCCTCCTGCACGCCCCCGACTGGGGATGGAGCCCGCAACCCGGGCATGTGCCCTGACCGGGAATCGAACCCCCATCACCTGGATCCTAGGTCAGTGCTCAACCACTGAGCCACACCAGCCAGCCAGGCAAAATGTAAAAACTTTTGTCGGCAAAGGACACTATCAACAAAGTGAAAAGGCAGCCTATACAATGGGAGGAAATAGTTGCAAATCATATATGTGATAAGGAGTTAATATTCAGAATATATAAAGAACTCCTCTAACTGAACAACAACCTCAAAACAACTCTTAAAAAATGAGCAAAGGACTTGAATAGACAGTTCTCCAAAGAAAATATGCAAATGGCTAATAGGCACATGAAAAGATACTGAACATCACTAGCTGTCGTAGTCCCTTTGGGCGGCTCTAACAGAATAGTACAGGCTGGGTAGCTTAGACCTGAGCCTGGCAAGGCCAAGGCCAAGGCACTGGTGTGGCTTCCTGCTGATGCAGCAGCTTCCTGGTTCACAGATGGCACCTTCTCTGTCCTCACTGGGTGGGGGGGGCTGAGATCTCTGTGGGGCCTCTTTTGTAAGATCACTAACTCCATTATGACGGCCCTATTCTCATGACCTAATCACCCCCGGAAGGCCCATCTCATAATACCATCGCCTTCCGGAGTCAGGATATCAACATTCGCATTTTGAGGGGACACAAACATTCAGGGAAATACAAATCAAAACCATGAGATACTGCCTCTCACCCATTAGGGTGGCTATTATAAAAACAAACAAAATAACAAGTGTTGGCAAGGATGTAGAGACACTGGCGCTCTTGTACGTTGCTAGTGGGAATGAAAAATGGTGCTGCTGCGGGGTAGGGGGGATCAATGGGGGACAAAGGGGACATCTGTAATACTTTCAACAATAAAGATCCATTTAAAAAATGGCACGCTGCTGTGGAAAAACAGTATGCTGATTGCTCAGAGAATTAAACACAGAATTACCATATGATCCAGGTGTCCCACTTCTGGGCATATACTCAAAAGAAGTGAAAGCAGAGATTCCAACAGACATTTGTACACCCATGTTCACAGCAGCACTATTCACAGCCAAAAGATGGAAGCAACCCAAATGTTTACCAACTGATGAATGGATAAAAAAATAAAAAAGTATATATAGGGTGTCCCAAAAAATGTATACACACTTTAACAGCTGATAACTCACTTAATTGTGAAAATGAACTGTATGTTAATAAACACTGACTTTATAATCATTCAAAGTGTGTATACATTTTTTGGGAGACACTCTGGACATACAGTGGAATATCATTCAGTCTTGAAAAGGAAGAAAATTGTGACACATGCTACTACAACAGGGATGAACTTTGAGGACATTGTACTAAATGAAATAAGCCAGTTAAAAAAGACACTATATGATTCCACCTTTATGAGCTATCTAGAGTTGTCAAATTCATAGAAACTGAAGGTAGGAATGGAGGTTCTTAGGGGTTGGGGGCAGGGGAACACGGAGAGTTGTTAATGGGTATAGAGTTTCAGTTTTGCAAGATGAAAAAGTTGTGGAGATTGGTTGCGCAACCATGTGAATATACTTAACACTACTTAACTGTACACCTTAAAATGGTTAAGAGGGTAAATTTTATGTTATGAGTATCTTACCACAATTTTTATAAAAGGGCAGTAAGACTCAGATCAAAGCATGCAGAAGACCCTGCTTTTAGACTTCTTCTGCACTGATGTAAAGAGAGCTAATGCTTTTTCAAGGCTGGCACGTGAGGCAGTCGACACAGGAATGGCGCAGGCAGGGCTGAGGGATGCCTTCGTGAAGCTGAAGTTCAACTACTGCTGCGCTTCTCAGATCCTGTGACGGGTCTTAGAGCCAGTCCTGTAGCCTCGGAGCCTGTGGTGCAATTGCACATTCCTCTACTGTCGTCACAGGCCAGGGACAAGCTGAACCCACTAGGCCCGAAGAGCCCAAAAGCACGGGGTAGTTAGTGTTACATAACTTCTTCATTCTACACGTTGGCTTCTTGCTCTTTATTGTTCAAATCCAGTAACTAACAATACTTAGATTTTACTGTTTACAAAGCACTTTTGCTATAATATCCTGAGATGTTTAGAATTTTGCCTCTTATTAAAGATGATTGTTTTCTCCTCATGTTTGTAAGCCATTTAGCATATCTTCACACTTCCCAAATTTATTTTACTCAGGTTTTTCACAGAATTTGGTGGAAGGGATAAGAACTTAGAGTAAGCTGAAGAAAGTGAAATCTTTCCATTGTAATTTATTTTTGCAGGATGTGAAGGCAAATTAGATGCCTCTTGTACTCCCTTTAAGAGGGGTGGCTGACACATCCAGTTCAGGAGACTTCCATAGGGAACTTCAGAAAGCCAAACCAGGGATCCTGGTGGGCGAAAGGCAGTTTTAAATATGAAGGGAATTGGCTCCAGTTTGCTCGAGTGAAAAAGATTAGCTAACCTATTTGAAATAAATGAGGTTCGAAAACTCAAAGGGCAAAAATCACAAGTAAAAAGCAGGGTGTTTGGGGATTAGCACTGCTGAGGTCTCCCGCGCACTGTGCTGGTGTTACAGGCACGCCTCATTTCATCGCGCTTCATAGGTGTTGCATTTTTTATAAAGATTAGGACTCACTTTATTGTGATACTAGCTTTATTTTGGTGATCTGAAACTCAACATGTAATATCTCCAAAGTATGCCTGTACTGTATTTAAAAAACAAACTCATTGATTTAATATAAGAGAAGGAGCTAAGGGTATGATCCTCATTACTTTGAAGTCACACCTTATGAATGACTATCTCTTCTGTGACAGCCAATGTAAGAAGCAGCTTGAAAAGCACATGACACTGAGAGATGCCGACAGGCAGAATACTGAGACGGAGAGAAAAGACCAAAACCACTTTAGTCTTATCAGGAAAACTCTAAATAAGGATGGCAATTATTTTTTTGGCTGATTTAAATTTTAAGAGTTCAAAGTAAATTCTATTATATTTTAAAATCAATTTTAGTTTCTCCCTTTATTTTTAAAAATAGCTTTATATTTTTATAACTTATATTTATAAAAACAGTGCAAAAATCTGAAAAATCATGAAAAACAAAATAAATATATATTTCCCCTGGAGTGAACCTCTGTTGGTATAATCCAGCATTTATAAAAATGCCTTGTGTAGTTTTTTGAGTGTTGTCTCTGCTCTTATCCTTGTTCACCCCCTTGTGGCCATGTCATGAAGAAGCCCAGAGCCAGGTAGCAAAAAGGAAAGAAAAGCAAAAGGCTTGGAAAACAAACAAGCCACCCCTCACTTTAACGATATTTTCCATAATTAAGATAAAAAGGTCTGCTTGATATCTATATGGGTCAGGGTCTTGTCAGGACATACATGGGAGACTTGAAGGGATAATTGTAAATTACCCCTCATTGAACTTTCTTAGAAGTTTGGGCAGTGGTAAGGGAAACTGAAAGGGATGTCCTACTGATACCTCCTGCTGGCTGAACCCAACTGGAGGCACCCTGAAGGTGAAGGAACCAAGTTTTTGCAATCCTTCTGGGTCCAGTCTTCCAGGGCACATGGCAGTAAAGGGTAGGAAATGGGTCCTGCTGGGCAAACAGAACAAGTCCAGTACAAAAATCTTTATAACATATTTTATTACAATTATAGTTTGTTTCATAAGGTATGAATCCAAGGGCTATAATCTGGAATAACTCTTGTATAATTTGGCATTGAATATCTATGCAATTCCTGGGACCTACCTGGGGGGAAAACCAGAGATTTCAAAACTTCACACTACCTGAAAACATTGCTTAGGCTTCTCTCCTCCAGCTAATGATTGTGGGGGTATAAATCTGACATTTTAGGGGTTCAAAGCATTGGATACTCTGGTATTAGAGTGACAATAAGATGGGGGGAGAAAAAGGCAGAAATGGGGATATAGAGAACTCAGTTGCTGTTTGCTGGTGGTCCTGTCCCACCCTTTGTCCCACATAAAAAGTAAACGCCTGGGGGGACCCGCGTGGCTCAGTGGTTGAGCTGGACCTAGGCACCAGGAGGTCACGGCTCCATTCCTGATCCAGGCGCATGCCCGGTTGCTGCTCCATCCCCAGTAGGGGGCGTGCAGGGGGCAGCCAATGGATGTTTCTCTCCCATGGATGTTTCCAGCTCTCTATGCCTCTCCCTTCCTCTCTCTAAAAATCAATTTTTTAAAAAATAAAAATTTTTAAAAAAGTAAACTTCTCAGCTCTCACTTGGATCGGGGTATTGAGACCAGCACTGATTAATAGTCAGACTAAACATGTGTCTAAGACACCAGCAAAGAAAGATCACCAAAAATATGTGAACGAAAATCAGAAAATTTTAGGATGAAGCTATTTTTATTTGAGCATATTTGAGCACATTGTAAGTTTTGTATCATTTTAGAAAAGTGAAATTTTATTTCATACTTGAGGGTTGTAGCACCTGATAATCTTTTTACAGCAGACTAGCTCCTTTCAAAGATCAAATATGAAGAAATGGCTATCTTCAAAAGACTTAGGGACTGTACTCCTAAGAGGTAGCTCTTGATGCTCAGGAGAATAAAGTATCTACCCCCCCCCCCCCCCCCCCAAATCTCAGGCTAGGGACTCAGAATACTTGACTCTTGTATCTCTTTTATTCAGTTTTTGTTGCTCTCCCGTGGGAGGCTAAGTCTAAGAGTGCACTGGGCAAATACATGCATTTCTCTTGATAATCTTGATGAAGGATTTGTGGTAGAGAGGGCAATGTTTAAGGCCAACAGAAACCTTGAGCAAATCATTTCCCTTTTTATCATCAAGAAAATGAAAGGAGAAGGTGAGGGGAGGTGGAGGAGGGCATAAGGGGAATAAACGGTGATGGGCGGGGACTTGGGGTGGTGAACGCACAATACGGTGTACCGATGATGTGCTGTAGAACTGTGCCCCTGAAACCTTTGTTACCCAGTGTCATCCCAATGCATTGCATAAAAAGGGGGTTAAAAAGAAAAAGAAATTGGAAAGATGAGATCTCTGAAATCTCCGCTTAGCCCCAGGATCACACTGGCAGGCTTACTCCCTCCCCCCAACGTTGTTACCATGCAGAAAAGAACGAATGGTGAAGATAAATGTCCCCCAGCTCTTTCCCTTTTCACCAGAGGCAACCCTTAGTAGATAGGTTACTTATTTTTCCAGCTGTTTTCGCTGTAGAGACATTATCTCCTTTGAACCTTTTCATCTCACACGCCTTGGGGAATCTCTAGAAGTTCTTTTACACGTTTTCTTCTGGACCTGTCCCCCGAAGCCTTAGCCTCATTAGCAGACTCTACTGCAGATCCTCTTCCCACCCCGTCTTTTTTTTTTTAAATATATCTTTATTGATTTCAGAGAGAGGAAAGCAGAGGGAGAGAGAGACAGAAACATCCATGATGAGAGAGTCATGGATCGGCTGCCTCCTGCACGCCCCCGACTGGGGATCGAGCCCGCAGCCCGGGCGTGGGCCCTGACCGGGAAGCGAACCCCGATCGCCTGGGTCCTAGGTGGATGCTCAACCGCTGAGCCCGGCCGGGCCCCACCCCGACTTATCGACTTTTACTTTGGAGAGGTCCCCGACCTCGGTGGTTGCCACAGCAACAAACACTTCACTTTCTGTGGGCGGCCCCTTTGAAGGGACCAGCTGCTCAGCGCGTCTGCCAGACCCGAGCGCCGGGCACATCCCCCGGTTTGAGCCAGCAGCTGGCGGCAGAGCCGGGCGCGCAGTGATGACGTCGGCCGCCGGCGCCCGGGGACGGGGCGGGCTTCCGGGGCTGCCGGCGACTGCTGAGAGCTGCTGTCATGGCGGCCGCTCGGTGGGGCTTCTTCTCCGTCCTGCTGCTGCTGCTGCTGCTAGCAGCGAAAGCCCGAAGCTCGGAGGTCGCCGGGGCCTCTGCCGAGGGGTCGGCAGGGGTTGGGGTCGGCATAGGAGATCGCTTCAAGATTGAGGGGCGTGCTGTTGTTCCAGGAGTGAAGCCTCAGGACTGGATCTCGGCGGCCCGAGTGCTGGTAGACGGAGAGGAGCACGTCGGCTTCCTTAAGTGAGCGTCCCGAGGGCCGCAGGGGAGCGGTGGGGATGGAAGCCGGAGGGGAAGTCCCCCGGGAGAGCTGAGTGTCAAGACCTGAAGACGTCGCTGTCGGAGGGTGGAGGGGCGGGCGCCGCTAGCGGTCTGTACCGGGAGACGCTTTCCCCTTCCCAGCCGAGCAGCTCGGAATGAGGATGGCAGGTGCTTCCCCGAGGCCGGAGCGGGGGTCAGTTACCTTCAACTCCACTTTGGCCCTGTATGGGGACGACCACCCCTGGGCCCTGGGGACACGTGGACGCCTTATTTGTCTCTTGCTGAATTCTTCCCTTTGCATCTCTTCTGATTTCCCTGAATCTGGCCGTTTTTTGGTTTTTGTTTTGTTTTGTTTTTTTTTTGCATTCATTTCAGTGTTTTTGTAACTTGGTGTTATGTAGAAAGATGCTAAGCAAGTGGGAATTCTGAAAGCCCAAAAGGCTTCTAGTGATGACATAGATTGGGAGGCTGATGCTGCTTCTAAAATTAATAGGCACCGAAATCCCTAAAGCACCCTTTTCACCTGCAGGTGGGATTGCTGTTCTTTTTTTACACTTGGATTCGTGCAGAGATTTGCAACATCACTCTTGGCATTTATGTAAGACTAGGGTTTCTCTGTGTTGCTTACGTGCTTCGTTCCTCTCTAGCGAATAGTAGAAATGGGATTTCAGGCCATATTAAAAGACATGTTGAATTTATTAGCACTCTCATTTTGCAGTAGCCTGCTTTGCGGATGTCTAGACAAGTGTGATGTTTTCAATCTTTCAGTCGTTTCTTGGAAAGTAAAACTGCGAACTGAAAGAAAATATTTAGGAAAGAAAGAGTTTCTCTGGTGAGAAAGTCAGACCACTTAAATGTGGACGTAAAATTCTAAACTTGATTTGCAAATATTCAGATAATCCAGATGTTTTTGAATGAGAATTTCAACCTTATATTAATAATAATGACAAGAAGCTTGCAACCATTACTTTAATGCTATTAAAGATCTGGCATTAAGGCATTCTTTGGGTTTACCCTAATTAATGATGTTTTAATGATAAAGTTTTCATTAAACTTTGGAAAGTTAGCCTTCCTTGGCTATTTGGCCTCTCTTTGCTGCAGTATACAGCTTTTTAAAATTAATATGTCTTTATTGATTTCAGAGAGAGGAAGGGAGAGGGAGAGAGAGAGAGAAACATCAATGATAAGAGAGTCATTGATAGGCTGCCTCCTGCACGCCCCCTGCTGGGGACCGAGTGGGAACCTGGACATGTGCCCTGAGTGGAATTGGACCATGATCTCCTGGATCATAGGTCCACCGGCTGAGCCACCCCAGCCCGGCAGTATACAATTCTTTTAAAAAGCATTTATTATTTTTATTTTAAAATAACATCTAAGCAACATGTATTGAAGAAATTATAAATAATAAAGTAGAGCTAACAACCCTTAATATTTTATTGTTTCTTTTCCAGCCTTTTTGGAATCATATGACCTATATATATATTTTAATCCTCACCCAAGAATATTTTTTCCACTGCTTTTCAGAGAGAGTGGAAGGGAGAGAGAAAGACAGAGAGAAAGAGAGGGATAGAAACATCGATGTAAGAGAGAGGTTGCCTCCCGAAGGTGCCCCAACCTAGGCTGGGCATCGAGCCTGCAACCGAGGTTTGTGCCAGTGGCTGGAATTGAACCCAGGGCCCTCCTGCCCGCAGGCTGATTCTCCAACCACTGAGCCAAACCAGCTAGGACATTACCTATATTTTTAATAGTAAAATACAATATATACACTTTGTAACCTGCTTTATTTACTTAATATTTTGTGAGCAGCTCCTGATACTATTTCATGTTTTTCCATTTGTGTGTAGAATGTTTGATTAAGAATTAATATAAGGAGTTTATCCTGGCAAACTTGTTGGAAGAGGGATAAGTAATTTGTCTTGTACCCGTTATGCATAACTGGCATGCAATTTTGATTTCTGTTTATGCTTATTGGAGGTTACGTGGGACTTGGTTAGTGGAGATGAAAGGAGTTTGGCTTGAGGAATTCCCGTGCTACCTTCTCACTTTTATCACTATGTATACGAACCATAATTTGTTTAACCAGTCCTCTGTTTTTGGATATTTAGGTAGTTTTTAATTTTTGACATAGGAAGATTATGTACTGTACTTTTATGAACTTTTTATTATGGGAAATTATAGACGTGAACTAAAATAAGCAGAATAGCTTAATGACCCCTTAGCTACCCATCACAATCTGCTGTTTTGTTTCATGTCTTCTCTATACCTCATTTATTTTTTCTAGACTATTTAAATATGGTCCTAAAGATGATATGACTTCACTCTAAAAAGCATCATTTTGTATCTCTAGAAGATAAAGTCTTAAAAAATAACACAATACCATTATTGATTCAACAAAATTAATAATGCTGTAACATCATCTAAAAATACCAGTTCATTTTTACGTTTCCCAACTTATTTTAAAAATGCTTTTATGTATTTGTTCTTTCAGATTATCCAACAGGGCATACATGTTGTAGAGTACAGTTTTAAAGCCAAATTTGAAAATTTCATTATAAAATTTATGTTATCTTGCTAAAGTAAAATATTTACCTTAAGGTGAAAAATCTGTTTGCATTTTCTTTAGGCAATTAGTTCTGCTATTATTTTGGTTACAAATAGTCATTAGTTAAATTGTTTGTTTTTTCCTGGACCTAGAAAAATGTTTTAAAATTCATGCAGTTAGGGCCCCATAAAAAAACAGAAGATACACTCAAATTAGATAATTCAAGGAAAGTTTAATGAAAGGATTAAACAGTGTAGTCATGGTGTAGGGAAACCACCAGATTGTGCAGTACCCTGAAGTTTACAACTTCAAGGCTATTACCACCTCTAAGGTGAAGGGAGGAAAGGAAATAAAGGTTACTGGAAGCTAGATAGGAAGAAAGGGACTGCCTTAAAAGGAGCTGTGTGCCTTGACACAGCCAGTCAGAGGTGGCCTCTCTGGGAGTGCACTTCCAGAAAAATACACTAAGCTCATCTTCCCTTTCCCCAGTGTACAGAGAGGAGAATCATGGAGAGTGAATCTGAAGGGCAAATGGACATCTAGCTCAGGAATAAAATTAACTTAATGGTTACATTTCAATTCTGTTTTAGTTTAGTGTGTACTTTAAAGTAGCAAGGAGTACCTTCTCTTATTTTTTTATTAAATATTGTGAATGTGGCAGGAATCAATTATTCCTTTAACAGTGAAAGAGCCCAATGATAAGAAGCATTATTTAAAAATATTATGATAGCCCAGCCAGCATGATTCATGGTTGAACATCGACCTGTGATCCAGGAGATTGTGGTTCGATTCCCAGTCGGCACATGGCCGGGTTGCGGGCTCAAGCCCTAGTAGGGGCGTGCAGGAGGCAGCCGATCAATGACTGTCTCATCATTGATGCTTCTCTCTCTCTCCCCCTCTCCCTTCCTCTCTCTGAAATCAATAAAGATATATTTTTTAAAAATATTATGACATTGGGAATTCTCTGATAAAGTTGCTCCTTTTAGAATCAATCAGTTGTTTTTCTGAAACAGAAACTTCTTTTTCCTCAGAATGGCAGTTTCTCATTATCAAAACAAATTAATTTTGATCTGTGAAATTTGCCCTTAATGGGATGGTTTTCTAAGCCCAGGAAGTTTAGAAGAAATCAGTTAGGAAAAGGTGGATAGTTTTAACTACAAAAACAGAAAGAAAGAAGAACAGCACACTGCAAATTAAAACTAGGGGAGAAAAGCTATTTTAATATAAAAAATTCTTGGAGGTAATTGTCAAAATTGGAACTGCTAATATTGTAGAAATAATGTATATTGGTAGTTTCCCTTGAATGAAGACATGACTTCAGAATAGGAACTGTGCTATCACCTGTTATCTCCATCCCACAGAGGGAATAGAAGTACTCTCTATGTCAGGGTTCTCTGTTACCGTGGAGTGTTGGGGGTATTTTCAGAACCCATGCAGTGTAATTATGGAAGCTGAAGCATGGGACAGTTCTTGCTAGTTTGGGGGTATTTTTTTTCTTCTGATTACTCTGAATATCATACTTAGGGGATTTGGTTTGGGGGTTAACAGATGATCTAAAGCATCAAAAAATAATAAACTATTGATCAGAAGTGACTAAATATGATTTTAATTTTTCCAGGACAGATGGGAGTTTTGTGGTTCATGATATACCCTCTGGATCTTATGTAGTGGAAGTTATATCTCCTGCTTACAGGTTTGATCCCATCCGAGTGGATATTACTTCAAAAGGAAAGATGAGGTGAGAGCAATTGATTTAATTTTTACCAAAGTCTGGGCTACCAAATACCTCATATATTACTTTTAGAATTTATAGTTAAGGTTGAAAATTTTCTTATTTAAAACTACAGGTATTCCTTAAAACATTTAAAACATCCTTATATTGTTTTAATCTGAGGATTGATAATATTGTAAAGTTGAACTTTCTTCTGCTCTGGCTTAAAATTTACTTTAAAGCTCCTGATATGATTATATAGAGAAGAGATAAGATTACTTATTATACAACAAAAGCACTGTGAAAGTTATAATTGAAATGTGATTTAAGTTGGAAATAATTTAACATTTCTAAATTGGAAATGTTATTCATCACCTGTTTTCATCAGGATATTTTGACAGTATCTTAGTATATATTTGCTAGTATGTTGCTCTAGAAATTTCTTTAGTTCTTCTTGGAATATTTAATGTGCAGTGGAAATTTAATATTTCTTGGGAAAATAATAGATGACATTGTAAAGTTTATTTCAAAGTGAGGATCATGATAAGAAAAAAAAAAAGCACAGCGTTAGAGGCTGGCAGACTAGGAAAAATTTTCAGAATTTCTAAGTAGGTGAACATGTGATTTGAATTTGAGGTGGAAAGAGTTTTGAACTCATTTAGGCTATGAGTGTGGAATACTGCAAACACATTTGCAGTTGGAATCAGTTGTATAGATGTCCACAGTTCAGAGTTAGCCTTCTGTTATAACCCCCAATTTCTTTGTTTATTTTATTCTTGTTTCCTGCCAATAGTATTCTTTTTGCTCTAATCTTACTAGGAAGTATATGAAGCAATTTTGTCTTTTTATTTTTCCTAGCTTTATTGAGGTATTATTAACAAATATGAAACAATTTTAAGTGGTAATGTCTCTTCTTTGAACTACCACAGAATTACTCCATGTTGCTGTAATAAAGCACAAGTCATGCAATGGCAATAATTTTGGGGTTGGAGGAGGTGTGGTTTATTACTGACCTTTTCAGTATGTGCCAAGCTTATTTAGGTTGATATGTAGCTACCCCAAATTGAGCTGATATAGTAAGAGATATGTTCACTTAGTACCATAATATGTACAGTTGAGTTAGTGTTTACTCCTAAAATGTTTTCCTTCTATCTTTTTCCTTTTTTTAATTGCAAGTTTCTAAAGTATAATATGTAAATATGCTGTAACTCAAATAGAATAACACAGAGAGCTATCTTATCCTTTATATCAGCTGCATATTAGTCCATTGATGGATTTGCCATCATTTTTATAACCAGCTCCTACTGATGGACATGTGAGATTTTCTTTCCCTTTTTTAGCATGAACAGAGACAGTTATCCTGTAGTGATTTAAGTTCTTAATGTTATCATGAAACTAATGCCATGATATCACTAAAAATACATTGTTTAGAAACAAATTACTTTCCCCTTTTTTTCAAGTTCAATTCCTGTCTTAGATAATTCTGCTTTGTCCAGATTCTAGTCATATTTCTTGCTGTTGGCTATTCAGAGCAAGGGTGAAGCTTTGAATTGAAGCTAATACCTTGCATATATGTTTATAAATAATCTTTGATGGAGTCAGTGATAAATGGATTGCTTCAAAGTACATGAACCTCATTAGGTATTGACTTTCTCATACTTTTTAGAGACATACAGATTTTTGTTTTTTAATGTACAGGTAAAATTCTAGTATGTAAATCTAAACCATGAAAGACTTATGACTTTATACATTTTGAATTGCAAGCTTGGAGATGGGGATATGTAGAATACATTATACATAATATATAGGTTGAAAAAATTTTTTAATTGCAAACTGAATATTGGAGGGAATAAGACTTGTTAAAAGGGGATATTTGATACTTGTCTTTAAAAATTAAATTTAAAAACTAAATTATTTTTATTTATTCTTTTTACTCTGTTTGAATTTTGAATTTGTAGTCTAAGCAAATAGAAATATTTTTCTAAATATAAAGTTTTATTTGCTTTTTTACCATGGGTAAAGAGTACTTCCTGCTTTAGCATTTAAGGACTGGTTGCAGCAGTGGGATTCATATTCTCAGATCCATTCCCGATGATTGGATGCCTGAAGCATAGGTAAAAAAAACAAGGCCCTTATCATTTTAATAATTGGGGGTGGGGCAGAGTAGAGAACAAAGTGGGATTCATATAAGATCCTAATATTTTTGACCAGTGTTTCATAAGCATACTTGGTAAGTTAGTTTCAAGTATGCGGGACTTCTATTTCTGAAATTTTAGCGGAATGTAAAACCTTAGAAATGCTGGATAAAATATGTATAGCTATTTCTTTTAAATGATTAGCTTGATTCCAAGTCTTGTATTCTTTCCCTACATTTTGCTAAATATTTTAGACATACAGATAAAGCTACTTTGATCAGATTTTCAAGATCAAAAGTTTAGATACCTAAGTATTTTGGAAGAGCTAAAGGTAATTATAAGGCTTTGCTAATATATTGTAGGCAGTTCTAGTAACTAGTAATATTTTTAGTAGAATTGCTGATGCTTTTTTTCATGTTGCTTTATCAGAGCAAGATACGTGAATTACATCAAAACATCAGAAGTGGTCAGACTGCCCTATCCTCTCCAAATGAAATCTTCAGGTCCACCTTCTTACTTTATTAAAAGGGAATCATGGGGCTGGACAGACTTTCTGATGAACCCAATGGTATGTATCAGGTTACAAGAAAGTATCTTTACTAATCTCTAATTTGCTTCTGGGCAGTGAGATAGAAATCTGAAGTTGGATGAAAGGATAATTATGAATAATTTGTGGATTTCAGGAAAATGGTGGCTTGGGAATATATAATGAAAAGAATATAGTGACAATTGCATGGTAGACTTGACTTTGAAATGTGCAACAGAAATTGGATAGATACTTATTTATGTTGAAATGTTTAAAATTCAAATAGAATAAGAATATGTGATAAGTCATACAGGAGCTGTCTCCTTTTTCGTACTACTTGCATATTAATGCATTGATGAATGTGCCATCATTTATTAACCAGCCCTTTATTGATGGCATAAGTAAGTTTTTTTCTTTCCTTTTTTGGCATGTGTAGTGAGCAGAGAACTTATTCTGTGGTAATTTAGGTATTTGGTATTATGAAACTGATATGATGCTCTTCACTAATTAAAAAACACAAATAGAATACATTCTTTAGAAACAAATTGACTTTTTTCCCCCTGTTTTTGAAAGTTGAATTATTATATTAGAATTGTCTAAGTTTTTATCATACTCCTTGCTGATAGATATTTAGATTACAAATAGGAATGTTTGAGGCTGTACATCCTCTAGAGAGGAATAAATCGGTGCCTAGAATCTCCTATCAAGGATCAAGAAGCAGAAGGGTGGAGTGGATAAGAGAATTCAGCAGTGAGACTTTAAAACTTACTGAGAAATATCTTCCATGTTCTAATTTTTAAAAAATATTTTATTTATTGATTAGAGGGGGAGGGAGACATATCAAGACATCGATCTGTTTTTCCACTCATTGATGCATTCATTGGTTGATTCTTTTTTTTTTTTAATATGTTTTTATTGATTTCAGAGAGAGAAAGAGAAACATCAGTGATGAGAGAGTCATTGATCAGCTGCCTCCTGCATGCCCTCTACCAGGGATCAAGCCCGACACCCGGGCATGTGCCCTGACCAGGAATGGAACCATGACCTCCTCATTCATAGGTTGACACTCAACTACTGAGCCATGCCAGCCGGGCCATTGGTTGATTCTTATATGTGCCCTAAGTGGAGATCAAACCCACAACCTTCATGTATTGGGATGAAGCTCCAACCATCTGAGCTACCCGGCCAGGGCCATGTTCTAATTTCTGAAATTCATGGAAGCATATCCAGAGCTATAACCTTCTGGGTCATCTTTTGAACTGATCTGCTAAAGTAGTTGCCTAGTATTATATTTCAGACTCTAGAGGATGTACATTAATGTGAGGTGCAATATACTGTTTTTTCTAAGAACCAAAAAGTCATCTGGAAAGAGCAGCCCAGCTGGCTCTCAGGATCACCAGTCCCAATGCCAGACTGCAGATTGAAGCAAGTGAATAGATAGTTCTGTTTGCAAAGTACTCGTGTAAACTGCAAACTGGTAGGTGGCACAAATACAAAGTAAAGTGTCTATAAAGTCCAAACACATATAGATAAGGCTTTTATATTCTGCAACAGTCAGACATTGACTGTTGCTATCAAAAGGGCTTGTTTGCCCTGGCTGGTGTGGCTCAGCAGTTAGAGCATTGGCCAGTGCACTGAAGGGTCTTGGGTTCGATTCCCGGTGAAGGGCACATACCTGGGTTGTGGGTTCACTCCCTCCCCACGCCTGTCAGGGAGCATGCAGGAGGCAACCAGTCGATGTGTCTCTATCACATTGTTTCTTTTTCTCTCTCTCTCTGTTTTTGTCCCTTCCCCCTCCCTCTCTCCCTTCCACTCTCTCTGAAAAGATATCCTCGGGTGAAGATTAACAAACAAACCAGCCAACCAACCAAGGGCTGGTTCAGTAGAACTGAGGTGGTTGCTGCTAGTTTTATTCTATATACAACATTTAAATCTTTAATTTTGTCATTGGCTGTTAGTGCAGACTTTGTTCTACTGTTAAGTAGAAAGAAACATTTTCTGAAATTTCCCTCCCCCACAGGTTATGATGATGGTTCTTCCATTGTTGATATTTGTACTTCTGCCCAAAGTGGTCAACACAAGTGATCCTGACATGAGACGGGTAAGATGATTGCCCAGCTGTGATTTTTGACCCATATTCTGATGCCTGTCCATCTGTTGTGGTAGGTGGCTTGGGCCTGTCCACTTTACCCTAAGACCCGAGCCAGGTTCACCTAGAGAATGTGTTAACACAGTGTTATGCTCCTGGGATTTAGATAGTCGTTTCCATTGGACCAGTTAAATTCAGTTTGTGCTTGATAAGGGCCTGGGTCTCTTCACACAGCTAAAACATTCTAATTAGTACTAACTCTTTGTCCTTCACTTGTTAAATAGTTGAAATGTATAATAATCCTGGTACACCTAACCTAAGTATTTTGCAAAATGATAGCTTCTTATAATCTATTTTTGCTTTACAAAACTCTTCAGAGTATACATTTAGTTTATGTGTTCAGGCACGTGAAAGAAATTTGAATAGACCAAGGGAGAAAAATAGAATAGTGGCTTTCAGACTTTGTACCACAAAATTGTACTGGCTTGGCACGGGGGAGAGCAATTGCCACGTAGGATGCTTCAAATTTAGTGCCACCACTTTGTCTCTTTTAAGTATTGGGTCCCATATAAAATATTCAATTTTTTCAAAACCATTGTTCATTCTTCTACCCAAAATCATCAATAAATATCTTCTTAGTTCCAGATTTTTCCATATAATTAATGTATTGATGTGCTGACATCATTGCTGAAAAACATTTACTAATCAATTTCTAGGTTCTGGGTACTGGGGAATATGCAGATGAATTATTGTATCATCCCTGTTATCAGCAAGCTCATAATCCTATAAGTGTAGGAAATAGAAAGGATTTATAAAAAATTCTTGCCATCAAGGGTGTGTGTGTGTGTGTGTGTGTGTGTGTGTGTGTGTGTTAAGTAGGAAAATAAAATAAACATAAAATAAATAAAAATGTTTGCTGAGATAAGTTCTGTAGAAGATGAGGCATTTTATTCCAAGCTGGAATGGCAGAAAAAGCTTCATGAAAAAAGAAAGCTTTATAATGTTTTATAATATTTTATTGCTAAATTTTGGCATTTCTGCGTCACTGTTGGCCAGAAAGTATACATTCTATACAATCCTTGTATCTGTTAAGCCAGTTAACTCTCTATGACATCAACAGAGGCAACTTCAGAAGTCACACTGGATTAAAAGTTCATTACTTGCAAAATGCTTTGTACATGGTAAGCAGTATAAAAAGTTGTTTATTCAAGAGCTTCAGGCGAGTTTCTCTCCCGGGAGCACGTCTGCACCTTTCCCTTCCCCCTCTTCTCTCTCAGGCGAGCATCTTCTAAACTCTAAGGGACCCCATGAGACATGCAACCAGGGGAACAATGGTCAGTGATAACTTGCCCTGGCCTAACCCCCTGAACCTGTCTCCAAGGCCCCCTTTTCTTTGACTTCTCATTGAGCCCGCCTAGGCTCTCTTCTGTTGCTTCTTTTCTCCTGAGCCCTTCCCTGTTTCACTGTCCCCAGCTTTAATAGACATGCTCTCAAAAAAAAAAAAAAAAAAGCTTCAGAATTGAACAGATTAAAAAAAGGAGTTGATATATTTTTGCAGGGACTCATACGTATTACCACATACATTTAATTCTTGATTATTAGGGCACATTCACATATCTGATTTATATTCATAATGTTTCTTTTCCTGGCCGTATTTCTAAAAGCACTTTCTCCTTGAAAACTCATGTATAAATTTTACCTCTGGGGAGAAAGCCCAAGCTAATACCCAAATAGTGTTCAGTTTTAAGTGATAGCTAATATAGTATTTGCTATTTTTTCATGTCTGAACTAATGCAGTTTTAATTTGGAATGTTACATAAAATTCAAAGGAAGCAGACATTACATTAATATTGTGAAAATGGAAGAGTGCTTCACAGATTGTTGGCTCAGTACGGGGAGGGCAAAACCTCAGAATAACAGTACCAGGTCCTTATCCTGCCCTGCCAGCAACTTGTTTGTAACATTTGCGTTGTTTGCTTCACATGCTGTAGTTACGGTCACCCAGCTCATCCAGCCTAGATTTATTAGTAAGGGTCTTAGGAATCAAGTCTTAGAAATACTGCTGTTACCTTCCAAATTACTCTCATACCTTGATATTCTGGTTATATGTATCTAAAGGAAGCAAGAGTTTAAAAAACCACTCATCAAAACAATAAGAAAGCATTTTAATCAGAAAACAAAATAAAAAGGCAGGAATATGTCACATGCGTCCATTATCAGAGGAAATGTCTTTTATAAAAACAAGCTGAATCAAAACCTAGGCAAGCATTTACTGGACATTTACTAAGGATCAAAATGCTTAATGGCATGAAGGAGGTATGAAACATGGTTTCTGAAGTGCTGTTGGGTATGACATTGCATCATGGCTTAGAACCAGTGCCTTTCTCTACTCTCCTTCTTCCTTAACGGAAGTGTTAGTTGTACGGTGACCCAAAGGATCCCTGTGCCCTTCATGCCATTATGCTTTCTCTTCCTGCAGGAGATGGAGCAGTCAATGAATATGCTGAATTCCAACCATGAATTGCCTGATGTTTCTGAGTTCATGACAAGACTCTTCTCTTCAAAATCATCTGGCAAGTCTAGCAGCGGCAGTAGTAAAACAGGCAAAAGTGGGGCTGGTAAAAGGAGGTAGTCGGGCAGTTCAGAGCTGGCATTTGCACAAACACGGCAACACTGGGTGGCATTCAAGTCTTGAGGGAAAACCGTGTGAAGCAACTACTGTAAACTTGAGTCATCCTTAAAGTTGATCTCTTATAACTGTTGTGTGTGATAGCTCTTCAGTACGTGTTTTGAACTTGGTACACAAGAAAACTCAGCTTTCATCCTTGTGTGAGGTCAATATTGATGTCACTGAATTAATTACAGTGTCTTATAGTAAATGACATTAATAAATTATATGAAGTACTATACATTATGTATATTAAAGTGTCTTAACCCAGAGATAAAATTATCTTGTCATTTTTTTTCCACTTAATGTTTCTTTTACTCCTGGAAGTTTTCGTTTATCTTTCATTATCTAAGGCCTGAAATTGATCCTTCCTGTTTAAAAAGAAGTGGTTGATATTTTTAGAGCAGCACGAACTATGGTATTTTAGCCAGATCATTCAAAATTCTCAGCCCTGCCCTGCCATTTAACATACCCTAATGATTGAGGTACACATTCCTGATGTACTTTCAGTTTTTATTATTACAGTTAGTTTCAGAGTATGGATGTATGAATTACAATAGTTATCAATTTTTAAATTCTGCTTACCATCTGTGCTATTCATTATTGAGTATCAGCCCTGTGCTGTGATTCAAGGTGGGATGCGGAAATAATGTCCAGTGTCTGCCCTCAATAGAGCTGACCACGGAGAGAGGGAGCACAAATAATAATAGGGAGTGAATGGCCAGGGGAAGGAAGCGCAGCAGTAGGAGAGCCTTTTAGAGTCTGAGGATAGAAAATCACATCAACCTTAGAGCTTCATGTAATATTGGTGGTGTAGCACAGTAGCTTTTCAGTTCCGTCATCTCTCCTATGATTGATTTCCAGAGTTGTTGGAATATAAATTACTACTTTCCACTCAGGGGTGTCTCAGAAACTTTTTATTTAAATAAGTTACAAAAATTTCACACCTTTTCTTATGGTTCGTTTTAATTAAAGAGGAGCTCTGAGGCTATATATTGCTTCTAGTAGAGGACTCCTCTCCTTCCCTGCGTTAAGGAACCCCCTATTGATTTTCTTCAGGTTATTAAATTAGCAAAAAACAGCAACAAAAAAGATTGGTTCCAAACTCTTATTTTCCCTTTTGTAATAGGTGCCATTATTCATTTTGAAATGAGGTACGTAAGTTTTCTTTTAAAGAAATAAATTCCAATGCAGGATATTTATATTTATATTTATATTTATGAAGGAGGAACTATATCTCTGTTTGTATTATAACACTAAAGTTACCAAACTGGTACTTTATGAATGATTCAGGTGGGAAACTGGTTAATGTGAGAACTAGGTCTTTTAAAATAGAGTATTTTATTGAAAATAAAATATTAGAACACTAGTTAAGTGAAAGTTATAATTTAAAGGAGACAGTATAGTAAGAGTCATAGTTGTATGACCAGAAATTATCCTGAAAAATTTTTAAATCTGGATTGTCAAAATTTGTATATGAAGTACCTAATGAAAAGAAATTAAAAAGCACTTCCGAGGAAATTACCATTTCAAGTGTTAATTAAGAAACTACATGTGGTTATTTTACATGATTCTAACACCATCTGAATATAATATATATATATGTATCCCTTATCATATTGTGGAATGTTATTACATCACTTGCATATGAAAATCTTATCTTTGCATAGAACCTTCATCAAATGCTTAGTGTGCTTACAGGTGCAGAAATGATTGTATCAGAAAATAGGGGTTTAGTGCAAAGAGCCCCTGCTAACTTGCTTTGTGACTTTGGACAAGTCACTTTCCCTCATTGGACCATGTCTTGTTCATTGTATTTCCAGCATTGAGCATGTAGACACACAATAAATGTTTGTTCAATGAATAAATAAATGGGCCTCAAGTTTCCTCATCTGTGAATTGAGGATTTGGATTAGACCTGTAAATTCCTTTTCAGATCTAAAATTCCATTATACTTTTAACCCAGTCCTATTATTTCCTACCCTTAAGAACCATATGATCAGTGATCAGTGCCAACTTTCTCCTCTCTCACTTCCTTGTTTATTTTCTGCTATTCCCCATTTGGAGACAGAATCTTATTTTGCTCTTCTTTAGGACCTTTCTTAGATTCAATTTACATGCATCTCCTTTGAAATGTAAACTTTGTGTTTTAAAATATTTTAAATCTACTAAGTTAAACCGGGGTAGACTTGGTGCAAAACACATCTTTTTTTGCCCATTCTTGCAAGGAAGTCATGAGTGCCCAGGGTGCATTCATAGCACCCAAGTTTTTATAGGAGTCAAAACCTCATGACTCACCCTGAGTCTGGTTAATATTTTGAAGATTCAGGATTTTACCTAACCTTTCCAGAGTAAAGTTTCTTATTTTCCCCTTTGTGTCCTCTAACAGGAGGGAAGAAGCAACTAGTCAGCAACTTTTCAGTAGGGGAAGGGTTTCAAGGTCCTGGTGGGGAACGCCCATGGTGATCAAGGACAGTACTTTCATTTTAAGTGGTCACTCAGACTTTCAGGAAGGGGCGGTAGTGCTCAACCAAGTAAAAAATTATTAAAAATATTTTTATTAAATATCTTTAAAAAATTAAGACAAGTATTTTCATTTTTGTTTATTGCCTTCCAGGTCGCACATAGACATATTTTTGCATGTTTACAATAATGTATGAACCATTTTTAAGCCCAATAAAAATTCTGCTAAGCACTAATCTTAGGGAACACAGTAGAAGCTAGTGGCTGAATTTAGTTCAATTCAAGGAGTATGTTGAGATAGGACATAGTACTGTATTCTTTTAGCACTGTAAGTGTGATTATTGTCATCATCTTTTAATTTTTACGGTATATGAGAATATCCAATTGGTAAAAGTATATTACTCAGGGGAGCTTGAAGATAGGTTTTGCAAAATTTAGATGCTGCCTATAAACTCTAAACATTGTTTTAATATTCTGGGAAAGAGTTGATGAAATATAAAAAGAGATATTTTAGGAAAAATCTTCCCAAAATAGCACTAAATATTAGCATACCTTTCCCCCCCTCAGGAACACAACTGACTTTATTATGGGAGCACAAGGGAACTGAAGCCTTTCACAATGACTTCAGTCTGGTAGGGTTGAGCCAGCCAGGCAGGCAAACCTGAGATGAAGGAGCAATAAATGAAGGTCAGGCAGTAAACAAGAGGAATGGGTGAAGCCATAAAAATTAGCTGTGCAGAGCATTTCCAACAAAACTTTTGACAAGGCATTTAATTCCATTAAAGTTTAATAAACTAGTAATTATTGAATATTCATCTGTATCTCCTTAGGTAATTTTGAGATAAATATTCCATATAAATGAATGTAAATCATTTGTTCTCACTTTTAATGAGCTTCTTGACTATGTATTTGGATATTTTATCTTTTAAGTATGTTTCATTGATTTTAGAGAGGGAGAGAGAAATACCGATGTGAGAGTGAAACATCAATCAGCTGCCTCCTGTATTCCCCCTACTCAGGATTGAGCATGCAACCTGGGCATGTGCCCTGACTGGGAATCAAACCAGCGACCTATCTGTGCATGGTACGATCCTTAACCAAATGAGCCACACTGGCCAGGGCATATATTTGAATATTTTAAAACATTTCTAAATAACTAGTAAGAAAATGAGAAAATACTTAGAATTAAGTGATCATGAAAGTTTGGCATGAAGATTAAGAAATGGAATCATTCTAGAAATGTGATGATTCATAAGGAACTATGAGAAGATGGTGTAAGGAAAGCTTCCTTACAATAGCTTCTATTGTGGAATCGTGTCCATTACACACAAGAAAGAAAGAAAAATACCATTTTGCGTTTGTCTCTCCACAGGACTGGATGGACTTGCCTTTCCACCCACAGCTGGTTGGACGGAGGGTGGGACTGAGTGAGTCAGTTGGGTGGTACTGGATCAGAGGAGGCAGCATGTTGATGCTGAGCCACAGGTAAGCAGAATCAACAGTGGAATCTACAAGTCTGAAGAGTCTGGCCAGCAGAGAGTGTAGCAAAAGCCCAGGTGGGAAACCGTGGTGACTCCAGAGAGGGATGGAGAGAGTAGCTGCCAGATAAGAATCCAGTCCCATGGAGGCTCGGCTGCTCTTACAGTGGGTTCTGTAAAGCCTCTTGAAGTCCTCCCTCCACCATCTCCACCCTAACCTCTTACTATCATCTGTCCTGACTAGGTGAGTACTGTGTCCAGTTTTTGCCTCTAAGATGATACACTGAGGTCCAGAGAAAAGCTGCCAGTGATAGGTATTCATGTTTTCCGGTACAAATGGTTCTATTGACTTCATGACTATATTAATTGGATGCAGTTTAGGAAGGATTAAAGGGTATACTTTTTGCAGTTTGGTAAAGAGAATGCTGAGGGGATTTTAAAAATACTTAATCTCTTTAAAGCAAATTCTGATCAGCTGTGTGCCACTCCATGCAGTCAGTCTGGGAAAGGAAATGGACTTCCATTGCAGCAGAAGGACTTGCAGTTGACCCTTGAACAATGTGGGTTTGAACTGTGCAGGTACACTTACACGCAGATTTTTCACTTGACCCACACAGTTCAAACCTGTGTTCAGGGGTCAGCTCCCCAGTTGGGAATCTGTGTATGCAGAGGGCTGACTGTAGTTCTATGGATCTTTGTGGGGAAGTCAGCACCCCTAACCCCCAAGTTGTTCAAGGGTCAGCTGTAGTTGTAAAATTCTTGACATGGTAAATAAAATCGTGAAATGCCACTCTGAGATTTACTTTTCTTGGAGATCTTCAGAAAATGGGGCAAAAAATCATCTCTTAAGATGGCTTATATGTGAAGCTACCTAATGGTCTCTCAAATTTCTTCCTATCCCCCCAAATAAATTATTTTATTCCCAGAATGTGAAGAATGATAGGATAGATAAAATACCAGTGGAGGAGGAAATGAGATATAGCAATAAAATTGGACTGTAGGGAAGGGGAGAGGAAAATCTAAACTCTAACAATAAGAGATTTCCTGTCTGGCTGGTGTGGCCCAATGGTTGAGCACCAAGAGGTCACCAGTTTGATTCCCAGTCAGGGCACATGCCTGGGTTTTGGGCTTGATCCCCAGTAGGGGGGATGCAGGAGGCAGCTGATCGATGATGTTTCTCATCAGTGTTTCTCCCTTTTCCTTCCTCTAAAAAAAAAAAAAATCAATAAAAACATGTATTTTTTTAAAAGAGAGATTTCCTTTCTTTAACGTATACCTGCTGATTGTCGTCCAGTTTACCCCCTGTAACTGGTTCTCCCCTGAGGAGTGGGTGCAGCCCAAAGGAGTGTTCTCCGAGCAGCTGTATTTGTGGAGCTTGGTTCTGCTTTTATAGGCATAGCTGATTGTTCCAGGAGGAGTATCTAACTCAGGCTAGGCTGAAGGCTGTTGCTTGGGAATTTGAAATTAAAACTGAGGGACTAGATGGCTACATGTAAATTTGTAAAATGTATATATTCTGTCATGTAAATTACAAAGAAGAGAAAACTGACTCCAGACAGAAAATACAGAATGAAGCAGATGCATAAAGAGCTGAAATGGGAGATGAAGTTTGAGAATTGTACCTTAAATCCTTTTCTGAGGAGACTGCGTTCGTGCCCTTGGGTTCCATGGAGCACTGCTATACCCTACAGTATAGTGTTGATGTGTTTTACTTAAGCTAGCACCAGTAGGTTTTTGTCACCTGATTCCAAGTGTCCTAACTTACACACTTTTCCAGAGCTGACCAAAAGAATGTCCAACCTGCCGAAAGCCTCCTCCACTTCCTTCAGTCATACAGAATTGGCTCTCTTGCCTCCATATTCATCTTGAATGAAGGAGTCAGAAGGGACTTTCTGACTCAAGGCGGGGAGGTTGGGTGAAACAGATTCTGGCTCCGTCACTTACTAATCATATGATCTTGGGAAGCCTTTCTGAGCCTCAGTTTCATTGTGTGTAAAATGGGGAAAATATCTGCTTCATGAGTAGAACTGTTCAGAACACTTAACATGTATTATCTCATTTAATAGTCACACTAACCCTATGCATTTAAGTCCTCAATAAAAGTTTGTAATTATTAATATTCTTACTTTTTGGGTGTGGAAACAGGTTCAGATTTTCCCAAGCTCACCATGGTAACGTAGAACAAGTCCTGTTCACTCCTTCCTGTAGTGCTTCTCTTACACCAAAAAAACAACATTCATATACCCATGTCAACACAGCCATACATTTGTTACAGCTGTTCACCCTTTGCCTACCATCCTTGGCATGACTTAGGGACTTGCCTCTCTCCTTCCAAGCTCTTCTCGGAGAGAAGGGGTGGTGCAGTCAAGAGAAATTGACTTCCAAGACAAAGCACTTCTAGTCCCAGTCTGTGGTGCCTGAGCTTCAGTCACTGTAAAACTAATCTTTCTAAAAGGCAAATCTGATGGGGTCAGTCCCCTATTAAAACCCTTTATAGACTCTGTGGACTTAAAGATAAATTTTCTGACCACAGTCCCTCCAGATTCACTTTTTCTCCCACCTACATCTTGAATTTTTCACATTTCTCCATTTTAAGCTATATATACACACTCATCTCTGGGCCTTTTTGATTATTTCTTCCTCTCAACTCTCTACCCACTTTTTTCCTATTCTTTTCATGTGTACCCCTTACATCTTATTCAGGATTTAGTGTTGAAATTACCTTCCACAAAAGTCTTCCAGGCGGATACGAGCTTGGGTAAGAGCCTCTCCTTTGCCCCCTTTATGCCTGTACTTAATGCCATCATTGCGCCTCCTTGTGTCGGATTCCCCGTTCACTTCTCTCACTTCGCTCTCTGGGCTCTAAGCTGCCTGGACTGTCAGGCACTAGTAATACAACAGTCCTGTCCTCAAGGAAGGGTAGAAGGAACATCAGTTTCTCCTGTGAAACAGCTCTGGAGTGGCTGCCACATAGAGCTTTGTAATGAATTGTTGGGATCCCAACTCAAATTAGTAGACAAACATAGAGATCAGAGACCTATGGTGAATTGAGCTTCCACTCCTCAGGGAACCTGAAAGATACTAGCCTTGCCAGAAAAACAAAAACAAAACCACAAAACCCAGGAATCTTGCCTCACGACTGTCTCCTATCTCAGGTATGCACTGCTTATTTAGTAAAGACTACATTGTGAAATCCCTGTACTATTATCTGTGCCAAGGGTGTTGGGTGAGAGGACACAGTGGTGAGCAAACAGCATGAACTCCGGCCTCAGAGCTCGGAGTTTAGTGGGAGAGAGAGACCAAACTCATACAGATGTGTAACGAAAACCTTGATAGGTGCTCTGAGGAAAGGTCTGAAGCGCCATACAGGGACCTGTGAGGTGAGATGAAAGAGAAAGCAGTTATACGGAAAGAACAGAATCGGCGGGGCACTCCAGAGGAGGGAGCGCACCTGGAGAGGTAGGCGGAGGCCTCCCCGGGTGTGCTGCGGGCCTGAATTCACTGGGTCTCCCCGAGAACACACCTGGCGCCTCTCAGGACAGACCTGTGGGTGGCGTTCCAGGGTCACCTGTCTGTGACTACTGCTAATCAGTCCCTGAGCAAACTTACGTGAAAATCATTGCCAAAAACCTAGAATCTAGTAGAAATCTCAGGGTCCCAGAAACTTTGAGATAATATAGTAATTGGAAGAAAAACGAGCCTCGCCTTCCCTCTTGCCTTGCTCCCTACCCGCTCGGGTTCAACCTCAGATCTTTAAATGATGTGGCCCAGCATCATCTGTGGCATAGAGATGGCTTCTTTTCCCTTTTATCCTCTGGAGCTGACGGGATCGGTTGGGAAGAAGGGTCCTGCCCTTCTTCAAGGCCTCTCAGTGGACTCTTGGCTCCTGGGAGGCTCTCAGTCCTCTGACTCTGAACCAGCTGCTGACCCCAAGGCTCTTTTCTGTGGGGATGAAAAGGGGCCATGTGCTAAACCTGACAAGCTCAGGGGAGGCCTGCATGGCGGCCTTGCAAACTCAGACCTAAAATAACTGCAAAGGATGGTCTGAAATTAAAACCTTTTAACTAAAAGCAGTCTATGGTGGGTAGTCTGTCCTAGGCTGGTGTCTTCCCTAACAGGTTAATTTTCATCTTAACTAAGCCTGTCCTTTTTGTCTTTTGTATCTGAGATAACATATCTGATTAACACATGCCTTTGTAAAACAAAGTAATTTCCTGCTTTTCCAGACCCTCAGCGCACTAGGGCAGAGACTAGGAACCCTCTCGTTGTTATTATCTTGTTCATCTATGAGATAGAAAGTGTTTTCCTTGCTTGGTTATTGTCATGGGTTGAATTGTGTCCACCAAAATATGTTAGAGCCCTAACCCCCAGTACCTCAGAATGTAACCTTATTTGGAAATGGGGTGTTTATAGAGGTAATCAAATTAAAATGAGGTAATTGGGGTAACCTAATCCAATATGACTGTTGTCATTATAAAAGGGGGCAATTTGGACACAGACAGACATGCACAGGAAGAAGATTGCTGTCTACAAACCAAGGCGTGCCGGAGGCTACCAGGAGCAGCCGGAGAGGCCTAGAGCAGACCCTTCCCCAGCGCCTTCAGAGGGAGCAAGGCCCTACTAACGAACGCTTGGATATTGGACTTCTGGCCTCTAGAACTGTGAGATAATAAATTTCTGTTTTTCCAAACCATCCAGTTTGTGGTACTGTGTTATGGTAGCTCTAGGAAACAAGAAGAGTTATTTTAAAAATTAGACTTTATAAGTCTTTAAAAAAAATCCCTCCAGGAAATGACTGGTTCTTCTCAAGTTTAGAATGAAGAGGACAACGATCCCTGTGCACTAAGCTGTACAGGGTGTGTCTGTTAGAGATGAAAACGGTCAGAAGTAACCTCTCTCTAATCTATTTTTAGTTATGGATAGGAGCTCTCCTTTACTTGAAGCCTTAGATTTTCTGCGTTTGAAGTGTTTGAGTAACCAGTCTGCAAGATGTGAACGTGAGGATTGCCGAACAGTACTTCGCAGTTTTGTGTGTTTTTAAAAGCATCTGTTTGTACTTAGAAAAAGCAAGATTATAAGGATAGACCCTAAGATATTTAGCAGAGGTTATCTCTGTGTGGTAGAATTACTGGTAACTTTTATTTGCTTCTTTATTTTCCAAGTTTTCCAAGCGAATTCTTACTATTTTAGTAATCACTGTATTATAAAATATAGTGACTATAAAATAAGACCTAGTATAGTTTTATGTTTCTGAACGCTTTTCCATGGCAGTCCTCCAAACCCCAGTTTACATGGGTATTACCTTTTCCTCTTCGCCATCTTCCAGCCCGTGGTGTTCCCCTCTGCAGTTCACTGTAGAGTACAGTAGGGAAACTGGGCTGCAGTTAGAACATCATGGTAAAGCTTCACGGATTTTGATTGAAAGTGGCTGATCTGTAAACATATTTTTGGATATATGCAGAACTACTAAAAATAAGCACCAGTTCCCGAGCTAGTGATATTGGGGCTAAGCGGGCTGAGTATGAGCCGCTCTTTGTTCAAGGTAAGGGTGCCCATTTCTTTACCAGGACACCACTGAGGATGCATTTATGCAGGATAACTCTCTCTAGGAAATCGGTGCTAATAAAACTGTTTGGAGGACTGCTCTTAGCAGGAGCATAAGGGCATTCGTGGGGCATCTGGTGGTATGAGGCTTATTTGAGGGTTATATAAGAAAATTAGGACTTTTTAGACAAATAGATTGCCATGAGGCACACTAATGTAGATGATTCTTGATGTGATGGTCAAGGCCAGTGAGCAGAACTGGGTCTTGACTTTTTTTTTTTTTTTTGCATTATCACAGATAAACTTAAGGTGGCCACCCCCACACACATTAATTCATCAAGGGAGATGGAGGACAGTGCAGTTCATTGGGAGGATACCTTGCCCAGCTGGATGTGCCCTCTGTGATTTTAATATGAATAGTTATTTGGGTGTCAGTCTTTTGCTTATTACTTAATGTCTCCAGAGTTGTTCTACTTGTGTCCTCATTAACTGAAGCAATTTTTGAACACAGTAATTTGACTGTATCCCTTCAATCTTAATCTGAAAAAAACTGTAAGCAAATATTGGAACTTTACTAAAAGGTAGTTTTTCACAGTGATATGGGTGTTGAAATTCTGAAACTCTTAAAGCAAATTGAGCAAATGGTGATTCTCAGTGTTGGAGAGGGAGATACAAATATGGAAAAGGGAGAATCCTGTGGCGTAGGATTGGAATTGCAGATGTCGATATGAACTCATTGCTTTTAATAAGTATCCGCATGCAGATATTTCTTAGTTTCATCCACTAAAGGGGCCTAATAGCAATGAATATATCCTGAGTCCAGATCTGAGTCAGGTACCATTCTCTACTTAATGAAACCAGGACTTGAAGAAATGGCTGATTCCCGGGCTGGGGAGAGTCAAGATGAGCCTAGAACTTTTTGTTGTATCAGAAAGTAAGGGAGTGCTCCAAAAATGTTTAGGGTATGTCAAAGGGTCCCAGGAAACATCTTGAAGTTCTCACTGCTTAAACTGGTGATAGTCTGAGCACTGAAATAATGACAGCAGTGAATTTTTAACCATTTACTAAAATAAGAGTTAATGAGTCCATAATGATAATGAGAACATACATAAATAAATCAGAAAGAAGCAAAAAGCATTTCCGCAGTAGAATGCCAGCCACTTGGCAGTCATCATGGTAATAACTTGGTTGGGTGAGAATAATAAACAGGTGCTGTAATTATTGGGTGAAAATCTGATAACCCACAGGGAATTTATATAGGCTCAAAGTTTCTTTCCCCAGATTGAAGGAGTCTAAAGAGACCTGGTAACGGGGTGCAGGTGTGATCCTGACTAGATCCTGAACTGGAAAAGAAGTTCTTATACCTCATTTGGACAACAGGCAAAATTTGAGTGTGGACTGTATTACATAATATTGTTGGGATGTTAAATTTCCTGATTTTTATATTTGTATTGTGGTTATGTAATATAATATCCTTGTTCTTCAGAAATACCCACTGAAGTATTTAGAGGTCAATGGACACAATGTTTACAACTGCAAATGGTTGAGAAAAAATATGTGTGGGTACACATACACACAGGGGTGAGCTACACATGTGGCAAAATGTTAACAACTGGGGCATGTGGGTGAAGGATGTAGGAGTTTTTTGTACTATTCTTGCAGCTTTTCTCTAAGTTTAAAATTATTTTGGGAAAAAAAAAGTTTTGGTTTTTTCATTTCCTGCTGGTTTGTTCCTTGATACTTAAAACATTTAGTTCCCTCCCCCCGCCCACTCACGACCTGAAGTCCTCATTCTGTAAGAGTTTGTGCAATCTCAGTCTTTACTGGTGACATGGCCTGGGGGAGATGGAAATTTGTATCCCTTGCAGTGGGGGTGAAATGAATGGGGCTCCAGCCTTTGGAACAGTCGAAGAAGAAACGCTGCTGTTGTTTTGTTTCAGGGTCTGTACCAGCCGAAGGGCTGTGGTTTGGGGTCTGCCCACCTCCCTTGTCCTGGAGGGAAAGGGAAGCATTTTAGTCACAGGAATCTCGTCATCATTATTTCATCTTGATTTGGTCATTGGTAACAGAGGAAAGGGGGAAATCACAAAGGTAGCAAGAGGGACATGTATCCATATTGTGAATCAACCCCTCCCTTCCTAAAAGGCCAGGCCATGCAAATGTCTGTGGGATCTCTAATATAGAAGGATCTATCAAGCTAACCTGAGACTATTTTCATGTTTAAATGCTTTGCACTGGACTACTGTGTGGTTAAATTTCTTTAATTTCCAGAATGATGCTTGTACAATATACAAAAGCAGCCCAGTCCCCACATCCTTTGCTATACTTCCAGTATTTATAGTAGACAACTGAATATTCCAGTCCAGAGATTAGGTGCAGATTTCACAATTACAAAGAGCAGAGCATCAGCGTCTCCCTCGAACACTGACCGAAGGAGCAAAGCAGAGGCCGGGAATATTGACAAAATGCTTTAAACAAAAATCATACTGAAAAGAGATTCCTCAACAAGTTATCAAATTCACAGCCAAGGAGAAACACGAAGTTAGCAACATAGCAGCATCCAGTAGGTAACTAGTCAAACAAAGCTGTACATCGTTTACCCTAGACAGAGCGTGGGAACCTGGGGGCATAAAAGGCCTAAGATCTGAAGTTAGCCCATGCCTTGCAGTTTATATTTGGATCTTCCTTCTGAGGACTCCACCAGAGGCCCGATGCTAGTCTCCCCTAGTAGTTTGGGCTTTTTTGTGTGTGTGTGTCTATGCCAAAGGGCATAGGTAGTCTGCAAAACTGGCTCTCTCCAAAAACCAATGATAAGGAAGCACAGGCCTCTCCATTAATGTCACATATGATGAACAAAAAGTCCTAGGCCACCGTGGAGTGTGACAGGATACCTCCAACACTGCCCCTCCGCTCCCCCTCCTGCTTCAAATTCTGTGTTGTTTTGATTAAATTAGCTTGTTTTTCTTCTCTCTCTTGGAACAGTGAATGCCCAACATGGGCTCAAAGTCCTGTTATTCTCTTGGAGGGATTTTCATTTTTCTCAGGAACCAAAGCCTTAAACTGAAAAACCCACCTGCTTATCTAGAGCTGGTGGAGCAGGTTTGCTCATGAAGTCACACCCTGTTGGCATCACATAAGCCTGGGAGCCTCTGTCTTGGAGAACTGAGCCAATTAATTAATATTCTTTATCAAATTCTTGGCAGGTATCAACCTGCCCTTCCCAAACGCTCAGCAGCTACATTCCTCTCCAGATGTTACATCTCAACATTGAGTCCCTAGAGGGCTGGAGGCTCGGTCTGCGTTTCTACTGCCCTGGAGCATTCTTGGGACTTTGTAAGAGGCTGATTTGCTCGTCAGGGGTTGGGTGAAGCTCTCCTATCCTCAAGTACATGCCTAATTCCCAGGACAGCTAAACCAACTATTTTTACATCTTCTTAGCAAATGAGGCTGAGAAAGAGCAGGCCTGTATTAAGTGAAATGAAGTCTGGAGGTTTTTAAACACATCGCAGGTACGGTGAACAGGTTAAACAAGGAACCCTGTCTGGCAGGAGTGCTTCATCTTTCAATTTCCCCTTGCTGCCTTCTTTGTGGATCTTTCATTAATTGCATGCACTGTTTTGTAGTTTCAATTTCTTGCACATTGGTTTATTTTCAGAACTATCAAAGAAACGTCTTAGATTCAGTTTATGTACACAGAGATTTCAGTTAAATTTGGTTTTTAATAATCCTGATACTCTATATTTGATATAACCGCTATATTTTCATACATTATTGTGACCTATATTTTGTTTTTAAAGCCTCATCTTTCATTTTTAATGGCCATAGCCAGCTTCACTGGACCTCAACTGTACTTTTCTGGACTTCTTATCTTTGACCATGAATTTGAAGGGGAATAAGTCAGTCATTTCTGAACTGTGATCGGAGGACCTATAAAAAATAATAAAACCTTTCCGCTGCTGTCCCCCCACTTTTGGCTGGAGGCTCCACAGTGACCTGCTTGTGCCTAGGTATGAACTGGGGTCTGAATGAGGGAAATTGGGGGCCTGCTAAAGGCCCTAGAAGAAGTTCAAAAACATGGAGTGACACCAAATTTGTTTTCCACATTAGCCTCAGGTTGGCCTGCAAAGAGATTAGAAAATAAGACCTCTGAACACAATTTAAGAGAACCCTGAGGAAATAACCTGTAGAAGATCTTTACTCCGTGAAGGGCTGTGTTACTACTAGCCTTCCTAAGAATAGAGCATGAATAAAGGGGTTTAAACGGACACAAAATAGAATGCACAATATTTGTTTAGAAAACTAGGAAAAAACTCCCACCAGTAAAACATAACTGACTGGAGACTTGATATCTTTGTTAGCCGAGTAGAGGCCCCTGTCTCGGACTGGGTGTGGTCAGGTTTCAGGCCCTCCCAGACGCAGGCTTCTGAAAGGAAGGATGGGGGCCAGCATGGCTTCAATAGTACCAGGAATTGGCATCCGTTTTGAAAGAGAATAACATAAGCTTTGCTCAGGTGTAGGGACAGGAAAACATACCACAGTGCAGAACACATAGCTGTATAATAAATACTTCGTAAATAAATACTGATCGGTTTATAAAGGAAGTCTTAGAAGCCAGCTGAGTAACACTCCTGTTAATAGGTAACACTGACTGACATTCCCCTGGTTCTCACGGCGCGGGACAACTCCATAGACACACACATACTGCGCAAAAGTGTACAACAGGTTCCACAGGGGAGAGGTTTCCAGCTGGTCCCTGCTGCTCCCCACAGAAGGTTAGACAAAGGTTCCCTCAGTCATTGTTCACCATGACCCAACATGCCTGTGAAGTGCCACTAGTCTGTCCACTTCAATGACAAACTCCAGTGGCATCAGGTGGCCTTAGTTACAGATAAGTATAATTCTATGTGGCAGCAACTGTGGCAGGTGTGGCTCATTTCTTTTGGCGACAGGCCTCAAGCCTTTACAAAGTCCTCAGGGACTCAAAATGACGGATGTCTATTTTGAAAATCAGCCAACCCGAACCAGCTTGCGCATCCTCAGAGGAAGTGAGTGATGGCCGTTCTTTTGAGGGGAGCTGCTAACTTTTCAGGGGAGCTTGCTGTTCCCCTGCCAGTACAACTTCTCTTCCACTTTTTTCTTTTTCCATCGGCAGAGAAGCAGCATCTTAAAGGTCTTCCTGAAGGTTCTGTTGCAGAGGGCATAGCAGATGGGGTTGACAGTGCTATTGACATAGCACAACCAGTAGCCCAAGTGCCACAGGGTGACTGGGACACACTTGTCACAGAAGGTGGAAACCAGGACCATGATGTTATAAGGGGTCCACGTGATGATGAAGGCCAGGAGAATGGCGCTCAACGTCTGGGCTGCTTTCCTCTCTTTGACAAGGACCATTCTCTTTCGTTTGGTCATTTGATGGCTGAGGTTGGGATCCAGGCCTTTCGTCGAAGGGTCCTTGGACACTGGGGAGGAGCAGGGCATGATTTTCACTTTGCGGCAGCCGTTGTTGGTCTCCTGGGCCCCGTCAGCTTTTACCACCAACCGGAACTTATAGGCCACACATTTCTGACTCTTGGGCCTCTGGGCAGCTGCTGGAGACAGGAAGTATTTGGGGGTGTCGTCGTCATTTTTTTCAGTTTGACCTTTCACAAAAGTTTCCTTGGTCTCTTCAGTGCTGAAATCTTCCCTGGGGCTTTCCTTGGCCTGGCTCCTGTAGACCACCTGGAAGTCGGGGTCAGCGGCGGGCTTGTCCTCATCTTCCGAGGAGGGGCAGCTGCTACATGTCGTGAGCTGCTCGGCTTTGTCCCACTCAGCGCTTGGGCCAGTGGCCTGGGAGGGCTTCCCGGTGGTGGAGGTGCTCCTGCGGGAGGATGACCAGGAAGCTTGGCTCCTTTCCCTCTGCGCCAGCGCGGGCCCAGGGCAGCTAAAGCAGGACTGCAGCAGAGCCTTGTGAGCTGGCTTCCTCTTCTCAGCTTCAGCCACAGAGTCCGAGCCCTGCAGGTCAGCGAGGTCCTTGGTCCGCTTCTCTGTCTCCCGGTAGATTCGGCAGTAGAGAATTGTCATGACGGAAACAGGAATGTAGAAGGCAGCGATGGCAGTGCCAAAAGTGATGGTGGGCTCAGAGAGGAACTGGATCTGGCACTCATCCGGAGGCACCGTTCGCTCCCCGACCAAGTACTGCCAGCAGAGGATTGCTGGGGCCCAGAGGATGAAGGAGATCAGCCAGGCCAGGCCAATCATGATGCCGGCCCTCTTTGGGGTACGCTTGGCCCGATACGTCAGGGGTCTCGTGATAGAAAAGTAACGGTCAAAACTGATCACCAGAAGGTTCATGACGGAAGCGTTGCTGGCCACATAGTCCAGCGCAAGCCAGAGGTCGCAAGCCAGACTCCCCAGGGCCCAGCGCCCCATGAGGATGTAGGTGGTATAGAGGTTCATGGAGAAGATCCCGATGATGAGATCTGCGCAGGCCAAGCTGAGCAGGTAGTAGTTGTTAACTGTCTTCAGCTGACTGTTGACTTTGAAGGAGATCATGACCAAGACGTTGCCCACGATGGTGACCAGGCTTACCACCGCCGTCACAGCGGCAACGGTGATGACTTCCCACAGCCCGTGGCGTTCCAGAGGCTGGTGGCTCACTGGGGTGCCATTGACAGTAGTTGCATTGTGGTAAGATTCTCCTTCCATCCTGGTGCAAGAATTTGCATTAGGAGTAGGTCAGGTTCTATCCTATTCTCTTTTTTATCTACACCCCTTCTGGGACAGCATCTGGAAGAGAGGGAAATACATTAGCTTCACTCGCCAGCATGAATTTCTTTTCCACTCATTGTTTATAATTTCTAACAAAATATTGAATGTGGTCCCACACACATGTGGGGCAAGATGCTGAAATCTCTAAAGTTTTTTTAACCCTCATCCGAAGATACGTTTTTATTGATTTTTAGAGAGAGAGGAAGGGAGAAAAAGAGAAACATCAATGAGAGAAACATTGATTGCCCCCCATATACACCCTGACTGGGGATCGAACCTGCAACCTTTCGGTGGACATAACGACACTCTAACCAACTTAGCCACCCAGCCAGGGCAACTCTCTAAAGTTTTGAACATTTTTATAAGGACATCATCCCTTCGCTTTTTAGGATTAATAACATCTGAGCACCTTTCTTGTACACCAGGCTGCTGCCCTCTTGTGGTTCCCAAAGGCAATTTTAAAAAAGGTCTGGGAAGATGAGAGCAATGGAAAAGGAAGGAGAATTGGATTGTCGGGGAGTATTAATAAGGAGAAAGCAGGTGAATTGTTGCTTTGGGCTGCGGTGTCCTTAACGGCAGATACTTTTTAAGTTCCTGGTGATAAGTACTTAGTCTGTCATGCACTGGAGAAAAAGATAAGTTGTACCAACTCTATAGTCCAATAATTAAGATTATTGAGTTTAATTATAAATTCAGTTGTTAAACATTATTGAGGCACTGTTGTGAGCCGAGACTGTATTACAAAACTTCATCCTGACTTCATGCACAAACTCCCACTGGGTACTTGGTTTTCATTAAGAGGGTTTGAAATTTGCCCCAGCTGCTGCTGACTCTTCCTTGGGCTATATGCAATGCCATAGAAATGTTTTAAAATACCTTTTTTTTTAAATTTAAAATTTTTTTCTTTTCTTTTTTTTTAAAAATATGTCTTTATTGATTTCAGAGAGAGGAAAGGAGAGGGAGAGAGAGAGACAGAAACATCAATGATGAGAGTCATTGATCGAGCCCACAACCGGGCATGTGCCCTGACCGGGAATTGAACACCGATCGCCTGGGTCCTAGGTCGACGCTCAACCGCTGAGCGACGCCGGACCAGGATAAATTTCTTTTTCTTTTTAAGATAATTTTTAATTATAGCTGACATACAATATATTAGTTTCAGGTGTACAACAGTGATTAGACATTTATAAAACTTATGAAGTGATCACCCTGATAAATCTAGTGTCCATTTAACACCATACATAGTTATTACAATATTATTGACTATATTCCCTATGCTGCACTTTATTTTTTTATATTCACATGATTTAAAAAACTTTTTATTGAATTTATTGGGGGTGACATTAGTTAATAAAATGCTATAGGTTTCAGGTGTACAATTCTATAACACATCATATGTATATTGTATTGTGTGCTCACTATGCAAATATCTTTTTATTTTTATTAAAAATTTTTTTTGTTAATCCTCACTTGGGGGTATTTTTCCATTGGTTTTTAGAGAGTGGAAGGGAGGGAGGGGAAGAAAGAGAGACACAGAGAGAGGGAGAGAGAGGGAGAGAGAGGGAGAGAGGAAGAGACATCGATTGGTTCCTCCCGAACTCACTCCTACGTGGGCCAGGGATTGAACCTGCAACCCAGGCAAGTGCCCTTGACCAGGAATCAAACCCAAGACCCTTCAGTGCGAGGTCTGACACTCTAACCGCTGAACCACACCAGCCAGGCCCAAATATCTTTTAAAAATCTGACTATAAGATGCTCCTTATAAAAGTTGAAGCAATGTCAAAATGTATAACTTAGGAAACAGAAGTCTCCTCTAGTTCAGTCTTGCAGAGGAAATCAGTGCTAACAGTTTAGTGTGTATTTTGACAGCTTCCCTTTATGTATATACTAACCAACATTTAAATACAGTTATTTTTAAGTGGGTGAATTGTTAATGTTTGCACTGAATTTTGTTTTTTATTTCTTTTGTATCAGTACATCTTTGGGATCACTTTTTTTTTTTTTTTTTGCATTTTAGTGACTGCTCATTATTTCACTTAATGGATGTACTATAATTTATTTAATCAATCCCCCATAGACAAATTCCAACTTTTAAATTAAATTTTCTTTTCTAGTTAAAAAATTTACATGCATGAGAAAAGCTTCAATGAGTACAAAAGGGAAAATGGTGAAAGATTGGTCTCCCTCCCACCTCTGACCTCCAAGCTCCCTATCCCCCTTTTCCAGAGGTCACCAGCTACCATTTCTTATCTTTCCTTCCAGAGAGATACTATGTGCATATGCTATATATTTGGTGGTGTATGAAAATAGCATTACAAAACTCCAGGCTCCATGGCCTGGTGACAGAGGGCGGAGAGAGGACCCTTTGATGGCCCCCCCAGCGCGCAGTGTGGCCGTTTTGACCCGTCTTTAATAACAGTAATTGACATAAAGATGACAGATTTGTAAAGGGCTATAGATTTTCTTTGTTTTCTATTTTAAACTGTGTTTTTAGATTTTTAAAGCCTCAGGCTCAATATGGCATTGACGATATTGTAACAGAAACCAGGTTCTCCCACCTCCCTCATCTAGTCCCTTCTCTCTCACATCCCGACTGACGCGGTCCAACCCCATGAAACACCTCTGACTGGCCCCTTCACTCCCGCTGCTCCCACGCTGGCCCAGGCTCGTTACCTATACCAACAGCTCCTTGGCATTATCAACATCCAAAAGCTGGCACAGTAAATCCCAAGAATGCCAGGTCACTAGACACAGACTCCCCAGAACCTGAAAAGCCCAAAGTTACTTTATACCCTATAATTATCTGGAACTTTAGAAAAGCACTAATGCCTGCGCCCCATCCCGGGCCTGCGAACGCAGAATCCGTGAGGGAGAGGCATGCCCGTCACACCGTTTTGAAATTCCTCCAGTGATTCTCACGTGCAGCCAGGCTGCTCCGGCTGCAGCTGGCAGATGGCATATTGGCATCACCTGGGAGCACGGTGGAAATGAAGAGCCGGTGCTTCTCCAAAGGTAACATGCTAAGGAATTACCTGGAGGATCCTGTTAAATTGCAGGAGGGCGGGGCTTGCACTTCCACTGTTCTCACCAGGGCCCAGGTGGGCTCTATGCTGCTGGTGCCTCAGCCACACTTTAAATAACGAGTCTGAGGATAATTCCTGAACTTCCTAGAAAAGAGGAGCCGAAGCTTACAAAAGTTGCTCTTGAAACTAGAATTTTCCAGCTAAAATGTGCAGTAACATTTGGATTCCTCTCTGCCTTCCAAGGACATTTGAGTACATTTTATTTTTCCTATTTAAAATTAACATGTATTTCCTGTCCAGCTTTGCTTCCCTCGATTCCTTGCATTTTTTCCTGCTCATTTTTGAGAAGATAAAATTTCCTGATTCCTGGTTGCTGGAAATGAACAGATCTTTCTACAAAGACACTTGGAACATGAAGTAGGTTCCATGGCTGAAGGATTGGTTTCTTTTTTTTCCTTCTTCTATTTTGTTCATCAGTTTATTTTGTTCATTAGATTCCACATATAAGTGAAATCATATGGTACTTGTCTTTCTCTGACTGGCTTATTTTACTCATAGAATACTCTCCAGGTCCATCCATGCTGTCACAAAGGTTCTTTTTGTGGGTGAAAGTTGGGTGTGAAAACTGAATTTTGGGCATGATAGTCCTCCACAATAAACTTTTGGAGTCATTAAAAGGTTTTTGGGAAAAAGATTGTATTTGTGGAGGGGTAGCTCTGTTTTTTGTGGGGGGAGAGAGGTTGCAAAGGCAAATGAAATATAAATGGTTATCTGAGGGGTGAGAAGCCTGAGTTCTTTTTTGGTTACTCATACTTTAAAAGCTCCCCTTTTCCACTATGCTATTGAGAGTATATTTACTTCTAGGGTGCCAGCATGAGCAGAGAGCAAATAATCACCCCAGGTTTATTTTCTACCATTGAACAAAAGACAAAGAATCCCGGAATAATAAAAGTCTCTGTTCTGCCCAGCTGGTGTGGCTCAGTGGTTGAGCATCAGCCCATGAACCAGGAGGTCAGGGTTCGATTCCAGGTCAGGGCATGTGCCTGGGGTTTCGGGCTTGATCCCCAGTAGGGGGCGTGCAGGAGGCAGCCGATCAATGACTCTCATCATTGATGTTTCTCTCCTTCTCTTCCTCTCTGAAATCAATTTAAAAAAATATTTTTTAAAAAAGTCTCCCTGTTCCCAACCTTGGCAGATTGCTTCTTGTTTCTTTGTTGTCAATAAATCACAAATGAAACAAAACATATTAACCAAAAAAGGGTAACACTGTACCAAATGAGTTCCCTTCTTTGTGGAGAGGCCTCCTTGGCTCCTGAGGCTTTGCATGAGTTCAGACCTTACTTTTCTGAAATGCCTTTTCTTTGAGAAGCTTTACGCCCAAATGTGTCTTTGCTATTCTTTCCCATCTTTCCTTTTCAGGGACAAATCAAGAGAATTTAGGCTTATTGTACACCTTCAACTTACACAATGTTATATCTCAATTTTAAAAAAAGACAAAAAGTGAGAAAGTAGTTTAAGCTCACGTGGTAACTTTGGGTTAGATATCAGAAAGAAATTCCAGCGAAGGAATGTGAGAGTTAGGGAGGTTCTGGACTTGCCTTTTTTGGTTTCTGTTTTCAGGTAAGGTCTATCGAACTTTTTTGATTGATAAAGTAGAAATGCTGTCCAAAGATATATTGTAATTAAGAAATGGCTTCTCAATGTTGCTGAAGCAATAATATATGGAACAGAATTTCAATGTGACATTTTTTAAAAAACATGTTCTCTGTTCACCACTGTGCTATATGTTGTGGGGCAGGTAAAAGAGATACACTGTTCTTGATCGGAGGGAGTTAATTTTTTACAGTGTAAAAAAAAGAGGATATGAGAATTAAATTGAGCCATTACACTATATTTACGTGACAGAGAAGTTTGATAACAAGGACATCAAATGATTGTGTTTTTATTGTAGGACAGGAAAACAGAGATGGGACTGCTTTACGCGAGGGCGTAAACTGGAGACACTCAACGCGTGCACTGTGTGTCCCTCAGGCCTGGAGCCTTCTGTTGGGGTTAGTCTTGTCCTGTTATCCCAGAGTACTGGGAAAATATTAGCATTTTCTGCATGTGCCATGATATGAAATAGTCTGGGAAGTGCTGCCACAAATGGGTTTATGTGAGAATCTGAAAATCCAGAAGCTCTTGACTATATTGTCCAAGTCTTCCCAACAGGCTCAATGGCACGGATTATATATTCATATTTGAATTCCGAAGGATACCATGTTTTCTGGAAGCAACTATAAGAGGCATTTCAAGGAGGAGGGAGTGATTGACTGCATCACATGGGGCTGATAAAAGAAGAAAGATCAGGACTGAGCCCTGCCTATTGGGCTCCGTTTCGTGGAGATCACGGTGAACTCTGTCGTTTTGGTGAAGGGGTGGGCATGAGAGCCTTTGGGGCGTGGATTAAAGAGCGAAGGGAGCCTCGCCGGGCATCGCTCAGTGGTTGAGCATCGACCTAGGATCCAGGTGATCAGGGTTCGATTCCCGGTCAGGGCACATGCTTGGGTTGCGGGCTCGATCCCCAGTTGGGGGCGTGCAGGAGGCAGCTGATCAATGACTCCCTCATCATTGATGTTTCTCTCTCTCTCTCTCCCCCTCCTTTCCTCTCTCTGAAATCAATAAAGATATATTAAAAAAAAAAGAAAAAAAAGAAAGCGAAGGGAGAACTAGAGACAGTCCTGTAGATGACTCTTCTGAGGAACTTTGCTATAAAGGGAGTAGAGAAATGGGACAGAAACTGGGACAGAATTTTTTAAAAAGAAAGGTGGAACTACAGCATGTTTGTATGCTAATACGAATGTCCGTTAGAAGGTACCAAGTGACATGTAGAAGGCAGCTGCTGCAGAGATGTCCTCAGGGAGGTGAGCCTGTGCCACAGTGGAGAGCCCTCTGCAGAAGCAGGAGAGGAGCGGAGTGCATGGGGACGTAGGGAGGCTGTGAGCCGTGGTGATGACGGTGGTGGAAATTTTTTCCTGATTGCTTCAGTCTCTGTGAGATCCAGAGCGAGGCCAGTGTTTGAGAGTGAGGATGGAAGCAGAGAGAAGGGATCAAGTTGTGAATTCTGTATTTTAAGAGTTTGGTCATTTTCAGGAGTTCTCCGCCCCTGACCTCAGATCGAGAGGCCAAAGCATCATTGTGACCTGACAGGCGGTTCACTTGCCCTCATCTTTACCAGGTTATAGTCTGGGGGCTCTGGCCTGATAAAATAGCGTCTGCCAAAGTCCCTCCCCGAAGCCGATGGCAACCCTCCACAATGGACGCAACCGTTTAGAAACATATAGCAAATAAAGGACATCTTTTTGAGAAACTGTATCAGGGCTTTCCAGTTTGCATTGTTCACGTTCTAAGCATCAGGAATCAACTAGACCATAGACAATCTGCCTGCCTATGAAGAGAAGAATCAGGAACATGCATTTGTTACATGAAAATTACATATGGAGGGGAACAGTGCTATTTTTAAAAGTCCTATTTATTTTTAATTTATTGATTTTAGAGAGAGGAGGGAGGGAGGGAGAGAGAGAGAGACATCAATTTGTTGTTCCACGTATTTATTCATTGGTTGATTTTTATATGTGCCCTGACTGGGTATTGAACCCACAACCTTGGCATATTGAGATGACACTCTAACCAACTGAGCTACCCAGCCAGGACCTTAGGTCCTATCTTAACATCTGCCTTCATCAAACAGTGAGAGCTGATAAGATCCATGGCCTTGGACTAGCATTACTAAATTTTCTTGTGACGTTTAAAGGGTCAAAAACGACCTTGACACGGTGGTTCTCAAACTTGAGCAGGATCAGTATTGCCTAATGGAGGGTTTGTTCAGCCACTGACTGCTGGGCCTCCTTCCCAGTTTCTGAGGCTGGGGGAGGCCTGAGTATTTGTATTTCTACAAGTTCCCAGGTGCTGCCGGGTTGCTGGGCCACATTTTGAGAATGATTGCCTTAAGAATTTGATTCCTTTAAAAAAAAAAAAAAAGGGTCATATATATTTAAAAAATGCAAAAAGCATAGTTTATCTTCTTAAGGAGCTACGTATGTAATTTAACACTTTGTTTTGCTATCTCATGAGTACTACCCAAGGGAAAACTTTTTATTCATGCAGTGGCATATGATTAAAATCAGAACTATCAGGTAAAAGCAATCCCAGAAAATCCTCATTCCCTTTGTTATTTACCAAGTCAAAACGTCTCTGGTTTCTTGCAATGCAGGAGGTACTTGCATGGCATTTGCCTCCTTGATGACAGGTATCTTTTCCATGCAGATCAGAATCAAATGAGGAAAGCATACTCAACATCTGGTGAAGGGAACTTCCGCCAGTGGTGTTCTCCAAAGGAGAGGTGTTAGCAGGGGGCCACTAACCTGAACACTACTGGTTGGATGGAAACACACACCTTGAATTAGTAGATGGGGGAGGGGAGAGTAATGCAGTCCCTGGACTTCTGTTGGCATCTGCAGCACAGACTTGAGGACACAGGTTCTTAAACCAGTGTCTGGGTATGAATCCCAGTTGTTACTTAATAGCTTGAGCTAGTTATTTAACTCCATTCTGATTCAGTTTCCTTATCTGTAAAATAGGAATAATAATAGTCTTTACCTCACAGGAATATTATGAAGATTAAATGAGTTAGAATGAATAAAGTGCTTAGAATAGCACCAGGCACAAAGTAAATGTTAAATCTTAGCTCTCACTATCGGCAAACAAGGCTGCCTGTAAAACAAGCACCATAATACCTCTCAACAGTGTTACTGAGTCTTACGTTGCCTGCTAAGTGAAAGTATCAAGCAGAGTGAATGTGTCCTAATGAAGTCGGCTTTATCTGAAACCCACTGATCTTTTTAACCGCACAATTTTGGAGGCTTCTGGAGGGACAGTTACATAGTTGAAGCCACTTGTGCTAATGGTTCTCATCCAGGGTGATTTTGCTGCTGAGGGAACCCTTGGCAATGTCTGAACACATTTTTGTCACAACTAGGGGAAGGAGAGTTGCTAGTGGGTAGCAATTACAGCAGTTCCTCTTCCCTGTGGTTTTGCTTTCTGTGGTTTCAATTAACCACTGCAATCTGAAAAATATTAAATGGAAAATTCCAGGAATAAACAATTCATAAGTTTTAAGTTTCATGCCATTCTGAGTATCACGACGGAATCACTCATCCTCCTGCTCCTTCCCATCCAGGACACGAATCATCCTTGCTCAGGTATCTTCACTGTGTATTACCAGCCCCTTGGTCACTTAGTAGCTGTCTGAGTTATTAGATTGTTATGGTAGCACAGTGCTTGTGTTCAAGTAACCCTTATTTTAATTAATAATGGCCCCAAAGCACACAGGAGTGATGCTGGCAATTCGGATATGCCAAAGACGTTGTAAAGTGCTTCCTTTACGTGAAAAGGTGAGTCCAGTACAATCAGGTATTTTTAGAGACACATTCACATAACTTTTGTTACAGCATATTGTCCTAATTGTTTGTTCTTGTTGTTGCCTAACTTAGAAACTAAGTTTTATCATATGCATGTAGGTACAGGAAAAACCAGTATATATAGGATTCAGTCCTATCCAGTTTCAGGCATTCACTGGGGACTGGAACACATCCCTTTCGGATTAGGGGTGACTACTGAGTGGTAGAGGGTGGGATCCTCTTAAACATTAATGCACAGGACAAGCTACCACCCCAAAATTTAGCCCTAAATGTGCCAAAGTTGAGAAACTCTTTATTTGTGTTAATGTCTGGCATGAGATTAATACGTGGATGTTCCTCTTGGTTAGAGACCAAATCAGTGGTGTGCCTGAAATTTAACCACCTGTTTCTGCCCTTACCCCCAACAAAACCCTGATTGGCAGAAATTTGCCAATTTCTGTGGTGTGACAGTTCCCACCATGGCCCATTTCAAGTTACTGACTTTATGTCACTGACCATAGAATTAGGGAGAGACAATGTACCAAACCACTATCATTGACACAAGGGTTGGGGGGCCAGGTTGTCCACTGGATTCTTTTTTTTTTTTTTAATTTTATCTTTATTGATTTCAGAGATAGGAAAGGAGAGGGAGAGAGAGACAGAAACATCAATGATGAGAGAGTCATTGACTGAGCCCACAACCCGGGGATGTGCCCTGACTGGGAATTAAACCCCCATCGCCTGGATCCTAGGTTGATGCTCAACCACTGAGCCACGCCCGGCCGGGCTGTCCACTGGATTCTTAAAATACTATTTACATCTGTCTGTACCTCCTGTTAGCTCCTAATGGTGTGCAGAGAAAAGGGTACAATTCTCTCTACTCTTCTCACCTTCCTCTTATTCAGTTTCTTTAGAGCAGGGGTGGGAAACATCTGGCCCGCGGGCAAAAATAATTTGGTCTGGTCCTGCCAAGACAACTGTAGGCAGGACTTGAAATTCAATAAATCTAGGAGCTTTTCTCATAGCTAATTTTTAAGCTGATAATTAAAATATATATATATTTATTGATTTTAGAGAGAGGAAGGGAGAGGGAGAAACATCAATGGTGATAGTCATTGATCGGCTGCCTCCTGCACGGCCCCCACCTGGGATTGAACCCACAACCTGGGCATGTGCCCTGACCAGAAATTGAACCTCAACCTCCTGGACCATAGGGCGATGCTCAGCCACTGAGGCACACCGGCTGGGCTAAGGTGATAATTTTGCATGGCCTGGGAATAATGTTATAAATATCCAAATGGCCCTTGGCAGAAAAAAAGGTTCCCATGCTTGCTCTAGAGGTAGAATTGCTGAATTTGAGTTTAGCATGGGAATGAATAACTTAATGCCACGGTGAGTCTTAATTTTACAAGTAGAGACAAGGAAAAAAAAGGGGGGAGGAAGACAGGGCCTGGAGGAACAAAAAAAGGGAAAGGCTGGAGAAGAGTAGAGAGGGAAAAGAATAAGAAAAACTGAAGAAATAAGTGTGAGAAATAAGTGTCTACTGATCAAAACATTAAGACAAAAACAAAACAGAAAATGCAGAATACAATGTTAAAAAATACTATTATCCTGATAACACTCTCTCCCCTAACTCTGCGTTCCCTCTCTTGACTAACAGCATCAACCACCTGGTCATTCAAGCAAGAAACCTGGGCGTCAACCCTGACTTCTCACCCCCCCCTCCCCACCTTCCCACTTAGAACTGGACACGAAGTCCTATTAATTCTCCCATCTCCTCTCTGGCCCATTATCTGCCTCCTTGGCTCTCAACTTAATTCAGGCCCAATTTGTGGCCTAGATTATTCCAGTGGTTTCCAAATGGCTCTGCCTAGAATTCTAATTCTCCTCCACAGAATTATCAACCAGGCAACTCCTGTCCAACCCTCAAGCTCTGTCTTAAGGGTCTGTTTCTCATGAAGTCTTGGGCATAGTTTAAATTTTCTTCCCCTGGGCCTTCACCTTGAACCATGCACACACTGTCCTCGGCAAACTACTGCAATCATCTGTTTACAGGAGTCTCTTTCTTATGGGAAGTGAGCTATTTGAGGGCAGAGACAATGTTTTTTTAAAAAAATCTTCAGGACCTAGCATTGTGCCTGACACAGAGTAGAAAACTAAAGCAATGAATAGTGTTAAATTTATGTTATATACATATATATATACAAACAGACATACACACATATATATATAATTTATATTAAGGGCGAGGAAACACTGGGAAGAAAACACCTGTCGTGCAGCACTGATTGGATGGATGTTTTAAGCCCTTGTTCTTGCTTTTTTCGTGTGGTTTCCCTAATACAAAGTTAAAAATGGCCCCCAGGTATCCCCATAACCAATTACCCTTCCCCCCTTGGTTAAAAATACAGACTGATGCATAAAATGGATTACTATTTAGGCGTAAAAAGAAACGAAACATTAAGCCGTAAACAGGGCTAAGTCTCAAACCCTCCTGCCGAGGACGGCACAGGGAGAGGCTGCAGCGAGCGCGCCGGGCCCGGGCTACCTCGCCCGCAGCGCAGCGCTGCGCGCCAGCGTCTCTGCGGCTGTTCCCTCGCCTGCAGAGCGAGGTGACAGGGCTGCCGCGGGAATCTGACGCCCAAGCGCTCAGCAGGAGGGCGCGCAGGCGGTCACTCCCACAGCTCTCCGCAGGGCTGAGCCTGGGCTGCCGCCCACCGCCCTCCCGCTCGCAGGGCCCGCTGCAGCCCGCCCCGCGCCCCGCCTGAGGCCCGCCGCCCTTCCCTCCGTCTCCTCTTGAAGCCCGGGTTCAGCACAATTCTAAAAAGTATACTCATCCGGAACAACCGGGCGATTAAAGAGAAACATTAGCTCGCCGTCTCACCACACAGTTAACCACTTAACATTTTGGCACACACGTTTTTAGGCACTTCACGCAAACACACCCATCTTTGTCTTTTCCCTCTTTTTCACTTAACAAACGTATGTTACACAAACGGACGGTTCTACAGCCTGTCCTTTTCCTCACCAAGGCCCGGCCCCACGCCCGCCCCGGCCCCCCGCCGGCGCCCCCAGCCTCCCCGCGGCCCGGTTCCGGCCCCACCTGCCGGCCCGGGCCGCCCCGCCCCCGCCCCCGCGCGGCCTCCCTCCCAGCGCGCCCGCCGCGCTCGCAGCGCCCGGGCCCCTAGCTCGCGGCTGCACCGCGCGGCCCGTTTCCGGTCGGGCCAGGGCGTCTCCGCGGCGGCCCGGGCCCTGCTCGCTCGGCACCGCCGGCAGCGGCCAGATGCAGGCGGACCGGGGAGCTCGGGGCGGCCACGGACGCCGGCCCGGCCGCGACCGGCCCGGGGGGGACCGTGACCGCGAGAGGGCGGGAGCCGCGGCGGCTGTGGCGAGAGGCGGCGGCGGCGGGGACGGAGGCGGCCGCCGGGGCCGCGGTCGGGGCTTCCGTGGCGGCCGCGGAGGCCGAGGAGGAGGCGCCCCGCGGGGCGGCCGCCGCGAGCAGGGAGGCCGGGGCGCCGGCGCCAGAGCACCGGTAAGAGGCGATGGTTGGTGGGGTCGGGACCGCGCGAAACCCGAGCTGGCCGGGTCCCTGTCGCGAGTTAAGAGCCGCGAGCGGCGTGCGGGGCGCGCGCCAGCGGGGCAGGGGCGGCGCCTGCGCGGCGCGGGCGGCGGGGCGCGCGCCGGGGCGCGCACGTGGCGCCGGAGGCACTGGTGCGCCGCCCGCCGCCGCCCGGCAGGTGGAGGCCGCCCGCCGCCGCCTCGGGATCCCGGCGCCGCGGTCAAGCCCCGGGGCCGCGCCGCGCGTCGGGGCTGCGGCGTGGGCGCCTTGGGTGCCGGCGGAGCGTCAGTGTGGTTGACCCTTGTGGGGTGGGCGTGAGGCCGGGCTTGGTCTCCAGGCCTTAGGGCCGGGCAGCCTGACGTTACGGGGAGACATTCCTGTTACTGGGAGAGAAGGCGCTTTTTCTTTTTCGGTCTTTTGTGTTCCCTGTGCAAATGCCTGGCACACCATAGGCGCATAATAAATGTTTACTGAATGAAAGAATGCCCTCGATGGACTGGACTCACAGGGGGCATGGGGTCAGATGCATTGTTCTCTCTCTCTCTCTTTTTTTTTTTTTTTTTTTAAAAAAAGAGTAGTAGTTATCTTTTTATTTTATATATGTAGGAATCGGGTCACTGGCCTCTGTCTTTTTGAATTTTCAATCAGTAAATGTTTCAGTAATCAGGGCTGAATTTTAATAGCAATATGATTGATGGGTCATTGTCACGCATTCATAAGGAAATTTCTTAAAGATCGCAGCAGGGAATGATATTGGCAAACTCTTACTCCACTGATATCCCAGCTAAAGGAGTTAGATTACTGTCTTTTTGTGAGCTCTTTCTTATTTTAACATTTATAGTACAAAACTTTTGAATTTGCGTGTGCATAGGTTAAAAAATTCTTTTTAATTTCCTGTAACTGAAATATTTGCAATGTCTTAAGGGCACAGTAGGTAAGACATCCCTGAAGATAGTGGTTGTATACAGAAATACAGAGTTGGAAAAAAATTATAAAACTAAAGATTTCAAGTGTAACATACTTAACCTTGTTAGGATCAAGGTAGGTAATAAGTAAAATCTGAGTGAGGTATGAAAAAATTCTTAGTGTCAGTTTATCAGAAAATGAAGGAAACACAGATCAATCCACTGTGCACTATATATCACATTTTACCTCTATAACATTATTTATATCTATATATAGGTATAACTATATATATATAACAACTTTATTTTTATTTTATTTTTAAAAAATATATCTTTATTGATTTCAGAGAGAGGAAAAGAGAGAGAGAGATAGAAACATTAATGATGAGAGAGTCATTGATTGGCTCCCTCCTGCAGGCCCCCTACTGAGGATGGAGCCCGAAACCCAGGCATGTGCCCTGACCGGGAATCGAACCTCGATCGCCTGGATCCTAGGTCGACACTCAACTGCTGAGCCACGCTCGGCCGGGCAACAACTTTATTTTTAAAGCAACTTAAAGTTGTTTAAACAACTTTTTGACAACCTTATTTTGTATATACATATGTAACATCTTCAATTTTAGAGATTAACTAACTTGTCTAAGCTGTCATAGCTAGTGGCAGAGCTGGGATTTATACCAAGCTGTCATTGACTCCACTGTGTTTTCTCTCTTACATTTTTGTGAGTCAACCTCTGCTTTACTGAGAACAAAGTAGACACTCCTTGGCTACAGGGATCATGTATTTTGTTTGTTTGTTTTTATATATCTTTATTGATTTCAGAGAGAGATAGAGAGAGAGAGAGAGAGAGAGAAATGTCAATGATGAGTAATTGATCGGCTGCCTCCTGCACTCCCCCTACTGGGGATCCAGCTGGCAACCAGGGCATGTGCCCTGACCTGGAATCGAACTACGATCTCCTGGATCCTAGGTCAATCCTCAACCGCTGAGCCACGCCAGTCAGGCTATATTCATCTTTTTGATGAGCTATTAGCAAAGAGAAAGTCAAGGCCTATTGGTTTTCCTTGGAATTCTTTTCCCTTTTTTCCTCCTTGTAGTTAATGATAGTAACTTACAGTTATTGAGTACTTGGTATGAGATGAGAGAACTGAGGCACGGTTAAGTAACTCACAGTTAGGAGAGGTTAAATAATTTATCCTTTATCACTCAGCCAGCAAATTGCAAAGCATGGATTCAACCCAGGCATTTGGCTCCAGGAACTGTTCTTTAAACTACTCCCCTAAACTGCCTCTGGAGTGACTTTGAGATTTGAAAAGGGGATGTGTGGAGGACTGTTGAGTGATGCTTTTCGCGTACCTGTTTTTTCCTCATGTCTCAATATGGTTATAAGACTTTAAGGTAATACTGATACCATAGTTAGTTCTTGTGGATGTCAGCAGATCTTCGCTTTCTTGCTCCATGTTTATATGGCAGCTGCTTTTAATTATGTTTTAATAATTTGTGTCTAATAAAAGATAAGGTAGCTGTGTATAGCTGAATTGAGAGTAGAACTTGGAGGCATTTTTTCCTGACCTAACTTGCTTTGTAAACAATAGTGTAAATCCTTTGCCTGAGGATTTGACATTTGACATTTTTATTGCTACTATTTCACTCAGTAAAAGGGAAATCTCTGACTTGGATGTTCAAGTTTACTAGGAACCTGGAAGAAGAGAGATGTCAAATCATAGTTGTTTGGCAGGTTTCTAAGGCAAGCTTCATTGTTGCTGGAAGGAGTCACCCTTATTGTGTTAGATTAAGAGCCTAATAAAGCTCAAACTAAATGACAGCCTTTAGACTATCTTTCCTTTTTTTTTAATTAAAAAAAAAGGCTGAAGCTTTTTTTTTTTTTTTTTGGTTAGAAGCTGAACATGCTTATGGGTCCCCAAAGAAAATTGCTCTAAGATTAGCTCTTCAAAATTCATGGACTTGACCTTCTCCCCTGCTGTTGCAAACCACTGCTCAGACACTGTGGCTGTTTGGCATCCTTACCCTTTCTAATGTGGACTGTTTTGAGGTTTGCTTTCCTTACTGACTGTCATTTCACTTACGCATTTCCATTACCGACACAGCTGATTCTTAAATCTTTCCCCTTGTATTCTGCCTGAAATATTTTTGATAAATTATGTATGATGTTGTACTTTAATGTATATATCTAACATTTTTAATCCCTGGGTCAGGTAGTTTCAGAATATAAGATTCCTGCCTGACTGGCATGGTTTAGTGGTTCAGCTTCGACCTATGATCCAGAAGATCGCAGTTCGATTCCCTGTCAGGGCACATGCCCGGGTTGTGGACTTGATCCCCAGTTGGGGGCGTGCAGGGGGTGGCTGATCAATGACTCTCTCATCATTGATGTTTCTATCTCTCTCCTTTCCTTTCTCTGAAGTCAATAAAGATATATTAAAAAAAAAAAAAAGAAATCCTCACATTTCAATGATTACCAGAACCTCCCTGTGAAAGAGGCAGGCAGTATTCAATGTAGTTTTACAGACGAAGAATTAGTAGGTGGGTGGATTTAGGCACTTTTAGGGTACAGCCAAGTAGTTGGTGGTGGGGTTGATACTTCAGGTTGAAGTTTCTGACTTCTAGGATGAGATTTAATTTTTTTTGTTTATAAATGAGCAAAACAACTAACTGAATTGTTTTCCCTCCCAGAACAATTATGTACTTTTTAATGCTTTCCTTACAAGCATCTTTTTTTTTCATTCTAGTATAGCCAATGGTTAGGCCGTCTTGAACTGTACATCCTTTAGATCTGTTGACTTCAGCTTTTCTAGTTTATTTAATATATATCTTAGTACTCTTTTTAAAAAATATATCCTTATTGATTTCAGAGAGAGGGAGGGAGAGAGAGAGAGAGAGGTAGAACCATGAATGATGAGAGAGTCATTGATCGGCTGCCTCCTGCATGCCTCCTGCTGGGGATCGAGCCCGAAACCTGACCGGGAATCAAACTTCGATCTCCTGGATCCTAGGTTGATGGTCAGCCGCTGAGCCACGCTGGCCGGGCTCTTATTACTCTTTGAGATAGCGATAGGTGTAGTAGTAAAATATGGAGATGGGAATTTAAGGTGTCCACCAAATGACTTAGGAATTGAGGCTTCTGCCCAGTATCCTAAAGTCTAGGTGTGTGACTTCACCACACTGTACTTTCCAGGCTATAAAAGTCACATTCTATTCCTTAAACATAAGTTCTCAGTGGACTGCTGTGATAGGTGACATTAAAAAGACTGGGAAACTTTTGCATTCCATTTGCCTTCCCTTCTCAGTTTCTGTTTTCTTTCTAGATTTGGGACATTTATAACAAGTATTAATTCATTCTCATTCTGTCACTTATAAAACATTTAAATGTAGAAAGCCTCTAAGAGACCATTCAGTTTTAGAATGCCATCATTATAACTTGTAATCAATTAAATCATCCTTGTAGATTAAAAAAGTTAAGTGTTAGATTGAGATGTGCTCTGTAAGTACACTTTCTGGAAGTGCAGATTGCTTAAAAATGACTGTGATGGTGATGCTTCATTTCCCACTTTAAAAAAAATTAAATTTATTGGGTGACATTGCTTGATGAGGTTATATAGGCTTCAAGTGTACATTTCTATGATACTTCATCTGTATATTCCGTCACCGTGTATTTGACTCCCTGTCCCCTTTCCTGTCCTCCCCCCCTTTCCTCAGGTAACCGCCATGCTGTTGTCTGGGTCTATGAGGTTTTGTTTTTCTTGTTTGTTCATTTGCTGCTTCTAGTTTTATATTCCACATGTGAGTGAAATCATATGGTTCCTGACTTTTTCTCTCTGACTTATTTCGCTTAGCGTGATAGTCTCAAGGTCCATCCATGTTGTCGTTTTTGTTGTTGTCAGTCCTCACCGAAGGATATTTTTTCCATTGAGAGAATAGAAGGGAGGGAGAAAGGGGGAGAGAGAGAGAATGAAAGAGGGAAACATGGATGTAAGAGAGACACATCAATTGGTTGCCTCTTGCACATGCCCCCAACCAGGGCTGGGGAGTGAACCGCAACCCAGGTGTGTGCCCTTGACTGGGAATAGGATCTGAGACCCTTCGGTGCGCAGGCCGACGCTCTGACCATGGAGCCACATCGGCCAGGGTTCGTGTTGTCATCTCTTACAGAAGTTCTGTTTAAAGGATTTTTTTAAAAAAGAAAAAGCTAATAGTAGAGTTAAGAACAAATGTGTAATTGCTTTTTGGCCTATTCAAATAAGGGACCATAGAACCACCTGTCAAATGAAGGTTGAACTAGGTGTATGAACCCCAAGGCCCTTGTCCAGCTCCAAAACGACAGTGGAAAGAACATTTCAGGCTTCTCCCAGGCACCATCTGTTGCACAGAAGGTGTGTCTGCTCACAGGTGCGATGAAACCAGCCACTAAAGCAGTTTTAGCAGTGAACAGCAGGTGGGGTAAGAAGTCCAACATTTTCCCAAATGGAAGTAACATTCATTTCGTACTCTGGTCATCGAGGGAACAACCATGGAATGCATGCAAAGCTGAGTATGTTCAGACCTTAGCTGAGTAGGTTAAAACAACAGCAACAGTATCGTGATAGTTATTATAATTCTTTACTCCTCAATTTTGACTGCTTCCTGGATTGTTGATATTTCAATCCAGATGGAAAAATCTGAGAAATGATAGACACTCATCATTTTCTTTTGTGTTTCTCCACCCCTTATTTTGTTAGAATAGCACAGTTGTACTCATTGGGGAAAAAAAGAGTAGGAATCAGAGAAACAAGTGACAGAAGAAAATCATCCTTTGTTAATGGGGTTTCTTATCTTTTGGATGTGTGGGCATTATTTCTGACTGCTCATCAATGTGCATGTCATGGCCAAGGGTAATTCAGGCAGGGATAATTAGTAAATGTGTGAGTTTAATATGCCACTTAATATTTTATCCTTAAGGTATTTTTAGATGAAAATGTTGGCTGAGAGCACATTTGAATCTAACACTTAATTTTTTAATCAACGAGGTTGATTTAATTGATTATAACCTATAATGATAGCATTCTAAGACTGAATAGTCTCTTAAAGGCTTTTTACATTTAAATGTTTTATAAGTGAGAAAGAGAATGAAAATGAATTAATAGCTGTTTGCTATAAATGTCCGAAATTTAGAGACTGACGTGTAGTATAAACACATATGGTATGTATTATCATATTTGTGAAATTTTAATATAGTTTCATTTGGTACTGAGCATTAATGTCTTAGAGTCAAAGTAGAAGTTGCATCTACAGAATAAATTTTGTGGACTAAATCACAAACTTTGGGAGTTCTTTTCTTTTGGGTTATTAGCCTCTTTTGATATATTGACTTTTGTGTCCACTACTTTCTTTTCTGGATTGTAGAAACTGAGTTTATAGTTGTAGTTTACGTATATAGTGACTTTTTGGTGCCAAAGCCATCTGTACTTCCCCACCCTCCCTGCTTCCAAAGCTGGCATATCTTTAAATACATATATATTTTAAAAGAACAACTTAAAGGGGGCACCTTTATTTTTTAGTGCAGGATCTGACTACATACATTGTATAAACACATATAATTAGCCCGTGTCCATCTCTGTAATTTCACATATATATTAATATATTAATGAATATATAAGTTTTATGTTAATATACTATTTGTAAGCTTTTTATATTCCCAGTTGTTTCCTTTTTGTTTATGGTAATTTATATGACTAGATAGTTTTCTGAAATGAATATTCTCTGGGCAAAATAGCTTCTCTTTTTTTTTCTTATGTACATAATGATTATTAATGTTGTTATGGACTGAATGTGTCCCCCAAAGTCACATGTTGAAGCCCTAACCCCCAGGTGACTGTATTTGGAGACAGGACCTTAAAGAGGTAATTAAGGTTAAATGAGGTCATAAGGGTGGGGCCTATCCTGAGGGAGCTGGTGCCCTTATAAGAAGAGGAATCGAGAGATCCAAGCGCTCTGTCTCCTTGGCAGTGTGAGGATACAGCGAGAAGGCAGCTTTCTGCAAGCTGGGAAGGGGTTATCACTAGACACCGAACCTCCTGGGACCTGGATTTTGGACTTTCCAGCCTCCAGAACTGTGAGAAATAAGTTTATATTGTTTCAGACGCTCAGTCTGTGGCATTTTGTTGTGGCACTTCAAGGTGACATACAGATGGCTCGCTTTCTAACCACAAATAAATATGTACTTTTTTAAACAGTAGTTTAATGGAAGACTTCAGATGAAGTAGATTAAGAAACCATAGGGAATTTTAATGCCAAGGACACCTGACTGTTACGTTACTGAAATGAATAGCCCAGCCTGCTTTCTGCTGGAGCTTACATATATCAGTTCTTTTAGTTCCTGATTTTTAAATTCTCTTATTTGTGATTGTTTACTTCACACATATGAATAACACTTTTTTTCCTTTTCCATTCCTGGATTAAAGGGCTCTTCTGCTCGAAGCAGGAAATTTCTTTCTATAGTTAGTGTATTTGCGTTTTGCTGCTGTAACAAATTGCCACAAACTTAGGGGCTTAAAACAATGCAAGTTTATATCTTACAGCTTTGGAGTCTTAAGGTGGGTCGCACTGGGCTAAAATCAAGGTGTCGGCAGAGCTTAGCTCCAGAGGGGCTCCGGGGAGAATGTTTCCTTGCCTTTCTGGCTCCTAGAGGCTGCCCACATTCCCTGGCTCTTGACGCTTTTGTCTTCAAAGTCAGCAACATAACATCTTTCTGACTTTACTCCTGTGACAGCGTCTTTCTCTCTGTCCTGCCCCCCTCTTCCACTTGTAAGGATTCTTGTGATTACATGGGGTCCACGTGGTAATCCAGGCTAATCTCCCTATTTTAAGGCCAGCTGATTAGCAACCTTAATTCCTGTCTGCTGTGTAACCTAACATACATCCAGGTTCAGGGATTAGGACATGGACATCTTAGGGGGGCTGTCATTCTACCTATCACAGGCAGAAAGTGATTTAATTAATTAATCTTAAATATATCTTTATTTCAGAGAGAGGAAGGGAGAGGGGGAGAGAGAGATGGAAACATCAATGAGGAGAGAGTCATCATTGATCCACTGCCTCCTGCGTGCCTCCTATAGGGGATCAAGCCCGCAACCCGGGCATGTGCCCTGATCTGGAATCGAATCTCGATCTCCTGGATCATAGGTCGATGCTCAACTGCTCAGCTGTGCCGGCCGGGCAGAAAGTGATATATTTAATAAGGTGTAAGAAAACTTTGTTTTGAAAAGTACTGGAGTTCTTGTCTTGCAGCCTGTTTGCTTCTGGTGGAAACATGCTTTGTGTTTCTCAACCATTTAAACCCATGTCCTCTGTTGAGGAACAAAACTCTGTCTATTCTGTGGTCAGTAATAAACAGTTTTTTTCCTCTTAAATATTCACCCCTCCCCAAATGTCTGAGCTGAAATACGGTTTGTCACACCTCTGCTTGGCCTACCTCTGGGCCATCATTTCAGCCCTCCGCATTATTTGAGGCTCTGGGCTCTGGGCTGTGGCGTTCGTATTTTTGTTCAGACCTAAAATCTCTGTAGTATTCGCTCTGTTCTCATCACCGGCTTCATTTCACCCATAGTAGTAACTTTTTGGTACTGCTGTTGTGGACTTACTTAAAGAGGTAAACATGCCTAACAAATATTTTATAAACTTCTCCGTGTACTTAAGAGGTAGGTAGAGTTGTGGATAGTGCTTGTTCAGAAGAAGTCGAAGACCTGTGACCTCAGTTGCTTAGTTGATGAGAAGCTGATCCCCAGTCTCGTCATATCTATTGAAACAACTCCTAACAATAGGATAAGGTGATTGCTTCTGTTGGTACATGGTTTCAGAACATGTATTCTGCATCTGTAGTTTTAAAAATGTATTTTATAACTTTTTAGTACAGTTTTAAATTTACAGAGAAGTTGAGAGAACAGTATAGCGCATTCCTATATATCCTGTACCCAGTCCCTCCTGTTAAAGATATCTCACATTAGTATGGTACATGTGTTACAATTAATGAACCAATATTGATACATTATTATTAACTATCCCTGTGTCCCAATATTATGTTTGTCTGAGTTTTCTTTCATGATTAGACTGAGGTTACAGGTTTTGGGAGGTAAAATACCATCATTGCATCATATCAAGAGTACGTAGGATCAACATGATTTTGTTACTGCTGGTGCTGATCTTGACCACCTGGCTGAGGTAGCAGTTGTCAGGTTTTTCCACTGTGAAGTCACTCCTGTCTCCCTTCCATGTCTTACTACACAATTGCCTCCTTGAGGGTGGAGTATCTATCTAAAATATTTGGAATTCTTCTGCATGGGAGATTTGTCTAACCCATTTACTTGATCACTTATGCTAGTATGGACTCAGGGATAGTTATTTTATACTGTGGGCTATATAACCCAATATTACTTTATTAATTTTGTTGCTCAGATTGTTCCAGCTTTGGCCATTGGGAGCTTTTTCAGTTGTCTCCTGTGCTCCTTTGAATGCCCTCATGTGTGCGTGTGTGTGTGTGTGTGTGTGTGTGTGTGACTTTCTACTTTCTGGTACTACTAGAGGCTCCAGGCTCATCTTGTTTATTTTCTGCCCCAGTCCTAGGATCAGCCATTTTTCTAAGGCTACAGGACTATGCTTTATACTGGATTTTGTGTTTTGATGATCGGCACCAAAGAAACAGTTTGATCGGCTCGTTGTGTCTGCCGTCGCAAACATTGAAAATAATCGCTGACCTGCTACTACACATAGTAACGTGTGGTGAGAGAGAAAGGGAGAGAGAGAGGAGCAAATCCCCGTTGTAAAGCTGATTGGTAAATAATTGAAAACAAAACAACAACGACAAGACCTCAAATGAATATCAAGTGTGGCTTAGTCAGAGAAGAATTATTTTGAGTGATTCTGAAGTGATATTTTGACTGTGTAGTCCTTGTTGGATAAATCCTAAGAACATAAGTACCTAAGAGAAATTTTAAATTGTATTTAGTATTCTTATTGTTAGTAGTGACATTGACATCGTTATGTTGACATATACACACACATATATCAGAGTATGTATATGTGTGTGTGTATATATATAGCGCGCAGGGTAAAGGAAAAAAGTAGTTATGTTAATGTTAGCAACTCAGATTTTTCAGAGTAAAGAGATAATATAAAAATTGAAGCAATTAAGTAGAAACCCTGTAATCTTAAATTTGAATTGAAATATCTGAATGAATTTAGATTTACTTTATCTTTTGCAGTATGTATCTTCCACTGAGAAAGCATAGAAGTCACCGTGAACACTCTTAGCACTCTGATTCATTTCTAAACACTACTTCCCACTTAAAGGAACCAGGCATATTGGAGAAAAGGCTGTTTCCAGGCGCGGGGTAGAAAGCAAAATGTTATTAAAGGTTACTGGAGCTTCCAATAGATGGGACTGTTTGAGCATCAATGAGAATAATAAATGCATTGGATTGAGATATATCAAATATGAGTTTTTAATGATACCCCCATCCCCCGCATTGGTTACCTTTGGAGGCTTCTTAGGTAAACATGTACAGTTCTGAACACTGATAAGTTAAGGAAAAGCATGTAGCAATCACCCTTTCTTGAATGAACTATACTTCAGGATAATCAAATAGTTGATAATGAAAGTTAAAAAAAAAAAGACAAATTGCACCTAGTAAATGCAGAAGAAAGGATAGAATTAGAAAACTGCCATTTTTAGCTCCTAATGAACTAATAGATCTAAAAAATAATCACCAATGGATCAAGCCACTAGATCCAATTACCACTTGTGGAAATAGTGGGACAGAAGAACAAGGTAAAGGACACTGCAGAGAAGCACTTAGTCAAATCCAGAATGTGAGAGATTTTATAGTACAAATACAGATGAAAGGAAACTTAGACATATTAACCATGTGCAACATGTCAGCCTCGTTTGGACCCTGGTTCTTACAAACCAAATATAAAAGGACAGACTTGAGACATTTGGAGAAAATTTGAACATAGACTAGGTATTAGATAATATTAAGGGATTGTTTCTTTTGTTAGGTATGATGGCATCGTGTTTATATTTCAAGAAAATTTTAATATAAGAACTACATAATGAAATGCCGTGGGTAAAATGATAGATGTGTGAGATTAAAAAAAAATACATTAAAAAATACGTTGAAAAGTGTGTGTGTGTGTGTGTGTGTGTGTGTTTGAGAAAAGTAGGAGGTGATAGATTAAAAACAAGATTGGCAAATTATTTGTAATTGTTGAAGCTGAGTTATGGGTCCCTGAGGATTTAGTGTACTGTGTTTGAAGACTTTTTTATAATAAAAATACAAGTTAAAAAATATAAGTTAAAAAGCTAAATGTAGTCTTTCAATTTTCTTTTGTAGTAGAAAAGGAATAATCTGGCATTTGAGATTACTATTTATAATATATATAATGCTATTTTTGGGATGGATTATGTTTCATTTATATTATTTTTAATTGAGTTTATTGGGGTGACATTGATTAATAAAGTTATATAGGTTTCAGGTGTACAATTCTATAATACATCAACTGTACTTTGTATTGTGTGTTCACCACCCAAGGTGGTCTCCTTCCATCACCTTTTATTCCCCCTTTACCCCTCCTACCTCCCTCCACCCCCCCTTTTTTTCTGGTAATTGCCATACTGTTTGTTGTCTGTGTTTGAGTTGTGTTTTTTTTTTATCTTGATTCATCTTTAAATTTGTGATTTGACTTTTTGATCTATTAAGATTGAGTTTGAAGTGGATTAGAACATTAGGTTTAGCTCTGAATTTGAAGGTAAATTTTTTTGGTTGGGATGGAGAGTGAGAAAGATGGTGAGATGAGACCTATGGTCTGCCTTCCCGTCATTTAGGATACAATCCAGATTCCTTACCAAGCCCTATGAGGCCCTTCATGATCTATCTGATGGCTGCTCGCCTCTTAGGCCTCATTACATTGCTCTTTCCTCCAAGTGCAGCCCAGTGCAGCTAGAATAGTTGCTTTATTTCTTATTCTTGAATGTAGCCGGAGTGCTCTCTCCTGAGGGCTTGTGTGCGTGCTGCCTGGAACAAGCTTTCTAGACCTGGAACCAGCACGGCTTGAGCTCATGCTCGAATGTCATCTTTAGGAGGCTGCCCTGACTGCCAGCGTCCTCATTATTCTCCAGCCCCCACCCCACTTTATTCTTGTAGTATTTGTCACCACCGGAAGTCACCGTGTTTTATGTATTTATACAGACACTATATGTTTATTTATTCACTCGCTTGTTGTTTGGCTCCTCCAGCAGAATGTGAGCTCGGGGAGGGCAGGGCAGCTGTCTTGCTGGCTGCTGCGTTCCGCCCGCCCGAGTCAGCCCGTGCCTGGTAGCCAGGCTCGTGGTAGCTATTTATGTGACTGAGTAATGGACTCTGGGTTGACGTCTGGTGCTGCTTCCAGTGTTCTGGAAACATTCATTTGCATTCTCTGTTAGCAGGTTTATGCTTTTCCTGTTATAGCTAAAAGCAGTAAAGGGAAGATAGGTTTACCTCTGAAACCGAACCCACTTTTAAGGGCCCCTTCCTGGACACAGCCCTCTATTATTTTGCCGTCAAGGAAAAGAGGCAGAATGAGTTTAAGTGCTTCTGCCAGAGAAAGAAGCACCTTCCAGAATTTCTAACACGATTTCTTTCTTTAATGCCTTAACAGCCTGAATATGTGTAGGTTAGTTTCTTAGCCCTGATCGCCAGACCTGATGAGCAGCTGTTTTCTATGAACAGTAACCACCCTCCTGGGCCCGTAAGCCTGGTGTGGTTGGGGTGGGAGGCTCACAGAGGCCAGGTAGTTCTGTTTTCCTTTCCTGCCTCCTGTTTAAGGGTGTGACATAGATAGTGACACCGAATAGGACGGTAAAAATGTCAGATGGTCATGGTTTTATGAGTGAGCGGTGGGGTTTTCTCTACCCGGCAGCAGCCTCAAGGGGAAGGTGAGATGGGCTCAGGTGTGCGTAGGTTCTCCTGGTGTAATGTGATCCAGAGGGACGCTGTCTCCGCAGGTAACAGTGAGATTACTGGGAGGACAGGACCAAGGCGAAGGTGGCCCACTACGGCCTGTTTCTCCTGCCGATTGCAACAGAAAACTATGGACAGATGGATCACTTTGAGGACTCAGAAAAGAAAAGAAAAACTGGCAAATTGGGAAGGAAGTAGAAACCCAGAGAAGTGACCTGTATGGGGGACCAGTGGGGTGAGTTTCTCATTGTTTTTCTTTTCTCTCTGCCCTGGAGCCAAGAGCAGGCTCTCAGCAGAGGCAGCTAAAATCCTAGAGAAATCCCATCTTTCTGGCCAGAAAACCAGGAAAATGCAGGCTGGAAAATATAGGGCTGCCCCTCCTTTTCTTTTTTTTTTGAATCACAGGGTGGTGAGGGAGAACCTGGAGCCAGGTTAGCTGGCGGTGTCAGCAACTGAAATATCTGTAGAAATCCTGTCTTTCCAGCCAGGGGAATTGGGAGAAAGGCCCCTGCAGTCCAGAGAGTTGAGGGATAATGCTCCTCTTTATTTACGTTTTTCTCTGTCTCTGCTTTGCCCTTGAGGGGCAATGTAGGCAGCTGGAACTGCAAGAGAAACCCTGTGCTTGGGCTGGGCATTGGGAGAGTCCTAGAGAGGAAGGAGCTGAAGGGGATTCTCTCATGTTTGCTGAGCATGAGGTGGGGCGAGACACGGACGGGACACAGACCTAAGCAGCCAGACCCTGAGAGCTGAGGTGACATTGGAACTGTTGCTCACAGAAGGTGAAACAGAACTTGCACTCTGAACCTAACCAGACTGATTGCCTGGTAAATGAAACAAATAAGTGAAATCATAATATCCACTAGAGGATTTTTAACAGAGTTTTAAAACAACTTTTTTTATTACAGTCTAAGCAACTTCATGATCAGAAGTTTATTCTGTACCTAAAATTTCACAATGTATCAGAAAAATTCTTGAGGCAAAAGGCAATCAACAAATGCCAGCCCTCGGATGACTCAGATGTTAGAATTATCAGACAGTCATTGAAGCAGTTATAACTCTGCTCCACGAGAAGAACTGTCTTGAAAGAAATGGAAGGTTAGTTGTATTTCTTTTAGACAAAAACATAGAAAATGTTTGTGACCGTGGGTTAGGCAAAAGTTTCTTAGATATAGTACCCAAAGTATGATCTGCCAGAAAAAAAAGATAAATTGCACTTCATGAAAGTAAAAAACTTTTGCTCTGGGAAAGACACTGTTCAGAAAATAAGAAGAGCCCTGACTGAGTAGCTCAGTTGGTAAGATGATAAACTTAAGTACTAGGGACTGCAACTTGGCAATACAAAGGAATGAACCACTGTTATTTACAGCAACTTGGATGGATCTACTGTAAATATACTGTGAAGAAGTGACAGTCTAGGAGGGGCGGACAGTTTTCAGGTGATGGAGATTTTGGGTGATGGACTGTTCTCTTTCTTGACTGTGGTGGTGCTTACATGACTCCATTTGCCTAAACTAGAACTTTGTATTTTATTATTTGTATAAATTGGAAAAAGGAAATAATCATTGAGGAGCCATCTAGTCATGATTTTTATCAGGTCCTAAAGGGTAAGTATCCTAGAGCGAGAGGACTATTACTTTTCACATGAAGTACTTTGGCAGTTAGTAGTGGGTCACCAGCGGTCTTCAGAGGTGGAAGAGAAGAGCCTGCCCATTGGCGGGTTTGGAAATCTGTGATTTCTTTTTTAAGGCTACTTGTGTCCTTCAACTAATGAAAATTTCCCCTCTGGATTGGGACTCTGTTCCTGTAGAATCTCACTGTCACTGTTTTCTGAGTGGCTTCAGGACCACTGGATATAAATAAGAATAAGAGGAGTTTCCCTTTTCTTTTTAACCTTGAATGCACTGAGTTGCTGTGGGTAAAGCCTGAAGAGTGGGCTTGGGGATTGTGTAGAAGGAGGCAAGGTTTATCTTGCTGGCGCCTGTGACATTTTCTTTGGGATACACTGTTTCTTAGGGCCCTCTTCCTGTCCCTTTTATTCTCTAGGGCTGTCTGAGACATCCCATTCAGAATTATCTTGATACAGTGCGCCCCAGACATTTTATTTTCTTCTCCCCTTGTCAAAATTGTGATAATGACAGTGTGTGACTCTCAGGAAAGGGCTTTATATCTAGTTACTTCCATCTAGTCAGTGTTATCTCTGTAGAAACCCCAGTGTGTGCACTGTGCGGGGCAGATGAACCTTTTTGTGCTAAGCATATTACGGGAAGATACAGCATCTTCATCCTGCCAAAGCTCGAGTTCACTTCCTAACAGGCTTTAGCTTTTTCAAGTTTAATTCTTTTGAGCGTTTCGATTATGATTTTAAATTCACAGGCCTCCTTACTGGAGGAAGGTAATACTAGAGTTTAATTTGTGCTTCTACCACAAAAGAGTATTTGGACACTGTTGGTGGGATCCCGAGAAGGTGGAATAAAGTGTCGCTTTAAATTTCTATGAAGCAGAGAGAGCCTCGCACTTGTAGAAAAGGTAAGGCACACATCGTGGCAGCAGGCAGCAGGCGGCTGGGTGGAATTGCCCCAGCATGCAGTTAGTTAGGCTTGCTGTGCCGCCGGCCGAGGCCCGCAGCTGTGTGCTTTGCATAATCCCAGCCCTGGGATTTGCATTCTGCCCTTGTGGATCCGGAGCTTTGAGAAAATCCACCTTTCTCTAATGCAGGGTAAAAAGCCTTCTTCCTTAGGCGTCTTTGCTGCCCTTTCCTTTAATTAAAGTTTTTTTCCTCCCCAGTGTTGGAAGAGCTTCCTAAAGGTCACACTTGAAAAGGGCTGCTGAAGAGAAATGCAGATTATAGTATTTTGTCTTTTTATGGGGGAAATTTTCTCTTGAATCACTGCTTCTGAAAAGTGCATTTTCTTTTTTTTAATTAAATTTCTCAGTTTTGGTTAAAATAGTGTGGCTTGGAAGGAAGGTGGCATTTTTGCTAATATGTACCCATGATGTCATTCAGCTGAGAAACAAGGGAACATGCGGTTCAGCCAGAAAACCAGTGCCTCCCAGATGTCATGCATTGTGTGCAAAGTAGGTTTCATCTTTAATGCACGCACTTGTCTTCACTGCAAACAATGCTCTCGTATTCTGGCTACAAAATATTTGCACTTGAAATCCCTAAATACGATTTTAGCAGTTGTTACTTGATTTCCATGGGCTTTCTGGGATCCCGCCGACAAGAGCGTTGGAAGTGCTCACTCCCCTTTCTCTTCATGTTAAAGTTGTTTGGGTAAGTGCTATTGAAGAGAAAAGACTTAACATACAAAACATTCAGCCAGCCCACAAAAGAAACACTATGCATTTTACACAATTCTGGTCATTGGGGAAGAACTGAAAAGGAAATAAATTCAGAGGAGTTTCAGATGTAGAGAGCTAGAGAAGGTGGAAGAGGCGTCACAGTTTCAAGGGTCCGTGAGATACACGGTCAGAGAAAGACTTTTCAGGGAATTGGCCTAGTGAGTCATCCCTCATCATTTGCTCAGTGTGTGTCGGGCTGTCCCTCCTGAGCTAAGTGCTTAGAAGGAAGACTGCGCTGGCCCATTTGTTCTTTAACGTGAAATGACCATAAAGCAGCTTTTACTTCCAAGGGCTTGAGTGTGGCCCTTGTCTAAACACAGAACTGCTAGGAGTTACGTGGAGATATTATCTTGTATCATCTGAAATTAGAGCTTGTTAAACTTACAGCTTTCTGCCCTAAGGAGAGTAACGTGTTGGAGTCAGGGGGCCTGAATGTCGTCATGAGTGGGGCTTTCTGAGGGCACAGGAATTCTCGCTGCGCAGCTGTAACGCCCCCCAGCCCCCCTGACTGAGCTGCGAGGTGGGGTGAGAAGTGTGTTCTACCAGATGCTGGCATTAATCCTGTAATTAATAATAGGTTAAGATTACACCTGCTTGGTGTGGTGTCCTTTTTCCACGTTTCACCAGTTTGTCACTGGATGACATCATCTTTTGTTTTAGTTTGCTCTGAGGTACTTTCGGCAGTTTTTGCAGAAATGCTCATTAATTCTCTTGTTTAATTGTGCATTTTTCTTTATTTTCATTGATTATGTGTATCCCTCTCTCCCTAATCTCCGGTCATATTTATTTCTTCTGTTAGTGACTTCTTACTGTCAAGCCATTTCCCCATAAGTGAACCTTGATGTTTTCAGTGATTATTATGAATGGGTTGCCATGAATAAGTTTTTGGGTCAGGCTTGGTCTCTTGTGTGGTGGTTGGTAAATTTTTGGAGTGGGTACATGGCCTATTTCAATTGCATATCACCTGTTTATGTCTAATTGATTATGTGTAAGGAAGGTATGTCTCTCTCTCAGAGCTTCCCTGAAGTTAAATCAGATAATTGAATGAGAATGAGTTTTGAGAGATAGTGTCATCGATGTAGAGAAGGTTGTTGCACGCATTAGAAGATAATTGAGATTTTGCTTAGTGAAAAGACTTATTTGCAAAAACACTGGATTGCATTTTAGGCAGATTTTCCTTGTTCCTCTGTTGTAAAGACCTTTGCCGAGTTCTTGTCTGAACCTCATTTCATTGCTAAAGCCTTGGGGCTTAAACCAGATGATCTATAAGGATGCGTAAGGAGAGGAACTATTGTTTCAAGCCAATTTCCAATTTGTCTCCTTGAGTTAGTATTGTGGAGCACATTTCTAAAGATATTGGTAAGAAGATCTCTTATAATGGCAAAAAAGGATATTATCTAGCAGTAAAACCTTTATTTTGAAGCATAGAAAAGAGTAGATGACTTTATGAAAAAATCTAGAATTTATTGAACCTGTTGGGTGCATTGGATAAAGTATGAGAGCTTACAAAGGAATTGTATGTGATATTGCAAATCCTCTGAGTGTTGCTAGAATAAATAGTTGCTGGGCAACAGAGTTTTCAATCCTTTTGGAAGCTCTGAATGAGGCTTACTGAAATCACCTTGTCATTGGCGTCTTATTAGAATTGTTAGCTACATAGTAAAAGGGACATTGCATGAAAAATCTTAAGTGATAAATGTTTCAAAATAGCTGATAAGGAACGTCTTTGAGGAAAGCTTTTAACTTTATTGGAACAAAGACGAGCTCTCTATGCTGCTTAAAATGGCACATGGCTGTGGTTACTTTGCTGTCTCATTTTATAGGGAGAGTTGAGCACTCTGTGCGAGGCTTTCTGATGAATTGTTAACAAGTGGACTGACTGGGAGAACCTGGGGTGGTTGGGTGAAAAGACACTTGGAAAATCGTATTTTGATAAGCCCAAGAGATGATTGAGAAGGCAGTGATTTAGAACTGAGATGTAAAGAAGAAACAAACCTTTTGTCTTTGTGAAAATACCTACACTGTTGTAAAACGGAGCAGCTCACCGGAGGAGGGGATTCTCTGTGTTTCAGTTGTTCCTTCATTCCTCTGTGCTCTGTGGCATAAAAGCACACAGACACTTGCGTTTAGCTAATAGTGGGGCTCACAGGTTTGGAGAAAAGCATGTTGGCTGGATCAAAAGCTCCTAGAAAGGTTTTATGAAAGATGCAGGTTACATTTGCAGTTCAGGAGATAAAAATTGCTGAGAGACTTTTGACCCAAGTGTAGTATGAAAGAAAAGGGGGACACTTGTGAGAGCAAGGAGACTGCCACATGCAAAGGATGAAGTAACAGGGAGTAGGTAAGTGACCACATGAGATGAATAAATACCCATCAGAGTCTACCTTGGTGCCTATGTTTATTATAATGAGTTTTTAACATAAGTTTAAAAAAAGTCTGTTGTGCTGACCTGATAGCACTGTGAACTTCATTCTGATAAAGAACCTAGGAAATAGAAAATTTCCTCCAGGTCTGTGCCCAGCTGGTGGTTACTGTCAGATCTGGGGTGTATTGTTTGAAGGAAAGGCATAGAGCTTCTGAGGAGCTGGGAATGGAGAGGAGAGCTGCGCCCTCCCACATTCTTGATTCTGCTAACTGGTAATTACCTTTTTCATGCTGCTTGTTTTTATGAAACTCTCTGAAACAAGGGAACGCCTATGAGAAAGAGATAAGAACTTAGCGAAGGAAAGGGGTGGAGTGAAGAGCCCATGATCTGGGTCATTGAACAACTGTTTTGTGGGTTGGTTTATGTTTTTTGTTTCTTCTCGGGTACTTTTCATCTCATGCATTGATATCTCAGCAAGATGGAGACTGGGCAGCTAGTGGGTTGTGTATGTGTGTGTTTTAAACTCATTTTCCCCTAAAGACTATGGGTAGAATATCTAGTTACATACTTAGAACAGTGAAATTGTATTCTAATAAAACAGCTTTTGATGCTTTGTTGAATTTATTATAAAAACGGTCCTATCCTTATAATATCTGTCCTTATAACCACAAAATATGGGATTTGGGCCATGATCCTTTGTTGTTCCTGATTTTCATGTGAAATCAGTTTTCCTAAACTTTTAACAGACACTCTTAAGGCTAGCTTTGCAGATTTCATGGCCCTGGAGCACCCTCTGCTGTTATTTTGAAGTGCAAAACTGTGGACCTTCTCATCTGGTATGTCCCTGCCTCCCCCCACGACCCCACCGCACCCAGCCAATATTTTCCCTTTCTCTTCTTTGTCCCTCTTCTCAATTTGGATCCTGGCCCCAGCAGTTTCTCTTTCGAGTGGAGCTTTGTCCTGCAAAGCACTTTTGGGACTTCATAGGGCCCAGACTCAGCCCCGTTAGTCTGTTCTATGAACTTGTACTCACCAGCTGTTGGAGAGCCTGAGAGCAAACATTTTTAGCTGCTGTTCTCAATGCACCTGCCAAACTAGAAAGTTTCTAGTGAGCACCTGTTGTTTATTCTGGGATGCTAGGGTCTCTTGGAGGCCCTGAGCTTCCCTCTGCATCCTCTCAGGGTGCTGGTACCATGCAGATCTTGCGACTGTTGGTGATTGGTTCCTACCTGCTCATATTTGGGGCTTGGAGGAGAGATTGTGCCACCTAGATTTTGTGAATGTTGTCTATGGAGTTTGGAATTTGCTATCTTACTTGCTCTGTGTGGTATTTAGTGGGGAGTGGTTGGGAAGACTAAAATACTGTCATTACTGCCACCGTCTTCCCAGATCCTTATACATGTTTTTCTCTTTTCAAACCTTCCCATCATTGATCTCTCTGGGTTTTGTTTTGAACAGCAGTTATCCTTGGTTAGAAGCATGTTCTCTGCTAGTTCTCTCTGAGCCTGGGAACCACCTTCCAGCGGGAGATGGTAGCAGTTTCCTTCACGAGACCAATCTCAGACCATGTGTCCATGGTTGGAGCTGAATTATTCCTGTTCCCTCAGCCTAAAATGCCTTCCTCCTCTTCCCTGGCCCAGGATCGAACCACAGCCTTGGTTTGTGCCCTGACCGGATATCGAATCCACAACCTTTTGGTGTATGGTGTACAGGATGACGTTCCAGCCAGCTGAGCCACACTGGCCAGGCTAGCCTGAGTTCTTACATGAAGTTCAAGCTGTAAAGCAGATAAAATGAACCCAATTCTATTGCCACTCTCCCCCTCCTTCCCACAAGGACTCCATCTAAAAGGACTTCCATGAAGGATAGTTTAAAATCTCCAATGAGTCCAATTACTGCAGTTTAATTTCCCAAGCTACCCATAAATCATAAAACTCTGAAGGTCTTTACAGTAAGTCTAGCCCTTTAGTTGGCTGCCAGCAAATGGTAATTTGCTACCTATTTCTATGCCACCTATTTTTAGCCAAGTCTCTGAAACAAAATTACCCACCTGAAAAAGATGTAAGAACTTAGAGAAAGAATATATAAGGTTTCAGGATGAGTGACAAAGGCTGTGAGGTGTCACTAGTAATGTTTCTCTTTCCCTCCCTCCCCTCTTCTCTCTCTAAAACCAATAAACATAACTGAAGAACTTATATACAACAATTTAACCTTAAAAGTCTATTCTGGTATTTGTATAGTCACTACAGCTCTCTTTTGCATACTGTTGGCATGAACATTTTTTTCTATCTATACTTTATTATAATGATATTTCTAGCTTTGAATTTAATGTGTCTCCCGTAGACAGCATAAGTTGGATTTAAAAAAATTCATTCTCACCCTGGCCAGTTTTGCTCAGTGGTTAGAGCGTCAGCCCACAGACTGAAGGATCTTGGGTCTGGTTCTGGTCAAGCGCATGCACCTCGGTTGTAGGATCAATCCCGGCCCTGGTCGGGTGCGTGTGGGAGGCAACCAGTGGATGTGTCTCTCTCACATCGATGTCTCTCTCTCTCTCTCTCTCTCTCTCTCTCTCTCTCTCTCTCTCTCTCTCTCTCTCTCTTTCCGTCTCTCCCTTTCCCTCCCCCCCCCCCCCATCCATCCCTTTCACTCTCTGAAAAGCAATGGAAAAAATATCCTTAGGTGAGGATTAAAAAAAAAAAAAAATTCGTTCTCTCAGTACCTGCCTTTTGATTGAATTGTTTAATCTATTCACATTTAGTATTATTGATATAGTTGAATATTTGCCCCTTTACCTTTTGTTTTCTTTTTTAAAATATATACTTATTGATTTCGGAGAGAGGAAAGGAGAGGGAGAGAGAGATAGAAACATCAATGATGAGAGTCATTGATCGGCTGCCTCCTGCACGCCCCTGACTGGGGATCGAGCCTGCAACCGGGCATGTGCCCTGACCGGGAATCGAACTGCAATCTCCTGGATCCTAGGCCAACGCTCAACCGCTGAGCCATGCCCGGCCGGGCTGTTTTCAATATGCCTCATGTGTATTTTGTTCCTCTATTCCTCCTCTACTGCTTTCTTTTGCATGAAGTGAATATTTTGAATGTAACATTTTAATTTCTTTATTTTTTTCACTTTTTAGTCATTTCCTTAGCAGTTGCTTTATATAAATGTGTAAAATGTACTGTATACATTTTAACTTATCAGAATCTGCTTTAGATTGATGCTAACTTAATTCCATTGAGCTTTAGAATAGACTATTCCCTTTTCCCTTTTTTATGGTTTGTTGTACACATTACATCTCTATGTAATAAAACCAACAATGCATTGTTAAAATTCTTGCCTTATATAATTTTATATCTTTTAAAGGCTATGAGAAAGAAAGAAGAGTAAACATATACTTATAGTTTTTGTTATATTGGCCTTTTTATTTCCTGTTTCTAGTTTTGTTCATTTGTTTCTGTGTATTTGAGTTCCTATGAGGAGTCATTTCCTTAGTCCAATATAGTTTTTCTCCCACCTACCTCCCCTGAGTTGGTATTTGCAAATGTATTGTTGGGCCTATAACATGTAGAAATATAATGTGCACACATTGTTTTATAAAATTGCTTTTAAAATCAGTTATGGGAGGAGAGGCTATATCAGATATGTGATTTGAAAATATTTTTTAGTTTCCATTTTCATTTTGTCCATGGTTTCTTTTGCTGTGCGACAGCTTCTTAGTTTGATGTAGTCCTATTTGTTTGTTTTTGCTTTTGTTGCCAAATCCAAAACATCATTGCCAAAACTGATGCCTGGGAGCCTATCAGCTGTTTTCTTCCAGGAATTGTGTGGTTTCAGGGTCTTACTCTCAAGTCTTTAATTCATTTTGAGTTGATTTTTGTGTATGGCGTGTTGTCCAGTTTTCCTCGCCCTATTTATTGAGAGTTCCTTTTCCCATTGTATATTTTTGGCTCCTTTGTCATAAATTAGTTGACCATCTGTGTGTGTGTTTATTTCTGGGCTCTTTATTCTGTTCCATTGATTTATGTGTCTATTTTTTATACCATACTGTTTTGATTACTATAGCTTTGTAATACAGTTTGATGTTTTTCTTTATCAAGATTGCTTTGGCTATTTGGGGTCTTTTGTGGTTCCATACAAATTATAAGATTGTTCTATATCTGTAAAAAATGCCTTTGGAATTTTTATAGGGATTGCACTGAATCTTTAGATTGCTTTGGGTAATATGGACATTTTAACAATATTCTTCCAATCCATGAGCACAGAATATCTTTCCATTTGTGTCTTTTTTAATTTCTTTCATCAGTGTCTATTAGTTTTTAGAGTATACCAGACAAATTTTGGAATGATGATGTTAATATAATGCTGTCTGTATATTTATAGTTTTCACATTGCTTTCATCAGTATTTTGTCTAAGATCTTTGTAAAGTGAACTAAACATAAAATCTTTAGGAGTTTTGAAGATACACCTTTGTCTAAGTTACATCAAGTGTCTTCTAAACTTCGTTACCTCTTATTACCCTCTTGTGATGGAAGCTAATGACAGCTGTCCTTGTTTCTGCAGTTGGTGGGGGTAATGAGATCCTTGGTCAGTGCTTTTTCTAAGTTGGGGATTAGTGAGTTATTCAACTCTGTGAAGCCCAGCATATTATTAACACATCTGGTAAATATTAAATGATGATTATGACGGCCATTAATTCTGTCTAGGTCTCCTGCCTCCCATGTCAGTGCTTGTTTCATTGAGTTAATATTTCCTCCGGTGTTTCAGATCATAGCCCTCTTTCACATCAAGCTAATTACTTTGTTCAGGTTTACATTTTTCACATGTGTTACAGCTATGTTCAGTAGTTTTGTATTAACTGGGGAAGTCTCTGAACTCTGATTACCCAGTGGGCCAACAAAAGAACATTGGATTTCCCCAGAATAAAACTCTCTAGTATTTTCAGCTCCAGTTCTAGCCCCCAAATTCTTATTAGTTGCAAAGCTATTTTCTTTAGACTGTTCTGGTATTTGTTATTTGTATAGCAGATCTCATTCAGCCACATGCCTTTCATCTACTAGCATCTTTTCTTTCTGAGAAACTTTTAGTAATGGCAGGAAACTGCTAGGGTCCAGGCAGTCTTTGCAATGCTTAGATTGTAATGTAGATTGCCATTTTATTTTTGTGCTGTCAGGGAGGCTTATGATATTTGAGGGCTGGGAGTGATCTTGAAAGGTCTGTTACTCCAGTGTTTCATGAAAACGTATGAAATTTGATTTAGGTGAAAATTACTAGCATTAAATCTCTTAGGTGAATAGTTGATGGGGAACTAAAAATTTGTAGTGGACCAAAATAACACCACATAGAGAAATTCCTAGATGCAAGGGGGAAAACAGTGGACGGGCCAGTCTTTATCACCCAAACCCACTGGTTAATATTGGCGTTACTTATGTTGGCCTGGCCTTTTATCATCTCTCATTTCACGTGATGTAACATGAAGTTCCGAGTACCATCTATGATGTGATTTAGCCAAAAAACATTTAACTTGATTTCCTTGGGCATTTAGACTTAAAAAATTTTTTTTTAAATCCTCACTTGAGTATTTATTTTTCCTCCCTTGCTTTTCAGAGAGTGACGGGAAGGGGTGGGGGGTGAGAGAGAGAGAAACATTGATATGAGACACATCGATTGGTTCCCTCCTCCAAGTGCCCCAACTGAGGCTGGGGATCAAGCTTGCAACAGAGGTATGTGCCCTTGGCTGGAATAGAAATCCAGGACCCTCCTCCTCTGGCTGATGCTCTAACCACTGACCTAAACTGGCTAGGGTGCATTTAGATTTTTCAGATTAAAAAAAAAATTAAAAAATTAAAAAAATTTTTATCTTCGTTGTTGAAAGTATTACAAGTATTTCCCCCCCATTGATCTCCTCCCCACTGCACCCCTCCACCCGGGTCTTCACCACACTATTGTCTATGTGTATTGTCCATGGGTTATGCATATATGCATGTAAGTTATTAGGTTAATCTCTCCCCACCACCCACCCACCACCCCTGCCTTCTCTCTGAGATTCGTCAGTCTATTCCATGCTTCTATGTCTCTGGGTCTATTATGTTCATCAGTTTATTTTGTTCATTAGATTCCACATATGAGTAAGATCGTGTGATACTTGTTTTTCTCTGACTGGTTTATTTTGCTTAACATAATACTCTCCAGGTCCCACTATGCTGTCTCAAAGGGTAAGGGATCCTTCATTTTTATAGCTGCATAGTATTTGAAGGTGTAAATGTTCGAGAAGATGCTTGATATTTCAGTCTTCTTGGATTTGTAGAGACTTGTTTTGTGTCCTCACATGTGGTCTGTCTTTGAGAGTGTCCCATGTGCACTTGAGGAGAATGTATATTCTGCAACTTTGGGGTGAAATATTATGTAAATGTCAGTTAAATCCATCTGATCTAGTGTGTCATTTAGAATCACTGTTTCCTTGTTGATATTTTGTCTGGAAGATCTTTCCAGTAAACTCAGTGTGGTGTTTAAGTCCACTACTGTGACTGCATTGCTGTCAATCTCTCCTTTAAAGTCCTCCAGAAGTTAATTTATTTTCAGCCTGTGTGAGTCTTTTGTTCTGTGGTGGGTCTCTTGTAGACAACATATATTTGGGTCTTGTTTTCTTATTCATTCAGCTACCCTATATCTTTTGATTGGAGCATTTAATCCATTTATATTTATGGTTGTTATTATTGGTAAGTACTTATCTATTACCACTTTGTTTCTTTATGCCTCATTCTCAGTCTCTTTATTTCAACTTCTTATAGCATTCCTTTTAACATTCCTTGCAATGCTGGTTTGGTGGTGATAAACTCTGTTAGCCTTTGTCTGGGAAGCTCTTTATTTCATCATCTCTTTTGAATGATAGCCTTGCTGGATAGAGTATTCTTGGTTTCACATCCTTGTTTTGCATTACCTTGAATACTTCATGCCTTTCCCTTCTGGCCTGTAGAGTTTCTGATGAGAAGTCAGCTGACAGCTTTATGGGAGCTCCTTTGTAGGTAACGGACTGCTTTTCTCTTGCTGCCTCTAAGAATCTTTGTCTTTAATTTTTGGCATTTTAATTATGATGTGTCTGGATGTGAGCCTCTTTGGGTTCTTCTTGCTTGGGACTCTCTGTGCCTCCTGAAGTTGTGTGAGTTTTTCCTTGACCAGGTTAGGGAAGTTTTCTGCCATTATTTCTTTAAACAAGCTCTCTAACCCTTGCTTACTTTCTACATCTTCTGGCACTCCTATTATGCAAATATTGTTACATTTCATGTTGTCCCATAGAGCTCTTAAACTGTCCTCCTGTTTTTCAGTTGTTTTTTCTTTTTGGCTCTCTGAGTGATTTTTTTCCTAGCCTGTCTTCTAATTTGCTGTTTTGATCTTCAGCTTCCCCCTACTCTGATGTTTATTCCTTTCATTGTATTCCTTTTTTTAATTTCTGCTCTGTCATTCTTAATTTCCTTCATAGTTTCCATATTTTTTTTTCATGCTGCTGAGCATCCTTACAATCAGTATTCTGAACTCTGTATCTGATAGATCATCTCCATTTCATTTAGCTCGTCTTCTGGAGAATTCTTTTGTTCTTTCATTTGGGTTTGTGTTTTTGTCTTCCCATTTTGGCTGCCTGTTTGGATTTGTTTCTGTGTGTTAGGTAGGTCTCCTAGGACTTCTAAAGTCTTTTGGATGGTCTCTGGTGCAGGCCAATGTCAGACACTGTTTGTGACTGGCCTTGAGTACCCTGTCTGAAGTTTTCTGCACTTCACAGCTTGTAGTTTCCTCTGCTGGGGCTGGGTGTGTTTGGACAGGATGAAGATATGCACCAAGGTCTGCTTTTCCAAGCCCTGGGTCCAGAAGCAAATCAGGCAAAGACTGAAAACACCCAGATGCTGTTTTTCAGTCTTATAATGAGCCTTAGGTTGTAGAAACTCCACAGGGTGAGGCGAGAGGTTTTACAGTAGGGTGGGACAATTGCTTTCCCCCAGGCAAAAGCTGCTTGGAGGGTAAATGTCTGCCTGAGAAAGATGTTCTCTGCTATATGGGAGAATTACTCAGCACAGGAATCCACATGGCTGCACTCTGAGCTCTATTCCCCAACCAGCATCTCTGGATTCTTCTTACACAGCTCTAGTCCTATCTGCCCTCCCTCTCCTGTAGTCCAAGTTGAGTGGCTGCACATGAAACTGTGCGTTGGACCTTTAAGAGGGTGCCTTCATTTCTGGCTGTCTCTCCCTGGAAGACAGAAACCCAGCTGCTTTTAACAGCCAGATGTTATGTGGGCACCTTTCTCAGTTCTGGTCATCTTGGCTGGGAAGCCCATTCTGGGGTTTAGGTCCCAGAGTCCTCAGTGGGAGCCCCCACAGCTGAGACATCCCTCTGGACCCTCAGCTGTTGCCTGTGGGAGCCCAGCCATCCCTCTGGTGCCACCACACTTCCTGCCGGTCTCTATGCAGTCTCCACTTTAGATCTTTGGTTTTGAGGGTACTTTCTAGCTAGTCTTCAGTTGCACTTAATTATTCAGGATGTTTTTTCTATATTTTGTAATTCCAGTTTGGTCCTAGGACAGCATCAGTGTAGCTTCCACTCAGTCTGCTGCCATGCTGGAATCTCCAATTTTTTAGATTTTTAAAATCTGATATTTCCTGTAATCTAATCTATAAGCAAGCACTACAAGGCAGCAGTTAGAGAGAAGATGATTCCTTCTGCACTCTACCTGTACTGGTCTCTTCAATAAATCAATGTCATAAAAATAGAGATTGTGCTATATTCAAAGAGACTTAAGGGACCGACAGTTTGATACAATGCATGGTCTTGAATAGGATACTGGCTTGGACAAATCAGCTGTAAAGGAAATTTTGGGGTTCAGGAAAATTTGGAAGTAGCCTGGTTGTCATAGGAAAAAAAATGTACTGAAATGGAAAGGTAGAGAATATTGATGAGAAAAATTTGGTAACCAAAAAAAAAAAGTAGGTACAAATATATACATAGAAAAAAATCTGGAAGTATATGCAATAAGGTGTTAGTAGTGGCACTTTCAGGTGATAGGAAGATGAGATTTTCATGTATTTTTTGCTTGTTTTTCCCTCCTAATTTTTTGTAATGCACATTTCCTGTTTCTGTGTTAATACAAACTTATTTTAAAAACTCTATACTAACCTATCCTGTACAGATGGGTTGTTTTAGTATATTTTACAAGTTTTTTTCTTGATAAGGATTTATAGTTTTTAGGATATTTTTTTGAACTGTGTCTTTAGATTCTACATCTCTTTTCTTTAATTTTTTTTTTATTATGGAAAATACCAAACACATACAAAAATAGATAGAATAATATAATGAATTTTCATGTGCCCATCATTCAGCTTCAGCAATGGTCAATTATGCCTCATCTAATTCATCTCTACCCACCATTCATCTCCATTATTTTGAAGCAAATCCCACATCATATCTTTTCATTCATAAATAGTTCATTATTTATTTCCGAAAGATAAAAACATAAAAAAACACAATACTGGTATCATACCAAACAATAAATAAAATAATATATCCTTAATATATCAAATATGCAGTCATTGCTCACCTTTCTCCAGTTCTCATAAGTGATTTTCTCTAATTATATTGTTTCATTCAGAGTACAAATAAGTTGCTGACATCACAACTGGTATGTTCATTAAGCCTTTTAATTTACAAGTTTCTTCCTTCTCCTCCATAGTTTTTTCCCTTTCATTTTATTTGTTGAAGAAATTATCTTTATTTTTTATAATTTCTCACATTCTGCATTTTCCTGCATGTTCTGTCAACCTTTGAGTGCCTAAGGCAGGAACTGTGCTCTACAGTGCATCTAGGCAGGGCTCCCACTTAATGCTTACAATGTAACATATTTATGGGGTGTTTGTAAAATCTGTACATTGATAGGGTCGATTTCTATCCTGAAGTCCTTTGAGTTTTTTTTTTTAATTTTTAAACTTATCATTTTCTTTATCTTTGGAGAGGGAAAAAGGGGTGAAAATATAGTTGCAGTATTTAAGAGCTGAAGAGAAAATGAATCTTTTATAATACCAACAACTCTACAATAAAGAACAACCACAGATCTCATCAATTTTATAACTCATGCTGGATCAAGAATTTAGGTTTAGGTTCTCCTCTATGTATCTCAATTAATTCAAACCCCATACTCTCTTCAAAATACAAAGGTAAACTCAATTGCTATTTCCTAAGTAGAAGACCAAACACCAAATGGACTCCTTCCTTCCAACATTTTTTGTTATAAGATTTCGCCAAAGTAGAAATCTAATACTTAAATATGAAATCTCCTGGCCAAGAAGAAAACTACAGCTGTTATGGGTACTACCCTACGTAGTCAATCACTGTATGCATTACATATTAAATTAAACCCAGCACTGAGTATGCTTGCGCAATTATGCAGTGAATTACTCACTAGCAGTGATGACACTAGTGATGACACTGTCTTTAGCCGAAGAGGAAGGGGGAAAAGATAGAAACAAATCGAAAGCTGACAAAGAGTTGGGTATTTTCTAACCAGAACAGGCAATTTTAAACATAGGGAATACTTTTCTTTTTCTATTTCTATTTCCCCTATGTGGAAATAACATGAAACACTTATTTTATATATCAGACAAGAATAGAGCTAAGTAATCCAACTCTATTGCAGCATTATAAAAATCATCCCTTTAACACATGTAAGATTTAAATGCATCTGCACAAGGGTGCATGTTACATAAAATGTAAGATTGCAGCTGCCCTGCCTAGTACTTCCATTCCCTACCCACTGCTATACTAGTAGTCCCAATAGTTCTTTCGAAATAAATCATTTTTTGAAAAACAAAGCATTTAAAAAGAGAAATCAAAATGGGTACAGCCCAGCCGGGTGTGGCTCAGCGGTTGAGCTTCGACCTAGGATCCAGGCGATCAGGGTTCGATTCCCGATCAGGGCACATGCCCGGGTTGGGGGCTGCAGCCGATCAATGACTCTCTCATCATTGATGTTTCTATCTCTCTCTCTTCCTTTCCCTTCCTCTCTCTGAAATCAATAAAGATATATTAAAAAAAAAATAAAAATGGGTACAATATGTGGTTACTGAGGTAATCATATAACCAACTCAAACTTTATTTAAATGTTATATTTACTTCCTACTAATAAACCTTTATTTCACTCAAACTGAGCAATAAATCTTCCATACTGAAGTATCTTTTGCCCAATTAATTCAAAGGAAAACACCAACATGATTAGTAAAGAAAAGTGTAGGGTTTAATACATCCTTTTGTTTTTAAATATCTTTAAGGTTTAAAGTGTTTAAATTTTATAATTCCTAGTAGGAAAACATTATCTGAACAAATACCGTAGTGGCAAACCACTGTAAAATGTTATAGCTGCATTTGGGGCAGAGGGGTAGGTATTCTCTTCAAAGCACCCCAGCTGCACGAGAAGGTCAGAGGTACAGTGGTTTGTATTATTGTGACATCCATCGGGTGATCCAAGTTGCTTTTCTTTCAGCAAGGGTTTTATTTGTCAGAAGGGCATTACGCTTGACCTCCAAATTTGGCTGACAATTTACTGATGAGATTCATAACCTTTGGGTTGCTCTGATATTTTCACATGTTTGCTGGATTCTGAGCCACATCCTGGAAGGCCACCATAACTTCTGGATCCTGCATGGCTGCAAGAGCCTCTGGATCACTAAGGATTTCATTGAGCCCAGGCATTCCTCCCATTTCAGGCATTGGCTCTTTTCTAGGAAAATTACCAGGCATTCCCTCAGGAAAGCCACCTGGAAAAGAGCCAAACTGAGCTCCTTCTGATTGTCCTCTGGCTTCTTCCTCCCTCTGGGCTGTTCATGTTCTTCCTGAGCCTTCTTAACCCTTTCCATTCTTTCTTTGACCTCTTGCTCTTCCAGTTTCCGCTCATACTTTCTCCTACATTTTGCAATTTTCTGGGCCCTTGGTTGAACAACTCTCAGCATTGCACTAGCATCTTCATCATAATTCAATTTACATGCAAGGGCAAGATTGTGGGCTGCTGCTTCCCAATGGCGCAGAAGTCTGTGTGCTTTCCCTCGCCACTGTGTGAGGCTGAGCTGAATCAGGATTTATTTCAATAGCTCTGTCACAGTCTCGGATGGCAGGATTTGGCTTCTGTCATTTGGTGAAGACACGGGCTCTCTTGGCATACAGAATGGCCCAGTGAGGATTCAGCTTGACGGCATCTGTGAACAAGTCAGTGGCTTTCTGTAGTTCACCATCATTTAGGGCATCAGTGGCAGCCACTTTTTTATCGCTTGCCTGATCCAGCATCTCCTCAGTTATCTCTACATTTTCATCTCCCATTTCTTGACGGGCATTGGTGTCTGGTTCAATCACACCTTCATTATCGATTTCTAGATCACTTTCCTCACTTGATGTTTCGTCTCTTTATGCCTTCCTCCACTTTCTTACTATGTGTTTTTTCTTCCTTATTTTCTTCTGATTGAGTTTTAGGAGTAGCAGGTGGTCTTTTACCTCCCATGCTCTCCACCCACTCCCTCAGAAAGCGCGTTTCCTCCGTGTGCAGAACGCGCGGATCCTGCTTAGGCATTTTCACCAAGGCCCGAAGCTCGCTCACTTCGCGGGGCCCATGGTCGGGAAGCCAGGGAGGCGGCGGCCTGGCTAAAGTGCTGCGGGATTCCAGGCCCCACCTCGGCGCCACCGTGCAGACCAGACCAGAACTCTCCTTTGAGTTTAAGATTCGTACAGCCTTGATTATTTCAATAGGAGGAAACAGCTATTGAAATAGGATACACTGGGGTGGATTTTAGAGATATCAGTTATATAAGTTTTTAGGTAGGAACTCGCGCAGATTTCCTTTTCAAAGCGAAATGAAAATTTACCCTAGAAGTACACTCTGGTGTAATGGGGTTATCTGGAAATATTATTTAATTTCCTCAGAGCTTGGTCTGTAAATGTGCTCTCTAATGTGATACCTGTGTACTATTTTGGGGGTTTTAGTCAACTCCTAAGGCTGCTAAGGTCAAGATTTGCATTGACTGTGTATTGATTTTCTCTAACGATTGCAGGTTGAAGATGGCAGTGATGCAGAGACCTATGGAGAAGAGAATGATGAACAGGGAAATTACTCTAAAAGAAAGATAGTCTCTAACTGGGATCGATACCAAGATACTGAAAAAGAAGTCGGTAACGAAAGTGGAGAATCGCAGAGGGGGACAGATTTCAGTGTTCTCCTCAGCTCCGCAGGTATGAATTCCGAGTCCTCGCAACCGGTTAGTGCTATGAAAGTTGCAGAGGCACTGATGTTCTGTTTTAAATTGCATCTTAGTAACTGGCAATTCATAGATTGCCCTTTGGATTTTAAATCCAAGTAAAGGACAGTGTGTCTAATGGTTTGTAAGGAAAAAGATGGCGTCTCTTTAAGTGGAAGTCAGGGTCTCCAAGCACTGGTTGCAATGACTTCAGTCGTAGTTGAAATGGATAAAAATCTTCATAGAAGTGAAAAATGCTGAACTATGCCCCTCTCAAGTGGGCAGTCTGAGGAACTGCAGGATTTTCTTTGATTTCAGAGGAATCGGTTCTTATGTTTATAAAAAGCTTTATAGAGTTTCTAGAATATGGGTTCTTTTTTCTCTTATTTTGTAGCCAGGAATGTGCATATTAGTGGATATGCATATATTGGAGACATGTGCACCTGAATACCAAAACTCTTCTGTTATGCTTTGGACAGTCTTCTCTTTCAGTAGGGTGGAAAACTCATTCCTTCTATGACCAGCTGTGTTTTTAAGATTGACTCCACCTTGAGCAATGTGCAGTGATGTGGAACCAGAGCGCAGTTTCAGGAGATAAGGGAGCAGGGCTGGTTGTATAGACGGCTACTCCCTGTTGGGTGGGACATCAGAATTTGAAGGATGAATGGAGGATGAATGCCTTTCAGGGGTTAGGGATGGGAGGTGATGCGGCTATAAAAGGGCAACATGGTTGAAATGGATAAAATGGTTTATATGCTGGGTACACAAAGCTATGCAAGTGATAAAATTGTGTAGAACTTACACAAACACAAGTGAGTGCAGATAAACCTGGGGAAGTCTGAATAAGATTGGTGGATTCTGTCAGTGTCACATCCATATCCTGGATGTGATAGTATACTGTAGTTTTATAAAATGTTATCACTGGGGGAAACAGGGCCAAGTGTGTATTTCTCTGTATTATGTCTTACAACTGTATCCGAATCTACAATTATCTCAATAAAAGAATTGCCAGGTTAAAAAAAATTAAAGATGTGAGAAGCAGTGAAATAATATGAAAATAATATTTTCAGTTTGTTTTGAATTCCCTCTCCCCCAACTTTTGTGTTGCTTTTTTCTACCTTTTTTTTCTCTCTGCCTGTATTTTTGAGTGCCTATGCTAGACTAAGAGTCATAAAGTGATAAATTCTCTCCCAGCTTATTAGTTGGAAAGAAAGAGGTGAGTGGAGTAGTTAGTGAGTTTTAGAGTGTGAGTCAGAAGAGCAGATTCAATCTGGTGTCATTATTTTTATGGGCACACAGTGTAACCACCTTAGGTAGAGGTTTGCTGATGTCATGTAACTCATTGACTGTTCTGGGACTGGTGACTCATCTTTTTGCCAGTCAGTTGAGTATTTTTCTCTTGTTACCTGCATTTTGGCCAATTATGGGTCTCAAAGCACTTTTATTCAAGGTTGGGGAAATGTAAAATGTGTGCTGGTTAGCTTCAATTTTTATCAGCTATTCTGCCAAAAGATTTCTGGGGGAAATTGAAGTAGTGCAGTAAAATTAACATGTGGACTACCTGTTGGTTTAATTGAATCAATTGTGCAGTCAGTTTCCACGACAGTATCTGGCAATAAAAGATACTGCAGAGTGCTCACTTGGGCAGCACACGTACTAAAATTGGAACAATACAGAGAAGATTAGCATGGCCCCTGCGCAAGGATGGCACACAAATTTGTGAAGTATTCTGTAGTTTTGAATGTCAACTGTAATTGAAAAAAAAAGATACTGCATAAATGTTTGAAGGCGATTTAGAATTCTAATCTAACTCAGCTGTTATGTGCATTGACTTATGATTTTGGTTATTTATTTTAGCTTTTATTTATAACTTAAAACTTGGCATGGTTTGGGTCTCATAGGTTTTTGTTTTTTTTGTGTAGTCTCTTTGCTTATTGATTTCTTAGTGGCTTGCTTATCTTTTGATATGTGTTTACATTTTCCCCCTCTCCTACTGATTTATTATTTTCTTTTCACATAGCACAAGCCTGAGAGGAGCTACCATGCTTTCTTCATATGTGCTGGAGTGGGGCTACTATATTGGTTTACTTTTGAGAGGTGGGGTTCATTCTGTGGTCTTAAAATAGTAAGAATATCCTCTAGATTGGCAGACCATACTCCTCCTTAGAATGCTTCTAATTTCTAGTATACTGCTCTTGTTTTTATAAATAAATATAAAACCCAGGAAAAATATCGCTAGTTTGTTAGAGGTGCACATGACAAACTTTCTAGATATCGCTGAATTGCTCTCCAAAGTGGAGATGAGCTAGAATTCCTAGTGTTCACTGTATTCACCAATATGTAACACTGTTAGACTTTTTAATTGTAGCTAGTTGACTGAATGGTATCTAGTTGTGGTTTAACAATTATTTGAATGCCCACTATTTCCAGGTACTGTTTTAAAAACTGAGTATACTGTAGTGCACAGAACAAAAACACCTGTGACACAGTTAACATTGTAGAGGCTGGAAGACACAGAAAAGAAAAGAAAAGAAAAGAAGTATATGAGATCTTAAGTGGTAGATAATTTCTCAGGATAGAAATGAAGTGGGGAGAGGCTGTCACAATTTTAGAAAGAGTGGACAGAGAAGGTCTTACTGAGAAGATGACGTTTCGAATGAAGACTTGAAGGTTGGGGAGCAGACATTGAGGATCTGTGGGAAGAGTGTTCCAGGCAAAGGGAATAGCAGGTTGAAAGACTTGGAATCTCTGAGATGAGCAGCCTCTGGAGGGTTTTGAAGAGAAGAATAATACAACTAATTTAGATTTTAACAGGATCACTCTTGCTGCCGTGTGGGAGTCCCCCGAAGATGGGTAAGGGAGGGAGTGGGTAGACTAGTTGGGTTATTGAACAATTTAGACGGGTGTTGATGGTGGCTCTGCCGGGGTGGGGGGTGGGGAGAAGCAGTAGAGGTGGTGAAACATGGTTGGGCTCTGGATCTATTTTGAGGGACTTGCATATAGGTCTTGCGTCTGTGGGAAATAAAACTATGTACAGGTATGATACCAGGTTTTTGGCCTAAACAGCCAGAGGAAGGGAGTTGCCATTATTATTGGAGGTGCTCAGTTTTGCATGTGTTAAAATTGAGATGCCAGTAAGACATCTGTATTCATCAGGGTTCTGTAGGAAATAGATGGCACACTCAATATAATGAGAAGGAAAGTATTAGCAAAGGAATCATTTACGAAGCTGTGGGTAGGATGTAGGGAAAGCACAGAGATAGTGCAGTATGGGGAGGGCAGGCAACAGCAGAGATGTTACCACCCCTAGGTACCGGGGAGCTCTGAAGGAGAGATTTGTGGAGAGCAGTTCACCTTGAGGGTGAATCACCTTTGGTCAAGAGATTTAGCCAGTGAAGTGAAGGCGACTCCACAGGGGGGGGGAGAGGGGAATAAATACCCTGGTCTTGAACCCTTTTTCTCCTCCATTCTCTTGCCAGGGCTCCCCATAAGCTTAGCCTGCTGGAGGCCAGAAGGCAAGGGAAGCCTGTTACTGCCGTCCATGTAGGTCAACTCCCAGGGCAGAACAGGGAGGAGAGGTTGGGGGGCGAGTCTGGAGTAGCAGATGGAAGAGACCCAGCACAATATCCACCACGAAATAACAAACGGGCTGGAGAGTAAAGGCGCCTGGGGTTCAGGATCCAGGCCTGGAGTGGAGGTGTGCATTTGAGTGATGCCAGCCTAGAGATGGTATTTAAAGTGATGAGAATGCATGAGAAGGCCAAGAGAACTCTCAGCTAGAAAAGTACTGGGCCCCGGGCGCCACAGTGTCTAGACATTAGGGAGATGAGAAGAAGCCAGGAAGGGAGCTTGAGCATGAGGGGCAGAAGGAAAAACCAGGAGACATTGGTGTCTTCAGATGTTTACAGGAAGATAGAGGGATCTGTGTCAAACGCAGCTGATGACAACCAAGAATTGACGGTTGAATTTAACAATATGAGATTACTAGTGATCTTGGTTAGAGCAGTTTTGTTGGAGTGGTGGGATAAATTCTTTCTTGGATTTAAAAAGAATGTGGGAGGAGAGACATTTGAGACAGTAAGTATAAACAATATTCATTTTAAGGAGTTTTATTCTAAAGGGAAGGAGAGTAATAATGGACAGGTGGGGAAAGTGGGTTAAGACATATTTTTTAAAGATGGGAGAAGTAACTGCATGTTTACTTGATAGGAAGATCCACAAAAGAGGGCAAAAATAATAATTGGGGGTGAAGTGAGAATTGCTGGTTTTATGTTCTTAGGTACACACAAAGTGTTGGAATTTATTGTACAGGTGGAGGGATTGCCCATTGCTAGGCTTTGGACAAGTTTTTCCCTGTAATCAGAGGAAAGGCAGAATATATGGGCGTAGATACAGGTGGGAGGGTAGATAGATGTGTTTGGGGCTTGAGGAAGCTCTCTTGTAATTACTTCTATTTTCTTAGAGGAAAAAGAAAGCTGTGAGTGAGGGCCAGGGAGGAGGAGAGAGCAGAAGGTAAGAAATAGTTGTTTAGGGACTGTGGGAGAGTGAATGAAATAGGAACTTATGGTATGGCTGCTGGGTGGTAAAAGAGGGCCACTGGAGGTGAGTGTCCAGGAATTTAAGGTGCGAATGGGTGTTTTCCCTCATTCACTTTCTGCTGTATGGGTGCACATAGAGGGGTGGACAGTAGGGTTTAATCATGGTTGCAGTTCAGCCAAGCAAATGCAATGAAAAGGGGGTGATTAGAAAGACTGACACTGAATTTAAGCCGGGTAAGGAGGGAAGTGCAGGCATGGAGAGGTGATGGGCAGTGAAGAGATACTGGGATCAATGAACTGGAAATTCCTCTGTGCACACGGATTGTTGACCTCCTTGCGGGGCTGTGAGCTGGCAAGGTAGGAAGTGGTGGCTGTAGAGTCGAATGTTTGATGTTGAAGTTTGGTGATGGCCGGGTTGTAGATGTTAGTAATGATATATTTTAGTATAAAAACATGAGTGACTGGCTCTGAGCTGTGTGGAGAACTTGGTCAGTGGAGGTTGGTTGAGCATCTTTATTTGCAGTTCTTGCTTTTCTCTGAACTTTCTGCACACATTTTTTTGCTTCTTACTGACTTATAGATATTTTAAATATATTCTTGATACTTATCTTTTGATGTTTATAATCACGCATTTCTTCTAATAGGAGATTTACTTTTACTTTTATAATGGTGACTGTCAGTGCATAGTTTTACGTTTTAATGTATTTGAATATATCTTTGTATCTTATGGTTTATGATGTTTTAGGTTTTGTTTGATAAATCTGTTTTTCCCCCAGGATTATGAAGATGTCCTAAAAGTTTAAATTTTGGTTTGTTTTCTGAAGTGTGTTAAATTTTATTGGTTGCTAAATTTTTTCAAAATTTTATTTTTAAAAACACTTTACTGAGGTATGATTGATATGTAAAAGGCTGTAAAACTTGATGAGTTTTGGGTTAAATATATCTATACCTGCAAAATCATCACCAGCATAGAGGCCGTAGACATACCCTTACCTCCCAGAGTTTCCTCCTGCCACCTTTATTATTATTATTATTATTATTATTATTATTATTATTGTGTGTGTGCGTGCATGTGGTAAGACCACATAACATAAAATCTACCCTTCTAGCAAATTTTAGGTGTACAGGATGGTGTCGTTAGCTATAGGCACTATTCTGTATAGTGGATCTCTAGAACTTATTTACCTTGCATAACATAAACTTTTACATCCATTTTATATTAGTGAGGTAAGGTGGCATAATTACTCTACTTTGCATTTTGGTCTCCTAAAGAGTGCCTAATGTTTTGGATTCAATTTTCTACTTTTCTTTATTAGGATATGATTTTTTTACTAAGTACAAAAGTAACCAAAATTGGAAGCAACTTATCCGCATTGAACATTTTGGTTTTTACTATTGGCCATTTAGGCTTAGCTGTGATGTTACAGTCTTTCCTTGGTCAGTGTGGTTCAGTGTAAGGAGCGCAGGCCTCTGAGGTGAACAGGTCTGGATTTGAGTGCTGTTCTGTCACGTGTCTGCCTAACCTGAGGCAATACTGTTTCTCTCACTAGGAAATGCAAGAATAGAAAGAAGTGCTTGATTTGGTGATGTCGGCATCTTATCTGAAATTTACTGCTGATTTTCGTTCTTCTTTAAATGTAACCATGGTGCCTAGATTTAATATTTATCTGATTTTTGTTGTTGTTGATAGCTTAATTAGCTATGTTAAGTCAAGTAAAGTCTAATTTCCCCCCTTGAATGTTAGACATATGGCAATGGTTGCCAATAGAATTTATGTGTCTTCATTTTTCTGAGAAATTAAAAGTTCTTCTTGGGTATAATATAAGTGATTATTGAATCTATTTATTGGCTAACCAGTGGTGGTGGTCTAGTCTCTGAGCATTTAAAAGTTGGTGGTCTTAGGTTAAGTCATAAAGTCAAGCCTTTTCCTCTTTCTCCCACTTTGCTGCCTATAGTTGTTCATCTGGTTTTCCTCTCATTCTCAGTGCCTGCCAAGTGCCACGAACGATGGCCGTTGTCACTGCACCACGTAACTCAGCCTTGGCATCTCAGACAAGGACTCTGTGCTTTGAACTGCTCTTTATACGTATTTTTTAATTCCCGAGTGAGCTGTGCTGTGTACGCACCTCTGGCCCAATTTTCGGATGCCGTTTGAAGGCAGACCTTTGGCTGAGGGTACATCTAGTTCGTTGCATTGTTTTTCTCTAGTAGGGTTTCCATTGTAACAGTGAATTTTGCAGACCAGTAATAAATATAAAAGAGTAAACTTCTGTTGTACACACTGTTGGTGTGTATGTACATTGGTATATTCACTTTGGAAAATAGTTTGTCATTTTCCAGTAAAGTTGAAGATCCAGCCCTTCCACCCTTGGAAGATACTCTAGAGAAATTCCAGGCACGTGCACCAATGTTCATAGCAGTGTTCAGAAGAGCCCCAGATGGAAGTGACTCAGGTGCCCATGACTGGTGGAATAAATACGTGGCTAAGTGGATGAAGCTCTCAGATATAACGTGAAGTAACAGAAACCTACATCCCCTCACAATTCCTCAGTGGGATTCTATTTTAGATAAAGTTCAAACTTGAGAAAAATGTAAACTGTCTTACTTAGAGATGCTGTTTAAATGGTAAGGTGAAAACCAAGGAAGTAATTATCACAATCAGGATTGTGGTCACCTAGTGGAGAGATGAGGGGGGAATGAATGGGGGGAGGCTTATAGGAGGTGTTGAGGGGGTGGGAGAGACTTCTGATGTTGCCAGTATTCTAGTTCTTGATCTGGATGACGGTTACTTATGTTTGTTTAATAATTCTTTAAATTGTGTGTATATATTACCTATTTTATTTACATATCTCTGTATACAAGAAAAAAAAATCTAAAAATGATAGAATTTTAGTTACGACTGCAGACCATGGGACACATTTTTGGAGAGGTGGTCCCTGCAGCACCCCAGTTTGTGCCCTGAGGAGGCAGGTGCCGCCTGCTTTGTTTCTGGCCATGGGCAGGGGCAGCTGACGCTTCCAAGTGGAGGATATGGGAAGGGGGCTAATTTGTTTGAAATCATACTTCTCCTTGTCAGATTAGGTGTCTTCAGATGTCTTTTTAGGACTCTTTCTGTAAGCCTCTGAAACACAATCATGCCTTCAGCTTTTCTTCAGCAGTATTCTTGCAATTCTAAGTTAGGTTTCATAAGCGTTGAGAATGATATACTCTCACTTAACATTCAGGCATAAAATGTTAGGTCTTTAAGCAATTTTTCCACCCTCCCCCTACTTTTTTTTCTTCTTTCAAATGATGAGTCATTGAATTAATGCCATATGCTTTATCTGTTTCTTTCAAGATGTCACAGATAACCAGTTAGAAAAATGCTTACAGCATGAGCAGAATGCACCAGAGCAATAGTGAAGATAATCACGTAAAAAATGTGTGTGCAAGTCTATAAGCTCTGCTTAAGTGGGACAAATAAAAATGAAATGATTAGACTAGAGTTTGGTCAGCAGAATTGTCTATGCATATTTTCATTTATGTATCTTCTTCAGTGTAATTCTAGGGAAAGTTAATTTGGGGGGAGGGAGATTTTAATGTAATGACTTTCGTGTCCTTTAGCCAGCAATTAGGCTGGAAGGGGAAAGAAAGCAGATCAGTGTAGCAGCCTACACTTTTAAATTAAACTGGACTTTTCCTTCCCATGAAGCAGCAGGACAGTTGTATTCTCACTGATTCAGTTCATTTCCCCCCCTCTTTTTAAATGGTATGTATTTTACTAGTTTTACTAATATATTCTCATATTACAGTGGCAGTTCAATGGAAGAATCCTTTGGCAATTGAAGCATCTGAAATAACACAAAGAACCAGATTAAAAAAAAACTTTATTTGGACAACAACAACAATAACAGACAGGTTAAACCACACAAGACAATCTTCCCTTTCTTACAGCTGGACATGGAAGTGGGCCTAATTTGCTTTTGTTTTTTAAAACCTCCGGAGATAAAAGCAGCTGAGTATGTAGAAATTAGTTTGCTAAACTACCCATGCTCCGCACCGTTTCATGTGTTCTGTCGTTTTGAGGCAGGTTCTTGGTCTGTTTTCACTGGACTGGCCCAGCTGCACCGTTTTCACCATGTTCATTATCATCAACTGTCATTCTCTTGCCTGAAACTGTACTTTTCCTCTACCGGACCCAGCCTTGGCAGCTTTAATTGCTTTTCCTTTTCATCTGTGACCTTTTGGCTTCCATTTGTTCAGGGATCTTGTTGATCCTCTGTGATTTTTTTTGGGGCTGCTTTTTCTACCTCTTCCAGGGCGTCCTGAATTGTGGGCTACCATTACTGCCTTCGTCATCTTTCTCTAGTGCTTCTTTAGCTTTTTCTTTTAAATAGAATCATTCCCTCTTTTGTTTCCCTGATAAAGTCTGTCCATTTTATTTCCCCACATTTTGAGAAAAGGAATTGTGGATCTTTGGTACAGGCCTGATCATTGCAGTAGTCCCTAAATTCCAGTAAACATCCAGTCGTTTCTTCTAGAGTTTGCATTTCAGCATCTATAGTGCTTCTGTTTTCCTTCTTGTTAGCTCTTCATTTAGCTTACACTTGGTTGTGCCGCCTTCATTTTTTTTTTTTTTTTTTGCAAAGTAATCTTCCTTGAAAAGTATTAGAAGACATGGCTTTATGCTTTTGGGCAGGTGTCTTTGTAAACTTTTTAGCAAAGTCAGTATGATCAGATACTGCAAATATCGATCCCTTAAATGCTTTTTTTTTTTTTTTTTTTTAAAAACTACATTTTTATTGATTTTAGAGAGAGAAAGGGAGAGGGAGAGAGAGATAGAAACATCAATGATGAGAGAGTCATTGATCAGCTGCCTTCTGCATGCCCCCGACTGGGGATCGAGCCTGCAACCCGGGAATTAAACCATGTGCCCTGACCGGGAATTAAACCATCATCTCCTGGTTTATAGGTCAACACTCAACCACTGACCCACACCAGCTGGGCCCTTAAATGCTCTGTGTGATGGTTTTTCTCATTTGAAGATTTTATACTTGACCTTTATTTTCTAATTTTTATGTCATCAAGGGTTGCACCAGTTGGGAATCCTTTCAGATAAGTGGGTCTCTTTTTACATAATTTTTTATATTTATCATTCATCAGAAAGACCTTTTATACTCATGAAAGAGATTTGCATGGAGAGCTTCTGATTTTTAGCTTTATCTTCATTTATTTCCATGAGTTCTGTCTTTGATTTTCTTAAGGCTTCTAGCAAAGCCTCTTAGGCAGTTTAATATGTTTAATTTTATTATTATCTCTAGAGGCATCCGGTTTTCGTTCAATTTGATCGGTTCCTTTAAAATTTGTCTCATGGAAAATTTGTCACTAAAATAATACTTGATTTGATGACAGGTTTTGGTCCCCTAGTAGCCATTTTTTTCACTATCACTGTTTTCATTTTCAACAAGTGAGGAAAGCTGTTGAGTTGCAGGATATCTTGCATGTGGATCCATTCAACTGAGTGAGATTATGACCCAATTATTTATTTTTTGAACTTTTTATGTTCTAATACTCCTTAGATTTTTCTGAGTTGTTGCAGAGATACAGAGAATTCCCATATACCCATTACCTAGGGTGATGGCTTTTTTCTGTTCCAAATCAGCATACTATGTTACATTTATTTATCTCCTTGGTCTCCTCTAATTGGTGGCCATTTCTCAGTCTTTTCTGGACTTGACACTGTTGAAGAATAGTGACCACGTATTTTGTAGAATGTTCCTCAGCTTGGGGTTTTTCTGATGATTTCTCATGATTGGACTGAGGCTGTGGATTTTGGGGGAGAATACCACAGACATGATGCATCTGTCTTGTTGATCTTATCAGTGGACACACAATACCAACATGCCATTACTGATAATGTTAACTTTGATCACTTGGTTAAGATGGTATCTGTCAGGTTTCTCTGTTGTAAAGTTACTTTCTATTATCTGTTTACTAGATGAGTGACTAATTGCTACTCATACAGGGATGGGAATTAAGATTTACTTGCTAGAGGGAGGGGTAGCAAGGAATTTGTGGGCATATGTTAAAACAATGAGTAAGTAATAAGTACTTTGGGAAAAGTATTTTGAAGCTGTGCAAATACCCTGGTTCTCCTTAAAGGCCCAGGGGAACCAACTCTCTGAATGTGGCAGAGAATTGCCTCGGATAAAAGGTGAAATTGTAGGTGAATGGATAAAGAAGAGATGGTACATATATTCCATGGACTATGACTCAACCATTAAGAAGAATGTAATCTTGTTATCTGCAACAGCATGGATGGACCTAGCGGGTATTATGCTAAGTGAAATAAGTTAGAGAAAGACAAGTGCCAGGTGATTGCACTTGTATGTGGAATCTAAACAAACTAAAGGAATGAGCAGAACAGAAACAGAGTCAGAGACACAGAGAGTGGACTGGTGGTGGCCAGAGAGGAAGGGACTTGGGGGGCTGGGTGAGAAAGGTGAGGGGATTAAGAAGTACAGATTGGTAGTTACAGAATAGGCATGGGGATGTAAAGTACAGTATAGGAAATATAGTCAATAACACTGTAATAACTATATATGGTGTCAGATGGGTACCAAATTTATCAGGCGGTCACTTCATAAGTTATATAAATGTCTAATCATGGGATTGTACACCTGAAACTAATATAATATTGTACATCAACTGTAATTGAAACATAAGAAATTATTCAAAAGGAGAAAGTCAAATTGTGATAACTAAATACTTGACCTTTCTGTTTAAGGGTTATTGGCAGAGCTATCTGTTGTAAATGGTGCTGTTCTTGTGTTACTGACTCTTCTGTCAATGTTTTTGAAGAATGGAATCATTTATATTAACTGAGTGGGGTTAATGAGGGTACATTTGTGAAACAAGGTAAAACATCAAAAACTGATTTTAATTTCTTCCTCGTTAATCAGTTACAAAATGCTTATTTTATCTCTTAGCATTTGCGGCTACCAAGTAAGAAGCTATATATACACAGCGGTTAGCAAAAGTAGGTTTATAGTTCTTCATCTGGGGAAAAAAAAAATACAAGAAACAACTGTAAACTTACTTTTGCCAACCCCTGTGTATATATGTACATATATATGTACGTATGTGTGTGTGTATGAGTGTGCATATACATATATGATTACATGTATAAATATATATTATTAGCTGCATTCCAAATGACTTGAATCACATGTCTAAAATTCATTGATCAGAAAATCTTTAATGCTGTGCTTCTTTATTCAAGAGACAGTCATGGTTGCAGTCTTCTAAAAGTTACCCCAGTGGGAGTTGATGCATGAGGAGGCATGCTTCAGTGAGTCAGCAGTCATCCCAGCACATACCAACTATTTGGTTGAACTCCCTCAGAAATTGGGATAATTCTAGTGTAGCCATTATTGTCCAAACAAAGGCTGGTCCAGGGAGAGAATGTGTTGAATGTGTTTTTAGATTCCTAAGGGGGGAAACATCTTGACATTTTGATGTATGGCATAACCATTTATTCCTTACTGCTTTTCTCAGCAGCTTCATAATCTAAGTGTATTTCAGTTTAGTAAGAAAATCTGGAGTGATAGTATTTGGTACAGTGTCAGATATAGGTAAGGATTTCTAGCACTTAAAAAAAATTGTAAAGTCTTAAAAAAATATAATCAAGATTTGGCAGTGATGGTTTAATAACTGTCAAATTGAATCTGACTACTGCACTGAGATTTGGCCTCTTAACCGTATGTTATTGCTTTGCTCTAGAATAGATTTTAGTAATGAGCTACTGTGAAAAATATTTTTATTTATTGTCTCCTTTTTTTTCCCCAGAGGAGCATTTCTAGTTCTTGGGGTCATCAGATGAGTAGGGTTTGGGTGGGGAGGGCTGGGGGCTGGGAGAGGGCATGGTTTTGCAGGAATCTGCAGTGGAGAAGGCAACATTGTGATAAGTGGGGGGGGCCAACTTCTGTATTAGGTTGAATAAATGAACTGCCTTAATTTGGGGTGAAGGGGGTAGAGGAGGTGTACGCATAAGTACATGTGTTAAAATAGGTCTTATAGAGTACCTGGCTGGGTGTTTTGTACATTATGTACAATATTTTATTTAATGAAGATAACCCTGCAAGGTCAGTATTGTACCATTTTATAGATGAGGCAAATTAAGCTCAAAGAACTTAGATGATGTGCCTAATGCCACATAACTAGCATGTGATAGAACTGTAGTATGATTTCCTGCCTGTCCGATTCCAAAACTCATTTCTGTTTACACTAAATTGTTGCTTTCTGTAGAATGCTTGCAGTTGGCTGTGTGGTGAGTGGCTCTTTGGGTAGACTGTATAGAAAATGAGCCAGTAAATGGTATGGAATAGTTGTGTCTCCTCCCTTCCTCCTCGTAATAGAAACAAAACAAAACAAACATTTGGCTACTCTGAAAAAGTTATCTTTGTTGGATAGTTTGGTGCCTTTTGATCTGGTCATGACAATGGGAACACTACTCTTTTGACTTGCTACTTGGTTCATTTATACTGAAAAACATGGAAAACAAAATATGGATTTATTTCAGATCTCTGACTTGTATTATTATGACAGTTACTCAGGAACTCTAACATGGAAATGACTTTTTCTTCACTGCTGGTAATTATTAACTCAAGTAAAAAGATAATTATGTGTTAAACTATTTATGCTGTGTATGTGCAAATGAAATTCATCAGCTTCAAATTAGGAAAATTGACAAGGTATACTACTGTTAATATTTTTTATATTTTGTTTAAAATTTCTTATTTAGATATCTTACCATAATTTTGAAAGAAAATAAAAAAAGATTGCTGCCAGGGCTTGGAGGAGTCTTGGAAAAAGTTGTGGTTATAATATTCTTACATAAACTCAGTTTAACTGCAGTAGACTGTTGAAAATTTTTGCAACTTGATGATCCCTATTTTAAAGTGATAGAGTAGCCCTAGCTGGTTTGCTCAGTGGCTAGAGCGTTGGCCGGTGGACTGAAGAATCCTGGGTTCGATTCTGGCCAACAGTGTCTGTACATCGGTTGCAGGCTCCAACCCTGGCCCTGGTTGGGGCTCGTGCGGGAGGCAACCAATCAATGTGTCTCTCTCCCTCTCTCTCCTCTCCCTTCCACTCACCCTGAAAAGCAATGGAAAAAATATCCTCAGGTGAGGATTAAAAAAAAAAAAGTGATAGGGTACTTATTTGTAAAACATTTCTTTAAAAAAAAAATGTTTTTATTGATTTCAGAGTGAGGAAGGGAGAGGGAGAGAGAGTGTAAAAACATCAATGATAGAGAATCATCTAAGGGCTGCCTCCTGCACGCCCCCTACTGGGGATCAGCCCTCAATCCGGGCATGTGCCCTGACTGGGAATCGAACTTCAATTTTCTGATTCATGAGTCCACACTCAGCCACTGAGCCACAATGGCTGGGCTGCAAAGTGTTTCTGAATCCTAGGTTAATATTTTTTTAGTTTTTATTGGAGTCTCAAATGATGTCATTTTTAGTGTACGCTAGTTTTAACTATATAAGAGCTATATATTTTTCTCTTATATTTTGAAGCCTGAATGCTTTGCAAGGTAGTAATGCTTTAATTTGTATATGGTATAACTGGGATTTGAGAATTAGCTAAGGTATTTGCCTATACCTATCTTCAGAGCAGGAAGTAATTTGGGGGCTCTCTGTGTATAGCTGATAATGATAAACGGACCATGTTGTGGGGCACATTTTATCTTCAGACCTCCACCTCTTCTTTCCTTTGTGACACTCCCTTTCCTACCCATTTGGGTACTTTACCTATTTTAGTGCCTGATTCTTTTATGCACTCGTTTATGCTTTGCCTGCTCTCCGGTGTTCTCTCCCAGGAAACCCAGGCATGTATGTTTAATATTCAGACTTTATTCTCATACTGTATATGGCCAGCAGGGCGCTACTGGAGAAATTGGAGGGAGTGTTGCTTGAGAGGCAGTTCATTTGGAGTGTTCGTGAGTGGAACTATACTAGGACACCTTTATATAATTAAAGCAACAGATATGGTGAAATGATTTTAGAGGAGGCTGCTCAGTGAGGTCTTGTCAAGTTAACACATTCCTGGTGCAGTGGCATTTGAGTATTTGAAAGGTATGCCGCTAACAAAGATATTATTAAATCTGGACTGTGTAGGAGTATGCATGTCTGTCAGCTATACAGTGTAATTTCTAAATAAGAATTTGCTGCTCCTGGTGGAACTTGAAAATAGTGTGTCTTCAGCACTACACATTTGATTTTCCTGTACCTAATCACTGCTCTGCCTGGTTGCTATGAGCCACACCAGTTTACAACAGGATCACTCAATAAAATAGCACTAATTCGTCCAGAACATTTTAAATCTTCTCCCTTGTTATCTTTATGCTTTTTTTTTTTTTCTTTAGATCTCAAAATCAGAGTGAAAAAGTGAGTTGTTTCTTGCTTTGAAACCCAGAGAACAGATAATTAAGAACTATTATTGCGTAATGAACTCACAGCTAGAACAAGTCAATGTTCACCTGGATGGTTTCTTCGAATGCAGGCCTTCAGTCTCTTGCATTGCTCCTGCCATTCCAATAACCAGCAGTTGACGTAAGAAAATATACAGCCACATACAAGTTGCTTTTTTCTTGACCACTTAAGGTCCCTATTGCTTCTCTGCAAGTGCCCGTTAGATTCCCAAGGCTGCCAGACTAACTACTCTTCATTGAGTGGAGTTAGCATATCTTGAACTTTTGATATCTTTTTCCTCATTTTTAAGGCGCATCATGGAACAAAATAATCTCATAGCATTTGGTCCATATTTAGCACTTTTCAGATGGGGAAACTGAGACTCATGTCAGTTGGTGTTTAACCTAAGGCCATATAGATACTTGTCGGAGATGAATTGCCCAGATGGGTGTTTTTTCTGTAGGTTCGTAGACAGTGCGGTTTCTAAATCATAGCAGTAGACACCTCACAGAATTCCAGTTTTTATTTTGGAGAGGAATTTGAGTTGATTCCTTGTGGGTAAACTATTATCAGATTGGTATATAGGAAGGAAATAGAGATCATTTTTTTTTTTCCAGAGTTAAAAGCGAGGAATATTCTCAAGTGTATAGACTTTCCTAAACAGATTCATATAGGGTGAGAAAAACCTGGACTACTGTATAAGATAAGAGGTTTGGTCTGTTTTCTGTTTTTTTGTGTTTTTTTTTAATCCTCACCGAGGATATTTTTTCTATTGCTTTTCAGAGAGAGTGGAAGTGGTGAGGGGGAAGAGAGAGAGAGATAGAAACATTGATGTGAGAGAGACAGTCCAATTGGCTGCCTCCCACTCTCTTGCCGACCAGGGCCAGGGATTGAGCCTGCAACTGAGGTATGTGCCCTTGGTTGGAATTGAACCCAGAACCCTTCAGTCTACAGGCCGATGCTCCAACCATTGAGCCAGACTGGCTAGAGCTGTTGTCTGGTTTTGCTTTTTTTAAAAATATCTCTTTGCTGATTTCAGAGAGGAGAAGGGAGAGGGAGAGAGAGAGAAGCGTCAATGATGAGTCATTGATCCGCTGCCTCCTGCACGCCCCTACTGGGGATCAAACCCGCAACCAAGCATGTACCCTGACTGGGAATCAAACTGCGATCTCCTGGATCATAAGTCGAGATGCTCAGCTGCTGAGCCCCTCTGGGCGGGCTGTTGTCTGTTTTTTATCTGTCTTGTTCCAGTACCCCTACTCCCTACCTTTGCCTGACATGGACCTGTGTCTCTTTCCTCTATCCATTTTCCATGTTCGTTTTTGTTAGACTTGGGATTCAGGTCATTACTCACTGGTTTCCATGCTTGTAATTTATATCCTTCTAATGTTTCTTGGGTGCGGGAACCCTGAGAAGGGCAAGAACTGAGGCTGATTGCCATTTTTATCAGGCCCTTCAGGGACCGACTTAATTTTCCTTCAGTATTTTTGTTTCTAGTTGTTTTTTTTTTATGCACTTACTTTCCTTCTTTTCCTCTTTCCTCCTCTGTCCACATGGGTTTACCATAGCCTAGCACCACACTATAGGCTACACCACAACATGTTCGGAGGATGCTGGGGAAATGTTAATACTTTTAAAAGTACCACTTTGTTCAGCATGGCCAATCTGTAGTGGTCTTCTCCTAGAGAGATGATGTTCTCTCATTGTCTACTCTGGTCCCCACAGTTTTCTGGACCAGTTATTTGTAGTTTTATACAGGGGCAGTGAGTTTTGAAATAGTATCTCCAATATAAGCCTGGCTGCTTTAACGGGGGAGCAACTTACCTGACCATCATATTTTTGGACGATTATATTTTAGAGTATAATAGAGAACCTGTGATTCTCTGTTTGTAGAAATAGAGTTTCAAGGTTCAAAAATTTACAGACGTAGATATAGGGATAAATGAAAAGGAAAATACATTTGGACCAGCCTTTCTTTCAAGTGTCCTTGAGGGAGATTGAACATGTGAATTGTGTGTGGTGAAGTCACTGGGTTGGGATACAGTAGCCTGACTCTGAGGATGCTCGCCTAGCCTAATGAGAGAGAATGTGAGTGTATGAAATTGGAATTTATTGTGATATGCAGTATTTTATGTGCTTGTGAATAAAGGCAAGGGGACAGTAGGAGGATTTGTTGAAGTGCTGAGCAGGGGATCTCTCTGGTAGCAGTATGTGAGAAACAGTATCTTTCAAGGCAAGAGTATTGGGGCTCACTCTCAGTTATCCTGAAGTCAAGCTTTCCTGTCTCACTGTAGAGTCCAGCCTGTGTTTATTTTGTGGTTTTTGTTTATTTTGTTTTTAAAAGGGAACGGGTGTGTTTTCTGACATTAGAGTGAGGAGATGCACATTTCAGACTTCTTTAGTACTGACTTGCGCCAAGAACGCATTGCTTTAAGCAAGATATTAACCTTGCTACAACTAGGTTGTGCCTTTTTGGCCACAAGTTCAGGGATCTCTTTTGAACAAAAGAAATCACTGTTGAGAGTTGATTTCTACCCAAGGGACCCTGTAATATTGATTATTTTCCTTCTATCCAGGATGTCACTATGCCACAGGAGCTGACAGGGGGAAGATATAAGAAACTAGCCTGTGATTCTGTTGCCTAAGACATTGTTTCAAAAATTCATCTGGGCATCTGAGAAAGGAAAGGTGCAGTAAATGTTTTGGTTTTTTTTTAATCTTCCCAGGATATGTTTTTGTTTTTTTAATTGATTTTTTAAAAAGAGAAGAAGGGAAAGATAGAGAAACATTGATGTGGGAAAGAAACATAGATTGGCTGGCTCTGACTATATGCCCTGACTGGGGATTGAACCCACAACCTTTTGGTGTGTGGGATGATGCTCCAGCCAACTGAGCCACTGGCCAGGGCCAATAAATGTTTTTTGTTGTTATTGTTTTTAATATCTTTGTCTCAGCCATGGCCTGTAGCTTAGCTGGTTAGAGTCTCATCCCAATACACCAAGGCTGCAGGTTCAATCCCTGGTCAGGGGACATACAAAAAGTAACCAATGAATTCATAAATAAGTGGAACAACACACTGATGTCTCTCTCTCTCTCTCTCCCCCTCTCCCCCCTCTCCCCCTCCCTCCCTCCCTCCCTCCCTCCCTCCCTCCCTCCCTCCCTCCCTCCCTCCCTCCCTCTCTTCTCTCTAAAATCAATAAAAAAATCTTTGTCTCTTGTCTTGGTATTTACATTTATTTAAAGTATTTGTAATGAAGATAATTGTATATTATGGTTACAAAAGGTCCTTCTCCTGATACTAAAAAACTTTAATAAAGATGTATAAATTATAATTGGCTCCTAATACATTTATCTCAAATATTGCCTACTGGGAATTTTCTTCCCAGACCTATTTATGGAGGGACCATGAAGAAAAATCTGATGCAAAAATGGCAAATTGATATTTGTTAAAGCTGAGTGGTAAGTCCATGGGCATTGGTCATGTTTGAAATAATTCATAATAAAATATTTAAAAATAAATAGAATCTCAAGAATATATTTGAAAAGATTTTAAAGCATTTCAGGTCGAAAAAAGACATTGCTCATTTGGGAGATTGGGTTCAAAATGGGAATCATTTGAGATTTTGGAATAATAGTTATGAGACTTCCTTAGTATACAGGAAATAGTGCTGGAGCTGATCAATGAATGGAAATGAATAATTTATTACATAATCACAATAAAGTATTACATAATAAATTATGACATAATTATGTCACCATATTTGAAACATGTTTTTGGGGGGTGGGGTGGAAAATGATATTTCCTCTTGAGAAAAGGTTGCTTTTCTTCAATATATCCTGCCAGATATAAAATTTAGTGGTACATGGTTTGTAGTTTAAATACTTAAGCTCTATTTCACTCTCAGTCAAGTAAATTATAGAGCTCACAAACCTGCAGTCAAATAAAGGCAACTAAAATGTTTGGCACAATGTTATAGGTGAAAACATAAAGGAGGCTTTGTGGTATTTCCAACAATTGAATTTCATTGACTTTTTATACTGAATTCTGATTCCTTTTTTGTACTGAATTATGACAAATTCTCACTGTTTAATTTCCATGCCTTCTTGATTGCAAATGATGTAATTTTCTGAGATTTTGTTAATTTTAGTTACTTCTGGGATATTCTAAACCAAATTATAGACGTTTAGTCTTTGTTTACCAACTAGTGATTTATTTGAATTCTAGGTCTCTGTGTGATCATTGTTGAGACAGCAGGATAACTGAGTAGTAGTCCACGTGTCTCAGCAGCACTGTTTTGCAACCTGTGCCCACCAGGGCTAGCAAAAGCTATTGCTTCGCATAGCTTATCCCAGGAATTTTAAAGTATTTGGTGGTGTCTATATGGAGTCAAATGCATATGTTAAAATGCAGAAGAATACCTTTGTGGATCCTCTAGGTGGCACAACAGTTTCAACACATACACCTTAGGAGCCAGTCCAGTAAGTGTGGGGAGGGGAGGGGCCGTCTAGCTAGCAGGCCCTAGGCTTTCCATTTCAACCCAACCAGGGTAGATCTGCTTTTATATGCTTTATATATCTTGATGGTTTCTCTAAGATCTTGTTTGAAAGAATGTAATACTGCTAAAATGATGGAATATCAAAGGTCAAAAAACCTTGAGTTGTGCAAACCAACATCAAACCCCAGATTTCTGTGGGGACTTAATGAACGCATCACTCATGTGCCCTGAGCGTCTCTAGAGACTGTCCTCTGTGGACTGCATCCGACACACACGTTTAGTTCTAGAGTGAATGCGAGCCTCCTCCAGTGCTCTTCTTACCTTAATTTTTATCAGAGAGGATGAGGTCTAGCATAAGCTTTTAGTTTTTGACCTTAGTTTGAAAGAGATCACCATTGTTGGCATAGATTTAACGGTTAGATCTTACACTGTGGCTCTGAAACTCAGAAAGGAGATTTGACTTAGATACTTGTGTAGATTCATTCCTCACAGAGAGGGAGAGAACACAGAATAATTGTAAGATTTTTAAGCCTGCCACTTCCCCACACTCATCTTTGAGTAGGAAGCCGATTGTAGTATCACTTCAATTTCTTTTTCAAAATGCTTATCCAGATTCTCTTGTAATCACTTAATAGTATGGCCAATTTAGATCCTTTAGGACTGTCGATGAAGTTATAAGTCACAATGTTATGGCAAATGTGATTTCCATAGGTCACATACAGCAAATACGGGATAAACTTGCTATCTGTATTGTATACTTTATAATATAACATACCTCACAGATCTGATATCTCTGTAGCCATTATTTCAGTATGACTGTCCCAGAAAGTTCCCCGCCTTGAGACTTTTCTGTACTTGTTCTATATGCTCATTACTAATGAATTAAAGCTGAAGTATATTTTAGTATCATTGTTCTTCTGTTTGATGAGATTGCCCTTGAGAATATATTAGGGTACATTTCCACATTCATTTAATACCTCTGTTAAGTAGTGCTGTGCTTACCTTGGGAATAGACAAATTAAAGAGATGTGGTCCTCATACTTGAGGCCCTCGCCCATGAGGATGCAGAGAATGGTAGGTAGGATGAGTGTGTAAATAGGTTACTAGTGCAGTATAACAAGGTGTCATGAAAAAGGTGTGATCAAAGTGCTATGGAAGTTCCTAGACCTGGAAAACTCTTCTGTAGATATTACTACAGGTTACTCAGAAACTACTGCATGCAGAGGACTGTGTCCTTGCGACACATGTGAAGGAAGACATGCAGCCGATGGGTTAAATATTAGAGTAGCACCATGTTATTTGCTAAGTCTGATAGACTCACATTATTCAACCCCCCCCCCAGCATATTTAGATTATTGCACCAAGAAAATTTTGTAAACAGCTAAAGATATGGGGATAACTGAACTGGAAACTGCCTTTGACTTTTGCTACCCAAAGAGCACATTCATTATATGTTCATAAAATGATAATCAGGAAACAAGAAGCCCACGTATAGTGATGACAAAGTGGGACCTCAGACTGTGGGTCTGTGAAAGTGGTAATGTTTTTCCGATTGATCTGCATTCTTGAGTTATTTCACTAACACCTCCAAGGCCATGTGAAAAATGGAGCTTGGCAGCATCTTTAAACAACTGGTGAATAATAAAGCGGTAGTAATTACCAGTACAAAGGATGGAAGGCTGCTTTAAGAGTCCTCTCGCATACCATTGTTTCAGCAAACTGTGTAACTATAGATGACAGGACTTCAGCTTGGCTTGTAGTTATTCATGGAATGATAATTCTTTTTTTACACTTCATCTGTGTAGACTCTGAGTCTCAGAGGCTGAGACACAAGTGCCTGTTGTCTTGAAGCGAGGCTCTTGCAACTAAAAGGATAACCTGCACCTGTGCTCCGGGTGGGAGGCCTGGTGGCTCTGCCTTGTCCTTTGCAGCTAGAGCTGCGTAAAAGATGGCACAGAAGGGAGAGATGGCGCACTTGGGTGCGTGTTTGTAAGTGGAGCTCTCACTCCCAGATTGTTTTTGTTATTTTTTGCAAATTTTTGTTGAAGACTTTCGTAGAACACAGTAGTTTTGTTTATTAAAGAGATTCTTTTTAGGATCACTCCTAAAAAGAGATTCCTCCTCTTTTCATGAATTCATATTTTCTTGAAAGGATGGTCACCAGCTTCTTCCCTGCCCCCACTTTAGAACACTAGTTTGTGTGCCACATACTAATTAATCTATGTCATGAGATCACTTTGTAATCTATATTTAGGAAATCTCTCTCTCATTCAGAGAGATTCTTCCCCATTTTGAGTGTGTGGATCATTTTCTGTTTCCTGAGTAGCCTCAGTATTACTGTTGGAACCAAGGTGGAATTTTGCTCCTACTCCTCTGTTCCCTAGGTCCCCCTTCCAGGTGTTGTCTGGTTGCTTCCTGGTATTTTCCTCACTCCCATTTTATCATCATCTGTGAATTTTATTAATGTGATGTTTGCTGCCTTTTGAAAATTATTAATGAAGAAAACTGTGAAATGGTACTTTTATCTTTAATAGCTGGTGCTGTAAAAGTGTCAACTGCAATGGAAGCCTCTTTCTCTCATCCAGCTCCTGTCCTGCTTCTCTGTAGTGTCTCTGTGATACGCCTTGAAATGACAGTGCTCACATCTCTCATGACCAGTTCACACTGAAAGGATATAATCATCTGTTTGATATTACAGCCACTTCCCCAGCTACTGATTGTGATGTCACAGGCCAGAGATTATGCTCGCTCAGCTGGAAGAAGCTGGAGAGGGGCTCACTCTCCATGGTGAACCATCATTTTTACTCAAATCTGGCCAATTCATGACGAAAAGAAACCATTATGAGGAACAAATATACCAGCTAGTTGAAATACCCAGTTGAATTAAGCTTGAAAAACTTTTCCATAATACTGGGATGAAAGACAGTATTTCAGAAATTTTCAGGAAAATTTGAAAGTTATAGTAATGCAGATATCAGTAAATATTTATTTATTGAGTTTAAAAGTATTATGTAGTGCCAGTCCCTTTAAATTAAATGTTAACGTTTAAAAATGAATTTTAGGTATATTTCTAATTTTAGGTACAAAACTATTTTGCTTGCTGTTTCAGACAAAGATAACATATGAAGTCAACAAAGATGTTAGATGGGAGTATTTTATTTTGACCTGAACACCTACTTTTATTTTCTCATAGTTTAAATAAAAAGTTTATAGCTTTTGGATGTTTTAAAGTGTGCAGAATCTGTGGATGTAGTGATAAATATCACTGCAAGGATAGGGTAGCCAAAATATTTGCTCCATTTCTATGAAGAATCCAATGATACACAATCCTATTACTTTTACAATATAATACTTTTCTATAACAAATGTATAAAATACATTTTAAATTATAGAAACAGGCAGTCATTGACTACTTCTTTCAAGAATGTTCAAAAAAATTTTAATTGTTAAATCTATCCCATAAACCAACCAAATCTTCAGGTACTAACATAAAACTTTTTATCCATTTGTACCCATGAGATGCTATGCAATTTTCAACTTTTTAACAAATCATTGATAAAGTTAGCTAATTGATAAAATTGAGCTGATTGATAAAATTAGCTATCATTTTTTATTTTTCACTAAAATGAAGAGGAAAATGTAGATTATTCCATATTACTATAGTGTTTTAGAAACTGTTTTTAAACTTCAGTAATCATTATGCAGAATGGATTATTAAAGAGAAAACCCTTGATTTAGATGGGAAAGAAAATGAAGACTCATTGGGACTGATGCCCACCAGAGCTAAAGGGGAAGAGAGTGATACCGGTTTGCCCATCTATTGTCATTAGAGAAGTCATAGAAGCAAAGTCCCCAGATTGGTAGGACATGAGTCTCTATGTACATTACAATGAATAAACAAAATCCAGAAGACTTCAGAAATATGATTTTATACCCCCTTCAATTCTGTTCATTGGAAACAAATTGTTTGAGCATAATATTGTTAACCTCATATTTTTGCCAAAGTTAATTAAATTCCTCAATTATGAGTTGAAGTATTGATTAATATTTTTACTTACAAAATATACACATACTTCCAAAGCATGTCAGTTTACAAAATATATCATAATAAAGAGGAAAAGATGAAAAGAATCCTTAAGGGTTCAGGTAAATCTCAGTGTAGGTAAAAAGCAATACTTTGCTTTTAGTTAGGGCTGGTAGTACAAAGCAACTATTTTGAAATTTCTTAATGAACATTTTTCTCTGCAATAAATTGGTGCATTACACTGTCACTGCTTATATTTAAATTGCTGCTTTCCTTTGGTACTGGAAAATGATGGGTGAATTTCTGTAATGAATTCAGATGCAAAAGACATGATATTTCAGGTTATTTATAGATTGCTTTGAAAAGAGTAACAGGATCATGTAATTCACTCTATTAAAATTTGAAAAACAGGAAAGAATTCAGTGAAATGGAAGAGAATAATTTCAGATTTTATTGTTCTTTAGACAAGTACTGAGTGATTACTTCTGATGCCTTGTATTGTCAGATCTCTGTAGTTAGGTGTGATTTGCTTTTGTTTCTCTTATCTCCTGTATTTTAAGATAATAGAAATATATTATTTGTTGTAGAGCAGCTTTATGAAAAAAATTAAGCTTGGAACTTTTCCTATTGAAGTTATAAGAAAACTAATATGGTTGAAAAATCTATGTAGGGTATTAAAATTCTGACATTCCTGTGTGTGTGTTTGTGTATCTAGAAGTTTCTTTATTGGGTGATTTCTAGGGAATTTCTAAAAGCCACTGTACCCTATAAAATTCTTTGATGGCTTCAGTAGTTCTTTGCATTTTACAGTTTGGACTATTGATCTAACTTAAAACTGTGAAAATACCAGACATTTTTAAGTCAGAAAAATGTCCATATTTAGTCTCATAAAAATATGCCCAGTACCCTCAGGGTAAATTAAGCTCATTCTACTTAAGGGTTATTCCTAATTTACTAGAGATTGTTTTTCTTTAGTGTGAATGAGAGTGACATCACAGCCTTTTTTTTTTTTTGGTCATGATAAAAATCAGTCATTGAGCTTTGATTTATTTTGCATTAATAGAAGTAATATAAAAAAACACATTCATTTTTTTCTGTTTTACCAAGTGCCCTGGGAAACACATTTCATTTGAATATGTTCAGTTAACAGCATCTATGAATGGCTCATGTGCCCCATTCAGGGCTCTCTCCATGCATTTTTTCAGGCTGTTAAATAATACAAAGTTGGGGTTTAAAAAATGAAGACAAAGATGGGACCAATCCAGTGAAAACCAAATGGGATTATTTGGATGTTTTATTACCTAGTTATGAATGATTAGTTTATGTAACATAAGTAAAATTAAGACTTCACTTCAGAAGGCTTAAGTTTGCATAAGGATTAGATGAAATTTAAATCTCCCGGCTCATTCACAGCATCTGCAGGTTTAGCTTCACAGTCAAGATATAAATGAATGTTACAAAATTAAATCTTACCTGGTAGTGGTTCGTTTGAAGCTCAGTAATTTGAACTCGGGCTGGAAATTGTAAGCTTCGGTACCTGAAATGCCTATTGCCTGTGGGGTGTTCTCTCGCCAGTGTGTTTGATTTCTTGCAGTGACTGTCTGTCCGTCTGCCTGGTAATCCTGTAGCATTAGGACGGCACGCCACAGATGAAGATTCCACTTGGGTAGGATTGTAGAAAGAGAGGGTGCATTTTGCCTTTATCTGATAGCAGCGGTTGATGTGACCACGGACAACTCGAGCGTTCAGAACTTATGAAAAATTCATGGAGTGTCTCGGCAGTGAGAAAGCCCGGCCCTTTCTCTAGACCTTCTGCCTTCCGGAAAAGTTCTGTCCACAGTTCAGCATTCTCCACGCTCCCGAATCAAGTTGCTTAAGAAATGATCTGGACAGAAGCATTCCTTGTTTTTCCCCTCTGCCAACTTTTCAGTCCGTTGGCTGGCTTTCGGTGGAGGCGAAGGGGTGCTTTCTCCTGTGGTCCTCGTGCCCTGAGGCACAGTCCTGGCCCACTGCCTTTGAGCAGGGAGGGACAGTCCCCACGGGGAGCATCCTCGGCGGGAAGGGAGAGCTGATGGGGGCTATTCAAAGCAGACGGCACTCGATGGGGTGACGCTGTCATTCAGAATGAGCCCATTAATTACTCCTGCTGGTGGACGGCGGGGGGGCCCTGAGGGGAGCCGAGGAGGGAGCGGATGATCGCATTTGGTTTGATAGGTGCTCTCTGAGCAGCTTGTCACTGAGAAGTGAATCCTAGAATGTGATCAGGTGGCACGGGCGAGAGTTGTTTTGGCAGACAGTTAAGTGACGTATCCTGGGAGGAGAGGGAGAGCTGAGCGCGGAGTTAGCTGCAATAAGCTTCCAAATGCTTTTGGAAATGTTCATTTTCTCCCGTTAGTCCTTCTGGCTGGAGGAAAGGACTCTGTGTTTAACCTGTGCACCATCTGCAGATATTTCGCTGAGCTCTTTCCTCATAATAATAGTTTTCCCTAAAGAAGGGCAACACTTTTTAAAAAGTCTTTGAGATAAAAAAAGTATATTGTGGGTTTTGAAGATTTATAGCAGGGAAAAGGCTGCTTTTTGGGAAAGGCACACCTGTTTTTATATATCTTTTGGGCACTTGCATTTCGTTGCTTTGGAATCAAGCATCACTGGGTATAAAATTTTAGTAGGGTCTTTGAGATTTTTCTTAAATTAGATGGGATTCTGAGTAGCTGTATAAAAGAATAGATCTAAAAATGCCAACTTCATAATTTTTGTACTTCATTTTTTTAAATATCAAAAGATGTTTTTTCTATTGTCCATAGAGTCTGGAGTGTTTCTGGACTATTTGCTTATAATTGTTTTTTAAAATTACAAAACATATCAAACATATATAAAACCATGGAAATATAGGAACTTCTATAAACCCATTGCTCAAATTCAGTAATGACCAAGATTTTGCTTCGTTTAGTTTTTTTTTTTTTAGCTAAGTACTGAAAAGCAAATCTCATCTCACGCCCACATGCTTTAGTATGACATGACCACTGTGCCATTATCACACCCAACAATAACAATAATTAAAAAAATGATAATTAACAATGGGGTTAATTGTTAATAATTCTTTGAGATCATATAATCATAGGGTTTTTTAAAAATTAGAATCTAGTTATAGTTCATACTTTATAATTAGTTGTTAGGCCTTAGAATTTTAAACGTTGACTTAGATGATCACATATGCGAAAGAAGTAAAATTCTGTTCTATAGTGGTCTTCTACACACACTTATAATATGAATATCTACATAAGAGAACATATCTCTAGAATATTTTCTTGAAACTTTTCCACTTAACATTATTCATGGTACCAAAAAGGAATGTTTTTTTATATAGTAATGATTGGCCATTGGTGAGGTTCATTGTTTCTCTAAGTTTTTCTTGACTTGTTCTGGAGTATGTGGTTTATAATTTTACCCCAAGCTCTTGAGGCTACTTTTTGGGCTGGACAAACTCAATCAAAGGGGCATGGATGGAAATTATACCTAGGCTCAAAGCCACTACTTAGCACCATGCTCCATTTCTATTGAGGTACAGAATACTGCTCTCCAAAGGTGTTCATATTGTGTGTCCTGTTATATGTCATGCTGTGGCATGACTGTTTGGTAGCTTTGTGTAGCACTCTTTGTTTTCTCACATTATGCCCTGTCCCTTACATCTTGCTGAACAAAGAGTATAGGTATGTTTTTATTACCTATGTATGTACTTTATTGAGAGCTCAGTAGTCACTATGACCATTATGTACAGATAAGCTGAATAGAAAAAAGTGAGCTGAAATGCTTTTTCTAAGTTTTCTTTGTAATTTTCCCGCTCAAATTTAGGTGGGTACTTTGTAAATGTGCAGGTTCTACTGGAGACCATTGTGTGGATGGCGAGAGTAGTTCTAGAGGGAGCTAGATTAATAGATTGTGAGTGCATCTTGGGTGCAAATCCCCACTCAGTTTTAAATCATCTTCCGGAGCACTAGCTGTAAACGGAATTAATAGGAAAACATTGACTGAAGCAGTGACCTGTGGGTGACCTCTGCTCTTGTGAGAATCACTGTTCTCCAAGATTTTGTTCTTGGTATTCCTGATGTTGATCTTGTTTGTAGAATGCTACATTCGTTTTTATTTTCTACAGGATGGACTTTATGCTTTGAAGGAATTGTGTCTGTGAATAATATTGTTCAGCAATTTAGTAACTAGTGGGGAGGCTGGCTTGTTCGGCTCACCCCAAGCCTCCATACGAGAAGGAGGGAAAGTCTCAGGGAAATGGACTTCATGTTCTCTTTGATGCACGTAATAAAGCACGATTTTCTTTTGTTCACAGGTATCAACTCCCATTATTATGTTTAATCTGAACTCTCCAATTTCCACTATAAAGTTGAACAAACAACTTCCAAAGTTTCATAGGCATCATAGATTTTTAAAGAGCTTTATATAATAAGATACATCCCCCCCCCCGAAAGTTGTGGTTTTTTTTTTTCCCCCCAAGAATATTTGGTCTATACCTAGAAATATGCTCACAGCTGTTTTTGAGTTTGTGGAATTATAACTGCCTTTATAAAGAAAAAAATAAAAAATAGTCTCCTCTTTATGTTTTTCATTTCTTAGGTGCATAGGATTGTGGTTAAAGATTTCATCTGTGGCAACTATTTTTTTAGGGCATTTTAAATATTCATAATCTCAATTAAGTATGATTATTTTTCAGTTAATATACCAATAAAAAGGTTGCATTTTAAGAGAGTATTGAAGAACCATGAAAGCTCTTTCTAAAACAAGTATGCTTGATGGGGCTACATGTGATGTCTTGATTTGAACTAGTAAAGCTGTTATACCAACAAGTTAAGACTTCGGAATTAAAGCTGTAAAAGTAAATAAATTGAATTGCATGAAAAAAAAAGGCTCATTTGTTGCTCTTTTTAAAGATGTCAAATCTTTGTTGGCTTACATGGGTCATTGTAGATCATTGAGCTCGTTAGTTGTAATAATTGATAAATACTTGGTTCCTTACTAGGTATATGACACTATTCTAGGTTCTTAGAATGTATAATGCATCTAATTTTCATAGCTTTGAGGCAGAGAGTTTTATTGTTTCTATTTTAGTTTTTAAAGTATATCTTTATTGATTTCAGGGAGGGGGGGGAGAAGGAGAGAGAGAGAAACATCAAAGATGAGAGAGTCATTGATCGGCTGCCTCCTGCACGCCCCTGACTGGGGATGGAGCCCGCAACCCGGCCATGTGCCCTGACTGGGAATCAAACCGTGATCTCCTGGATCCTAGGTCGATGCTCAACTGCTGAGCTATGCCCTGCCAGGCAATTTTATTTTTCAATTATAGTTTACATTCAGTATTATTTTGTGTTAGTTTCAGGTGTATAGTATAGTGGTTAGACAGTCACATACTTAGTATTCTCTCCAATATTTCTAATTCCCACCTGGCACCATGCACTTCTGTTTTATAAAGGAGAAAACTGAAATGCAGAGAGGTGAATTAACTTGCTCAAGTTGACCCAGCTAGTTAGACCTTGAACTGTGGTATGAATCCAGTAAGATTCCATACTAAGAAAAAGATCAGGGAGACATGCCTTTTAAGTGTGAGACTGAGTATAATTTTGAGAGTGGTGCCTCTCCAGGGTAACCAGTGCTCTACCAAAATGGGGTCAGCAGTTTCTCTGAGATCACAGATGACTGGCAGATGACCCTAATAGTTGACTGTCTTTGAGAAAAAGACAGTGAATTTAATATAGGATGTCTGTTTCCTTCCTGGCTTCCATGCTTAGAACTTATGAAGGGGTGATTTTCTTTTCTTTTCAAAATTGTTTATTCTTTTATAGCCTCTCAAATAGCAATATGTTTTAGAATACTAGCCATTTATGTTTAAAAACATTAAAAACAAGTGTGGTGCTATGAGAGGATTATGAACTAGATTTGTATACTTTCTAATAAACTAATGATTAAGAAACAGTTTTCCTTCATATGTATTACATTCAGATAAACCAATTGCGTTTTAACCTTATTTGGATTTGTTTATGCTTTATTTTTAAACTTCCTTAGTTCATTACTTTGTCACAGCACTCACTTGTTTCACTCATCTTGGGCCTTAACCTGTGTCCTGGTGTTGGGCCCTTTCCAACCTGTCCTCCAAGTTTGACTTCTCTTAGTGAGGTGCAGACACCACTAGAGGTCTCCAGCCCACACGTTAGGAAGCTCTGATTTTACAGGTGCACCCTGCTAAGTGGAACTGATATGTTCCCTGGGAGATTGGTTACTAATATTTCTCATTAAATATTTATTAAGTGTTTCTTATGCTCCAGGTCCTAGACTATGCTATGTCCTGGGGGTAAATAAAATAAAGTAAAAAAAGTCAGGCCTCTGCCTCTAAGAACCCTGCAGTCTAAGTGAGGACACTGAAGTGTGGGCACATGGTCACAGATCGCTTGTTAGGCACGACCACCTCACACACTCTGAGATCCCAATTACCAGGGTCCTTGAGACTTCAGGTTTATCAGAGCTTCACTCATACTCTTGACCTTCTCTGTAGCTCTTCATCGACTGTGAGGTCACTTCTGCTTTCTTGGTGAGCCTGATACTGCATCTTCATCAGGCTGGCAAGGAGCCAGTCTCGGGCCAATCAGATGATTGGGCTGAGCTCTGGTTTTTGCTTTCTGATGCCCTTCTCAGCCGTTCCAGGCTTCTGATCTTTAGGGAAGCACTTCACACAGGAGTCAGCCTCTCCCAATCCCAGAGAACAAGGCAAGCCCCCCAGTTTGGGACCTTTCATTTCCATTTTGCTTTATATTAGAGATTTCGTTTTTAGGAAGGGTCTGTGTCCGGTTGGCATTTCTGTAAGTCAGGGTATTTAATTAGAGAGGTCTCATAGCAGCATGCTCGTGCAATTATTCCGAGTGAGTCATGAAAAGCCTCTAGCACAGTGCCTGGCACATGGAGGCCATGTGCTCGGTGCCGGCAGTTGTCTTTATGACTATGGAATTTAATTTAATTTTAGTGCTGGAAGGGCCTTCAGAGATTATTTAGTCCATTTTATACAACCGATTTTAGGTTTTCTTTTTCATATGTGGATAAATATTTTGAATGAAATGGCAGTTTTGAATTTTAAAAGAAGTTAAGGGTAAAAATGGGAAAGCATTAAAATATTTCAACACAAACAGTGATAATATAGAAAGCCAGGCAATTTGTTCGTCTTTTATTTGTAACAAAAGTTCCAGTGGGAATTCTGAAAATAACAAGTTAGTGACCTTCTGGAGAGTAGATCTATTTTTAAAAGTGTAGCATTCTTGAATACTTAGGTGAACAATGATTGAAGAAAAGATAGCTTGGTTTCTGAACTAAATAACTATATGGATGAATAGGAACTATTCCATGAGACATACTATTTACTTATTTTTCCTCATAAGAGAAATTCTACGAATAAGAGAAAATGTTTTACAAGAAAGCAAGATTACGTCAGTCCTCCGTTGAACAGTTTAGAACCTAGAATATCTGCATTGTTCTTGGCACAGGTTGTATAAAGGTGGCTAAAGAGAAACTGTTCCCCAGCAGCTGACATGGAGAGAGGGAGACAAGCATATAAATGAATGATGTTTTCCTAAGTGTGATATTTACTAGAGTAGTTACAGGATAGGAGAGAAAATGGGGCTTGCCAGCAGGAGGAAATAGATAGTTTCGCTTGGAGAGGCAAGGGAGGTTTTTCAGAGGTGGTATGTTAAGTCCTGTTGGCTAGGTGCCTTTTTTTTTTTTTTTTTAAACTTTATTGTTGAAAGTATTACAGATATCCCCCTCCCCCCCATTGATCCCCTCCACCCCGCATCCGCCCCCCCCCCAGGCCTTCACCACACTATTGTCTCTGTCCCTGTCCGTAGGTTTTATATATATATATATATATATATATATATATATATATATATATACACATATATACATATATATATATGCTTGTAAATTCTGATTACTCTCTCCCACCCACTCTCCCACCCCTGCCTTCCCACTGAGAATCGTCAGTCTGTTCCATGATTCTATGCCTCTGTATCTATTTTGTTCCTCAGTCTATTTTGTTTATTAGATTCCACATATGAGTGAGATCATGTAAAACTGAATCAGGAAGACTCAGAAAACCTGAATAGGCCAGTAACAACTGATGAAATTGAAGCAGTAATAAAAAAACTCCCAGCAAACAAAAGCCCTGGTCCAGATGGCTTCACAGGGGAGCTTTCTGATTCTTTAGGTTGTAGGGTTAGATAGTTAAATAAAAATTTTTTCTAGCTTTTTGAGGTAGGCCTGCAGTGCTATGAACTTCCCTCTTAGGACTGCTTTCGCCGTGTCCCATAGATTTTGGGTGGTTTTGTGTTCATTTTCATTTGTTTCCAGGAAGTTTTTGGTTTGTTTCTTGATCTTATTGCTAACCCATTCATTGTTTAATAACATGTTATTTAGCCTTCATGTGTTTGAATGTTTTTGAGTGTTTTTACTATAGCTGATTTCTAATTTCATGCCCTTGTGATCTGAGATTCTTGATATGATTTCAGTCTTCTTGAACTTGTAGAGACTGGTTTTTTGTCCTAACATGTGGTCTATCTTTGAGAATGAGCCATGTGCACTTGAGAGGAATGTATATTCTGCAGCTTTGGGGTGAAATGTTCTGTAAACATCAATTAAGTCCATCTGATCTAGTGTGCCATGTTTATGACTGTATTGCTGTTGATCTCTCCCTCAAAGTGGCTCGGTGCTTTTTGAATCCCTTCTGCAGAGTTAATTTTAAGAAGCCCATTTTATTTTTCTTGTTTATCTCAAAACACTAAGAGGCATGTTGTGTGCTAAGTGAAGAATGCGGTTTGAGATTATATATAAAACATTGAAAATATTTCTAATGGAAGTGGCTAGGCACACAAACTCTCTTCCTCTTTTTAACCCATGTGTTCTAGTTGCCATAACAACCTGACGGTGGTAGTGCATTTGCAACTGTGGTTGAAGTTGTGTCAGCAGTTCCATTATAAGCTGCAATTTTCAGGATTTTAAATTCAATGTCATCTTTACTGATGTGACATATGAAAGTCCCATCTCTCTATCGATTTCATTTTCCAGTATAGTTGAATACCCAAAAGTCATTCTCCTTTCCCCTCCTGTTGAAAAAGTCCGTATATCCCGTGTCCAGGATTCTGCTTTTGTTTGTGAATATGTTATTGCTAAAAGAAACCTACATATCTGATTAAGTTCTCTTCTTTTATAATGAGGAAATTGAGGCGCCGAGGGGCTAAATGACTTGCCTGAGGGCAAATAATTCAAAGGAATTTAGTAGTTAATACATTGCCAGCACTGGTGGTGCTGAGGAGCATCTTTACTTAGTGAGGCCTCTGACCTTTGATTAAATCTCATGATGACTATGCCTTTAATTTATTTAAATATGTGTGTCTCTGTATATTTGATGCGTGTCCTTGCTCGTCTAATAGCATTCTTTTAAAAAAATTTTTTTAAGTTGATTCTACTTAGTTGGAAATAGTCCACTTCGTTGTACATTCATTGTTGATTCTTGTATGTGCCCTGCCTGGGGATCGAACCCGCAACCTTGGCATACGGAGACGGCACTCTAACCAACGGAGTTACCCGGCCAGGGCTGATAGCTTTCTTTTGCCACAAACAGTCTGGGCTGTAGAGATTTGCTTTTCTGTCTGTCCAGCCTGCGCTCAGTCGAGCTTCTCAAGGTCGGGCGCCGTGCTTGACCCAGTTCGCCAGCCGCTGCCGGGCCAGCAGCGCAGCCTCCTCCCTTCTTGCTGTGACCGCTTCACCTGGCTGCTTCTGATCCTAGCCGCCTGTTTCTAGTTCTTAGACCTAACGACCTGTCACTGGTTTGCTGTGGCCTGACTCTTCCCTGAGAGCGTGACAGGAGGAGATGGGGAAAGAGGGAGTGAGCAGGAAGGAGGGAGGGTGTCCTGGGCAGCGGGAGAAGCACACGGAGGCTGGGGACCCGAGGCAGCCGGTGCTTTGAGGGCGCCGCTTGGACCGAAGCGCGGGGAGGGGTGAGGGAAGGCTGCAGGTGCCAAGGGGCTTGAAGATAGACTCGTCCTGGGCTTCCTGCTGAGGAATTTGAACTTCATCTAGTAGGTAATAGGGACCCACTGAAAGGTCATACGTCGGGGCGTGTTATGAGTACCTAAATTACTAGAATTGAAGATTGAAGTGTGCATTAAAGAAAGTGAGGCATAGATAGTCGGACATTCTCTGAAGTACGAAAATGTAAACCCAGAAGGAACAGTGAGGAGGAACTTAACACGAGATGTCCTGTTTCAACTGCATTTTAATGGGTACCTGGGATTACACTAGGCAGGGAAGCGGGAGCGATGGCACTGGAGACATGGGAAGCGGCCTGAACAAAGGATTGGGGCGAGGACATGCTTGGCACGCTAGGGAAATCTTGACGGCACCGCTGCTGGTGCGGTGTAAGGTCTGACGGGGCCAGTGGCTTGAGGTGAGACTGGATATGTTGTGTTGTGACCAGGTCGCTAAAGGGTTTTGGTGCCTCACCAAAGAGTGTAGACTTTATGCTCTGGACAGCTAGAAGGGAGCCATGGTCCGTTTTGAAAGGAGCAAGAGGGCATTGAGTGACATAGTGCAATAGCTCTGGCAGTTTAGAGGCTGATTTGGACAAGGCGAGGGGTAGAGGTACACTGTTCTGCTAGACCAGGTCAAAAGTGAAGCTGGCTGTTGAAAAGGGGGCTGCGGTGAGAAGGATTAGAAATGGAGGGTTAGAATCAAAGAGCCGAGACATTTCAGAGGTTAGATTTTCCAGATGTGGTGACTGACTGCAGAGAGCAAAGGAGGGGAAGGATTGAAAGAGGGAGTTTTGTCATTCAAGCTTCCAGGCATCTTATTTTGCCATTTATCAACGTAAGGAAAACAGTAGGAGGAGATAGATTTGGGTTAAAGATAATATTTAAAGAATTATATCCAAATTTTTAAAATTCAGGCATGATTTACTTAGAAAATGCTCAGATCCTAAGCAAACATTTTGATGAGCTTTGACACTTGTGTACACCTGTGTAATCACCTCTAAAACAAGATGAGAATAGGGGTTCTCAGCCTTTAACGCTAAAGAGACAGCTGGCGGACGCCTGCACAGACTGCTGCGCCCGCTCCCAGAGTTTCAGGCTCAGTAGGTCTGGGGTGCGGCCTTGAGAATTGACATTTCTCGCAGTCCCCAGGTGCTGCATTTTCAGGGACAGCACTTTGAAAATCACTGAACATACTGTCACTTCAGAAAGGCTTTTCCTCTCTCTCCCCAATCCCCAGGGAACCATGGTTTATTTCTATCATCATGAAAAGTTTGCCTGTTCTTGGGTGGGGTGGCATACAAATAAAATTATACCATGTGTATTCTTCTGTCTGGCTTTTTTCACATGGCAATGATTTTGAGATTCACCCATGTTGTTGCATGTAGTTTATTCCTTTTTATTGCTGAAGAAAATTCTGTCATATGACTATAGCACCATTTGTTCATCAATTCACGGACATTTGTTTTAGTTCCAATTTTGGGCTTTTATGAATAAAACTTCTGTGAACATTTATGTACATCTCTTTTTGTGGCCATATGTTTTTGTTTCTTTTGGGTAAATATCTAGGAATAGAAATGCTGGGGCATAGGGTGGATTTATGTTCCATTTTCTAGAAAATTCCCACATTTTCCCTAGTGTTGTAAATATAACTAGTTAAATGGTGATTAAATGTTCATTGAATCTGGTGAGATATTGATAGATATTGACTAGACTGAGGTACTTTTGTCAAAGAAGAAAGGGCTGGGTGGACAGGGAGGCTTGGCAGAATTACCCTTTGGGACATACACATAGTTAACACTGATTTAACTCTTCTCCAAACCCTAAGGGAATTTAAGTCTCTTCTTGACCTTAAAAAACACGAATCACTATTTATTTAAAGAACATCTATTAAGCAGTTACTGTGTGCTGGTCACATAAAAGTACATGGGTCCCAATACCTACCCTGATAGAGTAAATTCTTGTATTTTAAGAAGGTGTAAGATAATACCTTAAGTCTAAACTGCTCTTAATTCTAGTTTATCTGAGTGTCATTATCTCAGAAATGCTAAGCACCAGGAAATCATGACATAAACAAAAATCCCCAAACCAAAAAACTCCAAGTCACTTCAGATCATTGGGAAAAAGATGGATTTGTAAATCAGTGATGTTGGTCCAAGTGGAGTCACTGTCTGGAAAAAAGTGGGATTCAAACCTCATACCGTGTAACAGAATAAAGTCTGTGTGGGTCAAAAATTTTAATATCAATTAACAAACTCATAAAAGTATTAGAGAAAATCACTGACAAATTTTTTTCTGATGTCAGAATGAGGAAGGTCTTTCTAAATATCATACAAAATCCAGAAACCATAAAAGACTGTAAAATTTGATTACATAAAAATTAAGAATTCCTGCCTGGCAACCATAATGAAAGCCAAAAGCCAAATGATTATGTGCACGGAGGTGGGGTTGGTGGGGAGGATCACCGCTTTTATCACAGAGAACTGATTTCCAATGTATATGACGAGTTTTAACAATCTTATTAAAAAAGGGCAAAGGCTATGAGCAGACTGTTCACACAAAATGAAATGCAAATGGCTTTTAGACGTGTGAAAAATGCTCATCCCACTCATGATAAGAGAAATGCAAATTAAAATTAAACCGAATACGTATTTTTAGCTATCAGACTGTCAGAGGTCAGAAAGTTTGATAAGACACCGTTGGCAATGGTGAGGCTGGGTAGTGTTGGGAAAGGGCGTTTGGGTTGGGGGAAGGGGAGCAGAGAAATGGAGGCTGAGAAGTCTGGTCAGCAAATTGGAGCAGGGCAGGGAAAGGGGGGGGGCACACGCACTTACACTAGCAGGGAGCGACAGCAGCAAACTAGTGTCGTGGAAGACAGGGAAACTAGACACATCAAAGCAGTAACTCAGAATGTTCGCCCAAGACTGTCACTTTATAATGATTGATCAGGGTCACCACAGAAGGTTATATTATGCGCAGCATTTTCCATTTAAGAAAGCATTAAAGTAGAATTTTAAATTAAATTAAGCACACTCAATAAACGGTAATTTAAAGATAGATTTTTTTTTTTCAGTTATCTCAAATTTAATTTTTAGGGAAAACTTTGTATTTGAAGATGATGAATACATGGAAAACATCTCAACTGTTTTAGCTGCTTATTGCTGTTCTTAGCTTCTCTTAGAGTGACTTCTGTTACATCACCTCATGTTTAGGTAATAGTGGCCACCCCTCTGTCTCTCTTTGGGTGCCAAAGAATAGGTGACATAATTTACAGATAGGGAGAGAGATGAATGACAATGCTTGGTTTTGAAAAGGCAAGTAATAAGTGTAATTTAACAGAAGGGTGCTTTTTAAATTCCCACTCTCTCCCCTCCCCTCCCCCATATTTCTTGCACTCCTTTTATTACTTCTGCGTCATTGCTTATTCTTCTCTCAGATTCTAAAATTTATGGTGCTCTTTTAAATGAGGTTGTTATCACTGTTCATGACTAGTTTAGTATTGGAGGCAAAAGGTTAGATCAGATAACTCGTGCGATGCCTTTTGGCCTGGGATGTTGTCATTCTCTGCAGTGCTCCGTGGTTTTAAGCATTGCACATTGTGGATTGTGCCTTCAGATTTTATAAGTATTAGGGGCAAATAGGGCACCAAATATTTAATGAGATTCTTGGCTACTTACATTTCTAACACAGAATGTCATTATATGCTCGAACCAAAAAAGTTAATTTACATTTTCCTTCTCACTCACAATTTGGTCGCTATCTAGATTTAAAAAAAACTTTTATCCTGTGCCCAAGTATATTCAGTAGTTCTTTTGAGTTACTAAGGCAAAAGCTTAAGCAAAAAGATAAACCTAATAGACTACTTTTAATACTGATCAGCATAGACCCCCATAGGATTTTCTGATAGGCAAGGCTGTAGGTGCTGTTAAAAGACTGTGATGTTAAGTAATTAGTATCTTCTGTGGCATCTGAAAGTAAGGGTATTGTTTTGTATTGGGTTTTTGGAAGTCACTGTTCAAGGTGTCTTGTACTCTTTCCAGCGCAGAGCTGTAGGAAAATGACTATCTGATAATTTTCAGTGGTCCTTTCAGGGACTTGTCTAGGTAGAAAATCTAATGACAGAGAAGCGGTGGCACTGATAACTCAGGTGTTACTCATCTCAGTTAAGAGTTGAGTTTGTGAGACTAGAAGTAGATGTAAACATCTTGTTTACTGAGACCAGGATACTTAGGAACCTGGATGTATTGTTGAAATGTTTTGTTTTCCTCTTTAGCTCCTTGTGGACAAGGGTCATGCGCTCGTGTGTATTTGTAGCTGTCTCCTTGTTGTACCATGTTAGGCACTCAAATGTAGTTACTGGCTGATTGACACATTTTGTCCATATTGTTTTCCTTGGTTGGATAGTTTCATTTTCACATCCAGTTCAACCATCTCCGAAAATTAGGTAAAATTTGAGTTGTCATACAAAAACCAAATGCATGTTTAATCTCTATTTTCCCATTTATGCTGTTTGGGGAACAATTTTTTTTGAAGTTAGTACTGTTTCATCATTCATGCAATTTCATATCCTTTCAAAGATTCATTGTAATTTTTTGCCATTGAATGTATTGATGTCTGACTCAGAGAAGTACTGAAATTACAGTGAATGAGACTTAATTTCTCATTTCCCTCTAATCAACAAACATGACAGGAATCTATGTGGCAGGCAAAGCAGGATAAATTTAGGAGTTGTCTTCTAAGAATTCAAGGAATAGGTTGTAAGGTGTGTTGCTATCTTCTCAGTGCTTTGCCTTTTTCAATTTCCTCCATCTGTACCCCTGAAACCTAGAGTGAATATTTTTCTCTTTTGACGTCATAAATAGAACTGACTTATTTTTCCATTTAAAGATACTATTACCCCCCCCCCCCCCCCCCCCCCGTTGGTGAGCTGCTATTATCTATATAGCCACCGTGGTACAGACTCTCATTTCTAAAGCTAGGCCAGACAGACAAAATTTGGTTCTAAAATAATCTTTTGTTATTGCGGCCACATAAACCCTGGGTTATCTAGAGATCTTGCTATTGAAATTGCATGGATTTTTGAGCTCTAGAGCTGTGCTTACTTGGATGCAGATGGTGAATTGTGTGTGGTAGGTATTTAGGAAATTAATGTTTGGCATTGGTCTTACCCAGCTTTATAAATGGAGTTGAGTGATTTTTCTGAAGAATAGAAGCTTTCTTCTCAGTTAAGATACATTTTTTATTTAAAGTCTATGAATGAAATTTTCCTCCTGTGCTATCATGGTTTTTCCTAAATGATTTCTTCTTAACCATAAAGAATGAGATTGACATGAAGGAAAAAGGGGTAATAATCTGTAGATCAAAGTCTGAAAGGAAGTAGGAAAGGATATATAATATAAAAAATTAATGCCATAGATCAATATTGGTTTGTTTTTATCTCCACTCTGTATTCTCTTGGAACCCTAAAGAGCAATGTTGTTCTCACCACAGACCGGAAATATGGGAGACATAAAATCAGGAGCATCATTCTTGTCAAGGGTCCACTCTTATATTCAGTACAAGCTAGATGAATTCAGAAAGAGAGGGAATTAGAAAATGTGCATAGTGGTTATAGAATTGAGGTTATGCAGAGAAAATGTACTAAAGGGGATAGGTGCAGAGCTTCTATTTGAGAATCTCTGTCTCAGATAGAGAAGGGAATTTGTTTCTTATGTATCTGGAGCCATGTGGGCAAAATGTCTCCTGCTGTCAAGGAGACAGGAGGAGTATGGGCTCAGGAATAATGAGATGAGAGACCCCACGTGGGGGAAAAGGGGAATTAATGCACGGGTTTGAAGGCTCGTTTAGTCTTTATTTAATTTTTGGCTCAGGGAATAATGGCAGTAAGTATTACATGACATGGTCAAAATAGCAGTTGTAAAGAAACTGTCTTGGGAATACTTCGAAGCACGTGGAGCCCAGGAGACCAAACAGTATCTGCCTCCTTCCCACTTGGGGGCCTCCTGAAGCTTTGCTGCTGAAGACGGGATGCCCCCAACACTTCTCAGGCCGCGTCCTGCCTCCTCTCTCTCAAACTCACCCTTCTTTTGACCATGCTTTCCTGAACATACCATGCTCTCCCCTTTTTATTGTTTTATCTGATTTTTCTCCCTAATCCACTTTTCCCTTTTCTTTAAAAAACTTACTGCACCCAGTTCTCATTTCTGCCCTGACACTTCCCCCGATGCCCCAGTGCAGTCAGTCACTTCCTCCCGTCTGCGTCCTCTTGGCCCTGGCCAGGTGGCGCAGTTGGTTAGAGCACTGTCTGGATTCCCCAAGGTTGTGGGTTCAATCCCCGATCAGGGCACATACAGGTGTCAACCAGTGAATGCACGAATAAGGAATAACAATGTTTCTTTCTCTTTCAAACGAATCAGTAAATTAAATCAAAAGAAGGATATTTCCTTTGTGTGTCCTCTCTCTACCTTGTCCTGTGTTCTCACAATGGTTGTAATGACTTGTTTGGGTGTCTGCCTCCCTTACAGCTTTTGAGCTCCTTGCGGGCAGAGGCAGTGCCTTTCATCTTTGAGGTCCCAGCACCTCAAAGCAGAATACTTGGTATACAGTAGGGCATCAATCAATGTTTATGAAATGAGTTGAGTTACCATATTTAAATAATGCTCAGGAACCATACTTCATTTACATGCATTCTTGGGGGCTCTAGCTCCTGCCACAGAGTCCATGAGTATAGTGATGGCTGTTTTCTTAAATTTTTAGTGCCTCCAACTATTTATGGAAAGATAGTAAAAGTGTTATTTAAAAGTATTGTTACTCTCTTTATTGTGATTCCTCCTACATCTTTAAAATATCGATGTTTTTCAGACATTTAGGAATTTAAAATTTACTTTTTAAGTATACAAAATAAATTATTACTTCAGTGATGCTAGGTTCTTTATATCAGTTTGTACAGCAACTGAGACAGCTGATATAGGCCTTTCAGAGGAAGTATTTGATATTTTTATAAGTATACTGGATATTTTTAGAAATAGCATGTGGTCTCATGTTAATATCTGATTGTATATACAGGGTGCCCCCCAAAAATATATACACACACTAACAGCTGATAGCTCAATTGATACTTCTTTCTTTTCATATTTAACCCATTGGAATGAACAATTATTCAAAGTGTGTATAGATTTTTTGGGACACCTGTATACTTGATTATGTCTACACATAGTTTCAAGAGATTTTTCTTGTCATTCTCAAAAATGAAAAACCTTTAAAATGGTTGGAATTGTTCGTGTATTTTTTACTTAGTAGAAATGCATTATTGCAGTAGTTTCCATCCATACAGACAGAGTATAGCTATCTTTTATGTTCCAAATGATTGTTTCCAAGGGAGTCTAAGAGATTATATTTCATGGTTAAGTTATTTAATTTAGTAGTCCCCGGGTGCATCTACATATCATAGATATTTCTGTTTTTCTTATCTTTTTCTCTCACCCTCTCATGATGTTTTTTCACTTTTCTCATTTCGTTGGTTAGGGTATAATGCTCAATGTTCAAGAGCTTGGAGCACCCCAACTGTTTGGCTTTTTTCCCCTTCCTCATACTGTGGGCAATATGAGTTTTTTTTTACCCATATCAATCCCCAACTGACGCATCTGTATGTGGCCACTGGTATTTTCTGTAGTGATTTCTTGGAGTTAAATGGAAAAAGGGGCTGGCAGGCTAGATCTTGAATTTGTCACCTGCAACTTAATCTTCCTGATTTCTGTGGAGCTCCTTCCCTTCATCCCCAGCTATGCCAAGTTCTGAGTTGAGAGTTCTTCCAGTTCTGTGGTTCTAACCTCATCTACACATTGGAACGAGCTGCAGAGATTTTGAAACTACAACCAGCCACCTCCCAAACCAATCAAAATTCATATCAGAAACTCTGGGTTGGGACTCACCTAAGTTTTGGAATTTTCCACATGATTCCAGTGTGCAGCGGGGAGGGAAATCATTGCTTTAGTGGACCCTCCTGTCATCTGGCCTCTAAGTCCATCTCGGACCCCGCTGCCCCTGTACTTTACCCACCTGCCACGTCAGCAGGCCTGCTGTTCATCTGTGGAGTTTGTTTCCCCTTCAAGGCCTTGCACTCACCCCCCTCTGTCTGGAATGTTCTTTCTCTGGATACCTGCATGGCTCACGTCTTCTTTCAGATTTCTGCTCTGTAGCAAGAGCCATATCACACGCCCTGTCCCCTGCCCTGCTTCCCGTTGCTCCATAGTCACGTTAGATCTGTCACAGGTTCACAGGCTTATTTCTCCGCACTAGAGTGGAAGCTCCGGGGGGCGAGGCCTTAGCTTTGTTCCCTTGGAGGTATGGGGGCATCTAGACCGAGCCGGGCACAGAGTAGTTGCTGGCTATCAGTTGAATGAATTTCTCTGGAGGAGTTTTCCAGCTGGCGTTGGAGGGAGGGTCGGTTAGGTGATTGCGTCGTGTTGGGCAGGAGATCAGGGAGTCGAGCTGCTCTAAGATTTTTCCAGCCATCCTTTTGCTTTGCGGCCATCCAGGCATGCATACATTCAGAGATACCTGTGCCCTCCATCTGGGCTTCCCTTCCAAGGTTCACATAACTAGGGCTGCAGGTCAGTTACCTCCCATTTTTCGCTGCTATCATCTCTTCTCTTTGCTATTCTGGATTTAGGCTTAAAAAATGTCTTTAACAGTTTCTTAAGTGAGAGTTCAGGAGGGAGTGGAGGTGAGATGTGTATTCAGTCCACTCTGTCTATTATTCATGCCTACTTCCTTCACTTACAGATTAATTTCTTCCATGAATTGATTATCAACTTTGTGCCAGGCACTATGACTAAAATATACAGCTCCTGCTCTTGCTGAGGCTGTGTCCCAGGATTAGTAAGTGGTGAATCTGGATGGAAAGGATCAGGAGTTCTTTTTACTCTTCTTGTAACATTTTTGTAAGTTTGAAATGATTGAAAAATAAACGTTTTTTAAAAACCGTGTCACGTAGGGACTAACTGGTAAAGAGCCTTCTATGGCGTGTCAGAGATCCCGACGGCTTTGCGAGCCATCGAAGGTTTAAAGCAGGGAGTGCCGTGATACCTTTGGAATTTATAAAGATTAATAGCTCTGAGTGTAAAGCAGAATGGGTTTGGGGCATGCGTGACTGGAGGCGGGGAGAGCAGGTTGGAGGCTTTCGCAGTAATCCAGAAATGATGAGGGCCTAAGATGAGACACTGCGGATGGACAAAAGCAGCTTTTCCCATAATATTCATTTTATCGGATTCCCTTGGAGCTAAAGCTGCTTCTGTGGTAACATAACCCACCGATATCCCATTATTAAGGAAAGCAAGCTTGTTCTTAGAGACTAAGGTTCTCTCTGGTGGTTGCACTCGGAGACAGAGTACTAGGATTTATGACAAAATTGGCACTGCAGTGTACAAGAAGGCCGCCTGGAAAGGAACAGGGGTGATCACTGTTCAGAGAGCAGCTCCGTGTGTCATTCCGAGACACTGCCCAGACTGAATTCAGTGGGTCTGATAGAGAAAATGTTGGAATTTGTACTAATACAATTGTTTAAAGTCATCTCAGCCAAGTATTTCCTATTATATTAGGCTGCATATTTCTACATCATTGGTCGGCCTTCGCTCACTCCTGTTGCCATGGAGAGTCTGTCCCTGCTCTGCTAGGCTAATAAGTGCCTTAAGGATTCTCTGTAGATCTGCTTTAGTGGAAGAGCCTTTCTGTCGTTTTTACTCCAAGTGTTTCTCTTTTAACAAAAGAATTTTTGGTTAATTGAATATTTTAAAATTTATATGGACTTCCGCCTCACATGTGGGTATTGTTCTTTGTGCTCACTGCTATGGGCACTTCGTCTAGAGAAACAACAGTCCACACAAATCCCACTTTACCCATACAGTGTAGCAGGTAACTGAGAAGAACTGCAGATCTGGTCAATTGATCGCACAGGTAACAGGTCTGATCTGCTCCGGGGCAGGGTTATGGCCTAATTAATCTTTATATTTCCTGCAGTTACCACAGTGTAGTTGCTCGATCACTGTTAAACTGACCAGAGGATGTGAGAGCAGGAGAAGGTTGTGTCCTGGGAGCCACATTCAGGGCTGCATGGGACTTCCAGGCAACTTCATTCAGTAGATGTCTGTGTGTGCTGAGTAAATATGGTAACATCAATTTTACTTGAAGATTTGGGACAAATAACATGATTAAAAACATTTTTAAAAAATTGTAGAAACACAGAACGTAAAATTTACCATCTTAGTCATTTTTCAGTGTATGGTTCAGTAGTGTTAAATATAATCAGATCTGAAACATTTCTAGACCTCCTTCATCTTACAGATCTGAAACTATACTCATTAAACAGCTTCCCTTTCCCCTTCCTCCATGCCTGGTAACCACCATTCTTTCTTTTTCTATGAATTTGATTACTTTAGATACCTCATATAATTGGAATTATGCAGTATCTGATTTTTTGCTTATTTCACTTGGCAGAATGTCCTTAAGGTTCATCCATGTTGTAGCATGTGACAGGATTTTCTTCTTTCTTAAGGCTGAATAATATTTAATTCTATGTATATATAACATTTTATTTATCCATTCATCTATCAGTAGGCATTTGTGTTGCTTCCACCTCCTTGCTATTGTGAATGTGCTGCTATGAACATGGGAGTGCTAGTCTTTTGGAGTTCTTGATTTCAGTTCTTTCAGATATATACCCAGAAGTGAGATTCCTAGGTTATATGATAGTTCTATCTTTAATCATTTTAGGAACCTCTTTGCTGTTTTCTGTAGTGGTCACAGCATTTACCATCCTACCAATAGTGCACAGGGTTCTAATTTCTCCGCATCTTCACCAACATGAAAACATTACTATTTTTGTGTTAAATGTATACTATGGTGTTGAATCTTACATTTCAAATGTATTTTGAAGGTTAAACAGATTTGATTTTATGCTAGACCCTGTATCCAACAAGAGTAGTACTTTGGTGGAAACATTTGAGAAGCCCTGAATTGTAAAAGAAATCCTCAGGATAACCTAGTTGAGAAGGATTCATGTGTACACGTGAAGATAAAGAACATCTTCCTAGAGCAGCGTGTCACAAAGTGCAACTTCATTGTTAAACACTTGGTACCATAGGCAGGTTGTAGGGAAGTGAAGACTTCCTGAGAGTAATATAGTTTGAGTGGGAGCTTGAAGAACAATGGAAAGGAAATTGACAGCAGGAAGGATGTGCATTAAGGTAAGAAAAATATGTGATCATGATTTTACAGCCATAGAATTTCACATTGAGAGCTGATATTCAGTGCTTTTTCTTTTCTGTAACTGGATGTAGTGACTGAGAGTGTACTTACTGAGGACAGGTTCAGTATTTTTATTGTGATTTTCATCAAGACCTGACAGTAAGTCATCAAATGTAATGATTTGGATCACAAAATCCCTGGAGTGGATTTAAAAGACTTAACAAACACCATTTTGTTAGCTAATCTATTAGGACCAAGTGTTTTTTAAGATGGTGATTTAGGGTAGGCTGACCCTTATTTTCTTTTGCTTTGACATGACCAGAAGGAAGAAAGAACACTTACTGTCAAGAGAGCAAATGTTGAAAAGCTGAAGTATTTAGATACCTAACAAAGTGTTCAACTCTTTGCAAGTATTTCCCCATTGTATGTGACTCTAAGTCAATCTTAATTCAAGTGTTTATATTTTCAATATGAATGCTGGGTATAATCCTGTTGTCCCATAAGTCTTATTATTTTTTTAATAGGTTTTCTCCTTTTATAAGGAGAAAGACTTATCCATTTTTAGTTTTTAAATCTCCCTTCTGGTTGTTTAAATTATACAACAGTTGGAAAGTTAATTTAATATTTAGAAATTAGTAAAAGATTTTTAGTAATATAGAATGTCAGAAGCAAACAATGAAAACAAATCTGTTTCAGTAAATGATTTTTGAGTCATATAGAATGTCTGAAGTGAAAAACAAAACAACAAAAAACAAATCAGTTTTAGTTTAGCAATGTGTGAATTAAATATCATCACATTATGTTTAAGCAAGCACTTTCCAAAACGACTCCCTTGAGCACTAATGTTACAGGGTGTTAATAGATATTCTGTGAAGAAAGGGTTTTGTAGTTACTTGGGTCAAGAAACCCTGGATTAAACAATATAAATCAGACTTCTATACACTAGGGCTTCTCACAGCCTTTAACATTTCCATGTTCATTGTAAATTGCTCAAGAATAAGGTATAGCATCTAGCATTTCTGAGATATTTGTGGCATTCTTTTTTGTTAGAGCATTTACAGGACTAATATTCTGTAGAACAAATTGTAGAAAGACAGATTAGGAATTACTAGAACCAGAGTTTCATTGTAGGTCACAGGAAGGATGTATGGTCCCAATGAGTTTGAATCCTTGTGGCCAGCCAAAGAGATGAGAATCCCACAGATGACAGGCATTTGAACTAGATGTTATGTGTGCATCCTGCTCCCCAGTTTCACAGCTATGCCTGAAGTCTGCTTTGGGGACACAGCACTGGGGATGATCTGTCCTGCCAATCAGTAACTCCTAACATTGTATCTACATTTTCAGGACATAGGGAGAAACTGAAATGATGATTGATAAGACGGGGAAATGAAGTTATTTTGTTGAAATATTGGATGTTATTTGATTTTGAAAAGAGGTAATAGTACTTTAATGGTTTTTCAGGGTTGTTAAAAGGAAACTGGGATGCTGATTTACATTGCATTTAAGTCCAAATTATTATTTTCAGCTCACTGTACCACATTTTCCCCTTTGTGGAAAGGGTGTTACAGAGTCTTAGAATTTTAGAGCTTTCAGAACTTTTAACAATTATTTCATGTTGTTTTTAAGGATGAGAAAGCTGAAGACTAGAGAGATGAGCACAACTCAGTTCACAGCTAGTTTAGACTAGAATTCAGGTCTCCTGCTTCCTAGTTGAAAATTCTTTCTAGTGCTTTTTGAAACTTCCCAGTGTGGCAATGAACCAACCAACCCTCCCTCCCTCCCCCCTCCCTCCCTCCCATTCCTTTAGAGTTTACCTCTGTAGGGGACTTGGTCTTAAGCATATTTTATTCTGTTCTACAGGTTACTCCTTAAATAACAGTTGATACTGATTTCTATCCTCTGATCCTGTCTCCTAACATGGTGCCATTTTACATTGGCAATTCATAAATTAGAATTGATTATAAGATTTGATCAAATTCTGTTGACCATGTTGTAAATTCAGTGATATTTTAGTAAAGAAGAGGGAGGAGTGAAAGACTGCGGGAGGTTCCCAGGGTTTTTAGTGGCTGGGAGAGTGACAATGCCATTAAAAGAAATAGGCATATTTGATGCTGTGAGTTTGGCAGGAAATGTGATGTTTGTGGTTAGACATCTAGAGCTACCTTGCCATTTACTCTGAAAATATAATTTACACATTCTCAGTTTAAAAAACTGAACAGTATGACATGTTGATTACTAAGTCACTGCTAAGAGGTTCTGTATAAATGTGTAACAAGTAGTTCAGATTTGTAGGAGTTCTTTGTATATTCTAGAGATGGCTGTTCATTTCTGTTGATTACATGTGTGAAAATATTTTCTCCCAGGAAATGGCTTGTTTAAAAATGTTTTTATTACCTTGCACAATTTAATAAAGCAATGGATCGTAGACCTGAAAGTAAGACCTACTATAAAACTTGGTTGAACCCTGAGAAAGAAGACACCAACTAAGAAGGGCTCCTGGTGGCTAACTAGGCTCAAAATAAATCACACACACAACCTAGTAGCCATTTCTACACAGAGAACTCTCGGGCAAACCTCACTTCAGGAAGAGACCTGCACTGAACTGCCTGCCTACACTGTGTTTCTGCAGCCTGAGCCAGGCCTTCTAAAGGAGTCCCTGGAATCCTATTTCAACCAATAGGACTGAGGTATTTCCATCCAACTGGAGCTGTGCTGCTCAGACCAATCAGAGTGGCTCTACTCTGACCAATCAGGACAGTGCCTTTTGGATCAGTGAAACTGTGCTGATTTAGGGTCTTCATTTGCATGAGGACAAACCAGTCAGGGACTAGGGGACAGGAACTTCCCTCTGGCTCTGGGAGTGCCCTTTCCCTTTCCATTGGGGACTGAAGATTACCTCTCCCCAGCTGAGCTGAAACACTGAGGATGTCTTGCAGGAGCAGAGCAGTACAGCACAAAACAGAAGAGTGGAGCACAAAGCAGACTGGCACAGAGCAGAGCTGTGTAGCCAGAGAGGGGCCTGGCCCAGGGCCACCTAGCCTGGGGCTGCCTTGCAGCCCTGCTGTGTTCACAGCCGAGCTGTGTCACAGTTGAGCTGATTTACTCTGAATAGTTTCCTTCTTCATGGTGCACACCGAATGGAGGATTCCTGTTAGTGTTGAGTTGGCACCAACATCCATCTGTTCATGCTTATAAACAAAAAAAGGAGAAAAATCTTTGAGATACTGAGTTGGGCAAGTATTTTTTAGATAGGAGTCAAAATGAACAAAGAATAAAAGAAAAAATTAATAAATTGGTCTTTATCTGTTTTAGTTTGGTTGGGCTGCTATAATAAAGGACCATAAACTGGATGGCTTATATCAACAGAAATTTATTTATTTATTTTGAATGTCACTTAAACAATATTTTTAATTGAATTTAATGGGGTGACATTGGTTAATAAAATTATATAGGTTTCAAGTGTACAATTCTATAATACATCATCTGTATATTGTACAGTGTGTTCATCCAAAGTCAAGTCTCTTTCCATCACCGTTTATCCACCCATTACCCTCTTCCACCATCCTCTACCTCTCTTTCCCTCTTTTAATCATCATACTGTTGGCTGTGTCTATGAAGTTTTTTTTGTTTGTTTAATCACTTCACTTTCTTTACCCACTTCACAGCCCCGCTCCCTTATGACAGCTGCCAGTCTGTTTTCTGTATCTATGAATCTGTTTCTATATTGTTTTATTTTGTTCACTAGAGTCTACATATAAGTGAAATCATATGGTATTTGTCTTTCTCTGACTGGCTTATTTTGCTTAGCTAATACCCTCCAGGTCCATCCATGCTGTCCCAAAAGGTAAGATTTCCCTATTTTTTCACCTGAGTAGTAGTCTATTGTGTAAATGTACCATAGCTTTCTTATCCACTCATCTACTGATGGACATTTGGGCTGCTTCCAGATCTTGGCTATTGTAAATAATGCTACAATAAACATAAGGGTGCATATATTCTTTCCAATTAGTGTGTCAGGTTTCTTCAGATATATTCCCAAAAGTGGAATCACTGGGTCATAAGGCAGTTCAATTTTTAATTTTTTGAGGTAACTCCACACTGCTTTCCACAGTGGTTGCACCAGTCTGCATTCCCACCAACAGTGCACGAGGGTTTCCTTTTCTCCACATCCTTGCTAACACTTTTTGTTTGTTGATTTACTGATGATAGCCATTCTGGCATCTGTCAGGTGATATATCATTGTGGTTTTAATTTGTATTTCTCTGATGATTAGTGATGTTGAACATCTTTTCATATGTCTGTTGGCCATCTGTATGTGCTCTTTGGAGAAGTGTCTGTTCAGATCTTTTGCCCATTTCTTAATTGGATTGTTTTTTTGGTGTAGAGTTGTATGAGTTCTTTATAAATTTTTGATATTAGCTCCTTATCACATGTGTAATATGTTCAGTGGGTTGTCTTTTCATTTTGTTGTTGGTTTTCTATGCTGTGCAAAAACTTTTTGGTCCCATTTGTTTATTTTTTTTTTGGTTTGTTTTCATTGCCTGAGGAGATATATCAGAAAAAATATTGCTTTGAGAAATGTCTGAGATTTTACTCCCTATGCTTTGTTCTAGGATTTTTATGGTTTTGAGTCTTACATTTAAGTCTTTAATCCATTTTGAGTTTATTTCTGTGTATGCTGTAAGAAGGTGATCTAGTTTTATTTTTTGGTTGTACCAATTTTACCAACACCATTTATTGAATGTACTGTCTTTACCCCATTGTATGTTCTTGCCTCCTTTGTTGAATTAATTGACCATAAAGATGTGAGTTTATTTCTAGGCTCTCTATTTTGTTCCATTGACCTGTATGTGTTTTTATGACAGTACCATGCTGTTTCTATTACTCTGGCCTTATAGTATAGTTTGATATTAGGTAGAGTGATTCTTTCAGCTTTGTTCTTTTTTCTCAGGATTGCTGTGGCTATTTGGGGTCTTCAGTGGTTCCATATAAATTTTTGGAATATTTGTTCTAGTTCTGTGAAATACACCATTGGTATCTTGATAGGAAATGCATTCAATCTATAGATTGCATTGGGTAGTGTGGACATTTTAATGATGTTAATTTTTCTTATTCCTGAACATGGTATATGCTTCCACTTATTTGTATCATCTTAAATTTCTTCAGTGTCTTACAATTTTCTGAGTGCATGTCTTTTACATCCTTGGTTAAATTTATTCCTGAGTATTTTATTTTGATGCTATTGTGAATGGGATTGTTTTCTTAGTTTCCCTTTCTGATAGTTTGTTATTGGTATATAAAAATGCAACCAATTTCTGGATATTTATTTTGTATTCTGCTACTTTACTGAATTCATTTATGAATTTTAGTAGTTTCTTGGTGGAATCTTTAGGGTTTTCTATATACAGTATCATGTCATTCACAAATAGTGACAGCTTTAGTTCTTCCTTTCCAATTTGGTTGCTTTTTATTTCTTCTTATCTGATTGCTGTGGCTAGGACTTCTAGTACTATGTTGAACAAGAGTGGTGAAAGCAGACATCCCTGTCTTATTCCCTATCTTAAGTGAAACACTTAATTTTTGCCCATAGAGTATGATGTTGGCTGTGATTTTGTCATATATGGGTTTTATTATGTGGAGGTATATTCCCTCTATTCCCACTTTGCTAAGAGGTTTTTTTTTATCATAAATGGGTGCTGGGTTTTATCAAATACTTTTTCTGCAATTATTGATATGATCATGTGATTTTTATCCTTCATTTTGTTTATGTGGCGTATCACATTTATTAATTTGTGGATATTGTACCAACCTTGCATCCCCAGAATAAATTCAGCTTGATCATGGTATATGATCTTTTTGATGTATTGCTGGATCTGGTTTGCTAATATTAAGTTGAGAATTTTAGCATCTGTGTTCCTCAGGGATATAGGCTAATAACTTTCTTTTGTTGTAGTATTTTTATCTGGTTTTGGAGTTAGGATAATGCTGTCCTCATAAAATGAACTTGGGAGTCTTTCCTCCTCTTGTATTTTTTGGAATAGTTAGTGAAGGATGGGTGTTAGTTTTTTTGAATATATGGTAAAATTCACCTGTTAAGCCACCCAGGCCAGGACTTTTGTTTGTTGGGAGTTTTTTTTTTTTTTTTTTATTACTGCTTGACTTTCATCAGTTTTAATTGGTCTATTCAGGTTTTCTGATTGTTCCTGATTCAGTTTTGGAAGATTGTGTATTTCTAGGAATTTATTCATTTCATCTAGATTGTCCAATTTGTTGACATACAGTTCTTAATACTTTCTTACAATCCTTTTTGTATTTCTTTGATGTCAGTTGTTACTTGTCCTCTTTCATTTCTGCTTTTATTTGGTCCCCTCTCTTTTTTTCTTGATGAGTCTGGTTAAAGGTTTGTCAATCTTGTTTATTTTTTCAAAGAACCAGCTTTTGGTTTTATTGATCTTTTGTATTGTTTTTAAGATTCTATTTTGTTTATTTCTGCTCTTTATTATTTCCCTTCTTCTACTCACTTTGGGCTTTATTTGTTGTTCTTTTTTCAAGTTCTTTTAAGTGTAAAGTTATATTGTTTATTTGAGATTTTTCTTGTTTCTTGAGATAGGCCTGTAATGCTCTATGAATTTTCCTCTTATGAGTGCTTTTGCCGTGTCCCATAGATTTGGGGTTGTTGTGATCTCATTTTTATTTGTTTCAAGGTATCTTTTTATTTTTTCCTTGATCTCATTCTTAATCCATTCATTGTTTAGTAACGTGTTACTTAGTCTCCATGTCTTTGTGGGTTTTTCAGTTTTTTCCTTGTGATTGATTTCTAGTTTCACACTATTACGCTCAGAGAAGGTGCCTGATATGATTTCAGTCTTCTTAAATTTGAGACTTGTTTTGTTTCCTAACATGTGGTCTCTCCTAGAAATTGTACCATGTATACTTGAAAAGAATGTATATCTGCTGCTTTGGGGTGAAATGCTCTGAAAATATCAGTTAAATCTGTCTGACCTAGTTTGTCATTTAACGCTGCTGTGTCCATGTTGATGTCTTGGGGTGTTAAAGTTCCCTACGGTGACTGTATTACTGTCCATCTCTTCCTTTATGTTCATCACAATTTGCTTTATATATTTAGGTGCTCCTGTGTTGGGTGCATAAATGTTTACAAGGGTTATATTCTCTTGTTGGATTGCTCCCTTTATCATTCAGGTAGTGTCCTTCTTTTTCTCTTACTGTAGCATTTGTTTTAAGTCTGTTTTGTTCAGATGTAAGTATTGCTACTCCAGCTTTTTTTTCTTTCTTCCCCCATTTAGGTTTGCATGGTAATGAACCCCTTTAGCTTTTTCTGGTCTGGGAAATTCTTAATTTCTTCTTCACTTTTAAATTATAGCCTTACTGGGTAAAGTGGTCTTGGTTGTAGGTCCTTGCTTTTCATCACTTTGAATATTTTATGCCAATCCCTTCTGGCCTGAAATTGAGAAATCAGCTGTCTGTTTGAGGGGAGCTCCCTTGTAGGTAACTTACTGTCTTTCTCTTGCTACTTTTAAGATACACTCTTTGTCTTTAAAAACTTTTATTTTAATTATGATGTGTCTTGGTGTGGGCCTCTTTGAGTTCATCTTTTTTGGGACCCTCTGTGCTTCCTGGACATGTGTGTCTTTAGGTTAAGGGAAGTTTTCAGTCATCATTTCTTCAAATAGGTTCTTGATCCCTTACTCTGTTTCTTCTCCTTCTCCTATGATGTGGATGTTGTTACACTTTATGTTGTTCCAAAGGTCCCTTAAACTATCATCATTAAAAATTTTTTTTTCCTTTTTGCTGCTCTTACTGGGTGTTTTCTGCTGCCTTTTCTTCTAAATCGCCAATTTGATCATCTGCTTCACCCAACCTACTGTTTATTCCTTTTAGTGTATTTTTCACTTCAGATATTGTATTCATCATTTCTTACCGCTTCTTGATTGGTTGTGAGCAACAATCCAGAAAATTCATCACCCAGGAGAATGCAGTGGCATGTGGTGGTCGGTGGTTTTATTTTAGATGGCGGCCTGGAACTTGATGCAAAGTTTCAGCATACATTCAGGAATGTGAATAGTCTTTTGTTAGTTTCAGCCCACAGCTGTTAACTGATTAACTTCAGTTGTCTCTCCCACTCTCTGGCCAACTGTAATTTAATTTAGGACATCTCAGAATTTTTCTTTTGTCAGTGAATGCATTATATTCAGATTGTTTCTGTAGCATATTGATTTCACAGTGCAATCAGTGAGTTAAATATATCCATCATTTACCAGTTAGTCATCCTCTTTAATAGGGACCTTAATATGCTGCTGAGAATCTACTTAACAAAAAGGTTGCAGTGAAGGGAACCAGTTGCCCTGAATAGTTATCCAAGGTTATTTTGAGATCAATACAAAAAGAAAAAAAAAAAAAGAAGAAACACACACAGAAAACCCCCAGTCTATAGATAGATAACACATTGTGTGATTCTCCCCCTTCCCTGCCCCCTGCAAATTGTTTACTATTCTTTGGGTTTGCAAAAGAATCACTTGAAATATAGCTCCTAAAGGTAATTTCAATTATATTATTCTAATTTCATTAGGTAATTTTTGCTAAGTCATAGATTGAGTCTCAGCAGTGATAAAGGAGGGATTTCTATAGCAATCAAAGTTATTTTTTCAAACCAATCTTTTTCCATTATGGGTTTGTTCCTTCCTTTTGTTGATGCTGATTTTAAATTTTAAATGTGGAATCTGAGCTGGTTGATCTGTCATAATAACTTGTGATCCAAATCTTCATTGCAAGTGGAAATGACTTATTAACTGACTTGGTAATTTTTTCTTTTTTAAACTCAAGTAACATTTTGAATGAAGCTTCACTACTTTCTCTTTTAAATACTTTTAGAAACTTTCCTGACATTTTGAGGGAGTTTAAAGTTAAAAGTTACATTTAGAGTTATGTGAAGTCATATAAAGTATGTTGGCCATACAAATTTAACAGAATTGCACATTTATTATTATATTGTATTTGGCCCATTTATGATTAATTTTCTTTAGAAAAGAGAAATGATCTTTCATAAGTATCTTAGCGAGTTTCAATCTTTGTGGTTATTTTGGAGGCAGAGCCATTAGATTCTTCTAGAATAAAAATTTCTCCTTAGATGCCTTAACCCTAAGAGATGTAGTGTTTTGACTCTGCATATTTCCTTGTAGTGAACTTATTTTTGATTCCTTCTAGCTTTCTAAAGTTTCTTACTGAGTTCTTTATTGCAGCCAGTGTTAACGTGTGGTGTAGTCATGTTAGAAAGTGACCGAATCATAGGCAACATCTCATCAGTATTGTAAAGATAACTGGGAAATGGGCAAAGCTGTGGGCAATATTTGTCATTTTAAGAGACTGAACCTTATGGTTGAAAAAAATTCACTTTTTCTTCTATGTTTTGGATTTGCCAGATTTACAGCCATTTGCTAAAGATAGTGGACGGAATGTTCTTTTGTGTAATAGTGATGACTGGCTTCTGTTGTAGCTCCCCGTCTTGCATTGATTATTGAAATGCTGAAGGCTTTTGTTGTTGACCACTATCCAGTTGTCCTGTGTTCTGGCCTGGGGTTTCTCTGCATCTCCACATGAAGCTGGACAGGTCACTAAGGTCTAACCATGTTCCTTCAGAGCATCACAACCTTGTTCTTGCTTCTAAAAGACCATTATGCTCCAGCAGTGTGTACAAACAGAGAGAGATAAGGGCTCTCTTTGGAATACGCTCCACTCCTCTCCAAAGACATAGAGTTGTTGTGTGATATTGTGATTTCTAATAAGAAAATACATATTTGGTCTTTGTTGCCATTTCTGGCACAAAGTTCCTTAAACCCTTGGAATTTCCTAAGTGATGAGAGCAATAAAGGTGTCTTGTTATGTTTAATGAAGTGATTTTTGGATGGTTCCTAAGGATGAGGTCTGGTTGCCAGGCCAATAAACCATATGATTATAGGGCTAGAACTTTCAGTCTCACCCTCTTGACCTCTGGGTTGGGGAGAGGAGGTATTGGTTGAGTCAGTTGTCAATGGCCAATGATTTAATCAGTCATACCTATATAATGAAGGCTCAGTCAAAACCCAAAACGACAAGGTTCAAAGAGCTTCTGAGTTGGTGACCACATGGAGCTTCAGGAGAGAGGCATGCTCAGAGAGTATGAAAGCTTTGAGCCCTTTTCCCATATCATGCTCTATACATCTCTTTCATCTGGCTGTTCCTGAGTTATATCCTTTATAATAAACTGGTAATAAAGTGAGTAAACTGGTTTTCTGAACTCTGTGAGCTACTCAGGCAAATTAATCAAACCTAAGGAAGGGGTCGTGGGAACTTCTGACTTAACAGTCAGTTTGCCGGAAGCTCAGGTAACAACCTGGACTTTTGATGGGCATCTGAAGTGTAGGACAGTCTTGTGGGACTGAGCCCTTAACCTGATGCTGTCTCTGGGTAGACAGTGTCAGAGCTGAGTTGAATTGTGTGACACCCAAGTGGTGTCTGAGAATTGCTTGGTTGTGTGGAAGAAACCCCACACATTGGAATCAGTGTCAGAATACTGTTGTGACCTTTGTGATTCTGGAGCTGCCAGCCTATGGAAAGGGACATGATTCTTCCAGGTTCCCCTTCATCTCAAACACTGATTGATCAGGTTATGTCCTGTAAAGGGAATGTTTGAGGCAGTGGTTTTTGAGCTGTTTGAACAGGACCCAAGTAAGAAAAACAGTTTATATTGCTATCCGTTCCTCACACATACCAGACATAAAAGTCATGAAATAAATCTTAACATTTACTGTATACAGTGTCTTTGATATATCCTATTGTTTATTTCATTATGAAAATGCTAATACCCATTACATTGATTTTGCAAACCACTGATGTATCAAGACGTGCAACTGAAAAATAATTCTGGCTTAAGGAGACTTTTTATTATTCTCCTTCATCATTGCATATTTTTCCTGTTAGTTTAACTTCCTCATAGAAATAATGCTCCAGAAATGTGTCCATCATAATGTCAGTATACATACAGTTGTTCTGGGAACTATGTTTGTCTTGTGTGTGCACATATGTAACTGACAAGATCATGTTACTGAACTAAAGGATTTCGTTTGCCTGCATGCATCAAAGCCCAATCAAACCCAAACAGAAGTTTTCATCGAAGAAAGTAAAGGTTTATCTAAGGAAATGGCCCTAAGCCTGGAGTCACAGGTGAGGTAGTGCTGTATGAAACCGTCTCCCTGATGGCTTCTAGGGGATGGGTTATATAGGGGGGAAATCATTACTCATGGTGACTAAGGGAGTTAGGGTCCTGGTCTCCACTGACTGCTTGGAGCCACGGTAGAGGGTAGGTGGTCATTCATCTGGTCCTGAAGTCAGCCATAGCATAGCTCTGTCTGGTTTTACAAGGGTGTGGTCAGTGGGGTGGCTCTGCTTTTCTGGGTTTGGGGCTGAAACACAACTGAGGCTTAGATGTTATCTTTAGTTTGACTGGAAACTCTGGTCAGCAGACCGGAGGCTTTGTTCCTAAGACTGTTTGATGCTGACCAGAATCTAATTTTCCTGAGGGCTTAATGATTAAGGGAGTGGGTGTGCAAGGAAGGAGGGAAGCAGGTGAGTTATGATGCTGAATGAGGCCAGTTTGAATCAAAAGGAAAGAAAGGAGAAAAGGTCCTAATGAAACATGAAGTTTCTGTGGGGTTGCAGTTACTGTATGACTTTTCCACATGCATACCTGCTGGTGGAAATGGAGACTTCAGACTATTTTGTTGATTTTGAAATAGTAGATACAAACGTGTCAAATTGGGTATATGTTGCCCGGCCTGGCGTGGCTCAGCGGTTGAGCGTTGACCTAGGATCCTAGGCGATCGGGGCTCGATTCCCAGTCAGGGCATATGCCCGGTTGTGGGCTTGATCAGTGACTCTCTCATCATTGATGTTTCTATCTCTCTGTGTCCACCTCCTTTCCTCTCTCTGAAATCAATAAATATATATTTAAAAAAAAATTGGGTATATGTTATTAAGTAGTGCAAAGTTTCTCAGAACTTGTTTTAATTCTTCAATTTCTGCTCGTCTGCATCAGGAGATGTAGCTTGTTTGTAACATCTGATGCTACTCTTAGTGATCTGCATCTTGACCTGGTAAGATGTACTTATTAGCCAACTTGATTTCTAATTTTTACATGCTGGGAGTCTGTTCAAACTAACTTTATAGGACACTGGATAGTGTAGGATGCAGGATATTACTTCTCACTGTGATTTATTTCCCTGGAGATCAGTGCCATGCCACCTCAGAGTCAGTTCTGTCCTTGTCAGTGCAAAGACTCTGGGTGTTTTCTTACTGTGATCTCTGTCTCTTTCTTCTGTCAGGGGACTATTTAGACAATGATCACCTATTTTCTCTGTTGCGAATTAGCTGTATTTCTAGCTGTGAGAAAGATCTTTCTAACCAGTCAGCTCTTGTGTTCTGCCTACTACGTGAATTCTAATGACCAAGCTCTTTATTAAGAAAAAAAAAAGATGAAGTAAAATATTTAAAATTAAATACTTGGTTTTGCTATAACACTGTTTATTTTAATGAATTTAGTGAAAGCATCCAGCATAGTTTCTTTTTGGCAAGTAAATAAATTTTTTAAAAAGGTATTAAAAGGTCCCTTAATGGTTATGTGCTGGCTGAAATAACTTAAAAAATAAACCTATACAAAAGATCCTATAAATGGAATTTCAGTTTTTGAAAGCTTTCTTTTTAAGTGAGAGGGATAATGGTTTATGATTCAGACCATAGATAATGTCCTCATTGTTTGCACCGCACCTGCCATTGGTAGTCATCCTGAAAGAAAAGCATTCACAGGAAATTGTAGAAAAAACTAAGGGGTAGGTTGTGTATGCAAGTAAATACAGAATCTGCCCAGAGAAGGAAAAGGGCTGTTTAAAAATCATGAACTCATGGTTATCATGACTATCATGCCATCAGCTCTTAGTATTTCTTAAATTAAACATATTACTTTTCATTCAGAATTTCATATTTCGTGTGATCAACTTAATTTTGGATTCACAGTGACTATTCCCATAGCATTTTTCATTTAGCAGGAAGGTATTTATAGGCTGTTTCACATGAAAAGAAGAGGGAGTATTTTGCTCAAAGTCTTTAAGAAAAGAGTTATGGATGATAATTTCTGTATATTTTATTCATGCTAACATTCTTTTGTAGAAAGTCTCTTTGTGTCTAGGACCTGACTTTTACTTGGCTTAAGCTGAACTTGAAATTAGTATTTAGTTAATAAATTATCTTTAGGGATTGATAAAGTGGTTCTTCTTTACAGATGGACCCCAAATAGTACTGGTGTCATTTTTCATTTCCTTGTCTTGAGTGACGATGTCAAGATGCTATCTTGAATCAGATCTTTATTCCCCAATAAAATCTCAACTTAGGTACTTAGTTCTGCTCACTCCTAAAAGATTAGGAAACCACAGACAGAGGGACAGAGAAAGATAGCAGAAGATTATTTGTAAAATGATGGAAGGTATTTGTTATTTTTTTCAGTTGTCTTGGGGACTTAATGTGTCATATTAGGACAGTTTCCTAATCTGTCCCTCAAGGTGCGGTTCATATATGGGACTGCCTTTGTAGGTCTCAAACAGACAGTTGATTTGTAGCATTTAGGAAGAAAGGACTGGATTTTTTTTTTTTTTTTTAGGAGCAGTTATGCCAGTTATAACTGAGCGTATCTGTTTTCATCAGTCTGTAATCATATGCTTTTAATTCAGTTCCCCAGTCGTTCAATGCCTTATGTTCCTGTTTGTTCTGAATACATTTCCCTTCTTAGGTATGTGAAGATTAAGCTTCACATGTCTGCTTCACTGTGTACTTAGGGATACTGTGTTTCCCATTTATCACCGGCTGCTAATCTTAGCAGTGAGATTAAATGACATTTGTTAGAGGGTGTTTTGATCTATCTTTGAAAAGGGTGGTAAAGAATCATTCATCACAGTAATGCCTTCTTTTTCTTCTTCTTGTGTGCAAATTTAAGTTGCTCGCTGAAGCAGATTCTAATTTTGTAATGGTGGTAGAGAATTCTTGTTTTGGTTTCGTGGCTTGTTTAAATAATTAAAAATCCGATAAATCCTTGAAGCATTTGTAAATTTAGCAGCCTTGGTAGCCAGCCCCCTTTCCTGCATTGGTAGCTCGCAAGGCTGGCGCCAGTCCTACACAGTACTTTTCTCTTTTTTCCTTTGACCCAGGGGTTGGCCCAGTCCTGTCTATTGAAAGACAGTCTACAGCTATGAGCTGTGGGCCACTCGCTTAAAACCACTCAAATTATGAAGTCAGGACATTGGCCGTGTGATGCTACACTTACTGGGTGACTGGGGTTAACATTTCCGTGCCTCGGTGACTAAGGTCCACAGAAAGACCTGGGTGGAAACGAAATGTGTGTGGGAAGCAGAACGCGCCAAAGCACAAGCAGGACTCCGGAGCTCCGGTGGAAAGCACGCACACGTCACAGGCCGAGCATGTTGTTGATTCTGGGTCACGCAGCGCGATCTCCACCCCTGTGGGTGCAGCGCCCCACCCAGGGCACGGGTCCCTCTGCCCCGCCAGCTGCGCCGTGGCCGCCCTCGGCCTGGTCTGCTTTCCCGCTGCGGCTGCAAACTCCCGCGCCGCGCCTTGGGCCTGGCGCGCCCTCCCCGCCCGGTCCCTCTCAGCAGCGCTGCCCTGCTGGCCGCCTTGCTGTGGTCAGATTCAGAACCGCCGCTAAGTTTCCTTCCCGGTGGGAGCCTGAGGTGTCCGAGCGTCCCAGTTGCCCTGTGTGGAGACGAGCCTTGCACGCGGCAGCCTCAGCAACCAGCTCTCCTGGTTTCTGTCGTAGGGGCTTCTGGTGAGGTTTATGGGACGTTCTTTAATAGTGGCTCCCGGCGATCCTGGACAGGGGGAACTTCCCCTTTTCACTAGGTGTCCAGCGGTGTCGCCTAAGCGTTAATTTGCCAACCGGATCCTGGGCGGTGGGGCGGGAACCCCCCCCCCCCCCCCCATGGCAGAAAGCCCTGCCCGCGCCACTGCGCTTGGGGCTCTTGCGCCCCGCGCTCGTGCCCGGCCCGCACGCCCGGCCCGCATTTCTCTCGAGTTACGACGAATTTTCCTGGTCACTTTAAAACTTTCCTGCATTTTCACCTGGTTGTCCCCACCTGGAAGCACACCCTGCCTCACCCGTCTTTCCACGTGTCTAACCCCTACCTTATTTCAGTTTACTTATGCTCAGTATGTGCTGCTTTGTTATATCCAGCAGGTGTGTGTTTATTTATTTTTCAGATTTCCGTTCAGTACTATTTTGTGTTAGTTGCAGGTGTTGAGCAGGGTTTTGCTCCTTTTTTGTTTTTGTTCCGGCTGGACGACGAGCCAGCCGGTGCCCCGCGTCGTGGGAATGCCCCGCGTGCCTCGGGCTTTCAGTGAGCGGCTGGTGCAGAGGGAGATACCCTGTGTTACAGTCTGCAGCCAACCGAGGGCCGAATCTGGCCAATTGCATGCTTTTGTAAATAAAGTTTTATTGGAAGCACAGCCACATCCACTTATTTACTTGCGGCCCATGAGTGCTTTTGTACTATAACAGTGAGTTGAGTAGTTGTAGCAAAAACGAAGTGGCCCACAAAGCCTATTGTATTTATTATTTGATCTTTTACCGAGTAAGTTCCTCAGCCTGCTCTGCATTTGTAACATTGCAGGCTCTTACAATTGTACCTCTTAGAATTTGGACATCCCAGAATAATTCAATTAATATGCCTTAGATGAAGTGACTGTGATTAGTCTTCATTAATGCATTCTTTTAACTATTATATTGTAAGGTTACATATAATTATCACTAACATTATGGAAGTTAAACACATGCTTCAGCGTAGAATAAATTCCAAGTACTCCTTCAATTGCTAAAACAATGTTTGACTAAATCGTACCTTACCAATTCTTTTTTTCTGCCTAATAAGATTGTTTCATTGACATGGAACAAAGAATGGTAATTATCAAGTTCATTCCCACTCTTTTTACATTATCCCTTTCTAAGGTGGTTTGCCTTAATCTTGTAAAAACTTTCTAATTTTAAAATACAATTTACATTCTTAAAATATGTGTTCTTGAGTTAATTCAGAAAGCATAAGATCTATTTTAAATTAATACTTATTAAACATATATATGGTACTGATTAGAATACCTGTAAAGCAGATATAAATTCAACATTGATTTATTTATTCATTCCCAACAAAACTTTGATTGAGCTTTGTTTATAGGACAAAAACAAAAACAGGAATAAAGAAAGATTAAAGCATCAGACATAAAGCAGAAAACAAATTTCATGAAATAAGCTGTTCAGAAGAGAAGGTCTTTGAGATAACACAGAGGTTTAGATGTTAAATCAGATCCACAAGAGTTAGATATTACCCCACATCAGGCTTTATTAATAATTTACTAATAATTGGTTTCCCAATTCATATGACATTTTTCAAGGGGTTATATTCCATAAATTTAAAGATTCCAGATTTGTTAACCATAAATAATCCTAGGCAGATTAGGTACATCCTGATAAAATAATTCCGTAGATAAGTATTACTTTGTCATTGTTGTTGAGATATGAAAAGTAAAAGTGAACATTTTCTTAAAAGTCCTAAAATAAAAGTCAATTTAAAAGAAGTTGAGTTACTTGGGAAGCCAGTTATGCCTTCAAGAGGTGTTGACTATATTTGAAGATGAGTTCTGATGCCAGAGGAATTCATGCTTCCTAAATATAAGACATAATTAGGGCACACTGATTTCCAAAGTCACATTTTCTGTAATGGAGATCCTTTCTAGCTAGGACAAATTTCCTCTTCATTAAGCTATCAGAGCCCAGGAGGCTTAATAAGGTGGTAACAAGGGAAGGTGCTGATGCTCGCATGTCTTGAAATAATAACTAGCAACTTCAAAAGTAGTATAAGTACAAATTAGATGCTCTGGAATTTTTTTTTTTAAAAGACCTGGTATAGAGAGTGATAAATAGTGGAAGGAGATGGACATGTGGGTAATGGAATTTATATTCACTTAGAGAAGGAGAATTAGTGAGGAGTGGGGACTATCTCATGGCTTATAGTTACTACTTCGTAAGTTTTTAAAAAATTTTATTTTTCAATTATAGTTTACATTCAATATTATTTTGTATTAGCATAGTGGTTAGACAATCATATACTTTACAAAGTGTTCCCTCAACACTTCCAGGACTCAGCACCACACATAGTTATTACCATATTATTGACTGTGTTCCCTGTGCTGTACTCTACATCTCTGTGACTATTTTGTGACTACCAATTTGTACTTCTTAATCCCTTCACCTTTTTACCTGTCCCCTACCCCCCTCCTCACTGGTAACCATCAGTCTGTTCTCTGCATCTGTGAGTCTGTTTCTGTTTTGTTTGTTCATATATTTTGTTCTTCAGATTCCACATATAAGTGAAATCATATGGTATTTGTGTTTCTCTGACTTATTTCACTTAGCATAATACCTGCGAGGTCCATCCATGCTGACACAAATGGTAAGATTTTCTTTTTTTGGCTAAGTAAAATTCCATTGTATATATGTACCGCAACTTTTTTATCCACTCATCTATTGATGGGCACTTGGGTTGCTTCCATATCTTGGCTATTGTAAATAACACCACAATGAACATGGGGTGCATATATTCTTTTGAATTAGCATTTTGAGTTTCTTCGGGTATATATCCAGAAATGGAACTGCTAGGTCATAAGGAAGTCCCATTTTTAATTTTTTCAGGAACTTCCATAGTGTTTTCCATCGTGGCCGCACCAATCTGCATTCCCACCAGCAGTGCACAAAGGTTCCCTTTTCTTCACATCCTCGCCAACACTTGTTGTTTGTTGATGATAGCCCTTCTGACAGGTTTCAGGTGATACCTCATTGTGGTTTTAATTTGCATTTCTCTGATGCTTAGTGACATTGAGCATCTTTTCATATATCTGTTGGCTGTCTGTATGTCCTCTTTGGAGAAATGTCTGTTCAGGTCCTCTGCCCATTTTTAAAAAATTTTATTTCAGAGAGAGGAAGGGAGAGAAAGGGAGAGATAGAAACATCAATGATGAGAGTCATTGATCGACTGCCTCCTGCACACTGCCTACTGGTGATTGAGCCTGCAACCCGGGCATGTGCCCTGACCAGGAATCGAACCTCAATCTCCTGGATCATTGGTCAATGTTCAACCTTTGAGCCACTCCGGCTGGGCCTCTGCCCATTTTTTAATTGGATTGTTTGTTTTCTTGGTGTTGAGTTGTATGAGTTCTTTATAAATTTTGGATATTAATTCCTTATAAGATGTATCATTGGTGAATATCTTCCCCCATTCAGTGGGTTGTCTTTTCATTTTGTTGACGTTTTCCTTCGCTGTGCAAAAATTTTTAAAATTGATATAGTCCCATTTGTGTCTTTTTTTTTTTGTTTCTTTTTCCTGAGGAGATACATCAGAAAAAATATCTGGAAGAGAAATGTTTGAGATTTTACTGCTGGTGTTTTCTTCTAAGAGTTTTCTGGTTTCGAGTCTTACATTTAAGCCTTTAATCCATTGAGTTTATTTTTGTATATTGTGTAAGAAGGTGGTTCTAGTTTCATTTTTTTTGCATGTATCTGTTCTATTTTCCTAACACTATTTATTGAATAGATTGTTTTTATCCCACTGTATGTTCTTGCCTCCTTTGTCAAATATTAATTGATCATAAAGGCTTGGGTTTATTTTGGCTCTGTTCTGTTGTATTGATCTATATGTCTGTTTTTATGCCATGCTGTTTTTATTACTATAGCCTTGTAGTATAGTTTGATATCAGGTAGCATGATTTCTTAAACTTTGTTCTTCTTTCTCAAGATTGCTATGGCTATTTGGGGTCTTTTGTGGTTCCATATAAATTTTTAGACTATTTGTTCTAGTTCAGAGAAATGAACCATTAGTATTTTGATAGGAATTGCTTTGAATCTATAGATTGCTTTGGGTAGTATGGACATTTTAATGATGTTAATTCTTTCTATTCATGAACATGGCATATGCTTTCATTTATTTGTATCTTCTTTAATTTCTTCAGTGTCTTACCATTTTTTGAGTACAGATCTTGTAACCCTTACTAAATTTATTCATAGGTATTTTATTTTTTTGATGCAGTTGTACTTTGTAGGTTTTTAAGTGTTCAACAATAACTGTAATGCAAAACATGGTAAGGAGGGTGAGAGAAGAGGTTAGATGCTATTAGACCAATTAATTCAGCAAGATTCTTCTGATTAGTCTTTTAAGAGTCAGATTTTAAAACTATCACTGTTAGAAATAGAGATGGCTATTAACTGGTAGGAATGAATGTTTCCATATACTTACCAAAGGAACACAGATTAAATGGTTATTACCCTTTGCCAAATCAATAAATGTAAACTTACATAGAAGATAATATTCAGTATTGATAAAGGTACAGCATGAGAGGCACTGTGATTATGTGGTTAATGGCAGTGTAAAATTGACAGATATTTAGGGAAAGCATTATAGCAGTATTTTTCCAGATATATAAAAATGTTTTTCTCTCTTGTAATCACTTTGCTATTCTGAATCACTCATAAAGAAGTAGAGGATCAGATAAAGATTTATACGTAAGAAAGTTAATTCAATCTTTTATAATGAAAAATAGGAAGCCATCTAAACTTCAACCAATATCACAACAATTAAGTTGTGTGGTAACCCTAAGAGGGAATATTGTATTATACAGCCATTAAATTAGGGTCATAGAAAAATATATGGTAACTTTGGACACATTTGTGATTCAATATTGATTTTAAACGGTATACTTAAAATATATACAATTTGGGTAAAATTGTTAACACAGGACATAACGATGAAAGTAAAATGAGGAGTTATCTTAGTTTAATTTCCTCAGTATGGTTAAATAACAGGTAATTTGAGGTTTCTGTAAATATTTTATGGAAATTAAAAAAATATTGTTTTTACTTTTATAATGAGAAAAAAATGTTATTAAAAAATGAACAGCTGTTCTCCCCATAATCTGTGTGTCCCATCATAGGGGCTCTGATGGCCTGGTGTGAGCGGATTCTAACAAAGGCAATAGTTTGCCTGCACTGAGTCCAGCCTGGCACGAATTAGGTTTTCTTTGCATGTTCCTTGATTTGAAATTAATCTCTTGGGAGGTTAGACCTAATCACTTTGCCTCTTTCTGTCAGTAGCCTAAAGAGAACAAGAACCTTAATGTAGAGTATCACTTTTAAAATACTAAAATTCAATGGGAAGAGTTATGGTCACAATAAGTGGTTGAAGCTAGACTTCGTAGAAGACTATTCAAAAGTTATCAAGGGCAAACATAAATTTAGCTATTGAAAACTGAAAAATGAGGAAGAATATTTAGAAAGTTAATCATCAAACATTTATTATCTTTTACATACTTGCCACTGTGCTAGACATTCAAAGATGAATCAGAGGTGGCCTTGTTTCTCAAGCTCATAGTCTAGTGAGTCAGATGGACATACAGGTGAGTCATTAGGAAGCTGGGTGGTATGTCCAGTAGCAGAGCAATGGCCAGGCTGTGTGGTCTCAAAAGAGTGCCACTAATTCAGGTTGGGGTGGGCAAGAGGAACTCTTCCCGGAAGGGTATCATGAAGGGTGCTGAGGGTTAATTTTAAAGTGTATAGGATCGAGGTAGCTTAAGAAGCATAGGGGACAGTTATTCCAGAGAAAAGAAACAGCAAGAACCAGGGCACGGACGAGAGACACAGCCCAGTATATTGGAGGGTGAAGGGGACACGTCTGTTACTAGAGTGTAAAGTGGCAGGTAGGTAGTGGATCAGGCTGACGAGGTAGGCAGGGGGCAGATAACAGTGCCCTCTTTATTTCCCATGTAGTGGCCTTTCAGGGGTTTTAAGCAAAGAGTAACAGTGAGATTTGCAAATTAGGAAGACTCTGGTGGAATATATGGCATGTGGCTAGAGGTGCAAGCCTATAGGCATGAAGAAGCAGCAGTAATGGCCACTGCAGGGGTGGGCCTACAACATGAAGTCAACAGGATGGGCAGAGGGACAAAGGTCATAGTGGGATTGCTAAAACTGGGGAGGAAAAATCAAGGATGTATGTTTCAATACCTGTTGGTTAAAAAAAATTTTTTTTTTGCATCTGTATATACATAGACACATAGAAAATACTAACTGTAAGAACCTTATTAAGACTATGACATCACTAATATTAATTATCTTTAGGTAGTAGGAATTCAGGAGCAAATGCCTTTTTTCTTTGTGTTTTTCAAGTATTTTGCTTTGAATGTGTATTACTTTTTATCATCGGAAAAGGAGCATGGCCTTTTAAAAATAGTGGGAGAAAGATAAAAGAGAGTACTGGGGTTAAGACATAAATCAGATTTAGGGATCAGACTGCTATAAGAAGGAATAGCATAAGGTCTTGACCAAAAAATAATAGGACCAAGTGAAGAAAGCCAGGCACAGAGACAAATACTGTATGATCCCAATTATATGAGGTATCTAGAGTAATCCAGCTCAGCGAAATGGAAAGTAGAATGGTGTTTGCCAGGGACAGCATGTGGAGATGAGTGGGGACAGAGGGGGAAGATAGGGAGTTGTGTAATGCCTGTCTGTTTCTCCTCCCCCACCTTCTCTCTCTCTCTCAAAAAAAAAAAAAAAAAAAAAAAGGGCAGGTATATTGTGAAGGTACCAAAGAGACAGGAGATTGTAATCAGAGACTAGGAAATGGAAGTTTCAGTGTATTCTGTAGAAGTGATACGGACCTACATTCATTAATATAAATGAATGTATAGTTATAAATCTGTGTCCTGTTAGATGGGAAGCTCCTTAGAGGATGCTTGGAATTATTCTTATTTGTACTTTTTAATAGTTGAGGGAATGAGACTAAATACTTAAATATGCTCAGTGAAATTCTTTATCAGTTGAAGAAAGCATGTATGTTGAGTCTTGCATATTTGGAAGTAGCATCCCACACGTTGAAAATGCCTTTTGCTTGCCTGTCTTCCTTCTGTGTTCTTACTCTGAGCCACAGGTTGTGTCGCCGCATAGATCTCAGCATTCCTGCAGTCCCTTCCCATACCCTTCTTGTTTTCTGTCTAAGTGGAATTGATATTCCACTGAGATTTGGGGAAAATATTATAAATGTCGACTCCACCCTGTAGAATCTGATTGAATGGCTTTTGGGTAGGACCTGGGCATTTCTAGTTTAAACAAGCTTCTTGGGTGGCCTCATACACACCAGATTTGCACAGCTACTGCTTGAGAATTACCAGCTTTGCCTTTCTAAGGTTGGAATTACCTTATTTCTTTTTGCTGTATAATATTACTATTTCCTAATGTCGTTAGACATTACTGAAGTTTGCTGAAGAGTCTGGAATTTATTTTCCTGAGAAACTTGATGTCAGCAAGACACTAATATGGATCCTTTTCTTAAAAACAAAACCAAAAGCAGAGGCATGAGCTATTTTATGTTTGATGAAGAGAAGCCAACAGCACTGACCTGTATTAAAAAGGTAATTTTCTTCACATTGAGGAAATTCTTAGTCATTCGAAACCATATAATTTGTAAGAAAACGTTTAATTATAACAAAGATGCTGTAATTTAAAAAACTGAGAATTCAGAACATGCTTCATTAAATTTTATAAAATGCTATGTTTTTCTTTGATACAAATTACAGCAATCTTGTGTTGTCTAAATTTAATAAACAAAGGTTGCTAGATTTATATCATCAATTTGATATTAAAAGTACATACTAGGGCCTAAATGAACTTAAACCACCATTTCAAAGAACCTTGAAGCACTTTTTAAAAGTTGATTAATCTTGCCCTGGCCAGTTTGGCTCAGTGGTTAGAGCATTGGCCCAAGGACTGAAGGGTCTGGAGTTAGATTCTGGCCAAGGGCATGTACCTTGGTGGCAGGCTTGATCCCCAGCCCCAGGCATGTGGGAGGCAACCAATCAGTGTGTCTCTCTCACATCGACGTTTCTGTCTCTCTCCCTTCCACTCTCTGAAAAGCAGTGGAAAAATATCCTCAGGTGAGGATTAAAAAAAGAAAGATTAATCTTTTCCAAGCCTGCTAAGAGTATTTACTTTGCTTTCTTAGATACATTTAACAACCTGTTTTTATATCAGAAAGCTTAAAATGAAATATCTTATTTCTGGTTTTTGCTGCACAATTTTATTGTAAAATAAAACATAGGTACAGAAAACCACATAAGATAGATTTATAGCTTAAGAAAGGCAAATACCTCTGTACTCACCACCTGGGTCAAGAACTAGAACCTGGTACAGCAGGAGTCTTCCTTCTGCTCCCGCTCATTCATAGCCAGGTCCTTCCCTATTAGTTACCACTGCCTTGAGTTTGTAGTAATTACTTCCTGTGTTTGAAAAAAATACTTTCATCACCCAAATGTAGCTCTAGACACTATAGTTTAGTTCATTAAAAAAAGTTGATCTATTTTTGAAATCTCTTTTAATTGATAGCAGCACTCTTCAATAATGGGTGCCACACATGTAATTTTAATTTTCTAGTAACCATATTATAAGAAGTAGAAAGAAACAGGTGCAGTTAATACTAATATATTTTATTTAACTAAATGTATCCAAAATATTATTTCACCATGTCATCAATGTAAAATTATTGAGATATTTTACATTTTTTGAGGAGGAAGGGTACTAAACATTTGAAATCTGGTGTCTGTTTTATGCTTACAGCACATCTCAAATTATCCCAGATTTGGCCAGTTGGAAGCCCCTTAGCTATCTGCTTTATACTTGTGACATACCTCATCATTTTTGGTGTGCTTCCTTACTTTCTGGCATTGAAGATGTTCCAAACTCATCTTGTACCTGTTCTGTCCCAACCCTGGACTTGGCCATTCCTCTTGGGAGCCCTGGTTTTTTTTGTTCTAGTGATTTTAAAGACCAAGATATGAGCACTAGGTGCATACATTGTTCCCGGGGTGTCTTTGCTAAGTGGCAAAGCTAGGGAATAGATATACCTGTGTGTATGTGTATACATATATTGATACATACATACACATGAACATACACGTATATGCATGTATCTCTCCATACACACACACACACACACACACACACACACACACACACACAGTAATCATGAGTTCACATCAGTACTTCCAATTCCAGTCTATCCCCATGGGTTCTTTCTTGCTTTCCTCTCTCACATTCAGCATGAGAACCCTGACACTCAGTGCTATCAACTCATTCACTTAGTCGCACAGGCCTGTAATTCATCTAGTATAGCTTCCAAACGGCTTCTCACATTTACCACTACAAAAAAATAAACCTTCTGGAAAGAATTCAGGAGTTATTGGCTGTTTTGCCCCCAGTATACAGTCACATATGGTGTTTATAAATTTCTTGAATTAGTTTTCTCCCTCCCACCCTCCTTCAGTGCGGTTATGGTATTTGCTTGAAATACAAAGGAATATGTTTGTTTTTGGTTTTAGGTGTTTCTTCCTCTACCCACTCCTACTAATTTAATTTTATATCTATCTATCTATCATCTATCATCTATCATCTGTCTGTCTATCTATCTATCTATCTATCTATCTATCTATCTATCTATCTATCTATCTATCATCTATCTATCATCATCTATCATCTATCTATCTATCTATCTATCTATCTATCTATCTATCTATCTATCTATCTATCTATCTATCTATCTATATCTATCATCATCATCTATCATCTGTCTGTCTTCTATCATCATCATCATCTATCTATATCTATCATCTATCTATCTATCATCTATCTATCTATCTATCTATCAATCTATCTATCATCTATCTATCATCTATCTATCTATCTATCTATCTATCTATCTATCTATCTATCTATCTATCTATCTAATCTATCTATCTATCATCATCATCTATCATCTGTCTGTCTTCTATCATCATCATCATCTATCTATATCTATCATCTATCTATCTATCTATCTATCTATCTATCTATCTATCTATCTATCTATCTATCTATCTATCATCTATCTATCATCTAATCTATCATCTATCATCAATCATCTATCTAAGTAATGAACATTGCCATCTTTCAAAGTTAAAACTATACAAGCCACACCCAGGGAAGTGTCACACTTCCTCCCATATCTCTCCCACCCCGCTTTCCCCAACCCTCATAGGCAACTTCCGTCACTGTTTTCTAGCTTATCCTTACTTTTCATTTTGTAGGAATCCCTTTCCTTCTCACACCCTGTGTGCAGAATAGGCAAATCTATAGAGACTGAAAGTAGATACATGGTTGTCTAGGGCTAGGGAGGTTGGGGGCCAGGGAGTTGCTGATGGGCATGGGGTTTCTTTCTGGTATGATGAAAATGTTCTAAAATTGTCATAATGGTCGCACAACTTGAAAGGAACTAAAAACTATTGAATTGTGCACATTAAATGGTGACTTGTACAGTATGTGAATTACATCTCAGTAAAGTGATTTTTTTTTTTTTGAAAGGTAGCATGTTTTATGTACTCTTTTTGTACTCTGCTTATTTTACGTTCAACTAACTGTGTCTCCTGGAAATCACTTCCCATCACTTCATAGAGATCTTTGCTCTTTTTAATAGCTACTTACTACTTGGTTGTGTGGCTGTAGAATAGTTTACTCAGCTGGTGTCCTGTTCTGGGACATTTAGGTGGCTTTCATTTGTTGTAAATGGTACTGCAGAGAATAACCATGTGCACCTGTACCTTCTGGCTGGTGAAGGGTTATCTCCGGGGTGCATCCCCAGAAGTGGGATTGCTGGGTCAGAGGGAAAATGTGCCTGTAGTTATTAGATAATGCCAGTTTTCCTCCATGGAAGATGGTCTTATTTTGCATTCCCAGCAATGAATGTCTGTCTCCCCCTAATCTTGTCAACAGAGTAGATTATCAAGCTTTTTGGTTTTTGTCAATATGGTGGCTGGAAAATAGTATTTCATTATGGGTTAGATTTGCATTTCTCTTATTGTTCAATTATTCAGATTGAAGATTTATAATATTTTAAGGGCCATTTTTATATCTATTTGTGAATTGTCTTTTTTTTTTTTTTTTTTGCCTGTTTTCCTGTGGCATTTTTTGTTATTGTCCTGCCATTTAAAAAATCTCATTGCATATTAGAGGCATTTACCCCTTTTCTCTGTGTTTGTTGAAGATATTTTCTCGCATTTTGTCTTTGCTTATGTAAACGTTTTTATTTTTAGCCAAATTATCAATTTTTTTAAAATCTAGATTTTAAATTATAGCTTAGAAAGCTTTCCCTTGTACTCATGTTATCGAGGAATTCACCTATAGAGTATTTCTTCTAGTACTTGTTGAGTTTCATGTTTTACATTTGGATCTCTGATTTATTTGGAGTTTATTCTTCTGCACAGCTAGGGGAATCTAATTTATCTTTTTCCAGATAGCTATCCAGCTGTACCAATCCTGTGTATTAAAAAGGCTGTCTTTGTCTCAGTGGTTTGAGATATATCTCTAGCATATGCTGCATATGGGTCTATTTCCGGACTTTCTATTCCATTGGCATCTCTGTATGCATGTGCTACACACTGTTTTAGTCAGAGAGGCTTTTTAATGTGTTCAATGTTTCTCACGGTTCTTCCTTTTCATTGTGTCCCTAGCTGTTTTTGTGTGTTTATTTTTACATTTGAACTTTATAAAGAATGACTATAAGCGAATTAGAGAAAGACTATAATTTCACTCATATGTGGAATCTAATGAACAAAATGCACTAACAAGCAAAAGACAGACTCATAGGTAGAGAGCAAGCTGACATCTATCTGTCAGTGTGGGGAGGGTTGTGGGGCTGGGTGGGTGGTGGTGGAGGGATTGAGGGGGAAGAAAAGAGAGAAACTCCTAGATGGACAACAGCGTGAGGATTGCCAATGGGAGGGGGTGTGGAGGAGAGCATAGGGGGGATAAATGGTGATGGAAGGAGACTTGACTTGAGGTGGTGAGTGTACAATGCAGTGTACCGATGATGTGTGGTGGAATTGTGAACCTGAAACCTGTATAATTGTATTAACTAGTGTCACCCCAGCATATTGCTAATCACCCCTACCATGAGGCTTAGGAAATACTGCAAGGTAAATTTTTTTTTTTTTTACTGCACAGTAATTTTAATATTAGGTGAAGCAAAACATAATTAGGAATATAAATCTGCTCAAATCCCTTGATGTTCCATAATGTGCGGTACAGTCCCAAATTAATGATGTTTTGGTTGTCTCTGCTATTTTCTTCATTACGAGAACTGTAGTGAATATTTGAGAATTAGTGTTGTTTGGAACCTGTATGTATATTTCTACTCTCTTTAAAGCCAAATCAATTTAAAAGTTTAACATTTGGCGTCAGACTTTGTTTAAAAGTAGCCGTGGCTACTGTTGAGGTTCGTAAGAAGCTAGGAAAATTCCTTGGCAAGTGGAATGGGGAAAGTGAGACAGCCGAACAAACCGGCTAAGCAATTCACAGCCAGATACAAGTCACCAGGGTGCTTAGCAACAGGTCAGACTGGTGCAGGACCTCACCCCCAGGGTGGCCTTTCCTCCCCTGGCATAGCTCTGGTTTTGCAGTTTAGATCCCCAACCTTTCCTATCTCTGGTCACGCAGTTTAGACCTGCTGACCTTTCCTTCCTAGAGATAACATCTAGGCCTCAGTTGTATTTCAGCTGCAGGCCCAGAAAAGCAGCAAAACCAGGCAGGTGACGCCAAGAACAGCTACATTGACTAGTGATCCTGGCGCTGACCAATCAGTGGGGACCACAACCCTGAAAGGGCACACCTGGGGAAGCTGATGACTGTTTTATTGAGGTTCTCCCTTAAGACTTCCCCTAAACTCCCAGCCTTTAAAAACCCTCAAAAAAAAAAAAAAAAAAAAAGGACCCAACACATACTCTCTCTCCCAGAAGCATGCCTTTCCATTCCGCCTCTTCTTCTCCCATAGGCATGCATCTCCTAAACTCTAAGGGTCCCCAGGAGACTTGCAACTGGGGGAGCAATGGGCAGCAGCAGCTCATCCCAGGCTAATCCCCTGAATCTGTTTCCAGGCCCCCTTTTCTCTGACTCTCCAGTGAGCTGACAGCAGCCCTGCCTTGGCTCATTTCTTTCCCATAACGTTTCTAGAGAGCCAAAGCAGGCCCGCCTAGTCTCTCTCCTGCTGCTGCTTTTATTCTAGGCCTGCCTTGTTTCACTGTTCCCAACTTTAATAAATGTACCCTCAAAGTCACCTGGATGAGTATTGTGAAATCTTCCCTGCGAGGTCAAGAACCCACACTACAGGCTGGCCCGAGGCAGACCTTCTCCCAGCCTGTCCCTTTCCGGCAACACTGTATTTGTTAAAAGCCTCTTTATATCTTTTTTCTATTATTTCTTTTACATGGTAATCTTTAAACAATATACCTTTGTCTATAAATAAGTGTTTGATTAATTTTCACTAATGAATTTTCAAAGTTCTTATCAAATGTGGATTTTAGTCACTGGCTTAGGGAGACTTGGTTTTCCCTTTTTGCTGTCAGTGGGGGTGTAGTGCACATGAGTGTCATATGTCACCAGTCTGGTTGTGATGATTGATTTGTCCAATTAGCAGAGAAAGACAAGCCGATCCCTTCATAGAGACGAGGAGCTAAGATTAGAACAGCTAAGCATTTCATGTGGGCAGAACTTCAACTAAGGTGCCCTCTTTGGGAGGGATTTGGTTACATATTGATGGAAATCTGTAGTTGCTGATGTTTTATATTGTACTTTTGCCCTTATACCAAGAATTGTCCTTAACAGTATAGATAATAATTTTGTGAGGAATCTCCTTTTGATTCCCATATTTAAATCACTTTTTCCATGAATATTTTACATTTCTACATGAAAAAAACCCCACTTATAAACCTAATTTTAATGACTACTGTTCCATAGATTATACTTTTTAATATTAAGCAAAAACTACCATATGATATAGGATGCCTTCCAACTGTGATGTATTATCTTTATAACACAGGGAGAGCATGTAGGGAGCATTAGTATTTATTATGCCTTTTCTAAAAGACATACATGTGTTTTTTCACTTAAATGTAACAATAGGTCTATGCAGTAGATAGTATTAAATCTTATTTTACATATGAGAAAGTTAAGAGAGATTAAGTAACTTTACTAAGAGCTAATGAGTGTGGAGCTGAGCTTTAAGCACACGACTCTTTGCTTTCTGTTACCTCATGCCTGTTTCAAAGATCCACGTATAGTTTACATAGTGCAGGGAGTCTGTAGGTGACACAGATCTTTCTTGAAGGCTAGAGTTTCTTCCCTTTCCCCTTATCAAATTCTGTTATTGCAAGGTCCAGCGTAAAAATAGTGAACCCAATTGCATTTCACCTCTCTGTCTCTCTCTTTCTCTGGAAGTTCTTGTTTACCTTGAGCTAACATCTCTCTCTCGGTGTATGACTGAGAAGAAACGGAGGAACCATGTAAGTCCTAGCTAATTGTTAGCCTGTAAATAACGTGAAGTTTGCTAAGATGATTCTTAATTGTTGTTCCAATGGTGTGTGTAATTTATAACAAATCAGGTTTCCATCTTTTCATATGCCAATTAGATGAATACACAGTGACTTGTCAGTGTTTACCTAATATATGCTTTTATTTTCAGAGCTCTGTGTTATTAACTGTTATGTTTAGCTCTTCAGCGGTCTCAGTTTATGGCTCAGAAATTTGAATTTTAAAACCCCTGCCCTAGGGGTGCCTTAGATTTCAAATGTGATTTATGCTTTTAACAGAGTTCTCCTCCCACTTGGCCTGGCTGTACTGAATGCCTCTGTTTCCAGGCATTGCATTATTTCTAAAAGTCACTTGTAATGAAAGGTATATAGGGCTGCGTGAAAGGCTACGTAAAATATTTTATCCTTTAAATGCAACTCATCAAAAAGAAAAGGGAAAGAGATGGAAGCACAGATGAGAATCGCTGGGGATACTGTCGACTGTGTGGTGTGCGCTGTGGACCCTTTTCCTTTGTCCCTGAGAGGCCCAGCGCTGGCCTTGGTCTGCTGCCCTCAGTGCTGACCGGTGGGTGGAACAAGCGGTAACCGTGGAGTTGGCTTGGCCAGTGTGGCATCGGCACAGGGGTGGTTTTGATACGGGGCATACTGAGAAAAAGTGGAGGTGCCAGGAGCGTGTCCCGAGAATAAGGAACATTTATTTAATATCTGTAAATATTTTTGAGAGAAGATTTTAATGAGTTGAATTCAGTGCAGTTTAATTTTTGGAACCGTTCTCACTGTTTTAGCTTCTCCCTTCTAATTCAACGTCGAGTCGCAGTGGTTCAGTGGTTTAAAGTTGCTTTTCTTCCAAAGACCTCAGAGCATTTTCCTGGGGAATATCTGCGATCTTGGCATTGCCCAGAAGTGGCAGAGGGAGAGCTGAAGTGGCAGGTAGTCAGCAGTGACAGTGGAACTAGTGTATCTCCTGCCTCCTGGTTGGAGCTGCCTTTTCTATCCGATGGACTTCAGAAAACTCCAATTCCCGTGCAGGTCTGCCCCTGCAGGAGTAAATGCCTTGGTCTAGCTGCAGGATGTTCCTGTTATTTCAGCCTCACCAGCATGATGTGCCATTAGAATCTCCTAGCATAGCGAGCAAGGCTCCCTCGGGTGAGTTGGGCATTTTATGAGCTGTTTCTCTCCCTGTCACTTTCTAGATCTTAGAGTAGAAATTCCACTAGTGCTCTGTGAGAGAGGAAGCCTGTGCCCAACATCACTCTCGCCCTGGGCTAAGTGAATGAACGTGAAAACTGGTAGAACTGTCATCAGGTCACAGTTACTTTGCCCACTCTTGGCCTCTGTGGCCAGTGCTCTTTCAGCACCAGGGACAGTGCCTGGCAGGTTTTGAGTCTGTAGTAAATGTGTTGACTTTGTATTGTTTTCATTTCTCTTTTGTTTTTTTCCTGCTGGTGATTTCTGAGTAGATACCTTAATAATTGTCTGGCAAAGTTCACAGCCACCTCACAGCTGCCCACCTTGTCTGTTTTTAACACTCGCTGTAGCTCCCCACTGACAGATCTCAGAAGAAAGGGATGTGTGCCCTCCACAAGCGCCAAGGGGACATCTAAACAGACTCATTTTAACAGGCAGTACCTTGCTTCCTAAGCATATGTTTTTAATGCTTAAAAAAAGTCCTAGGTAAATACAAAGTGTGGTGTGTATAATTTTATATACCTGGTGGATTTAGTAATTTCAGCCACTCCAAAATTGTTTTGATTTTAAACATTTGAAAAATGAAATACATAGATGTGTTTTTTTAACTGGTGGCATGATAGGGGGTAGAAATAGAGCTGACACTTTTAGCATCTAATCAAAATTCTTTTACTTCCAAAACTACATTGCTAATTCCAGGGAACAGTGTGCTGACGGTGCCTACAATTGAGATTTCACCTTTGTCTATGATGATTTTGTATCTCACAGCAAGCATTATTGTTAACAGGGAGAAAAGAGCCCTGCTTCCTTGTTCAAACCTTAAACTAGTAACACATCAGTATTTAGTCACGCTATTGTTAGCGCATCAATATAGCGTAAAATCACTGTATAATCGCAAATGGGCCAATAGTTTTCTTACATGACAGCTCTCATGTTTCTTTTTCCCCTGCGTGTTTTACTTTTGTCTTAATCTCCAAGTTGCCAGCCTTTCGCCTGCTTTCTTCCTCTCTCCAAGGTAGCAGGCATAAAATGGGTGTGAGCCCTGGGTTTCTGCAGAATCGCACACCAAAATGTCAGGGCTTAAGGGGAAAATAGGGGTCAGAGCTGGCCCTTCAGAACCTATGCAACTTTGTAACCAGATCACTAACAAGCACCAAAACAATAAGTAGTAATTAGGGAAGATACTGTGAGGGAGGGCCCAGGCAGGCAGCTCAGAGCAGTAGAAGGCTGCTGCAGGGGTTATGAAAAACATAAAAACACTACTTCCTGAAGCAGCTTCAGGACTCAGAAAGAATTAGGTGAGGGAAACTGGTCATGCTTCAAATCTCCAATTTTGTCTTTCCAGACCCACATCTTTGGTGAATCCCCCCTCGCCCCCCCCCCCCCCAGTAGTCCCCTGTGTGAATAAGACTCAGACCTTCTGTAGTTTTCTCCATTAACTGGGTTATATGTCTTTTAAAACACTGATTTGTATACAATAGCTAGAAGGTGGAAACAGCCACACTAATCAGTGGATAAATGGATAAACAATATGTTTATCATACGATGGAATATTACATACAATGGAATATTATTCAGCCTTAAAAAGGAAGCAAATTCTGACACATACTGCAGCATGGATGAACCTTGAGGACATTATATCAAATGAAATAAGCAAGTCACAAAAAATCACTTGTGTACTATATGATTGCATGTGTGTGAGGTTCCTAGAGTAGTGAAATTCAGGGAGACGGAAAGTAGAATGGTGGGGAGGGGACGGAGGTGGGGATTTTGTTTAATGGTACAGAGCATGAATGTGGGAAGGTGAAAAAGTTCTAGAGATGGATGCTGGTGGTGGTTGTATAACCATGTGAATGCACTTAATACTATTGAATTGTATACTTAAAAATGATGCAAGTGGTAAATTTCATTATGTATATTTTATTTACCACAAATATTTTTAAAAATTGATTTGTAAAGTGGACATTGTAGTAGATGAAGAATAGTCTTTTATCTGTTGGTTGCAAATGTTTCTCCTGCATGTCATTTGTCTTTTGACTTCATAGCTTTTGGCTATATGGACACTTTACATTTAATGCAGTTACATGAGTTTTGTATTGTGTTTGTAGAGGTCTTCCTCACCCCCACAATGATAAAATATAAGTTTTACCCATGTTTTCTTCTAGCACTTTCACCTTTTTGCATGTTTGTGTCTTTGTTCCATATCGAGCTTATTTGGGTGTTGGCAATCTTGCGGCGTAGGACAGTGTGGCAGCGATGTTTCCAGTGCTTTATTATTTTCAGGGTTATTAGGAATTCAGGGAAACAGCCTTTGCTTCTGTTTGATTCTTACGAGCTGCTGAATTTTAACTTTGTTGGAATGGGGGTGAGGGGAATGAAAGCCACGCAACCACGGGAAATCTGTGCCTCCAAGGCAGCTACTTGACAGATTATGAGGACTCTTCTCACATGCTGGCCTAAACAAGGTCACATTTCCTTCTTCTTGATGAGCTGACTTAGCAAAAAAAAAAAAATTTAATGTATGAAAAACATGGAACCAGAGGGTTGACAACGTCCCTTAAGAAACAACATGTCATTTAAAAAGCATAATCCAGTTCGGAAGCAAAATAACTTACCTTGGTACCCCACCCAGGCTTTCCTCTGAGATAGCCCTTAAAATTCCCAGAGCATGTCATGCCAGCCGGCCTCAGGGGGCTGCCCTTGAGACAGAGCAGCCTCTGAGTACAGAGGAAAGTGACAGCCTCCAGCTCCGTCATTTGAAGTCCCAGCTTGTAGGAGAGTTAACTTAGTGCCTAGTAGGTGCAGGAGAGAACTGGGGTTGGGTGAGCAGGGGCACATCCCAGTGACATCTGGACTTTTGTAACGCTAGGCCAGTGGTGGTCCAGATGCCACACTGGGGAGACATTCCAAGTCTATAATCAAGTTTCCTCTCCTTCATGGTTTGTTGGGAAAAGCTGTGGACCATTGGACCATCACCTAGAAGAACTTGGTCTTTATTCCTGCTCTACCACTAATTAGTTGTTTGACATGAAAAGTCAGTTACCCAATTTGGGCCTCATTTTTTAAGTCTGTAAAACGAGGCAGTTGAATCCGATAATCTCTCAAGCCCCTCACATATCTCTAGTATTCTGTGTATTGTGTCAGCACAGAGGGCTTACCCTCACACGATTTATATTTGCTTTTGAAATATTGTTAGAGGGACAGCACTCAGACTCTTCTTCTTCTTCTTCCCTGACCCAGGGAATCGGGGGTAAGGGAGGTGAGATATCTCATGGTTACTGCTGAGGGAGAAATGATGGGGTAGTCACTGCTGATTGTTAGTTGACTGGTATTGCTGTTTTTGAACAATTAGGAGTTAGAAAAGAAAATCTGATTTAAACTTGTAACCTATAGCTGAATGTCAGGTTTTAGACCTTAAGGAAATTATATTGTGGTTGAAGAGAAATATGACACCAAAATGATATTTTAATTGACTTATGTGTCTCTGCAATCAGATTTTCTGTTTAAAATTTTTTTAAAAGTTCTTATTCTGAAACTGTACCCACTTTTCCACACTAGAGTTGTAATGTCAGACCATTGAGAACATTTAGACGCAATGTAGCTTTGTGGGAGAGGTGACCTTCTAGATCCCAAAGAGTTTCAAGGGTTTCATTTCCATAGAGCAGTTACAATTGCACAGTCCTAGAAAAGGGCTTAGAGAGAAGAAAAGGGGGGGGGGGGGGGGGGGGAGAAGATGCTTAAATACAGGCGTAGGTGCTAGGACAGGAACACACGCAAGAATTGTGGCCTTGGCATTCTCACTGTGAGTTTCAGCAGAATTGCTGGCAATTAGATTCTCTATTCTGTGTACTTGTTCGTAAAAAAAATAAAATAACTATAGTGTTAGGGCTCTTAGCTCTATAACCTAAAAGGATGAGTTGGTTTGCACTCTGGGAACACTCTTTTGGAGAGAAGAATTACCTAAGAAAATAGTTTCACCACAAGTTAGAAATCTTACTGCATTTTGTGCCCTAGCTTGCAATTTAACAATAGAAAAATCTTTTACTGGAGCAAATAAATATAAACACTTTTGAATCACTGTTGCATTTTCAAGAGGGAACCATTTCAGCAGATGAATGACGTAGATTCCACAGAGCAGCAGAGTGTTGGGGGCCCTCCAGCTGTTCCTAGTTCTGGTATCACATGATAGCTGGATCAGTAGGGAAAACTGGAACCTGGGTGATGAACAGTCTGAAGAACTACATCAGAAAAGTCCCGTCATATTCTTTTTACCTCTTCACTGTGTTTTTTGGGCAGGAAAGAGAGGAGATTAATTTTTACCCCCATTACTCCCTCAGTGGCCCCCAAACACCTACCAAATGAAGCGCAGGCTCCTTATTTCGGCATTTTGCCACCCGCTCCCTGGTCCTGGTCCCCACCTACCTTTGCAGTATATCATACTTAGAGCTAACGCTTTCATCAAATTGGACTCCTTCCTCTTATCGTTCTTGCCTCCTCTCTCTAACATGATAGCCTTTCTTCCCTTGACGTAGAATGTCCTGGTTTTCTTCACATCTCCTGGCCCAAGTCATACTCTTCTATCCAGGACCATTTCAAAGACCATTTTTTAAATACCACGAAGCCCTCCCTTAAGCCCCCTAGAATTCTGAACCATAGCACTTTCGACTTCTTTCTGTGTTGTCATATCTTTGCCTTGTTTCATAGCTATTTGTGTGTGTTATGGGTTGAATTATGTTCCTTCAAAAGGTGTGTTTAAGCCTTAACCCCCAGTACTTGTGAATATGATCTTATTTAGAAATAAGGTCTTTACCAGTATAATCAAGTTAAGACGAGGTCATGCTGGATTAGGATGGGCCCTAATCCAATGACTGGTAACCTTAGAAGAAGAAGGAAATTTGGACACAGAGACAGAGGAGACTTCGGGGGGGGGGGGGGAGTCATGTGACCACAGAGGCAGAGATTGGAGTGATGCGGCTCCATGCTGAGCACCACGGATTGCCAGCGACACCAGGAGCTAGGAAGAGGCGAGGAGGGATCCTCTCCCAGAGCCTCCAGAGAGAGGGCAGCCCTGCTTTTAGCCTCCAGAACTGTGAGAGAATACATTTCTGTTGTACGCTCCCCCGAGTTTGTGGTACTTTGTTAAGACAGTTCTAGGAAACCAATATAGTGTTTATCTCATCTTGACTGCTGCCCTGCCCGCATTGTGCTGAAAATGGATTGAGTTTGGACTGTAATTTACTCATTACCTCCTCAGTACTGACAGATTCCTTCAGCTAGTTTTTAAATACTTTCATGTCTTTGAGGTATGATTTGTGTACACTAACATTTACCCTTTTAGGCATACAGCTTTTATAAACGTCTTCAGGCTGTGGCCATCACCACAGTAGCAAGATAGAACATTTCCATCATCCCGTAAAGTTCCCTGTGTCCCACTGCAATCCCCTCTCCCTGCCCCCGCCCCTGGCAACCACTGATTTGGGGGTTTTGTCATTTTCATGGTATGTAGCCTTTTGTGTTTGGCTTCCTTCACATTGCACCATGCATTTGAAGTTCATCTATGTTGTTGCATGTATCAGTATGTTTCTTTTTATTGCTCATTCAGCTAATTTTCATTGAGTGTTTTATGCGCTAGCTATTGTGCTAATGCTCTGCAGGTGCAGTAACGAATACCTACCTTCTTGGGGTTTATGGGTCACACAGGTATAAAACGAAAGACTGTCAAAAGTGCTCTCATGGCGAAAGTGCACTGTATTGTAGGAGCACAGAGGAGGAACATTTAACTTAAATTTGAGGGATCATGGAAGGCTTCCCAGAGGAACTGATGTTGAACTTGAGACCTGTGGATGAGTGATTCAGGTGCAAGCAGGTGATGGGAAGAATGAATGCAGGCTTGTAGCAGCTCATGAGAGTTGATTGTTAAAAATTTAGGAACTTTGCAAGCTGATTGTTAAACCATTGCTAACTTGAAATTGGCTACAGTGGGAGTATTTACACCATGGGTATTGTTAAGCACATCAAATCAGGACTTTCCCCCCCCCAGACAGTCTTCCTGCATACCATCCTGGACGGAGAAGCAAGGGGAGATAGTTAACAATGAAATCAAGAAAGAACATGATGTTTTTGAAGAACAAAAACAAATTCAGTAGAGTTGAAGCATAGAGTGTTGAGGGGAGAACTGAGGGCCAGAGAATGAGCTGGGGACCAGATTGTGTTGGGGGATGCAAGCCGTGTTATAAAGCCTGAATGTCCTTTTCTCCTAATTTTAATTTCTCTGTCAGTTCTGGTTTGGTTTCACTTGATTGATTATTTTCCTGATCAGGGGGAATCATTCGCCTGCATCTTTGCATGTCAGGTAATGTTTGATCGCATGTCAGAAATTGTGAATTTTACCTTCTTGGGTGTTTTATACTCTGCATTCCTATAAATCTTGGGTAGTTTTAGTCTGGGATGCAGGCAAGTTTTACTTGGGAACAGTTTGAACCTTTTGGGTCTTGCTTTTAAGATTCCTTGGGTGGGACCAGAGCAAGGTTTAACATTGAGTTAACTATTCCAACTACTGCAGCAAGACCCTTTTGAATAGTATCTCTCATGCCCCATGAATCATGAGGTTTTTCTAGTCTGACTAGTGGGAACAAGCACTATTTCTGGCCCTGTTTTGGTATGTGGTACTGGTTCCTCTAATCCTTTTGGGTTCTTTTCTTGGCCTTGGGCAGTTCCTCTCACTTACGCAGTGATCAGAGTCTGCTGAGTACTTGAGGGGACCCTCCCTGATCTCCAGAGTTCTCTCTCTCAAGCTCCCCCCTTTCTGGAATTCTCTCCTGAAACTCTGTTTACCTTGATTTCCCTGGATTCTTAATTCCATCTTCTCATCGTGGGGAGTCTGCTGGACTATGCCTAGTTTCCCCCAGATTTTTCTGTTGTTTCAGGTGGGAGAGTAAGTGGGGTTCTTGGTACTCCATCTTAGTTGGAAATAGATGTTAAACTTTAAAATCAGTGGAGAGCAGTTGAAGACAGGTTTGAATAACGGGGTGACAGGATCAGATTTGCATTTGAATGTAGTACAGCATAGAGAATGGATTGCTTTGCTTACCTAGTGGACTTGCTGAACACCTGAGACAACAATTTTGGAGGAAGGTAAACCAGTTAGGACACCACTGCAATAATTCAGTTAAGAAATACCAGGGCATCATCAATATGGTTTGAAAATAGTGTGTCCGTGTAAGAAATATCTGTAAGGTAGAAAATATGAACCAGAGAACAAAAACAATGGAAAATCAATAGGTTAAGCTTCAAAGACAACAAATCTATTACAATCCAGGTCTGATTAGAAAAAAAAAAAGAAAAAGTATGAATTCAGAGAGGCTGCCTACCAGAGGCAGAATCCAAAAACTTGAATACAGGTGTGACAGAGCCAAACCCTTGGAAATGTTCAAGAAGGAAAAACATGTTTACAACAGAGAAAGTGTGCCTTTGGACCTTGCTATGCTGTAGAATTGGAGCATCCAAAACATGGCCTGAAGTTTAATTCCTATATGTCACCTTTTAATCACACAGATTGGACAGAACAATTAGCATCTAAAGAACTAATCAGTTAGGAAAAAATTAGGTGAAAAATGGAGAGAATTATAAGCAATTAAGTATAAATTAAAACATCATTATACTATTTTAACAAGCAAAAAATCTTATAGTACTTAATACCTTAATAAATATTTATGAAATATACTTAATAAATAATAAGCCTTACACTTCTTACTAAATTGTGGTTATAAATACAAAAATTATTGAGAGGGTTTTTGAGAAATAGGTGGATTAATTTAAATGCCTTTTCCTGTTTAGTAGATGTCTAAGTAGTAGAAGATATATTCCAAGAGAGCAGAGACATTGTTTAATCTTCTGTATCTCCGGCTTCTAGTTTGTCACATAGTAGGCACTTAATAAATACTTGTGTAAATGTGAATGAACACACTGCAAGTGAACTTGCAAATTGGATTCAGTAGATCGATAGAGCAACACAGACAAAAAGCATCAAAGTATGTTTTATATACTTGGGCCCAATAATTCCAGTTTCCAAAATGTAAGTCAGGAATCAAAAGTGGCAAAAACCTTAGTGTTTTGTTGATGTGTGAACCTTGAAGAATCAGCCGTAGGGAAGGAATACGCATTTGACAGATTTGCTGTTTTTAAAAAAAATGTTTTCTCAGGGGGAAAAACCCCCATCATTCAACTATGTGTGTTCTTCCACTTTTAGTTAGATATTTGGTATTAGCTGCCCGTGGAGGAAAGTCGTGTCAGTTGTTTGCCTGCAGCCTTTCTTGAGTGGAAGCTCTTGCCAGCAAAGAGCAGTGAGGCCCTGCGAAGAGCAGCCTGTGCCTTGCTGTTCCGCAGCCACTCTGTCCCGAGCGGGTGCCGTTGGAGATCTGCCAGGATTCAGCATCTTCTTTCCAGTTCTCCAGTTATAGGAGCTGGTGAAGAGCTATTTAAAATGCTCAGCATCAGGGTTGTTCTTTCTTCCCACTCTTTTCTGTTTGAGAAACTGTGAGAAGGAGCTTGGTATCATTGATGGAACACTGTGATCATATTCTCTTCCACCTTCTTTCATTGTTGCACATTTAGCCGATCAGAGGAGCTGCATAAGCAAAGGAAGGACCCCATGGAGTGCATGCCCTTCCGGCCGTTCTGTCATCAGCACCAAGACCTCTCCTGGCAGTTTCATTTTCCTTGTAGCAGTGACCACACTTTTTATTCAGGAAGGATGAAGTGCCAAAAGAACAGACATGTTTCTGAAGAATTTATATTGAGTCATTATTGTTGCAAAAAAACTGTTCATAAGCCTAGAACCCTCAGGAAAAGACTGCTTTCTAATACAAACAAGGCTGGTGTTTTGTATGAATCTCTTATACACTGAAGTTTTCCTGGAGATGAATTTCTACAACTTGCTTATTAATAATAGCAAGGGCAGTATTTTAAAGCCATGTTTTCTGGTAAAAATTTTAGGACATTTTTCTTTTTATTATTATTTCAACTTTATTAAGAAGTAATTGACAAATGTAATTGTATATATTTAAAGTGTACAAAGTAATGATTTGATATACATTATGGAATGATCACCAAGGTCAAAATAATGAGCTCATCCATCACCTCACATAGTTAACTATTTTTTTTTTATGCTGAGAACACTACTCTCAGCAACTGTCAAGCACACAGTACAACACAGTATTATTAACTAGTTACCATGCTGTGCATTAGATCCTCAGAACAACTTCTTACAACTGGAAGTTTCTGTCCTTTCACCTACATCTCCCCTTTCCCTAGCCCCTGACAGCCACCATTCTGCTCTCTGCTTCTATGTGTTTCTTATTTTAGATTCCACATATAAGGGAGATCATGTAGTATTATTTGTACTTTTCCTCTGTCTGGCTTATTTCACTTGGCATAATGTCTTCCAGTTTCAAATGACAGGATTTTCTTCTTATATTCCATTTTGTGTGTGTTATACAAACATATATATGGGGGGTAGCAAAAGTAGGTTTATAGTTGTAGTACAAATAAATAATAAACACTAATACAAGAAGATAAACCTACATTTGCCTACCCCTGTATATGTACACACACACGTGCGTGCACGCACAAACACACTACATATATATCACATTTTCTCTGTTCATTTAAGGATGTTCAGGTTGTTTCTATACTTTGGCTACTGTGAACAAAGCTGCAGTGAATCATGAGAATGCAGATATCTTTTCAAGATCCTGTTTCATTTCCTTTGGATATGCACCTAGAAGTGGAATTGCTGGGTCATAAATTTGTGCCATTTACTTGCCTTGGATAGAGGTAATTGTTAGAATATTTTAGAGATCCATCTTTAGCTTCTTTTTATCTTCAGTTTTTTAAAAATACATCTTTATTGATTTCAGAGAAAGGAAGGGAGAGAGAGGGAGAGAGAAACATCAATGGTGAGTCATCATTGATTGACTGCCTCTTGCCTGCCCTCTGCTGGGGATGGAGCCCGAAACCCAGGCATGTGCCCTGACCGGGAAATGAATGGTGATCACCTGGCTGAGCCATGCCTGGCCGGGCCCTCTTTCTTCAGTTTTGATGGCAACTGAAGATTTTTGTATCTTCGTCTTTCCACACATTCTTAATTAGAAGTTCTTGATTTATCAGAAAGTTCTGATTGTAATGTAATTCTGTGTTTTATGTTTCTGCTGTATGTTTTTGGCAAGCTTCATGAAAATAACATGTTTGATATTTTTCTTATATTTTATCCCCTACCCCCTTTATGTCACATGGATCGCTTATATTTATTTGCTTATTTATTCTTTGATTTGTACACCACTCATTTGCTTATTTGTTCTTGCATTAGGTTTGTGCATTATTCATACAGCAAACACACATTTACTAGCTGCCTATAGTGTGCCAGAAACTGTACTGGTCCCAGGAGTATGTGATACTGAAAAGAATGGGCTCTGACAGTTTAATAAAAAAACTTGAGATGATTGCTTCAGTGAAAATGTATGTAAAATGCAGAAATGATCTTGGCTTTGTGTGGAGCAAGGTGGTGTGGTGTGAACGCCCCCCCCCCCCAAGATCAGATTACTGCTACCTCAGTCAAATAATTTCCGTTACCCCATTCTCTCAAGGAAGCAGAAAAACTTGCAGTATCAGTTAGCAAAAGCCTAGGCGCCGTGTCGGTGATCCATCATCGCGCCAGGGTAGGATCAGTGGGCCACAGGGAAGGGAACTCGGGCTGACACCATGTGGCAGGTTGGTTGTGTGAAGTTTGGCGTCGCAGGACACTGGGCTTGAAGCCACCTTGCCGCCCCCTCCCCGTGTCAGGGAGCATCTTTCTTCGCATGTCGTTTTCACAGCTGGACCTTGCGACATGCCCCTCACCCTCCCGGGCAAACCTGTCTTCAGATTTTCCACCCGTGTGTGTGGGGAAAAGGAACCATAGCTGCTTTGTAAGTCTTAAGGGACATGACCTGAAGAAGATTAAAACCACAGTGTGCATATTCTTTGCTTTAATATTTGACAGGAGGGCAAACCAAAGACTTAAAATTCAAATTACTCTGCATATCATTTGCCCATTGAAGCTGTAGCTCAGTAGAATACTGTAGTGTTTTTCCAAAATAAAAATGAAGAAAACATAATGGGATGAGAAGGCAAGTTGGATGCTGATTTTTTTTTTCCCCATGCAGAAATATTTCATACCCACTGGGTAAGGAAGAGGCCGAGAAACAGGTCATGTAAGCTTTACATTGGCGCGTGGAAGGGGCTCCAAGGGGCGTCACGAACTTCCTAAGGAGCCGCACAGTGCTCGAGTCCTTGGCTGAGCTCAGTGTGTGCAAAAACAAACGAGCAAATGGAAACGCACTTCATACAGCAACGAAGGAGAGGACAGTAAAAGCCAAAAACGGTGGGGTGCTCACAGGGGTGATCTTGGTGTCCGTTGGAAAAGGTTTCATATTACTGACTTACATGAAAAGGCCATCATTATTCAGCAAGCGGAGTCTTCGAGTTTTTGAATTTAATATATTCGCCTTTTGAAGTCTTTGTAGTGCAATAGTCAAAAGATGCCCATTTTTGTAGTTTAGTTAATAGAACAGATTCTTGATGCTTTCATTCAGAAATCTGGAAAATGTTCAAAATGTAAAATATGGTAATTAAATATGGCCTGAAAGGTATATTTTCAAGCACAGTGGTACCTGGGTTTTTGAACGTCTCTGTTGACGAACATTTCGGGTTAGGAAGTGCTTCGGTTCCCGAACCCGCCTCGGAAGGCGGACGCGCCCCGGCAGGCAGGGTCCTGAGGCCCAGCTGCCGGCTGTGGCCCCTCGGGTCCCAGCGTTTCAGAGCTCGGGCGGGCTCCGAAACGGAGTAGATTCGAAAACCCAGGGACCACTGTATATATAAATTGAAGAACCTTTTTTTGAATCTATAAGAATACATCTTACTTGCATTACCAAAATAGGAAAAAAAGTAGAAATTCGTGTTTTCTATAGATAATATCTTAAACTCCCCAAGATTAAAGCTATTTAATAAAAATGCCAACTTGATCTATAAAGTACATTTACGCATTGTTTTTAGGTCCTCACACAGTCTTGTGAAGAATCATGATTGTCATATCCCCGTTGCTGGAGGAATTAAGCGTATCTGGTGTGACTCCATTGGGAGAGGACCCTTGGGTACTTGCGCCTCTGGACTTTGCCCTATGCGCCTTTGCCTTGCCTGATTGTGTTTTGTCTTTTGCTGTAATAAATCAGAGCCACAAATATAACTATGTGTTGAGTCTGATGAGCCCTCCTAGCAAATGGCTGAACCTGGACGTGGTCCTAGGGACCTTACAGAAGGGTGCCCCTTAGTGTCTCAGCTATCACTGCATCTCAGACATCCTCTCTATCAGTTATACAGATGGGCCTCACTCTTTTTAACAGCTGTAGAGTGTTCTATTTTTGGAATGTACTGTGAGTTATTTAACTGTTCTCCTATTAATATTTAGGATGTTTCCAGTTTTTCATTTTTATAGTCAATGCTTGGACCTACACATTGAGTTCTAAAAGTAGATTTACTTTGGTCATTTTTGAAAGGTACAGCTCAGTTATCTTTCAAAAACGTCTATGACACTATGCTGTACATCTGAAACTAATATAAAATAATATTGAATGTAAAATGTAATTGAAAAAATTTTAAAAGGCTGTTCCAGTGTATGTTTTCACTAACAGTATATTAATACTCCGCTTCTCTACATTTTTATTAATCCTGGATTTATTATTTAAAATTTCGGTTCTCATGGTCAAAAAGTGGAGTGGTCTCTTATGATTGTTTAAATTTGAGTTTTTTGACACCTAGCAAGTTTGAGCATATTTTCCTATGTTAGCTTACTTTGTCTATTTGTATCTTTTGTCCTGAATTCTGTTCTGTTGAGTATCTTCTCTAGGTTTCTTTATAGGTACTCTTGGTATATGAAGGATATTAGCCTTTTGTCTTTTTTATGTTACTTTTTAAAAATCAAGTCAGTCTTTTTCTAACCATTGTAGTGTCTTTTGATTATGAAGAGTTTTCAATTTTAGGTAATAAAATCTGTTAATCTTTCCTTTATTGATTTTCTGAGTATCAATTAAGCCTTGCTGTGAAAAGTCTTACCCCATTCTAATCAAACTATTCCCTTCTGGTTTGACTTTGTATTTTTGTAGTTTCAGTTCTCACATTTATATTTTAAATTTATCTGAAATAATGTGTGTGTGTATCTGTAGAAAAAATGTGAAAACCTAATGTAAGTTTTCTTCATATGGATAGCAAATAGATCTGCCCGTTGGCTATGATGTTCTCTCCCCTGACTTGAAATGTCATCTTCATCCTGTACAAAGTTGTTTGCCTGCCTGGGTTTCTTTCTGAAGTGTATACTCTATTTTCCTATTCCTCTGCCAGGACTAGACTGGTTAATGATATCAACTTTCTAGTCTGGCATTTTGATGTGGCAGGTAAGGCGTATTCTTCCTTTTTATTTAAAATATTTCAGAAAAATCTTGTTTGTTCTTATGTGTTTACTCCTGCAGGTGAAACACAGACTAATTGCCAAATTCCCTGCCTACCCAAAATTAGGATGGTGATTGAAATTGCATTGAATATAAATATTTTTTTGGGGAGAATTGACATTTTTATAGTTGTGAGATTTCATCCAGAAATGTTATATTTTTTCATTTATATCTTTTCCTTATTTTTCATTATTCCTTCCTCAAAATTTATGCTCTAGTAATACCAAAGCACATGCAGGTAGGTACTCACCATACCTGCACTTTCTCACTTTCTGACTTTGACTCTGGCTTTAATTACAGTCTCCTAGCTTTTTGCCTGGCTAGCTGCTTGCTATCCATCAGGTCAGGCATCACCTCTTCTAGGAACCTTTGTCTGACACAGCCCCAACCTGAATTAAGTATCCCCTTACCTCCCCTACACACACACACACACACACACACACACACACACACACACACACACACACACACACACACACACACTCTCTCTCTCTCTCTCTCTCTCTCTCTCTCTCTCTCTCTCTCTCTCTCTCTCTCTCTCTCTCTCTCTCTCTCTCTCTCTCTCTCTCTGCTCCTATAGGGTATTTTGTCTATTACATGTTCTGTAACTTCTTATTTATGTAACTGTCAACCCATCAAGGGCAAATAGGCCTGTATAATTTTATACTTGATCATAGCCAAAAGGCCAAGAAGCGATGCCTATATAATTTTATGCTTTCAGTACTCAATACAGTCTTATTCTTAGTAAATTTTGTTAAATGAATAAACAAGAATCTTTATAGTTTTACAGTTTTCTTCATATAGGTCTCAACATTTCTTAAGTTTTTATTGCTGCCATGAGGGGGTTTTCCCCCCACCCCAGCCATTGTCTAATTGTTTATTGATAGTATGTGGAAAAGTTATTGATTTTTTTTTTCATTTATCTCTAATCAGCCTTCTAAATTTCTCTAGTGTTTCAGGTAGATCCCCTTGGCTGGTGTCCTATTCTTGATATTATAGCTTGAGAAGAGGTCACTGGAAGTGACTGAGATAAGTTATAAAAAATTATTCTCTACTTAAAAAAAACAGCTTTCCTATTAATGGAAGATCAGATATGTTGTTTCAGAAAATATTTTAGTTTTCCTATGTATTAAATCAGTTAAGTATTATCTAAATAAGAAGTAAACTAAATTCAGATTTGGTTACCTTATATTATATAAGGTTCGCCCCATAACCCCCAGCAAATCTGAGCCAAATAATTAAGTATCATTAAAAAATATATAGTTGTGAGGCAGATGGGGTTTTCTTAATATTAATGAGTTGTATAGATGACAAAGGTGAACGTGCGGTTGATTTGGTCATTGGGACGTCTGATACATTGATGGGTGTGAATTTTTAGATTGTCTTTTCCCTCTTACACCAGAATAATTTTTTTGTGTGATGATAAATTATATACATACTGCTGTTTGGTATAGAATTATTTCTAAGTAAAAGAAACAATATTTAGTATTTATGTTTTTCTTTTTATTATGATAAAGGAGCAACTTATAATGGGATTTTTTAAAACATCAAACTCTGAAAAGTACTTTGAATGCCTTAGAACAATGGCAGTTCTTTCTATGGTTCTCATAATTTAGGCTAACACTTGATGTTTGGCAATAGATTATTGGTCTTTGAAGGCAATGAATACATAGGCAGAATTTCTAACCTTAATCATCTTATTCATTCTCATTCAAGATTACAATAGAAATTTATTACAGTAAGAAGCAAATGTGAGCTTTCAGTCAATCACAGTACGTGGCTATCACTCTTTCCATTTCTTTTAACCCTGTGGTCCCATGGCAAAAGGTTTTTTCCTTTGCTATGATATCTTTCCAAAACTGCTACCGGGAACTCAGCGTGAGTCTTAGATGAACTAAGTGACATTATTTGGGAGAGCCTTGGCATGACTTGGTTTTGGGGGGGGTGGGCATACAATATCTCAGGATGGAGCAGCAGCATGATTCCTACTTATGTTTGCTTGGTGATTGTGTTAGCAACAACTAGATACTACAAAGCATTTGCTACCCGCAACCGGTGACTGTGTTAAAGCAATTTATGTACAGAACTCACTTAATCCCACAAAACTCGGGACTATTATTATTCCCATTTGACAGAAAGGTCAGGCAACTTTTTTAAAGACACACAGGTACTAAATAGTGGGGCCAAGATTCAAACTCAGATGGTCTGACTTCAGAGCCTGATCATTGAACAACCATAAGAGCATAAGTGCTGCTTATACTTTGACTTACCAAAATAAATATCCCTAAATTAAAATCCCTAATTTTGTCCTAGTGGCTCACTTCACTCCTTCTCCTTTTCCCCTTTCTTTGAAAATTAGGTCTGAGGACCTGACTTGGTATCCTTCAGGCTGGTCTCATTTTTTTCCCTTGTCATCACTGATAATATCTGAGAAAACCCAGCCCTTCACCTTTCAAAGTGTCATTGAATATTCAGTGACATAGTATAGTGTCATTGAATCTGTCAAGTAAACCTTTGTTGTTTCTTTAAAACATTATAAATAAGTGGATCTTAAAGTCTTAAATGTGTACGTTGTGAGTTTCCTTTTATATCCAGTTACCGTAGCCCTTGTCAGCAGTGTTAACATTATGTGATCATTGGGTCTGACACTCTGGATTCAGAAAAGACTTTTACGTGTAACCAGTTACCTGGTGCTAACAACAGCATCTATGAAGGACAAGGACCTCTCTCAGGCTGACGTTGACTCTGGTCCTTGTGGATTCTTGCCCAGGATGGGTTGCAAGAGCAGTTGAGAGTGAGCTGGGCTTTGGTTCGTAGTCTTGAGTCAGAGCAAACATGTCATTGTGGATCTTGCTGTGACCCACATGGTTCATAGTGTCTGACGAGTAGAGCTGCTTTGAGAACTTTAGGGTGTCTAAATGTGAGCTCTCTCCCTGCACATGGATGGCCCTCTGCATAATGCTGATCTCTGCCATTTTATTAGGTATCCATTTTAAGGTGTTTTTTTTCCCATCGCATAGATGGCCAGTCCATATTTTGCTGTAGTTTATGAGTGTTCATTGCTTAAGTGCAGCACTATGAAGCCAATCTATGGTCTTCGTGCTGTTAGCTGATCGCAGGCCCAGCAGCAACCCCAGAAAAGGGAAAAGTCAACCATGTTAATTACACAAGTTATAAAAAAATTTAAAGTTAGAAATAATAAAATATATCTAAACTACAGAATCCAATCTTTCTCTAGAGACAGTAAGTTACCTTGAAGAACTTCACATCTATAAATAGAATTGTCAGCTTTTGAATGTCACAACTGTTAAAAAAAAAGCTGTATTTCTCATTTGGCAGGAGGATGGCCCTCTCCAGAAAAACCAAAGGAAAGCATGCCAGAATTTATTATATTTAAACAGTTTTAAATATATATTGGGTTTAGAAACATTGACATTTCAAATAGCTATTTTTTTGTCATTCCCCATCAGAAGAGAAAACCTTCTCATCCTGTCCTGAAAAGGGGTGATAAAAATTGAAATTTTATTTTGTAACAAAATGCCACTCTACAACTCAATTACAATTCCGACTTAAAGGCAGTTTTTTAGTACTATTACATCTTCACAACCACAGCTATAAGTAAGTAAGCTTAATATGTATCATTCACTAACATTTAACCTGTGAACACAAAAGAATGCTTTGTCCAGTTCATTGGAAATAGGCACGTGGAATAGCAGGGAGTTTAGGTTCCCCTCCCTCAAAGGTGCTGGAAGCTTGGATTAGAGGGAGAAAAGGAGACTGTCCATCTGCCATAATCAGCAGAGGAGATGAATGGACCAGACTTGTAGACATTGGGCTGTATGTGTATTGGGCCAGGGGCCCATGTGTAGGGGGTGCTCCCTTTCTTTCCCTTCAGCCTGTGAACTCCGCAGGCACGGGAGTCAGGCTGTTCCACAGCCCCATGGAGCAGCCAGCCCAGAGCATGGCTGGAGAACCTCGGATGTCTTATAATTCCCCCTGTAGAAACCTCAATTTAATTATGTACCATTTTTTTTGAAATTTCCTAGAACAGAATTCTTCTGGATTTAGCCTGGACATAAATCTGCTTTTTTTGGTATCCATTTCTAAATTACCAAGACAGGAAAATGGCTTGGAAAGTGGCTCTATCTCTTCTACTTGCTACCCCTTTTCCTTGGAAAACAGAATGAGTTCAAAAGTGGATGCAGGTACACAACCATTTCCCTAGGTGATCACGATCAAATCTCTTCTCATCTGAAAAAGTGTGTCAGTTACCATCCTGGGGTTTATGTGATGTCAGTTTTGATGACCATACAAGTTATGCATTATTATCAATCACTTCACCATTTTAAAAACTTTGCTGTATTATAATTTAAGCTTATTTTAATTTCACTACTAAATAATGAGCAACTTTAAGATCTACTCATTTCCGAAAAATATCAGGCAAACAGTGGGTCTGGGATATTTTCCTCCTGTCCAGATAACTCCAAAAGCCAACATTCCACCTTTATCTAAAATTGGATTCTGCCCTTATAAATTTTCATTAATTTTCTCTGATTTAAAAAGCATTCATCCAAAGAATTGAATTTCAATCTGATCAAACTTCTAGTTCTAACAACCAGTTCATAGGAAATGTAGGGGGGAAAAAAGAACAGATTAAACAACAATTTGGGAGTACAAATCAGCAAAATCCAGAAAGTGAAAAAACTGATAGGTTAAATGATCTGGTTTCCTCAACAAATAAGCCATGAGTACTGAGGAGATTTAAGGGACACATAGCTAAATGCATTGTGGGGTGTTTGTTTGGGTCATGACTGAATATAATTACAAAAAACGATCTTCCTCACGAGAAACACAAAACATTTTATGGTGATATTTAAATATCTGCATATTCGATATTTATTTTTATTTATTTTCTTTTTAAATTTATTGGGGTGACATTGGTTAATAAAATTCCGTAGGTGTCAGGTGTACAATTCTACAACACATCATCTGTACACTGTATTGTGTGGTCACCACCCCAAGTCAAGCCTCCTTCCGTCACCATTTATCCCCCTTTAACCCTCATCTGCCTTCCCCAGCCCCCTTCCCTCTGGCAATCACTGTACTATTGTCTGTCTATGAGTTTTGTTTTTTTTCTTAATCCCTTCACCTTTTCCACCCAGCCCCACAAGCCCCCTCCCTTCTGACAGCTGTCAGTCTGTTTATTATTTTTAATTACTGCCATTTAAACATATAATATTATTGTTATTGTATTAAAAGACGATCTTATACTTTAGAGGCATATACCAAAGTTAAAAAAACAAAAACAAAACATGCTATTTGGTTGATACCCAGAGAGCCCCAGATGGGGCTAAATTTGCAGAGGTGAGTGATTAAAAAAATAAAATCGGCCCTTAACTTGCTGAATTCTGCCCAATGGCATCTCAGTAAACATGAAACTGAACAAAGCTAGTTAATTATATGAAAAATGATTGCTAAAACCTGTCAGATGAAGTTTGGTAAACAGATTCCACTGGCACCTTGCCTAGCCAAAGTTTCTCATATAAGTAGCTGAAGGCTTAGAAGGTAATTCTTCCTTTGAAATAGCAAAAGCAAACCCAACATTTATCATCCTCATCCTACTTCTAAAACATGAGGTACACCAATAATTTAGAGATTCTACTCTGATAATTCACTTGCACAAATTCTGCTTTGAACTTTGAAATCCTGAAAAAAGTTTTGCTACTTTTCACAATACCCATGAAAAGCAACAAATTTCTTTTGAGAAAACAGTAAGACACAAACATGCTCACCAAACTGGAAACACTTGCGAGCGAGCATTTAAACAACAGGGGTTTCTTTCTAGCTAATCCACTGAAGTTCCTACCATTTAACAATGAATGTATTCTGAAAAGTTTTAAGTAAAGCCTTTGGAAACTTGATAGCATTTTAACTGTGTCACAGAATCTCAATATCTAAATGAAATCTGCTCATGAATCCTTTGGTAAATCTGCAAATTATTGTTCAGTTTATCAGGTGACTATCTGGTGATTTTGTATATCAGTCTTTCTTAAAATTCACCACCCTCTGTCTTTAGATATGGAATGGAAGCTTTAGATGAAAGAAAGCCAAGCATACTCTAAGGCTGCTGTAAATAGAATCAACACCCTTACCACTGACATCTCAATCAGATCTACCAAATACGAAGCAACTTGTGGCTTCCAGTGAAAGCTGTGTGTATCACCCACCTGAATAATGCCAGACCGAGCAGTGCTTATCAAAATGTGTTGAATAATAACCTGGCGCCCGCATCTGTCATCAGTTTACTGTATTGTTCAAGTCCAGTGTACAGGCACTGCAGCGTCAGAATTCCCATTCCCCAGAGGAAACAGTTGTATCATCTAGAGTACAGGACTGTGTGCAGTGTCTTTGGCCTTTGGTCTTACAGATTCCATTCATTACCAGAGTTTTTTGGGTCAACAACTGCCCTCCACCCTCACTCCTTTCAGTAAGGCTATTTCACACGTTTGTAGCACAGACAGACCCTCTTGTCAGAGTCTGCGTTTTTTCCTGGGATACTCTGACCTCTCAAATGGGTTTTTTAATTTGGATACATTACAATTCACTCTTTGTGTTGTAGGTTCTCCAGGTTTTGACATAGGCATGACGTGTTGTGTTTCCCATCACAGTGTCATAAGAATAGTTTCACTGTTCTAAAAATCCCCTGTGCTCCACCTACTCACACCCCCTCCCCAAGCCCCTGGAAACAACCGACCTTCTTACGCCCGTCTCTCTAGTTTTGCCTTGTCCAGAGTGTCATACAGTTGGAATCAGACAATATGTAGCCTTTTCAGACTGGCTTCTTTCACTTACTGATATGCATGTCTTGATCCTCAGTAACTTATTCCTTTTTATTGCTGAATAATATTCCATTGTGTAGACATAGCATCTCTGTTTTTGTGCAACTTAAATGGGTAAATACCTAGTCGTGCAACTGTTGGATCACATGGTAAGACTTTGTTTAGTTTGGGGATATTTTTATGGATACTCTTATTCTAGAAAACAGAAGTATGTCACTGATAGCCTTACTCTTCTAGGTAAGAGAATCTAGTCACTCTTTTTTAACGTCTGATTGTCTTCTCTATATTTTTTTATTCTCCATGTTATTTTATTGCATTAAAATCTTACCCATTTGGAAGACCAAAAACAACAACAAAAAGGAATGGGTGTGCTCTCCCTCCAAGGAGCACACCCTCGAGGGCCTTTCCCTTCCCTTCCCTCTTCTCCCGAGGCTCTTATCTCCTAAACACCAAGGGACCTCGTGAGACTTGCAGTGGGCAGCAGCAGCTTATCCCGGGCTAACCCCCTGAACCTGTCCCCAAGGCTCCCTTTTCTCTGACTTCATAGTGAGTCAGTGCAGCCCAGTCTAGGCTCATTTCCCCACCTAGCCTCTCTCCTGTTGCTGCTTCTATTCTAGGCTCCTCCTTGTTTCACTATCCAAATAAAGAAAAAAGCAAAAAGAATGGCTTGGGTAGATGGCATATAGCCACAGCATTGGTTTTTAGAACGATCCATTACCCTATGCAGACAGAGAACTTTTGAATCTTAAATCCTCTTTGTTTTTGAAGGTGACAATTTGACAGCGCCCCCCCCCCCCAAGTTAATTTTTTATTTAACTGGGGAGGAGGTATGCTTCGTGTTGTCTTGTTTAATCTGTAAACAGCTTAAGGATAACCATCACATACTGTGTGTGAGTACTCATGCAAAATGTGTTTAACAGAGAAGAACTAGCCCTGATTGAGCTTCACTAAGCCTGGTGGTTATTGTGGAATATGGTGTTAAGCAGTGAGACTTGATAACTGCATGAGGAACGCAGAGTCACGTCAAGAATAGGACCCGTGACACGGCCTTCTCATCAGTGACCTTGCCTATTCACCCCTCGCCATGCTCGAGCCAGGCTGGTCCTTGAATGGCCAAACTCCCCTCTATCTCAAGGCCTCGGCCCGTGTGGTTTCTGTGAGGATACGCTGACCTCCCAGACTCATTCCAGGTGGACTCAAAATCTAGAATTAAGAAAGTTTTACAAAGAAAACCAGGCTCTGGGATATGGAGAAGTTAATCAAAACTCACTTCCACATGTTCTGTGTTGGCTGCATGAGTTGACCTCAGTAAAAAAGTATGTAGACTAATGGTTTCCTCTCTTCAGCTCGGGTATTGCTAGTGCTTGCTGGAGCTGCTCAATTGGAGACTTTTATGAAGAATATTAGGAAAATCCTTATGTGGTTTTGAAAAAGAGGCTTTATAGGATCTTAGGAGTGAGAATAGAAGCTGAAAGAGCTGTCAGCATCTAAAGGTGTGGATATGAATTTGTACTTTATGCTAAGAAGATGTGAATTCCTGTTAGAGGTGATTTCAGTGAACTGAGCTAAGGTGCAGTAAGAAAATAATCAGACAAATCAAAGAGAAGACAAAAGGTAAGACTTTTTAACTCGTTAACTTATGAGACTCTGGCATACATTTAGCCAGTAAACAACAAATTGAAAGCATTCTCATAGTCCTGATAGAAGGGGGTTCAGGCATTTTCTCTAGCAAACCCCACAGTTTTCTCTAAATTGGAGGGCATGCTTCAAGCCATTTTTCCTTATCATGGGATTACAGCATTTGGGAATTTTAATTATTTAACATTATCCATGATGGAGAACTTTTAATTTCAATAAGAAACATTGGGCAGGTTAAAGTAGAAAGTACCATGTTTGAGAGACATAAATAATAGGGATAGTTAGACTTTCAAAAAGATAGGAAAGAAAATGAAATAATGAGAAGGAATGGATGACAGGCCAGAAAATTCAGGCAAGGCTCAACTCTGCTGTGGGACCCAGATACTGAGTTTCCTAGATCTTTGGAAAAGACAGTGTAAGCGTATTAGTGGGACTGTGCTGTTTCTGTACAAAACTAGAATTTTATCCCATACTTACCTCTTACCAGAATTGGAAAAAAAGTTGAAAGGCTTGTACTCTCTAAAATTTGTTTTAATTATAATTTGAGAAGCTTGAATGTTGCAAGTATTTCATTAAAATAATTGGAGGGAGCTCATACTTCAGTGAACACCGTCATTACACTCAAGCTGCGCCTTATTAACTGCCTCCTGAGTAAGATCTTCTAATAATTTGTCAGAGATTAGTTGCTTCCCCAGCCCATATTTGTTCTCCTTCTTCTCAAACTCCTGATTCTTATCTGGGCACATGGCCACTTGGGAAGAAATTAGTTATCTTGTGTTCTTTGTATCTTGATAAAATGATATGATATAGTTCTGGCTAAAAGAGAGATGAATAGAAGTGTTCTACGGTAGTGTCTAGGAAAACTTAGCGGGTAGATGGCGCATGCCTTTTGCCCCTTTTTCTTTGACTCTTTTTCCATCTTGCTGTCTGGAATTTTGATGGGGTAGCAGGAGGTCTGGTCATCATCTTTGATCATCTAGGAATGGCAGAGCAATGATCTGGAAGGAGTCTGGGCCACTATACCAGCCTTTGACTGCCTAAGTCTTGACTTTTTTAGTTTTTAAGCCATAATTTTTCAGGTCTTTGTTTAATGCAGCCAGACCTAATCCTAACTGACACACTATTTTACTTCAGAATAGTTCTAAATCTTATGACTTCATTGTCCACGAGAGGATTGATCTTTATATTCTTATTTATTTACCCTTGTCTAATCACTTTCAATCTTGGAGTTCTGTGCTAAAGTTTCATGTTGGCTTTGTTTCTGGAAATAATTGACCCGAGAAATTGTAGTAGACTGTCCACAGTGGTACAGGGTTAACATAGAATATTCGACTATTTTGAGGAAAACAGCTAGACTCTAAATTCTAGAATGTTAGCATCATCCTTCTATCATAAAGCCTAGAACCCTGTTATGGTACCTGAGTGTATTTCCTTTTACATAATCCTTGCAGATGGGGAAGCAACATTTTAGGGACATTGGGAAGATAGGCACATCTATTATGTAGTGCTCAATGTGGATATTTGATGCTCAGGGGCTTTGGGGGCCCCACACCTGGTGAGAAAGCTAATTATAAGTCACTGTTGAACAGGAGGAGAGATTTTTCTTACCTCTCTTGTTCTTTTAGCTCAACTTGACTTTTTTTTGTATTAATCACCGTAGTGGCTTGTATAGTCTTCCTCACAAAGACAAAGTGTTAGCTGTTGCTTTGTTTTAGGGTAAATATTGGAGTGCTTGACATCTGCATCTAGAAAAGCTCACCCATGGAAGTTAGAAGTTGGGGGTGGCAAGGATTTTTTATGTCCTATAGGCTGAACTATGATCATTTCTGAACTGATCTGTGTTAGCCTGTGGATTAGGATCCACCTTGACCTTCCAACAATGCCATCTCTCGTAGATGAGAACAGAGAAAGTCAGAGAGAAGAAAGGGTACGTTTCATTTTCTGTATCAGCCATTGTGTTGACTATCAGGGCATATTCTTTTTTAATGAAGATTGTGAACTTGTCAACCTATAAAGTTTGTGTTTTCCCAGAGACATGGTGTCCTGGTTGAGGGCATATTCTAAGGACTGTGGGGGAAATAAAGGAAGGTGCTCATGATAAAAGCCAGGAAAATGGAGCTGAAAATGAAGTACTCATCCAGAACTCGTGATACATTTCTCTTGCTTTCTAGAGTTGGTTTCCAAAATAACGCACCACGGACATCTGGGCCAATTTTATGAGAAAAAGATCCAAATGCTGAGGACAGATTGGTAATTCCCAGTTATTAGAACTGCGTATTATTAGGTGGGGGCACACTTTCCATCTTTTACAGGCACTCTTCATATGCACCTAAGTCTGTATTGTTGAAACTGAAAGTATTTGCTGGTTTCTCGTTACCCAGATAAAGATTATTCCTTTTAACCCCACCCAAACTTCCACTGGAGAGTTTGGTCATGTTAAGTACCTTTGCTTGGCAGAAAACTCTTTTGCTGATGGAGCCGAAAGGGTAAGCTTAAAATTCAAAGACAAGTTATCTATGACTAAGCTTTTAGAAAGCACAGTACTGCAGAATTCTAACAAGTTTAGTGTCCACATTGCCACTGATCATAAGACATGTATTAGACCAATGTCAAGAAGTTAGGCAGAGTAAGAATCCTGGGTATCGTAAGTACAGTGACAGTGCTGGTATTTTTATTCCTCTGATGCTAACATTAGAATACCTAGAATTCCATAAAAATGCTCATTTTAAAAAAGTACTATAGTAGTTATTTAAGGGAACCCTGAGTGAATCTTTTCCTAAAAGGAATTCTATATTTTTGAGTTTGGATTTTCATATCTTCAAATGTCAGCATATCAAATATTAGCATACCAAATATCATAAACTATTTATTGAGTATCCGTTTTTGTTCTAGGGAATTCGGATAGCTGAGAAGCCTAGTGGAAATAGTAGAAAGACCTTTATTAGTTGTAGATATAATAAATGCTAGGAGCCAAGAGGTCTTGTTGTCCAACCACTAACTGGCCCTGTGGCCTTGGTCACGCCACTCAGCCTCTCCAGACCTAAGGTTCTTCATTGTTCTATAAGGAGAAAGTTGCATGAATGGCATCTGTGTTTCCAGCTTTGAGATCTAGGGATGTTTTGCCTTAAATACATGCTGAGAAGGTCCCTGCCCTCAGGCAACTTAGCGTTTTTCTAGATTTCCTTCTGTTTGGTTCAGTTCCAGTAATAACTGCTGCTTGTTTACAAAGGAAAATACAACTGGAATATGTATTGTGCAGAAAGGAAAAGTCTCCCATAATCACAACTTCTGAGAGATAATCATTCTTAAAATAGGTATATAATTATCTCGATTTATATGTGTACATATATTAGTATTTTTGTGATTTATATTTTGTGTGTATATGGATATCTCTATATATCTTATTCATACTCTACTAAAACTTGACTATTTTCATGTAACAGCTGAGTAATGGGTATCCATGTCAGTACATATAAAGCTACCTTATTTCTAAAATGGCCTCATGGAAGAATGTCACTAACTGAAAATTCAAGGTGCACCAAATACACACTTTGCCAAGTGGTCAAGTGTTAAATCATATTTGGCTGAAGCCAAAGCAAAATGTTACTGTTGTAACATGGATGTCTGAAATACAAGAAAAAAATCTGAAAATTTAATATAATGATTGAAATTGTATTATAAAAGTTGTTAGTAGCCAGATTTAATTTTGATGATGTACAGGCAGGCATTCTTGTTTCTCACCACTGTCTTCTGTTAGATTGTCCCCATAGTCACTCTATTGTATATTTGTGATACTAAGTAGCTGGTGGCTTTCAGTGGAAGTGGGCAGAGGAGCAAGATGTTGGGCCAGCTTTGCCAGAATCAAGGACTGCTGGTGGTACTTAGCAGTTAAACTTGTCCTCTCTAATAGTAACTAAGTATAAAGACCAGGTTATTGACCAAGTGAAGACTTATCTTTCATTAAACCCTGGACTTGGAGATTTGTGTGCTGATCATGAGTTTCACTGAAGGAATCCCAGCAATTGAAGCATGGTGCACTGCTTGAAACATACTTTCGGAGTATTTTCAGAAGCATACTTAAGATTGCTGCTTCCCACATGTCTAATTTCCAACATTTTTGCTGCTTCACACAATTAGTTGATTGAAAAAAACCTGTCATTAATTTTATCTCTAGAAATGTGGCCTTCGAGCAATGTAGTTGACTTTCAAGATATAACAAAATTGTGTGTGTGACCTGCATCTCAGATTTCATTGCATCCACACCAACCTCAGCATGGTGGCTGAAATAGAATTATATAAAACTTTTATTATGTAAGAAAAATGTGAACTCTCAAGGTACATCAACCTCACCCGTTTTAGCACATTCTAGTGAGTAAATTATGTTCTTAATAAGCAATCGTTGGATTTAGTAGGCCTGCTACTTTGATATTCTTATCTGCAAAGTAGAATATTCTGGAGTTTTTGTTGCTGTTGTTCAAGCAGCCTGTCTAACAGGCACTGGCTGCTCCTCTGTCATTTGAGGATGTTGTATGAGTTAAGTACACAGCAAGGCAGCCATAGCCTTTTATAAGTCATGGAATTAATCTTTGGCTGAAGAAGAGGGAAGAAAGTGCTGTACCCCTTTTATGACTCCTAGTTGTGTTCAATCCACTGTACTGTGATTACTGTCTGAATATACAGCTGGTGAGTGCCACCAAAACTCTGAATGCTTATGACTCCTAAGACACTCACGTCACCATTTGTTCCATCGTCAACAGCTGGCTGTCACTGTTCTCTACTGGTTTCCAATCCCTGCTTCTTCATTCGGCTTCACCGTTAGTGTGAGACCAGGAGCTCTCAGCAAGGCAATGAGGCAGGAGCAGAACCTAATGCACTGCTAACGTCCTGTGCTGCCCTACTTCAACATACAACATAGAGAGTGTCTCCAGTTTCCGCATGTGCACATGTCTGATGTACAGGATATGGGAGTGGCACATTTGGTAACACTACCATCCTTTTCATGCACGTCATGTTGTAATTCAGGAAGAAAAATTTTGGGAATGTTTTCCAGAAGCATTCTTAATTTTAGGGTTCACCATTTCGACAAGTCTGAATGCTCCTTCGGGTTCAGTGAGAGGATTAGAGGGGTTGACATTCCTCAGTAGTCATTTTAACAAGTTTATTTTTCAAAAGAAGCCACTTTATTCTTTATTTATTAGGGTTTTTAAGTTGTGTTGTTTTGAAGTTTGATACCTGTAAACAAACTGTTTTAGGTATCTCATTTTTTCTCAGATAGCCATTGTTGGAATCTTACCTGTATTTGAAAGTAAATATTCAGATATTAAATATATATATAGTATGCCTTGTTTCAGTACTGTCATCTTGTGCTGATTATATGTTATAGTAATCTGTGCAATCACAGGATTGTTTATAACAGAAGCTCAGGAATGCCAAAAATAACACTGATTAAGGCATTCAGCTATTTGGTTAACTTTTAAAAATCTACTGGATTGAGTTTTTTAAAGAATAGTTCTGATTTTATTGCCATTTTCAATTTCTTTTTAAAAAATTATTTTTTGATTACAGTTTATATTCAATATTATTTTATATTAGTTTCAGGTACATAGTATAGTTTGTTAGACATTCATAACTTTAAAAAGTGATTCTCCCTCAGTATTTCCAGTACCCCCCTGGCACCATGCATAGTTATTACAATATTGTTGATTATATTCCTTATGGTGTACTTTACATCCCTGTGACTGTTTTGTAACTACCAATTTCTACTTCCTAATCTCTTTATTTTTTTCACCCCATCCCCCAACCCTCTACCCCTCTGGCAACCATCAGTCTGTTCTCTGCACCTATAAGTCTGTTTCTATTTTGTTTGTTTTTTAAACTTTTTCTTTTTAGTATGTTTTTATTGATTTCAGAGAGAGGAAGGTAGAGGGAGTGAGAGATAGAAATATCAATGATCAGAGAGTCATTGATCGGCTGCCTCCTGCACGTCCCCCACTGGGGATTGAGCCTGCAACCCGGGCATGTGCCCTGACCAGGAATCGAACTGTGACCTCCTGGTTTATAGGTCAATGCTCAACCGCTGAGCCACACCAACTGGGTTTTTGTTGTTGTTTTTTTTGTTAATCCTCACTGGAGCATATTTTTTCCACTGATTTTTACATCAATGTGAGAGAAAGAGAGAGAGACATCAATTGGTTGCCTCCCCCATGCATCCCAAGTGGGGCTGGGGATTGAACCTGCAACCCAGGTACGTGCTCTTGACTGGGATTTGAACCCTCGACCCTCTGGTGCACTGAGTCACGTCAGCGAGGGCTATTTTGTTCTTTAGATTCCACATATAAGTGAACTCATATAGTATTTGTTTTTCTCTGACTTATTTCATTTAGCATAATACCCTCTAGGTCTATCCATGATGTTGCAAATGGTAAGGTTTCATTCTTTTTTTTATGGCTGAGTAATATTCCATTGTATATATGTACCACAGCTTTTTAATCTACTTTTTTTTGATGGGCACTAGGGTTGCTTCCATAGCTTGGCTGTTGTAAATAACACTGTAATAAACACAGGGGTGCATATATATTTTCAAATTAGTATTTTGGGTCTCTTTGGATATATTCCTGAAAGTGGAATCTCTGGGTCATAAGGCAGTGTCATTTTTAATTTTTTGAGGTAACTCCATACTACTTTCCACAGTGGCTGCACCAACCTGCCTTCCCACCAACAGTGCATGAGGGTTCCCTTTTCCCACATTCTCGCCAACACTTATTGTTTGTTGATTTATTGATGATAGCCCTTCTGATAGGTGTCAGGTGATATTTCATTGTGGTTTTAATTTGCATTTCTCTGATGCTTAGTGACGTTGAACATCTTCTCACATGATTGTTGGCCTTCTGTATTTCTTCTTTGGAAAAGTATTTATTTACATCTTTTGCCCATTTTTTAAATTGGATTGTTTGTTGTTTTGGTGTTGAGTAGTTTGAGTTCTTTATAAATTTTGGATATTAACCCCTTCTTAGATGTATTATTGGTGAATGTCTTCTCCCATTCAGTAGGTTGTCTTTTCATTTTGTTGATGGTTTCCTTTTCTGTGCAAAATCTTTTCAATTTGATGTAGTCCTATTTATTTTTTTCTTTTATTTCCCTTGCCTGAGGAGATAAATCAGAAAAAATATTGCTAAGAGAAAAGTCTGAGATTTTACTGCCTGTGTTTTCTTCTAAGAGTCTATGGTTCCAAGTCTTACATTTCAGTCTTTAATTAATTTTGAGTATATTCTTGTATATGGTGTAAGAAGGTGGTCTAGTTTCATTTTGTTGCATGTATATGTCCAGTTTTCCCAACAGCATTTATTGAGTGGACTGTCTTTACCTCATTTTATGTTCTTATGTCCTTTGTCAAATATTAATTGACTGTAAAAATGTGGGCTTATTTCTGCACACTCTATTCTGTTCCATTGATCTGTGTGTCTGTTTTTATGCCAGTACCCCACTGTTTTATTATTATAGGCTTATAGTATAGTTTGATATCAGGTAGCCAGATTGATTTTTAATTTATTCATTTATTATTTATTTCATATATTGGCCACTCATATTTCTTATTCTCACCCCTTGTTTTCTATTAGGTGGTTTTATTCTGATTGATTTACAAAAGCTCTTTCTATGCAAGAGATGTTAACTCTTTGCCAATATGTGGTACAAATGTTTATCACCAGAGACTATGGTTTGTATGACTGTTACATTTTAGGATTTATTGGGGTTTTTGGGGCCTTTCAGTAGTACTTTTTAAAAATTAATATTGCACAGATATTTACAAAGAAACCACACATATCACAATACACATAGGCATCCACATCCATATGCAAGACCTTATTAATTATATTGTTCAGAATCTTTATATCATAATTTTTGATGGATCATATTGATTTGCCAATGACTAGGAGTAATGACTTTACCCTTTTTCATGATAAAGAACGTTGCTCTTGGCCCTTTTGGCCTTGAATTTGATCTTGTCAGATATTAATGTCGTGACCCATGTGTTTTGAAATTGGTGGGGTTGGTGTAGGTTTTTTTTTTTTTAAATCCTCACCCTAGGATATATTTTTATTGATTTTTAGAGAGAGAGGAAGAGGGAAGGGGGAGAGAGAGAAACATCCATCAGTTGCCTCCCCTCCACACCCTGACCAGGCTGGGACCTGCAAGCTTTTTGGTGGGTACGGAGCCTGCTCCAACCAGCTGGGCCCCCCCGCCTGGGCATGTAGGTTTTATCTTTCAGTTTATCTTTGTCGGTCTCTTTAATTTTGTGTTCTTGACCCCTCCCCCCTCTTAATGTAGAAATAAAGACAAATAGATGGTTAAATCACCTGAGAGGTGTCACAGCAGGAGGAAGTGCGCTGTGCCTGGGCTCCTGGCGTAGAAATCGAGGACAAGTGGCGGGAGTGTGGGGCCTCCAGACAGGGAGAAGGCGTCAAGGAGACATGAGGACGGTGTGGGATGCGGAGGACGTTTGGGATGTGAGCAGGACCGACTCCAGAGCAGGGAGTCTGAATAAACAGGAAGGAATGTGGGCCAATGAGGCAGGACCACAGTTTGGAGGCTCCTGAAAGCCAGGCAGAGACGTAATTCTTCCCTTAGAATTAGCTGTCAGACGCAGATACCCAGACAGACACGCACCAGGTGGGCCCGGCCAGGCCGCCCCGCAGGCCCGGCTCTCGGGCTCCGCATGCCCATCTCGCACCCGCATTCTCCCGTGTTCAGAGCGCTCAGAGCAGTGGGCCGCGGGTCACGGGCACTAATCTGAGACATGTTTTGTGAGTTTTATCTTGCACTTGACATTTGAGGCGGGTGATTGTTGGAGTGATGGGAGAGGTTCATGACCTCGCCTCCAGGAGATATTTTAAGCCTGCCATGTTGCATTCCCTTCAGTCCTAGCCTTCCCCTTCCTTTCCCGCGGTGCCTTCCCCCAGAATCATAAATGCTGGCTTCCTTGCGGCCTTACGCAGAGACTCGAAAGCACGGGAGATACGGGGAGGCGGCCGTGCCTGCTGGCCCGGCTGCTTGGCCGCCTGTCACGGAGCCCCGGGCGGCGGCCTCCCGGGCACGGATCGAACAGCAGGTGCAGCTGCGCGGCGTTTCCGGGGCCCACCACCCCACTGGGGGAGACCGCTGCATTCAGGACGGCCAGCTCCTCGGAAGTGGAGCTCTTCCTCGGAGAGCGGGTTTGGAGAGCTGAGCGTTTTCCTGTGGCTTTTGCATAAAGTGGCGTTTCTGATTCTAGGGGACTCCTTCGCGCAGTTCCGGTTTGCTGAGGAGAAGGAGTGGGACAGCGAAGCCTCACGGCCTCAGCAGGTAAGCGGGTCAAGCCGAAGACCGACCCCGCGGGTATTATTGTGAGGTAGAGTCTTTACGTAGAAAAGTTTGGCAACTCATGTCCAGTCTGAGTTACCTGAACCGCTCATAAAGCTCTCGGGGAGCTCCAGGGTCGCGGGTGCCCGGAGCTGGAGCTGGAGCTCACCTTCCCCTTGCGCGCCTGTGGGCTGCTCGCGCAGGCTGGGTTCACGGGGGCAGGCGAGTCATGGTTCTGAGTGGATACGCTGCCATTTGGGCTTCCCCCTTTTCCATTTCTGTGACAATCCCCTTCCCTTAGGGTTGACAAGTAGTTTTTTCCTCCCACGTTGTTTTTGGTGTTGAGAAAAATCCTTTCTGGCCTTAAAGAACTCTTCTTCCAGAATTAGGAGAGTAAAGCTATAGAATAGGAACAAATACCGTAGAGGGCTCTCAGTGAGTCCATAAAGCTGAATATTTTATTCACTTTGTATTCATGCCATATTTTTTCCCCAGGGAGTTTTGGTTATTTTTCTTATGAAAGATAACAGGTATATTCGCCCCTTTGAGATGCACAGAGACGTGGTGGTGGCTCGGTGGTGCTCCCCGATTCCGGGGCTAGGGCATGCTCCCCGGTGCAGTGATTAGACAGTCTGCTCGCAGCCTCAGGTGGCGGAGCAGCAGAACCCAAAGGTGGGGCGCCCTTCTCCCCATTCTGCTACCAGCTCAGTGCACACACTCATTTTATCTCCAGTGCACACACTGGAAGTGGTTAGTTGCTTGGGATGGACAGTTTGTCTTATACAAACTGAGGAGACGGGAATTACTGTTAAAGGACTGCCTGCCACTTTGCAAAGAGTACATATTATACGGAAAGTTGAGAATTAAAAATATTTGTCTTTGCTTGAGTCTCTTCAGGCACATACCCCACATACAATTTAGAATTCCAGGACAGGCTGAAAACTGACAAACCGACATCACTGACAAATATGGTGAAAACCAAACAACTCACATTTCAACTCCTTTTGTGTTTTTTACAAAATTGATTTGAAAAAGAGGAAGGGAGAGAGATGTGAGAGAGAAACATTGATCGGATGCCCCCGCATGCGCCCCAACTGGGGATCGAACCCACAACCTGGGCATGTGCCCTGATCAGGAATTGAACCCGCCACGTTTAGGTGCATGGGACAACACTCCAACCGACTGAGCCACACTGGCCAGGGCTCATCTCCTTTTGAACTATGTTGGCAACCAGAGAAAATTACAATTATCATGAGAGTTTCAAATAATTTTAAGGTTCTTCATCAAAACACTGAGCACCTGTTATTTACTGGATATTTTATTAGACGCAGTGTATTCAAAGGTGGATAAGACAGAGACTGTGCTTGTTCGTCACCCCAGCGCCTTACCCTAGTGGCTGACATATAGTAGATGATTAGTAAATGTTTTTATGCAATAAATGAAAAAGAGTAGAACATTAAATAAGTGGTGTAATGAATGAATGAACATAATTCTGAAAGAGACAGTTACTGGGCTGCACTAAAAGCCTTTTAGTGCAGTTCCTGACATGGATGAAACACTCAAAACTACTGGAAGTGACTGAGAGCAGTACCATGGGAAAAAGATCATTTGAATGGGCCTTTGTGGATGAGTCTGATCTGGTCGTCCTGCTGAGGGGGTAACAGGAGAACAGAAGGTGAGCTGCAGGGCCAGGCCTTGCTTGGCGGGGGAGTGTGGCTGGAGGGTAGTTTTCCCGGGGAGGAGGCTTCAAGGGCAGGTCTGGACTAGTTGGTACCAGCGGTTTGGTCTTCATTTTCCTCTGGGGCAGATTAGCATGTAGGAGAGAGCCTCGGCTTTGGAGACAAACCTGAGTGTGAATCCTTGTTCTGTGACTTGGGCTAACTCTTTTTCTTCTCTTGTTTTCTCATCTGTAAAATGGAACTAATAATAAAATATAACTTGGAGCTGTAATAAGAATTAAATTCAATAATAGTGCAGTCCCTGACATGGATGAAACACTCAAAACTAGCTTTATGACTATTATTTGTTAATAAGAGTTTTATTTAGCAGGAAAATGGAAATGGCTAGATTTGACCTCAGCCTTTGGGAAGCGGGGACTGAAGAGGTCAGAGGCTGCAGGCTGGGAGACCAGTTAGGGAGGAGATTATGTTGGGTAAATGAGAAGGGATGAGGGCCTGACAGCGTGAGGCAGCGAGGGTGGAAAAGGGGTTCAGATAGATGGGACCTCAGCAGAGGACGGGGTAGCATGTGCTGCTGACCAGATATGAGACATAGGGACGAGGGAGATTTGTAGTGGAGCTACGCTTTCCAGCTGGGTGACCAGGTGTAGCTGGGTGACCAGGTGAGTGGTGATGGCATTAATGGAGCAAAAGAAGAGTTGAAAGAAGGAGTTTGATTTTAAACATATTGAGTTGAGGTATTGGTAGGACACATCAGAAACTGAATTTACCATTTCCCCATCAAAACTGTTTTCTGTCCCAGTTAAATCCTTCTTCTTGTATACTTGAGAGACAGGAGCTTATGTGTATGTGTGTGTGTATACACATACATATATGTGCATTTCTACTCATGCTCCCTCCATCCCCAGTGCAACCAGTGGCACACGACAATAAAGAGCAAGAGGAAATAGTAGGAGTTTGATAGTGGGGCATGTTAGGGCCTCAGAGGACATCCTTATGGGAGAGGGACCCAGCCCGTCATGCTGATGTGCCTTCGTTTCTTTGTAGTTCACATGCAGGCTGATGGAGACGTAGCCTGGTTGTTGGGGTCTCCGCTTTAGCTGTGTTGGTTCCTGTCACTATAGGGGGCTGTCCTTAGGTCTATGAGTGGGATTTTCACATCTTTCTTTTGGACAGTGTGGAGACATGTGTGGAAGGAAGGTGGGAGAACTTCTTTGGGTGAAAAAATACATCTTTTTTTTAATCACCTTTTTTTCATTGCATTTTTCATTTTTGTTGACATAGTGACTTATTTATCCAGCAGAGCTTCCTTGAGTGACTGTTGAGTGCTGGGTGAGATGCAGCGGATCCTGAATGCCTGGTTTCTAAAGGTTAGACTCTCAGGTCCACCCTCCAGAGTCCAGTTCTGAGTGAGGCCTGAGAATCTATGTCTTGAAAAGCTTCCAGCTTTGTAAAAAGGGTGCCAGATTTGAGCACTTCTGTCAAGTGTACTGTGGTCCCTGAGTCCAACATGAACATGGCCAGTGCTCTAGCTCCTGAGGAAGGCGTGATAGTCTGAGTAAAGGCCATGGTGACTGCTCCTGGAAAAGGAAGAAGGAGAACTAAAGAAAAGGAAAGCAGTTCTAGACTTTTTTAAAGCTGCAAAGTGGAGTTTCTAGCAGGTTCTTTGGTCACCAAATAGTGTACCTTTACACAGACTCTGAGACTCAGAGCCTAATAAGGTTCCTGGACAGAGGAGCCTTCAGGATTACAGATTCTCACCACCCAGACAGACTTGTGTGCACACTGATGGCAGAGGCGGGGAGTGTGGGGACTTTGTCTAACAGTCGAGGCTGGCTTCCCTCTGCCAGCCTAGGATTATACGGGAGTGAAGGCAGCAGGGTGTTCCGGCGTTGCAGACCAGGCTGTGACTCCAGCTGCAAGTGACTCCAGCTGGTCAAGTGGATATGGGGACTGGGCTCTCCAGACAAGTATAACCTACCGATTATTTTAAAATATGTAGCAGAAAGCTAATTCGTGGTTGTTATTCCAATTAAACCTATTTTAAAATTCATGCTTTACTGTTACAATTCAATTCAGCTCCCTTTATATCTAAGGCTTTCAGCTTTAGCCCTTTAGGGGGCAAAGTGGTGATGAAAAAAGGACAGTCTTACAAAGCAGCATTTGGTGGCAGGCTCTAGGCTCTGGTACTCCTGCAAGGGGACAAGGAGCAATCACCTTGTTGGCTCGAAGTGTCTTGACGGCATCATGGAGGTGGTACAGTGTCAGCTGGGCCTTGGGTGATGGTGGGAATTAGAAATGTGGGGGAAGGAGACATTCCAGTAGCAAACACAGCCCAGTGCCCATCATTCAGAACACAGCTCACAAGCACAGCTGTCCCTTCCCTATCTCTGTGGTCGGTCTCACAAACTTCATTTTTTATGATGTACCTTCTTATCACATTGCACGTGATGCAAGAGGGCAGAGGACGTTTGGATACTTTTAGCCAGACCCCAGCACGTCTCAGCAGTTCTCTAGGGAGTTAAGAGAACAATAGGTCACAGAGGGAAAGTTCTTGCTCTTTTGTAGACTGAATTAAGGGGGGCTATGTGTGTGACTTTGCAGAGCCCTTGGCCAGTTTGTAATTTAGTGACTTAGCCATGTGTTGATCATTCAGGATCACTCCTTACTAGTGGGTTGAGTGAGTCTCTTCAAACTGGAGAACAAAGACTTGGCCACACTGCTTGTGATCACAGCACTGAGGTGCTGAGTGCAGGGCTGAGGAAAGGCCTGGACACCTGCTGAATTGCTCACTTTCTTATCAGGACTTTGCTACCCTCCATCCTGTTCCCTAAATACTTTTTCTTTTTAGATGTAAGTTCCTTTTTTCCAGCACAAGGGGCACAATTGGTGCTGGTGACATTGCTTACCTAAGAGCCAGCCACCTTTGGAAAGTTTCAGAAGGGCAGTTGAAGAGCCAGCTTGTTTCTTTCGATCCTGGGCACTGCTGTTGCGGGGATTGGGGGTCAGAGTGGGTCTGGGTTTAGTTTCTGGGCTCTTCTTGAGCCCACCAGGATGACTATGCATCTGCATCATAAACTCATCTGCCCGAGGCGTTCAGGATTCGACTAGATAGATGAGCCCTGGGTTTTGTTCTAACTCAAAGTTAGTGATTATAGAAGAAGATGTGGTTGCAGTGGTAGGTGAGTTGGTCAGTGATGTTTGCCTCTAATGTGCGGTCACTGTAACCACCTTTCCATTTTTTCCTTTCTTTGGGCAGCCAGGGCACCGAGAAGCAGCTGTTACACTATTATTAAGCCATGTGATGATCTGGAATGTTTTTTCAAATACTGTCAACTTGGGAGGCCATTGCATGGATATGACTTGGCTTCTATGAATGGGGAGGGGGTCAAAAGGAGCTGTTAGTGTTGGCCTTACTCTCTGCTAGCACACTGCTAGTGGGTGGGCTTTCATTCTCTGCCCTCTGGTTAGCAGGAACCTCACGGGCTCCTTCGCTGTGCCTCTCTACCGCAGCTCACTGCCTGGACAGCTCTTCCCTCCTCTCTCGAGGGTCATCCACCTGTATCTGAGGGAGGTGTCCACTTAGATTTCACTGAATACCCATTTTTTAGTTTGCCAGGAAGTCCAAGAGTGTCCAGTTTCACCCTGGCCAGTGTTTCTCAGTGGTGAGAGCATCAGCCCACGCGCCAAAGGGTTGTGGGTTTGATTCCCGGCCCCGGTTGGGTGCATGTGGGAGGCAGCCAATCAGTGTGTCTCTCTCACATTGATGTTTCTCTTTCTCTCCCTGTCCCTCCCTCCCTTGAAAGTCAATGGAACAAATATCCTCCAGTGAGGATTAACAATAACAAACAACAAAAGAGCGTCCTGTCCGGTTTCCAGGATACCATGCATTCTTGACAGCAGGGGTGATCTGTGGCTCAAGAAGGTGGTTCTTGGTTTTGCTCATCTTAATGCAGAGGTGATAGACATAACCACATCAACTGTGATTTATTATCTGATGTACTCCCAGCTCAATGTAAATCATCCCAGGGGATTTATTTAGTTACTTTCGTTTTCTGCTCTTTTATTTCTAGGAGGTCACATGTCATCATCACCAGAAATACGTATCATATGCACATGTATGATCTGTGCCTCTTTCTTATTTACTTACTTATTTATTTACTTATTTATAGAATTCAGCATTTTATGTGGACTGTGAGTCACTGGTTCAAGCCCTTCAAGAACTGCCTCTGTCACTCCGACTCAATGTTGCTGCTGAATTGGTCCAGGTAAAAACACTGATGGCATCTTCAAGCTGGTGTGGATTAGGGTAGGAGAAGACAAAGAATGAAAAAGAACCCATGGCAGGATGTCTCAGATGCAGCCTTTCCTTTCATAAAGCTGAGGGGTTTTTTTTGTTATATATTTTTTTATTAGCGTTTTATAAAGTTTTAAGGGAGAATGAGTGTTTTTTTGTGTTTTTTGAAAATTTTTTTATATTTTTGATACATTTTAAGGAATCAAATGTAATGGAGTTGAATGAAAAAGTATAAAGTCTGGCTGGTATTTTCCTCACAATATTTATGTTGGGTACTAAGGACATAGTGGTCAAGTAGATAGACAGACATGGTGCCTGCCCTTGTGGAGCTTAATCAGATTATCACACAAATGTCCAAATTGTGATAATTGCTATGAAGGAGAAGTAAGTGTGGGATTATAAAAGGGAACCTGGTCTACTCTGGTGTAAGTAGGGATGGATTTTCTGAGGAAGTGACAGATAAGCTGAGACCCAAAGGAGGACATTGGAGTTGGAATTCAGTCAGATCTACGGTAACAGCAGCTAGCAGGAGCGTGCTGGCTGTAGACGGAGAGTAGACTGCGGGGTTGGGGTGGGCGTACTTATTAGTTAAACTGCACTTACAGGAGGAGAGGAGATGAGGGGAGGCAAGTTAGGGGGCTATTACACAGGTCCAGGTGAGTAATACTGTAGCTTGGACTAGGGTGATGATGGTAGAGATGGCACAGAATTGGACTCTTTAAAGGGATACTTCAAAAGAAAAATTAAGAGGACTTGGTAAACGACTGAAATGGAGAGAGAGCAGACAAAGAATTATTCTAGGTTTTCCAGCTTGTGCAACTCAGTGGTAGGTGGTAACCAGAGGGGTGAGGTTTGGACATTATGGGTTTGTACCTCTGAGATATCAAAGTGAAAATATTAGTCAAATTATAGTTCAGAATTAAGCGCTGGGAGTAGAAATTTGGGAGGTATCTATATAAAATGGCATTTGAGAGGAAATAGCCCAAGGACTGTACTATAAGGAACTTCAAAATTTAATTGTGGCTCCATTGAATTTTTTTTTTTAAAGTGAAACCCTGGACAGTACTAATTTTAAATAGAACCCTAACAGCTAAAATGATCAACTTTGTTTGGCAGTTGAATGTGATGCTGTTCCTATTGCACTTGCTAGTCTCACATTTAGGGCAGCAGGCGGAATTCAGGGCTGGAGGACAGTGAGGGGCGGAGAAGTGGAGAGGATGGCATTGGCCTCTGATGAGGATCACTGAGGCTTCTTTAGGAATGTGGGGGGTATCTGGGGTTGTCTCAGTGACCGAGAGAGGCTACATTTTCTGCTGGGTGTCCGGGTATTCAAGGTTCTGATGTGTTTAGTCCCACACAATGAGGAATGGTTAACAGAACACATCAGGGAACCGCTGAGATGAAGGTGACGGGGCACCCAGGACTCAGGAGAGAAACAGGAAGTGTTGTATTTGGAAGTGAAGGACGAGTTGGCGGCAGGCTTAGAGTAAAGGTGTATAATAACTACAGTAATACTGAAAACCTGCCTAAATTGTTTTTAAACCCCTCTCCTGCCTTCTGTGCCCTGATGCACAGCAGTTATTCTCAGCTGTGTTTGCACATCAGAAACCCGGCGGGGAGGTAAGAAAAACCAAAACAATGCCAGACACCCAGGTCCAGACGATGTCTGGAAACAAAGCTATTCCAGGACTAAAAGAGAAGGACCACACCCCAGCATCGCCCTGCACACTGACAATATGAGCATTTGAATTTGTGCACACTGTCATACTATCTTAGAAGCCCTGAAGAGTTATTAGCAAATTGGATCTGCTCAAGATGCTTAACTACAAATAGGGGACGGTGCCGCCAATAGTAGCTGAATTTCATTCTGCACCTGTCCACTCCGATGCTGTGCTGTGCTGGTTGTGCCAGGCCTCCCTGCAGAGCAGTGGTTCTCAGCCTAGCTCTGCATTACAATCACCTGGGAGTTTTTACCTTTTATTAAGTTATAACAGTTACACCCGTGGACTTGGCATCCAAATGAACAATCAGAATGTTCCCAGCGCTGCAGAAGCCACCCCTCTCCCACTGCTCTGGGCCACTGTTTCCCTAAAACCACTATCCTGACTTCTAATACCAAAGGTCAGTTTTGCCTGTTTTTGGCTTTTTACAAATACAGTCAAATAGTATGTTTTCTTTCATGTCTGGCACTTTTCACTGAATACTGAGTCAGTCTTTTTCTTCTTGGTGAGCTTGCCCTTCACCTTTATATTTTTGCTTTTAAGTACAGTGAACAGATCTGGTTTGCTAGTTACTTCTCAGTCCTTTTACAGAGGTTTAACTCATCACTGACTTCAGTGTACATTCAGGTGGACCTATGGCACTGTCATTTCTCAGGCCTGATGGAAGACAAGGCCATTTAGATTTCAGCTCCGAGTTAGCACAGAGCTGAGGTGGGCAGAGTGGGGGGTGCAGCCCTCTTATGTTTCAGTGAGGTCACCCACATCTACCCATATCATTAAAGGCGGTGCTGTGGCAATCCTGCACCAGAGACCCATGTGACCTTCCTGTCTGAATTGTTTCCTACTCCACAGCTTGATGGCTTCCTTAGCTTCTGTTTCTGCTTAAGCAAATATGGCAGGACCCACATGTTCAGCTCAGTTGTTATGCCTCTCTTTCAGACCGCCCTTCCTTTAGAGCTTCCTCAGGTGAAACCAAAGAGAAGTGATGAAGGCAAGGGACTGGGCATGCAGTTAAGAGGGCCGTTGGGGCCTGGAGGAAAGGGGTCCGTGTCTGAGTTGAAATCTGTGGCTGCCGGCTGCCCCATGTACCTCGGTAAAGATAGCCCAAGACCAGGCCCTTCGGAGGCTTCCCAGAAACCCGCTTCCCCACTGCAGTCAGCAGCAGACCATTTGGAAGAAGAATTAGACCTGCTGCTTAATTTAGATGCGCCTGTAAAAGCTGGAGACAACATCTCACCAGACCAGACACCTCAGGACCTGGAATCTGAGAAAGATGGGGAGGATGTGGCCCAAGAAGAAAGAGGTACGGTCTTCATTTTACTCCCTATGTATCTTCTTGATTCTGGTGCTTTTGTGAGAACAGCCTCACCCGCATCACGTCCCCACACATCCCCATCAGTGTCTGACATCGATCTGGCTTTGTCCACTGACAGCTATTTCTGTGCGCACATCTCTGCCTCCCCTGAGCCAGCCTTTCTGGCAACATTCCTCTCAAGGTGCTGGGCTTCCGAAGCTGCTACCTGCCGGATTGCAGTGTTAAACCCGGGGCTGCGAACTGAACTTGTGCTGTGAAAAGGCATTAAGATCTTTGTAGCCCTCAGCTGTGCAGCAGCAGGCCTTTTAATCGACTGTGTGAACAGCCCAGTTAACCATCTTTTCCTGTGTCTTGCTTGCTGTTTTGATCTTATTTTTTACAAGAGAAGAACACATCCTCATTTGTGCATGTCCTGTGAGGTGGTGGCCCATCTGATGTGGAGAGACCTAGGGCAACGGCCTTAGCCATATACTGCATTCAAGAGCCCTTAGTGGCTTTCCAGGATTGTTACAATAGTAAAAAGAAAACCAAGCTGTTGGTCTTTTTAATAACCTAGTGAACTGCGAAATTTAACTTAATAAATAGAGAAGCCAATTTCTATTCTATTAATTTGTTTAGATATTATTGTATCTTCTTAGGGAATAGGAACAATAATAGAATGTTTCCCCTTGCTGTAAGCAAAGTAATAATTATGGTTGAATTATATCATGGCGCAAACCCCAGGGATGCTTTTGCCCTCAGTCTTGGGACTAATGTGAAGTTGTTAACATTGCTTTTGTTTCCCTAGTTCCTGCAAAACCATCTGTGGCAGAAGAAAAGGGCGTGGAACCTGAGCAACCAAGCACATCAAAAAATGTTACTGAGGAAGAGCTCGAAGACTGGTTAGACAGCATGATTTCCTAACAAAAGAAGAAAAAGAGAGAAAATGGAAAAAAGTGCCTGGAGCCAATTTTGGTTGCTTTGTAAGTAAGGATGGGCCCAAGGCTGTCCTTGAACAGCTGGTTTACAAGCTTGCCCCAAGCCAGCGTGTTCCATCAGGCTACGCAGTAAACACCTACCTCTGTGTTTGACAACATCCACAATAATACATTTAGGAGGCTCGCTGCATTTTTCTCTGGTTTAGTAATCTGAGAGACTCATGAAGGGCAGGAGACCGGATGGCGCTTGTTTCTAGCAAGTGCATGCTGCTGCTGAGGAGAGCGAGCAACAAGGCATGTGTTTGGCCAAAATAAAACAAATGCTGGTCTATGGAGTTTTTCTTTTTTTGTGTGGGGTTTTAGGCCATTTGCGTCATGTCCCTTTTCCCAGCAGTCACAGCGTGGTTGTAGAATCACCCAGAAGTGATGCATTACAAGAGGCCACACCACAGATTGGCACGTATTACTTTTATTGCAGTGGGCACTTCATCTTATTTAAGATTCACCTAAACATAGCAGCTCCACTACTTACGAAGGACCATAAAGCATTACTCAATTTGGCATAGGATTGAGATTTTTCTGAGATTTCAGTACAGTACTTTTCTTCTAATAACAGCAACTGACAAGCTGTTACTGAAAAACAATTATATGAATAACCTTCAAGTGCAGCTTCTGAAAGACAGAAGATCGACACAGCGATTTTATGGAAGTGTCCACCTGGAACATAAACATAAAAAACTTGCATAGCTATATCTAAAGAGGTTTTAAGGCACTTAATCGATAGTTCAGTGTCGACAAAGTGTTGCTTTTTTTTTTTTCTCCCCTATTTCTTTAACTGCTTAAAGCTTTTCAAGCTAATTCTGGGTACATTCACTAGCAAGTACCATGGGAAAAATTAGACTGCAGTTAAAATGAGTTTTTTTTGTAGTTCAGACCATGAGTCACCAGTAGAAACTGTCATGTGACATTCAAGTGTTTAAAATTTCATGTATTATGCATTCACGACTTCATACTTGTAGTCCTTTTCTCAATGATGCCATCCCGACAAACAAGTTACATTAGAACTGAAAAACTTGAAGGCATTCAACTAGAGTCCTTGATTTAACATTTTCAAAGGTTATCTCCCAGAGGGTATATCCATTAGGCAAATCAATTGCAAAATATCACACATTTTTTTTGTGTTTTTTTTTTTTTTTGGTGGCTCCTTTTTGGGTTTGTTTTTATACAGATTTTTAACAGACACTTTCTTGTTGTAAGGGAGGCATTTGGAAAATGTCACCTTTCAAAAATGTTGCAGAAGTGTAAGAGAGGGTTTAATTTCACTTTGAAGTGACAGTCCAGAATCATGGAGTTTCTCTCATTCAGGTTTATCCAAGCTGATCTTCGTACTGTTTCCGAAAGCAGTCACCAGCTGGGAAGAAATCCCAACACCTTTCTTGGTACATCTTCCAGACATAAGATTCCTGAAATAATGGGGGAAAAGGCACTTCTTTTTAAACCACAGTAAGCTAACACTAAACCTGTTTTTGCTCTGTTGTGTCTCCCTTTCAGAATATTGATGTGGGTTTATATGAGGCTCAGCTGGTGCATTCCTTCTTGTTCCATTCCCAGCCCATTTTGGGGGCAAGAGGTTTCTTCCTAGTTCTGTCCCCCCCCCCTGAAACCAACTCAGTGACTGCCACTAGAAATACTTAAAGATTAACAGTAGGCTGATTCCACATCATGTGTAATTGATAGAAGAATGCACGCTGAGGGAACATAGAGCACTGGCTTAGGCAGGTGCCTGGAGAGCTAAAGCCAGATCTGGAAACCAGCTGCCTCTCTCCTAAGTGTTTGCACTTTGAAGAATTCCTACAAATCCAGTGATGTTACAACATTTGATAACCTGTCTCTTCCGCCTGTGTTCTGTCTTTACATTTCTTTTTCCCTTTGACACAAACCTTCATTCATACTCTCATACCCACCCCTCCACATCCCCCGTGTCACCCACACACAAGGTTATCTTTCCTGTGCGATCCTCATGGCATTTTATCTGATTCTCCTGTTCTTTGTCATCGCCACCCACTTAGCTCCTCATTGTCTTTTGCTCTCTCATGCTCCCAACCTCCAGCTATTTAACTCTGAAGGGTTTAGAAAATGCCAGTGTTTGTTGGGAAGGATAATCGGGTCTTTTGGGACAGATTGGAGTTGCCTTAGAGTTTTGGCTTCTTAAGTCACAGGGGATGGTGGGAAAAGGCATGGGAGAGGCTGATGGGATTATCTGTCTCTTTCATGTAGCCTGTGCTCAACCGATCCTTGAGACTTAGGAAAAGGAAGCTCTGCCACAGGAGTATGATGCTTAATTAGACATTTTTTCCCCCCTCACCTGACCCGTGTGCTCTGTTTCATCTTTGTTAATCAAATACATCAGGAAGAATCTGGAACAAAGAAGACAGGTATAATAAATGAGAGGAAGACAATATTAGATACTTCAGTTAGGAAGCCTAAATTCATTTACTCAATCAAAGGCACCAGAGGAGGGGTTCAAACATGCTTTTTATCATGCTGTTGTCTAGGACTTTCCAGACTGGAAAAATGACAGTCATTTTCTAATGATATACATTAATCTCAAAATTAGCCTTTTCATGAAAAGAGACCCCTTTTTTACTGTGAGCTAAGATCACTTATGAGGAAGCATTTTGGCTATCATTTTATTGTTTAAAAATATCCTAATCTAAACAATAAAATGGTAAACCAAACTGTTCCCGCACACTTCTTAGTAGGCCAATTTATCATCTTATAAGAATGGAGAATTGAAATTATATGTGCGTCTCAAGGATATGGGATTTTTGGAATGTGTTTTAAATTGCTCCGATTCTTCCAGAAATGCAGTTCTGTTTTTGTTATAGACTGAGTAATGCTGGTGTGGCTTCACTGGCTCTAACTGTGATGTGTCTGAGATTTGAGTCTCTGTGTTGGGAACACACAAGTATCCCGGGAGGCCGAGCTCGCGTTACACAACCTCAGAGACAGCTTCCAGAGGAGCCGGTCTCGTGCCCTTCAGGGAAAGGATCGTAAAGCTGTCGGTAAGAAAGAGAAAGTAAAAATAACACTCTTCTGAGGGTGGAGAGGGCCTGAGCCCCAGATTCTGAGTTCTCTCAGGGTCTCCTTAGGTTTGTAGCTTCAGACTGAGGCCCACGGTAGAGGCTGTAAACACACCAGCTTCCTTCCTCCCTTTCCTTTATCGCACTGAGAAACAAGGCATGGCCAGTATTTTACCTTGTTGGAGACCCAGGCATGTAGGACATTATCCCTTTCCTAGCACATTTACTTCAGGGAGGGGGCTTTCCCCTCAAGCTCTCTGTGAGAGGGGCACAGAGATAGAAAACAGACTATTATAATACAGAGGGCTGGGGAAGACATAGCCAGATAACATAGAACCCTTTCACTCTCTCCTTCACTGGTCCTGACACATGGCCATGTGCTCACCTTTTATAGAGGGACATCCACCTGATCACCTCCATTAAGATGCAAATTCTCTCAGTGAGAATGAACGTGGGTGGGTGATGGTCAGACTTGGCGAAGGGCGTGCCAAAGTTATTTTGAAAAAACGTGTGTTTTCATCTTGAGAAACTCTTAAACTAGCAAAAGGCTTGCATTGGGGAGAAGAATATATTCTTCCTACTTCTCTGATAACACCTTTCTCAAAGGCTACGTCTGTACCATTTTAAAGATTAGGATTTTCTAAATACAGTGTAGACATAGAAGGGAAGGGCTAGGCCAGGGAGCAGAGCTGAGCAGTTTTGTTTTTCTTGCAAATGATCACTTACAGAATCTGAATTGTCAGGTAATCTCTAGTCTCTATAAATTCTGTAAATTATCAATTTCAGGGGCAGTCAGTCCATGGTACATAATAGGCTCTAAACAACTTGTTCTGGAGTGAATGCTTTACCTTGGAAAAAGTGAAATGTTTATTGTTTGCCTACTGGGTGCCAAGGCCTTAGGTGCTGGGAGAGAGCAGTGTGAAAACACGTCCCCAAATCTCCCGCTCTCATGGAGCCCATGTACCACTAGGAGAGGACAGACACAGTGAGGACTGAAAATTCACCACGAATCCAGCAACATTCGGACCATTGGCCACCTTGATGGGAGGAAGCCCTGACTGGGTGGGCACAGAAAAATCAGAGACAGTGAGCATGGACACTTTTTAAGTTTTGCTGGAAGGGAGAGAAAGCAGCAGTGCAATGGCTGTAAGTAAAAGCGGGGCCACAGATTTTTTGTTGTCTCTCAAAAAATTTGTATAGTGATAGGACAATTCCAGTAAAGAAAAAAATTGCTGGAGTTATGTCATCTTGAGACGAGATGGCATCTAATTCCAGTTTGAGGGACTGACTTTTGCTCAGAGCAGGAATAGTCCACAACCCACACCTACGAAAACATGGGAGGGCAGGGGACAAGGACTCCTGGAAGTTCTTTTCTAATCGCCACTATTTCTTAGAGAAATAAGAGGAAATGGCATCAGCAGAGACTGAACTAAAGGACATAACTGTTGGTGTTATTCTACCGCTCCTTCCCCCTGCCCGGCACCCCTGTCCACCAAAACTACTCACAAGTAGTTGGCTAAGTTGTGCTCTTGCAACGTATGTGTTTCAAAACCATGGGGGGTCGTGTCAAAGTAGTCATTGCCAATCCCACAGATGAAGCATTTAGTCTAGAAAAATAACACGCAGTAAAGGCATTAGTAGGCGTGACATTACAGGCAGAAAGAAAAAGGGTGATACCTGCTTAAACTGAGAGCTGCTGAAAAATATTTCTCAGATGCTTCAGGTGCTTAGTCATCTGCTCCCTAGTGCCCCACACCTCGCGCCCAGCTAGCTGAGGATACTTGCTCCTGCCCAAGCGGGGGACAGGGTGGAGGCAGCAGGCTGCGAGGGGTGGGGGACAGTGCAGCACAGGGTGGAGCACTAAATGCCCAGAGCTGGTGGACAGGCACCGAGAAGAAGATGGGAATGGAAAACAAATTTTATTGGTAATTTTGCCACGGGCTGGCCCTAAGTAATAGCAGAACCTATTGTTTAAAACAGGTTCGTTTGCTGTGAGATACAAAAACAGAGTTGGAATGAGTAGTTAGAAGAACATTACCTCCATATCTTCTCGTACTTGTTCCTGCTGGTCTCTTAGCTCTCCAAAAGCATCAATAATAAGACCTGGGATTTTAAATATAAGAGTTTTAAATAATGTGTTCAGTGGTTCAGGATAGAGGAGTGACAGCAGGAATGGCAGAGGCCACTTGGTTTTGTAAAAAAGTAAATCATCAAGCTGAACTACTCAGTGAAAACAAAATCAGAAAAAAGTTCTTGTTTTTAAATGCTGCATCCTGGCTAACCATTTCTCCCTGTTCCGCTAACTGCACCTTTCTGCAGTATGTGCTGCTAACTACTCCTCCTAGAGACGTTTTCCTCTCCGCCCTCTGTTTCACTCAGCCACTCATTTTCTTTTCTTCCCATTGAGCTCTCCCTCCCCTAGCCCCTTACTCATGGATGTGTCTCAAGGTCCTTCCTCAGTTTCTTTGCTTCTCTGTCTGGGGAATCTCCTCTACACCAACATCTCTGACCACGATGGGTCTCATTTCTATTTTTGTATTTGTTTCTATTTATTTTACATGTACTTATTATTTCATTCTCGATTTGTTCCTTGAAGGACCTATTACAGCTAACTGCTCATTAGCTCTCAACACCTGCATGTCTTGCAGGTACCTTAACTCACCATGACTCAAATTTATTCCATTCCTCTTAATTCCTGACAAGCTATTGACTAAATATCAGTACCACTACCCCTAAAGAAGAGAAAACCTGTCACACTCTCATAGGTCCTCTCTGTGCTCCTTCCTCACCGCTGCCTGGGAGGCAGTGAGGAGGGCAGGGGACTGTGGGCCAAGACTAGACACAGGAGAGCTCTAGGAAGCAACCAAACAGGTCATGGTCAATTCGGAGTGGGGAGTGGCAGGAAGGGGCCCTTTGTAAGGATTCTCAAGTTTCTTGGAGATACTGTGGGTTTGGTTCCAGACCACTGTGAGTCTCAATAAAGCGTGTCGTAATCTTTTTGCCAGTAGAAGGTCTTGACTTCAATTTGTAAAAAATGCAACATTTGTTAAGCACAATAAATGAGGTAAGCCTGTATCAGTGCCTGAGTGGGTCTTTGGCTCTGTACATAGGCAAGGCCTCATAGGTAGTAGTAGATGCTCAATAAATGCTGAATTAAATACATGAATGCACAAACCTCTTTATAAATAAAATAATTAGGCTGTAGGTGTAGGATGGTAGAGAGAACCAGATTAAGCCCTGTTCATACTTAACATAACCGACAGCCCCACCTTGAATGATGGCCAGCAAAATGACAATGACGAAGAAGAAGAAGGTGATGTCGAAGACAATGCGGTACATTTCGTACGGGTCACCAGCAGGGTCTTCAATCTCATCGCCGATGCCTCCTCCGGCTCTCACTCCCACGTACATGTGGAATAGGTAACACTACACAAGAAAAATAATGTCATTTCAAGTAGAAGTTTTGTTTTTAGCAAGATGGTCGGATCATTCACTTAATTAGATCAAAGTTCGGCTGCCCTGAGCCAGGGAAGGGCGCTCGTCCACGATCTCGGTACTCCTGCTGCTGCGTGCTCTGCACCGCACCCCCGGTCAGTGTGCTGTCTACCAAGGGGAAGGGCGCTGTTACGTTTAGCTATTAAGCAATCAGTTTTGCTCATATTTTTTAAAAGTTTTGAACTTCCAGATATATACGAGAGGATTCATTTAAGGCGTGTATAAATTAAAAAACGTTCAGGCTCTGATGAGTATGGCATATACCAGATATTAGTTTTCCCTCATTTAATTTTAAGGGTGCCAGGCTAGGCTCCAGCCTCCGGGAAGAGGCCCCTTCTACTTCTCTGCATTCCCCTTACCCCTGGTTGGGGCGGGATTCCTGTAGCATCTTAGAGAATAGACTCTCTCCTTCTGTGCTCCGTGTGTGGCCCAGGGCAGGCATCTGGGCAGTGGCTCACAGAGCCAGGCGCCCCCCGTCTCTCCTCCTGCCTGGATGGGTTAGGTCCAGAGGGAAAGGCAGTCTTACAACTGGTAAAAACCAAGGCAGCGTGGAGATGGGTGCTGGTCACATTGGTGCTCTGGTAACTGTAGTGTTGCTGTCACATAAGGGTGCCTCCCAACCGCCAGAAGGCATAGGAGAGTCTTTAGCCAAGAAGTCTTGCCCATTTTCTGGAGAAATGACCACAGGCTGGGGCAGTTCGCTGTCGCCCATCCCTGCCTCATGTTCCTTCCCTGACCTCTGGTCACCATGAACGTGCAGAGATGCTACTGCAGCTGTGCTCGTTCACCCTGAGCTGTGCCCTTCTTGCCCACAAGGGGCTCTGCTGGGAACGCCCGACCTGGTTCTGCTGCTGCTGTGGTGGTGACCCCCCCTCCCCCCCGCTGAAATAAACTGAGCACCAGGTCCATGGGCCTTTGCTCTGCTCTCAGAGACAAGGAATCGAAAGCGTGCCTTCTGTGAATTTAGAGACAGGTCCATTCACACTCAGATACAAAGTATTCACATCTTTGCCACAAACACAGATGGCCCATGGCCTGCTCCAAGGTGAGCTGCTCCTTCCTCGTAGCCTCAGGCGGGTGCCCATGAGACCCGTTTCCACCACTACTCTCTTGAGGACGCCCCACTGAGCGAGACATCTCCATCCTCTGTTCTGCTCTGTAACTCCGCCCTCAGTCCCCAAACCCACAGCCCTCCTCTCCCAACGAGGACAGGTGACCCGGCGGCCTGAGCGGCGCTCACCGTCATCATATCATCACACTTCATGTCGGGATCGTCGTCATCCTCACTCTTGTTGTAGAACTTGCGGAAGAAGTTGAAGGCCACCACGGTGTAGAGGTAAACCACCACGGCCAGGAGCCCCACGGTCAGGACCAGCTGCGGGGGAGAGAAACGAGCTGGGGCTTCACTGTGGAATGTTCGGGCGAGTCCCAGGAGACGGGAGAGGTGAGGCTGGGCCGGGAGACGGGAGTAACGATGGGGTGTTATGGACTAAACTGTCCCCCAATTCATATGTTGAAGCCTTTCCCTGCAGTCCCGCAGAATGTGACTTTGGAGGTAGGGCCTTTAAGGAAGTAATCATATTAAAATGAGGACATTACCGTGGGCCCTACTCCTATCTAACGGGTGTTCATATACGGAGATTAGGACACAGAAAGCAACAGCAGATAGCTGAACACACAGAGGGGACGAGCAAGTGGAAAAGAGCCAGAGGGCAGCCAGGTGAGAGCCACAGAGCAAGCCAGACCTACCACGCCTTGGCCTTGGCCTTCCAGCCTCCAGAAGTGAGAGGACGTGTCTGTTGATTAAGCCACCCAGTCTATTACGGTGGCCAGAGCAGGCTAATACCTGGGGCCTATGTAAACTACAAAGGGATTTCGGGATTGAATAGTGAAGGTGCCAGGAGGAAGGCTACCTTGTTTTTTTATAGTGAGAGCAGGGACCTGAAGCTTCACGCGATGCAGCTTCTACTCTAACGATGCCTCTAAAGAGACGAGAGATCCTATGGACCAGCAGGTGTCCCTACATTACACAATTTCATAAATGACCATGAACTGGATAATTGTCACAACTTTGAAGTTACTATGAGAACTGTTTATAATGGTTGAGTAAAGTCACATCTTTCATAACCAAGATATCTGCCCAGACCTTTGCAGGGGTCACAGGGCATGTTCATCTCCTGGCTTAAAGAGGGTCCACAAACGAGTGCACAGGACCTGCCCATGGGGCCTACATGAGGAACTAGGTGCTGAGCAGAACTATGAACATCAGTAAGATAAAATCTCAGCCCTCAGGAGCTACACATAAGGGGTGGGCATGAGCGCCAAGATAAGTAGCAGAAGAGGCATATTCAGTGACTTCTTGAACAATGAATGGTAACCCATCTAAACCTCAGAGAGCAGACCTCACAAACCCGCTGATTTTTGAAAAACAGAACAAACCTGGGCTTTGCATCAAGGAAGAAAGAAGCCACTTAGCAGCTGTGTGGTCTTGGGTGAGACATTTGGCCTCTCTGAGCTTCAATTCTCTTCTCTGTCACATGAGGATAACATCTACCTTACAAAGCAGCTGTGAACCCATTATAGTACCTGACACATGGCACATGCTGGGCACATTTTTAAAATAATCTTATCAAAGTTTATTCAGCAAGGCCATATAAAAAGTCGTTTAAACTTTCCATTTAAGTTACAGTCTTAATGCCATTAAGCTAAATCAATAAAAACTAGAGTTTCAATATCTGAGTAAAGGGGAAGGAAATAATTCTAAAAGAACATACAGAACTGGCATTCCACAGATCACACTGGGAAGCATCGCTTTATAGGAGAAAACTTCCCAAGATAAACATGCATGTAAAAAATATGCAATGCCTTCTCCCAGGAACCTATAAGGAAGCATTTAACTCTAAGTCAACATCTCTCTCACAAGTTCTGTTATTACCTCCCCAAGCTTCAGCTGCTTGTGCGTGGCAGCAATTTCTATTTCCAGCTTTCCTCATTCTCTTTACCACCAACCCAAACAAGAAACGACTGTTGCCACAACTACCAGAAGCCTAGAAGAAATAACCACCCTAATACCTGATGATCTAGCACCTTTCATTTTAGAACAACAGTCAACATGATTTTTCTTCTGGTTGGAGTCTTTATGTATTTCGTAAGGTGTACAACCTGATGATTAAATATATGTCTACATTGTAAAGTGATGACTGAAATCAAGTTAATTAACATATCCATCACCTCATATAGTTATTTCTGTGTGGTGAGAACACTTAAGATCTACTCAGCAAATTTCAAGTATATAATACAGTAGTTTAAACTATAATCACCATACTTTACATTAGATTCCCCAGAACTTAGTCCTCTTATAACTGGATATTCATGCGCTTTGACCAACATGTCCCCATTTCCCTGACCCCAGCCCCTGGTAACTAATACTCTACTCTTTGGTTCTATGAGCTCAGCTTTTTAGATTTCATATATAAGTGAGATTATACAGTATTTGTCTTTCTGTGCCTGGCTTATTTCATTTAGCATCATGTCCTCAAGGTCCATCCATGTTGTTACAAATGGCAGCATTTCCTTTTTTAATGACTAATATTTTGTTGTATGCATGTGTATATACCACATTTTCTTTACATGGTCTACTGTTTCCATACCTTGGCTATTATGAATAATGCTGTGTGAACACAGGGTGGAACTTTCTCTTCAAGATTCTGATTTCATTTCTTTTGGATCTATACCCTGAAGTGGGATTGCTGGGTCATGTGGCAGTTGGATATTTAATTTTGTGAGGAACCTCCACACTGTTTTCCATAATGGCTATACCAAGCTTCCTTCTTTTATCTTTCTCATACAAAGGTTGAGAGATGTGAGGGGACACGTCTCATTCATGGAATTGCACTTAATGAATGGAATGCTAAAGGGTTTGAATGTGTTGACGGAGGAGCAGTTAGAGGGTTCACCCTAACAACACTGTAGCAGACAGACTGGATATTGATGAGACCGGATATGACAATGGCTATATAGATACATAATTATGTCTTTTAACTTTTACTATACTATATCTACAGATAGATATACAAGTGTACCTGTATCAACTGTCAGTTTTCTATATATAAACACACACACATATATGTGTACTAGACATGCATATGGCTATATGTATAGCTGTTTATATGTATGTGTAAACATGTCTAAATCATTGGTTCTTAGTTGGAAGCATATACCGGAAGTACCTGGGGAGTGTTATAATTACATATGACCACTTGCTCACCCCCAGTGAGTATGCCAGATCCCGGGAGGAAGGGGTGGATCTACAAAAGGTCTCTAAAGTGATCTGGTGTGTCGGTTACCTCCTCCCCTCCCCTCTTCCTTGCCTGATCTAAATGTAGGGATTTCTGAATCAAGGTCTTATGCCTCTTAAGTGATGGCTACAATTTTATTTTTAATTGGCTGCAATTGTATAAAAATCACTATTAAAGTGTTTTGCCAAGTAAGGGGTACTGTACACTGACAGGTACCTTCCTGTCATACACTTGTTGTACTACCTGTTTTGGTTACTTTATTTTCCGTGTCTAGGTCCATTCTGTCCTGTACTAGTATAAACCCAGTACCTGTTTGCCGTTATGAGTTACAGATGACAGAATAGTCCTCAGTGTCTTGAAGCCCATGGCGATATCCAGCAGGTGAGCAGCAAAAAAGAAGTTGTTGTAGTGGCCCAGGATGGACATGGTTGTGTACCAGGCCAAGTAGAGGAAGGACTGTGGAAATGAAGCAATTTAGCAGCTTTTCAGGCATCCATGCCTCCCGATGCTCACTGAACCCTTTTCTCTCATCTTTGGGGACAGAGTGAGGACAGAGGGTTTTTAGATGCTGAGGTGCTGTGGACTGGCCTAAGAATTGCCACATGAACCCCCACCTGTCTTACACTACTGCACAAGAGAGACATCCCCAGCCCCTTCCAGGCTCTCTGCCTTTGAAGCAGGCCCTGAATCTTTCTGGGCATGCTCCCTAGCTCCTTTCCCTGTGGCATCTAATGACATCCCTGAATGTGGGGCGCAGAATCTTGTTTTTCCAGATGCCATACTTACGTTGTCAGTAAAAACAACTCCCAGCTTCCAGATATGGTACTTCATGTCGATGGAACTTAGCCTAAAGGGGAACAAATAATTTAAAAATATGTAAATGTCAGGCTTTAGCTAAGTGTTTAATAAAGGGAAAATTAAGTTTTTTCTCTCTCTCAGCTTTAATAACCTAAATGTGGCTCTGAGCTTTATCAAGTTGTATGTGTTTCCCTGTGAGACTGGGAATGGCAGAATCACACATCTGAAATTTTAATTCGTCTTCTCTTTCAGCTCTATCAGGCATGAACGCCGATAGGTCCTTACTTTTTTAAAGCAGTGCTCTCCCAACATGTTAGAATCCAGAGGAAACGCCTATGCGGGCCTAGAGCCTGAGAGAGCAAAGATCCGATTGAGAGTTTCCCCCTTAGCGCCTTGAAAGGGGCTGGAGGAATCAAAGGGTCTCGTTTAGGCAGACTTTGGGTTTTAACTCCTGAGCTCTGTACCATGACACGAGAGAGGCCGCCTCTGCTTTGGTCTCTTCCACCGGGCTAAAGTCAAGGGCGTTTTTGTCTAAACCAAGGAGTTCAGCAATGCGTTCCGCTCCGTAGAGATCGCCGTACTTGTTGATCACCTAGAGCAAAAAGAGGACAGGGTGAGCTCGGGCCACTCGTCACCAGCAATGTTTTATCTAAGCCCAATGTCTTCAGGAGTCTGCTATACTCTGGGCTCTTCCAAGGGGTTGATAAAGACATGATTCAAAAGGCAACGGCAAAATAAAGAGAAAAAAACAACTCCCAAAGAAAACAAATGATAAAGGCTATCAAATGAATATTGCTTTTCGAGCTGCTATCTTTTTGGAGGCGAGAGAAAAACCTAGTGTGCAGAAAGCAATGCCTGTTAAGCTGTTGAAGGCAGGTGAGGAGAGGAATGAAGGAGCACCTACGTATGTTCAGTTAAACCCCTTCTGTGACTTACTCTTCAGAAACCATCGTAAAAGTAACATCAGATTTACTCGTGTTAGCATACGGAGAGCTTAAAACCTATGACATTTTTTTGGTGGGCATGGGACTCACCCCACTGACAAGGCTTACCTTTCTCTTTACAAATTTGTCCCAGTAGTTGTTAGGAAAAGATCTGAAAAAAGAGAATGAAAAAGGGGGTTCTTAACATCAAGCCCAAGCGCATCAAGAAACTCTGCAATTTGCGTGTCTGGATCTGCGACCCCCGTGGTGTCTGTCCTGCTGCTCACTGAAGACTTCAAGGCTCGATTGAAGTTCAGAGTCACCGCAGGACTGATGCCTGGTCCCACTACTTTGTACTGACTTCTGAAACACTCGGAAAGCCACTCTGCATTTTCTATTCAGAATTATGCCTAAAGAGCCAGGAATTGTGATGAAAGGATTAGACAGAAGCAAAAATGAATGGTTACTGATCCCAGTATTAGGCAGAAACAGAACCCTGTGGGAAACACGAGCATTTCACCTTCATTCACTGAGTGCCTAGTTTATGTCAGTAGCTGGGGTAGGTGCTGGGGCAATGTGTAGACAAGGTCGCTAACTATGTATAGTTTCCAGTCTGGGAATCACCGTTAGTTAATTTCTAGAGGGTTTTGCTTAACTATAGTGCTCTTCCACTCTCTTCTCCATTCCCTCATAACTCCTGTGGGGTGTGCTTTCCTCAGGGAATTAGATCTCTCCTTTGGAGGTGGTTCCCCAAAACATCCCATCCCTCACCCCCCAGAGGAACTTCTTTCATCTGCCTGGTAGCTTCTACAAGCTCCACTGCAAATAGTTTTCTATTGTTGAAGTCAAGAAAGAACTGCCACTTTCGGGTTGGCAAAAACCATTTAAAATATTTTGCTCCTCTACAGAATGGTTGATCTTCCTGGGAGGGTTCCTTGTGAGGCTAGATGGCAGCCAAGGAACTGCTGGCCCTTGGCACTTGCTTCTTACTTCTGTTCTCCTTTACTTGACTCATTCTTGCTGGATGTGGAACACACAGTCTCCTATTCTAGAAATCACCCAAGTTGGTGGTGAGGAAGGGGGGGCCTCCCTCTATTCATGGACCTGTCAGAAGAACTCTAAGCAAATGCCACATCTCCCCAACAGGGCGGCAATCTTTAAGAACATTTTTTTTATGGTTAAAGCAGTTTCTTTGTCTTAAACATCCAAATGCCATTTAAAAGCAAGAACAAATGCTGCGTTTATAGAGTAAATTGCTAACAGGGGGATGGAAATAATTATGTTGACTTTCTTCTTTGTACATTTTTCTGCTTCTGATTTTTTTTTTTTTTATGTATTGCATAAAATAAACAAAACCAACAAAAATCAAGCCAGGCTTCCTCTGTCCACACTGATTATCTCCCTTTCTCTTAAATCCTTTATAAAAATGGTCCATAACATACAACTCAGCCTCGGTCCCAATTTGTTGTAAGTGGTACAGGGCCGCTGACTGAAGGCTCTGGGCAAGACCCTTTTGCAGATGATCTTACTCTAGTCTGAGTATTTTTTGTGCACTGACTATGTATATAAGCTCCTTGAAGGTAGAAAAAATGTGTTTACTTGGTAATACTCCTTAAGCTGTGGGATAGACAAAAGAAACTTCAGCAGGGAAGTGCATAAATAAATGATACATCTATATATGAATGGTCAAGAAAAATAGTAGAAGATGCTCAACCTCTTTAGAAATCAGGGAAATTCACAGTGAGAGGCCATTGCTCACCTACTGGATTAGCAAAACTATCTGACAATAACAAGTGCTGGCAAGGAGGCAGAGGAGCAGGAATTCTCATCCAGTGCTGGTTGGAAGGTACATTGGGACAGACATTTGCATATACTACTATTCAGCAAATTTTACTCCTGGGTCTCTACTGTTGAGAAACTTTTTTCCTTGTGCATGAGTTATAAAAATGTTCATTGTAGCACTGTTTGTAATAGCCAGAAACTGAAAACTCGAAACATCCACTGTCAGGAAAATGGATAAATATGGGGTAATATACTCATATATGTGTTTTGAAACAATTCAGTTTTGCAAATAACCAAACTATGGCTACACATATCAACATAGGTGAGTTCTCAAACATAACACTGAACAAGTGATTCAAATGACAGTATAACGTGTAGTAGAATTTCATTTATATACAGTCCAAAAATAGTCACAATGAAACAATATATAGAATACACACCTAAGTGGTAAAACTATAAAGCAAAAAATGATTATCACTAAAGTCAGGAGAGTAGTTAGCTGGAGGTGGGGGGAGAGATAGGATCAAGGAGGATCATAACATCTGGGACCGTGAACCTGTCTGCAATGTTCCACTTTTTTAACCTCCTTAGTCCAATTTATTATTATACCTTAAAATATAAACATTTTATGTCTTCTATGTGTGCATTTAACAAGATAAAAATAATATTAAAAAAAATCTCTTCATGATATATAGTTAACTGAAAACAACAGGTTACTAAGTACTACACATACCATGACGCCATTATTGTGAAAAAAAGGTTCACTTATTAAATTTTAAACATCTATTTATTTATGCATTTTCCTACTTGTGGACATTTAAGCCACTTCAAATAAAAAGTTTTAGCGGATATTCTTGTTGGCACATTTTAGTGTTCTTGTCTCATCTCCTTAGGATAAATTTCTTGAAACGGAACTGCCTTTTTACTGGTACTTTTAGGCCATATTATCTTGTGCCACAAACACAAACATTACTGATAATTGCAGAAGGCTTACCAAAGGATTAAATTATTTAATAGCATCCAAAACTTCTGCACCATCTTAACAAAGGCTCAGAAACTGAACTTGGTCCCTCTTCCTTAGTGGAAGAGATCGGCAGGGACGGGCTTTTGATCTGCACATTCGCTTTTTTCTCCAAGCAAAGAGTCTTCCCTTTCTAGGGACTATTTAAAAAGCTCAGTCTTGCCTTTGTAGGGCTGCCTCTCTCAGTCTGCTGACCATCTTTGGATACGGAGTGATGTTCTTCTTCTAGCGGTCAGGGTCGTTGTTTCTAGATGTGTCTATTTTAATTGTCACAGCTAAGAGTTTCAACACAGTCACCTTGGTTTACCTATTTAGCGCTATCTCTTCACCTGTCTTTCAGAACATTAATTTATCTTGCAACTCGTGTTTTCACAATTGTGACTACACTGGCCTAGAGCATGACCTTCACTAATGATGATGGCCATTTTTTGAACAGTTAGGGAAAGGGAATGACTCATAGCTTGATGCCTACCTATGCCAGGCACTGGGCCAAGAATTAATATTCCAGGACTGTAGGGGGTGACATTTTCATCCCTCTATTACTAAAGAGGAAACTAAGGCTGAGAATGCTTGGGGTTGGGGGGTACTTACGGGGTGTTGATTACCAAGCGGTCCCATTGCCCCTTGATGTCATCTTCAGATGGCTGTTCGGTGATATAGAGGCCATCAAACTCCAGCTTCCTGGCAATTTCTTTTTCTCTTTTGAATACCACCAAAGGGACCTAGGAGTGGGAAGACACTGGTTACTCAGAGGTTTCCTAATGAAAGCCCTCTCTCACAAGCATTTCTTACAAATTGGCCTTCCATCTTCAGGGCAACACTCTTTTTAGTGGAATTCTTAGGTGCCTAATTGTGTGTCCAAAGTCAAAACTCATCACTCCTTTGGCTGATGCACCTTCCTTTCCAAAAGCTGATCTGACTCAGGCCATCCTTTAAGGTTTGGGCTAAACAGCTTAATGCAAACTGGACTCCTTGAGCCATCCTAGTGAGAAGGCCACATGCAGATGAGTCCCTGGGCCTGCTGAGTTCAGTCTCAGCAGCCTTCTAGATGGGAACTGAACTCAGAAAGGGTGAAAAACAATTCTAGAATTGACTGGTCAGCCACAGGAATACCATGAAATATTCTAACCCCCCCTTGGGGGCTAGGGTCATATTTATCGCATGGCACTGAAGTTTGGTTAATGAAACAAGGTCTGACAGAATGAGATGACTCACTGGGCTCTGTACAGTCTTTCTGTACTGAGGTTTTCTTCCTGAGATTCTTTCCCAGGAGAGTTCCTGCCAGGTCGGAGCACACTTATTTGCTCTCACTGTCACTCCCTGTTCTTTTATAGTCCCAAGTCTGATTTTAGACTTCATATGGTGGCATGGCTATAGAGACCTACAACACGGAAGGATGGTGAAATAGTCCACTTGCCCCAACCGTCACCAGACACACGCACACTTCAAATACAGGACAGAGTTAGTGCGGTCAGAGGATACTACTGAAATCCCAGAGGAAGTCAGAAGGGCCAGAGCACCTCTAGCCAGAAAAGCTTAGCTCAGACAGAACCAGGGCTTCTGATTCGGCTGGGAAGCTACTGGTCACTTAGCAACATCCTTGAGACACTGGTCTCCAAACAGTTTCTTCTAATAACTCTTTCTCAAAGCTAATGCCATCCATATGCCTCACGCTTCCCCTTTATTTCAAAGACAAAAAGACAAAATTTAGATCATGATTTGTAAAGAGTTACCTCTTGCTCTTTTTTCTTTAAAACAATGCAACGACACCGAGGAGATAAAAGACTAACGATAGGAAGGAGGTGAAGGCTAATAATAGGCATTGTGTGCCGTGAGGACTCAGCGACTGCTGCCAGCTAATGGATATGTGGGAGGGGAAACAAAGACAAAGCTGCGCTGACTAATTTGTGCTGAATTTTGAAATGACTCTGAATAACAATAATAATATTGAGTTTTGGAGCTGCACTGATCCCTGGGATCCAAAGCATTCCCCTTCAGTCTTCCAGGAGTTTGTCTTGCTTTGTAAGCAGGACTTACACATCTTCAGTCCCTAGATAGTGTCTCTTTTGTTTTCCCTCCGTCAGCAGTGTATCTGCACCCTGTCCAGCAAGAGGGGCTCTAGGATGGTGACCTAAGGACTGGTAGGGAACACTCTATGTTACTATGTCTGATGTTCTGAGCACTTTTACACACATCAATTCATTTAACCCTCCCAGCAGCAACTTTTAGGGGCCGGTGGTACTATTACAATACTCATTTTGACAGAGGAGGAAACAGAGGAATGGCAAGGTTAAGTAGCAGAGCTGTGAGTCCAACCCAGGAGGTAGGCTACAGAATCCGTGCTTTTATTGTCACAATGGGGTCCTCAGTGTGGTTTAGGGTGCATGGTCTCTCCAACAGGGTGACTGAACTGCCTACATGATACCATAGTTCACTGGGAAAGTGAGGGCCACAAGGATAGAAATACATCTCCTGGATCCTGTCCCAGGAGATGGCTTGGTAAGGAGCCAAGACGACGTCCTACTAAAGAGAAGAAAAAATGTAATGAGAAAAAAAATGTGGTATAGTAGAAAAAGAACCGGACTTAGACACCAAAACCAGAATGACTGAAGACTGACGGAACTGTGGCAGCGTCTGAGGACGGCCCAGCGAACCGGGTCTCTAGTATTCATGCTCTTGTGTGGCCCTCCGCACCCCTGTGCCACATGAAGCTGGGCTGGCCCTCGGGCTTGCGCTAACCAACAGCATGCAGCAGAAATGACACTGGCAGTTCTGGGCCTGGGCCTTAAGAAGGGCTGGCAGCTTTCACTTTTGTGCTCCTTTTGGAAACTCCACGGTACCATATGCAAGAAGTTCAGCTGCCTGCCTGGAGAGCGAATGTGGAGGGGCCACATGGACAGGGCAATGCCCTGAGCCTGCATGGAGAGGCCCTGAAACCCCAGCTGAGCCCAGCCTGCCAGACGTCACCTGTCCACTGTGCCAGGCATGAGCGTGTGCCAGCATGGACGGTCTGGCCGAGCTGAACTCCCAGCGGATTGCTGATGCAGCCACCATCATGGGGAGCGGCGGAGCTGCTCAAATGGGCCCAGCCAGTCCACAGAGTCAGAGAGATCAAATGTCACTTAAGCTACCAAGTTTTGGAGTGATTTGTTATCAACAATAAACAGTAACAGAAACAGTAACTCATCAGTAAGTCTTCTTCTGATATCTTGAATAGTCAAAACCTAATAATTTTTGAAAAGTAAAAAGCTCTTTTATAAAAACTCCAACATAAACTCAAAGATCAGAAGAAACTCTCATTACAAGGTCCACATGTGACTTAGCACGATGATTCCAATTTTATGAAATTCAGCAAGTGGTGCCTGAAATGGGACTCACAGAGCAAGGCTTCTCAGACTAGAGATCCTGAGGATCACGTTAAATTACAGATTTTGATTTCAAAGGCCTTGGGCGGGGCCCAAGATTGTACAGATCTAACCAGTTCCCGGGGGATACCCAGGCTGCTGCTCCACAAGCCTGTCTACTAGCAAAGTCTTTGAGAACAAAAGGCTGGCTGGGTTAAAAAACGATGCTTCCTCCCTAAGGAGTCAGATTAGGTTCAGAGCGGAGAGCAGCTCACCTTCAGGCAGTAGTAGCCCACCACACAGACCAAGGAGATGATGGTGTGGACGACAGCCAGGGCCCGCAGCGCTGGCGCCATGTACCCCGTGCTCTCCTGCAGGACAAAGAACACCATCGCTTCTTCCTCTTCGTCGTCGTTGAAGGAATGCCACAGGTTCGCCACGTCCTCTGTCTCCTCTTCCAGAGGTTCTTCAGTGACCTGGCCCGAGACACACACTCCTGTGAACATCAGAAAGGGCCTCGGCCACCGGATCGCCCCACGTACTTTATGTTGCTGTGCAGATAAGGGTGACTCAGCATTATGTGCTGAGTGTGAGGTTTTAGGGTGACTTATTCCTAGGAGTCCTCAATATCTTTAATAATTGCAAACAGCATTTTAAGGAGACAAAGTGTATCTTTTGAGAAAAAGCAAACATATTTAAACATCAGGGAAGTTCTACTGTACATGCTATAATCTCTGTGCCCCAGGAGGTAATCTCTGAAATGCTGTGGCCTGGGAGGAAGTTAAGACACAAATAGGTGCACACACAGCATTTTCCATTCTTTCTTTGGTGCCACCAACATTCATAACTTCAACTGCCATTCCTACACAGATGGCTCCCAAACCTACACCTTTGAGACTTTCATCCCACAGCTCCAACCACCTGCTGGCTATCTCCACCTCGACGTTGTCTGCAGTCACTTCAACCTCCATATGTTTAAAACCAAGTTTTGCCACATCCCTCTGTAAACTTCCTACAGGTGACAGAAAGCCATTAGTTCATGGAGTGGAAGGTTGGTGTGGATAGAAGCATGTTTTATAAAAATTAAATTGGTTATTTTAAATAGGAAGGGAGAGAGGCAAGACAGAATAGCCAATTGAAGGCTATGTGAAGAGTCCAGGACCTATCATTCATTAATTCACTCCATGAACATTTATTACGTGCTTGCAGTGTACCAATGTTCAAAATCTTCATTTCTCTCGATCATTCTCTCCTTTCGCACGTTCAGAACCAACTCCTGCTAGTTCTTCCTTCATAATGGTTCTGACGTACATACAGGCCAACAACGATGGTTCTCTGCCACCTTGTTCCTCAAGGAGAGATCTGGATGACTCATTTAGAAATGCCTCCCAGTTCCTAGTGTAGGGTCCAAGGACATAGTAGATGCCCAACAAATATTGAAGAATTTAAGTAATGAATAGAAAACCTTGAACTACTGGAACATTGTCCTTGCAGCAGTCTTCCCGTTCTTTCCGCTGCTAAAGATAGCATCCTTTTTGGAAGCCACTGTCTAAGAAATTTCTTTAGATATTAGAATGTTGGCTCTAATTTCTATTATTTTTTTAAAAATAAGGTATATTTAGCAAGTAACCCTTGAATGAAGTATCACCTTGTAAAAGAGCAGGATGAAGTTGATGGCGAAGGCTACAAACAGAGCGAGGAACCTCAGGTTGTAGAAATTCCTGGCCAGGTAGTGCTGAAAAGACAAGGACAGGCAGATGGCGAGGAGCTTTGCAAGGGAAAGAGAGTTTCCTTCTCTCACACAGATCTCTTCTGGCTAGAGGTTTACACAGGCCTAGTCCTACTCTTTGGTAACCAGTCTTCTAGGACAATTCTGGCCTTCTTAGGGCTCATTTGGGGGAGAGACTAGAAATGGTGATTAAAAAAAAATCTGCTTAGAATGATGCTCAAAGGAACCCAGTCCCAGCTTATCCCTCAGGGAACCAAATGCCAAACATGTCATTAGCATACTCAAATGCTGCTATGAAGGTGCACACGTGTGCATGTGCGTGCCTGCATGTGTGTGCATGTGTGGGCGCGCATGTACTGAGCACTTCACACAGAAAGTAGTCTCTTTGCACATTAGGAGTGATCTAAGCTCACGAAACTTGTCTCTCCAGCTCCCACCCTGCATGCAGCCAGACTGTGGCCTCTGGTCCCTGTCCCTTTGTAAGTCACAGCCCCTGCCTCTCCCCTCTCAGGGGGCACCCTTCCCAATCTCACTGCCATCTTCCTGGAAGGATCAGCACTTGAGGACTCAGATGGTAGCTGCATGGGGAAAGCTCTGTCTCTGTGGAGGGGTCTCCCCGCCGGTGCCGGGGGAGGCGTGGTCCTGGCCATCAGCAGCTGTACCTCAGTGGGCAATTTGTCACAAGCTGGGCTGATCGCATGTGGAACAGCAGCTTTGGAGGACTAGTGTGAGAACCTAACCTCCGTAGGTATATTCTCTGCACCCCTAATGATCCACCTACTCGTGAACTTTGGCCTAGGGGCAGCTAAGTCCCCACGTGACACACATGTAGGCCCAGCTCAGAGGAGGCATTTCCACTCTTCAAGACAGCACTGGTCAGAGAGGGTCTCCACTGCTTGCCTCTTGCCAGGTCACCCCCTTTCTCTTCCCCCAGCACAAAAGGAAACAGGCAGGTAAGTGAGAAGAGGAAGGAGAGCGCGAGGAAGCAGAACTAGCCAAACTGCGCAAACCCCGTGTCCTTCCCTGGCACATTCCAAAACCAGCGGCCATTTCTCGGAGGTGTCCCCGGGCCGCAGCGCTTACCAGGAGCTTGGTCTGATAGACTTCCAGCCCTTTGAAGAAATTAGCCATGAAGGCTTCAGGCTTCTCAACTTTCTGGCCACGCCGCCGCTTCTTCCTTTTTGTTGCTTCTGCCCACAGGGCCTTGGCTCGCTCCTCTCCGGCCGTCTCCTCCTTCTCTCCATCTTCCATGCTGCAGGAGCAAGAACCCCGGTCAGCACGGAGGGCAGAGGGGGGCCCGGCCCAGACAGGGGGAGCGAAGTAAAGAGAAATCTTACAATTCTTCCTTGGGGCCGGGAACCTCAGGTCTTTATCACCCAAGTGATAAAGTGCCTGGACGGCAACTTTGCACTTAATGAGTGGTGTCCACTCTGATGAGCCAGGGTCATAGGTGTACAATAGTTGTATGTAAGTTGTGAAATTTGGCTTAATTTTTTTCCTTCAGAAAAGTTCTTTATTTTTTAAGACTTCATTTGAATTAGCAATATTACCTATTCTCCAAATTTATGGTAGGAATTAAATGAGATATTGTGTAAAAGACTTACTTAGCACAGGGCCTGACATGTAATAGGTATCAAATATATTAGGTATCATCATCATCAAAATTATATAACGTTATGAAATGTGGGTGTTTGATAATTTGGCCAGATGGTGAAACTCTGACCTACTAGTGAGATTATAAAGTTATGTTTATTGTATAGCTGAGGAAAAAGGAAATGTATCCAGAGCTTGCAAAATATTTCTTGTATTACTAGAAATCAAGTACTGTATTTACCATAGCAATAGAACAGTAGATGCTATCAAGAACTATCTTCTACAGGATTTTGAATACTCGGCCCTACCAAGAACTTACTCTGCCTTCTCAGGTTCTACTTTTCCTTCTGATTCATGTGCTGCTTTCATCTCTGCTGCCTAGACAAAAACAACAATCAGTCAAGTTCTCCCCAAATCAGTGAGTTCATGGTGAAGAGCCACATCGCTGGCCATTTTCATCTTCTTGGTCCGAAGTCCCAGTGGCTTTCTCTTTTCATGCTTCTGCTTTCCTCAGGGTCGCGGAATGTAAGTGTCCTGCTATAGATCAAGGTACTCTGGAGAGATGCCAAGACAAAGACTCCAAACCTGAAAACTTACCGCCCTGTTATTATTCAACTCAAAGAGAAAACTTGTGGACACTGTCAGAGCCCCATGGCACTGGTCCTACTGCCCCACGGGGTCAGGGAGAGGTGGTGCAAACCAGAACCTGATTCCATCAGACAGGATACCTGCCTTGTCTTCAATCCTCTACAACCCTGTTCCCTCAATCCCTCTGACCGATGACCACCGAGGTCTACATGGCCGATGTGATCATGGCCTTTGTTCTGACACCTGAACACCCAGACCTCATGTCCTTCCCTGGGACATTCCAAATCCTTCCCTGCACCAGGACCTTTACATCAGCCATATCCTCTGCCTGGAGTGTGGCTGCTTTCCATAGGCCAGATACCTTTCAGGGTGTGGCTCATAGGGCCGCCTTGACCATCCTATTTATAGTAGGGCTCACGTTCACTCTGTAACACGTGTCCTTGGTCATTTACTTTAGCATGTCACAAATGGTAATTATCTTACTTATCTGTTGTCTTCTTCTATTAGAAGTTAAGCTCCATTAAAGCAAAAATGTTGTCTTTCCTGTTAACTGAGTTCTCACATCCTCAGAACACAGCCTGGCATGGAGCAGGCCTTGAATGAATCCCTGTTATGTATCAAACACTGTTTATGCTGCGGGGCTACATCAGGGAGCAGAAGAGAGCAAATAAATTACTATGGTAAGAATGCCTCCGATTCCGAAGCTTTCTTCCCCGACTCTCCACGCCGGGGGAGCGTTCTCTCCTACACATTTCCTTATCACCTGGCATGCTTCCTTCCTAGCATTCTTCACGCTTACACTCATTGTCCAACCTCTCTCTTTTTTACAAAATTATAGCAACAGTGCATTTCTCATTCACCACTGTATTCTCAGAGCCAAGAACAGGGACAAGCACATATTAGCTAGTCAATAAATATTAATGTAATGAATGAATAAAAGTTGTCTTTGGGCTCTCATCTCTTCACATTTCTCCGCATACTCTCTCTAGTGCTAGGAAGGGGCTGTGAGTTGGATGCTGCAACAGAGGGAAACACCCATGACCAAGGGTTGACCAGGGGCCAACATCCATGACCAAGGGGCTCTGAATTACTGTTAGCTTATTCTCTTAATCTAGTCGACCGACTCAAAGTCCAAATTTCATAGTGGGTGCATCACAAAAATGAAAATGTCCCAAACATGATAAAACTCACTGGGACGCTGTGCAAAATTATATGGTATCATCTGGACCTTTGAGACACTGCAGAATTATTGTCTCACAAGAAAGTCTCATCTTATGCTATACTTGGTTTTCTATGCTTTCAGTTCACTGAATGAACCTGTCCCCCATGAGAAGTAACCTTCTAATGAGAGTGTAGAGGCAAGGTGAGCGTCACAGGTCATCACGTTGGAACTCCGCCATGCAAACTGAGGGCCACTCAACAACTGGACACTGAGACAACCATTTAAGTCGCGCTCTCCCCAGACACGGCAGAGCTGAATTATAAGATCAGGGTAATCACAGGAAAGCTGGTGTCCATTACACTGTTGGCTCCGAGGGAACTGGTGTCAGTACTGATTGCAAAATAGAGTAGCAAGTCTTCTTCTGGGCACCTAGGGAGATGGTGGAAACAAGTCAGCTTACCTGCGCTTTCCTTTTCTTCCGGACGGTGCTCTCTAGCGTCGGGGGTTCATCCTTGCCGATAATCTCAGAGAGGTCACCCAGACCCGCTTCGGGCCCATGCTTTAGGCCGCCTTCTCTCTTGGGGTGCAACCCAAAAGGATCTGACACGAGATCTGCATCTCCCTTCTCACCCTTTAAGAAGTGCCCCAGGTCCGTGGCGATGCCCGGCTCGGTCCCTTCTGCCCTCTCAGCCTCCACAGCGTCGTCGTGGATGCCGAATTGGGTCGGGTCAGGCATGTCCCCCAGGATCTTGGTCACCCTGATGTTCTTGGCCCCTTCTACCAGGCCCCCCCCAAACACCGTGTTCCAGAGGATCTGAAAGACTCCCCCCAAGACGGCGAAGAACAACTGGAACAGGCCCACGAACAGCGCCCAGAAGAAGGACAGGAACACCCTCACCAGCTCCTTCACCGTCATCTTCCTCACCGCCCGCCACTGCTTGCGGAGGTTCCTCAGGGTCGCCCTCTTCAGGAAGCCGGCGACGCTCCTCTTGCCCGAGGCACAGGCCAGGGTGAAGGCCGAGGCGGACTCGAAGGACGCGTCCTCCTGGCCGCCCTCAGTTTCCGCCGTGTAAGGAGAGTCTTCTTCGTCTTCCTCCTCCTCGTCTGGCCTGTCAGCTGCGTCCGACTCGGAGATCTGGGATGCCAGCTGCATTTCAAAGATGGTGTCCTCGCAGAAGTTCACGAACAGCTCCATCTTCTCCTGCTCGCCGCCTTCGTTGACCACGTCAAAGATGAACTGCCGCTTGGACTCCTTCACCTGGGGCTTTTCCCACTGAGTGCGGCTCGACTCGCTGATCTCGAAGTAAACACGCTCGATCTTCTTGGCGCCCCCCATGATCTCGATGCGCCCGAGGTAGGGCTCGAAGTAATTCAGCACGCTTTCCGCGGGGTCCAGCAGGCACTTGAGGCGGGAGTCGTTGGGCATGTGCTCCGAGAGGTTGGTCAGTAACACTGCCACGTTAAACCCTATGTCCTTGGCCGGCTCGTGGAACCGGTCTACGAAATCGATGTAATTAAACATGTCATTCTCATCAGCTTCCGCGCAAGAAAGGAGAAAGTCAATCTCTGACTGTGTGTACTGTTTTTGCCCTTCCATGGCCTTCTGGAATTCTTTTTTGGAGATAATCCCTTTCCCATCAGGGTCATATTCTCGGAAGGTGTCTGAGCTGGTTAAGTCTTTAAGTTTCAAGAACATGTCAAAGAATTTCAAGATCATTTCTACATTGGTAGATGACTCTACCAGTGTGTCAACCATCTGCTTGCCAATAGTTCCATTTACCACATTCCCTGTGAGGCAGGTTCAAAAAGACATACACATATATCAATAAATCCAAGCCATTGTGTAACTGGTCAGGTAGCTATTTATAGAAGACTTATGTGCCAAGTCAGTCAGCTCTTTTCTGACTGTGATGATTTGGAAATGGGCAGGAGGGAGCAGCAAGCCATAAAGACTACACCACTAGGAGCCAAGGGGGATAGAAACAGAGGGAAGGAGGAGAGGCTATACCAGTGCCTTTTATCTGGCCTGGGGCCTGGGAATTGGTTTTGTTAAAAATTATTGGGGACACATAGGAATAAGTGGTGCCCCTCTTATCCCCTTAGACCTAGGAGGGTGACCAACTAGATGGCTGGCATACACACTGGCAGCCAGATGTACTGAAAAGCAATGGGGAGAGGGAGAGGACAGGGAAGAGCGAAGCTTGGAGGTTTTCCCCAGTTCATTCTGGCTTTCCTATTGACATAAAATGAGTTGGTTTCAGGCTTTGTCCATCAGATCATGTGCCCCTCACTCATTTTTTTGTTGCTGAAAATTTGGTTTTCTAACCAATGTCATATGGCATGAGTGACCTGCTAGGAGGACAATCTGCGCGATTAGTATGGTTAGTGCTCGGACCAATTACAGTTTGTGTGAATGCCTAGTTATACCAAACAGCCCAACCTTCCAGGAGGGACAGAAGCATCACCACCATGTCCTGAAGGAGATCCAAGAGTTCCTTCAGCAGCTCGATCTGACTGGAATCCTAGAACAGAAACAGGAGATACCCCTGAGCTATCTGATCCCTCAGCAAAGTACAGGGCAGTGAGCAAGGAGAGCCTGCTCTGGAAATGCTGGGTGGAGGCTGCGTCAGTCTTGGGGATGAGCTCCCCTCTCATTGTGAATGCGGACGTCTTACCATCCACTGTCTGTGGCGTCAGGAAGCTTGCTGTAGCAGGGCTCGGCCAATAGCACTCTTTTACGGTTTTCCTTTCATTCACACAATGTGGCAGGGGTACCACTTGCTGTCCAAAACTACTGAACAACCCAGTCCACCAAAGAGCTGTCAGGTATCTCTAGTAGCTGACGCTGTTCTTTATACTGGAGAAATACAAATGATCTTTTTGGGGATACTACTGCAATCCAATTAAGGTGTTGAGATTAAAATCACTAAGTGGGTTCTCCTTTTTTTTTTTAATGTATTAATTTAGGCTCTGGATTAATGTAGGTTCTCCTGAATCTAGTTGGTGGTGATCTTGGTGCCACTGGTCCCTTAAAATGTTAAATAATTGAGGCTATTCCTCCACACAGTTTGATATTCATCTGTTTGGTTTTATTTTCAGCATTGCACGCAGGGCATTGCCAAGTTAGCACTGTGCTTCACACCCCACATCACAGAAGCAAAATGATCCCTGGAAGATCTGAGCTGGGCACTCTGGGGGTGAGATTAAAAAATGCATCTGGGCCACACTTCTTTTACAGACTCTCTCTGAAGACAATTATTTGTCTAGCTCTTCAAATTTCAGAGGGATTTCCCCACCTCTGGTGTGTGTCACAGCTTTATACAAAACACACGTGTGGAATATTACAACTGGAAGAGACCTCAGAGGTCAGCTATGCTAACTCCCAATATTTTATAGCCGATGAAGCAAAAAAACGGAAGAGGGAAGTGACTTCCTGAAAGTCACCAGTGAGGAGGTGGCAGGACCAGGCTCTTGTCTCTGGAGCCTCTACACCGTCCTGCCCTAGCTGGGTGACACAGGAGTCAGTCGGCTGACATATTGTTGCCGAATTAGCAGCCCTCCCGAGAACTCTCTCCTCCCGTAAGGCCAGAGTCAAAAGGGGAAAAATGAAAGGGTTAAATAGCACATTCCAGAAGAGAGGAGGCAGATGTAAGAGCCTTGAACAGTGTACACATTATTTAAGTTGATGCTGCAAATGTTATTCTAATCAGCCTGAAACATCCTGAAGGTCTCCCTCATGCGTTGCCATGGAGAGAGACGACCAACTCCTACATACACTACATTTATTTGTTCATAATAAATGTTCTGAGCGAGTCCGATTCATCTTGCCAGAGAGATGGGGAGTGAGAAGGAAAGGCAGAAATGGGGCGGGAGGGGGAAGCGAAGGTGAGAGGGAGGGCGTGTGAATTAGAGACGTGCAGACGCCCGACAGGGCGGACGGGGCGGTAGCCTGTTATCAACGACAAAGCAGTGACAGGAAGCAAAGGGGATTAGTGCCACAGAAAGCAAATGTGGAGGCAAGTATGAAAACTTGGTTGGTGGGACACCAGGAAGGAAGCTGCATCCATGCAAAAGCCCATCTGGGGCATCCATTCCCGCCTCCCATTTAGACCCCATGGTTTTTAAAAATGAGACCTAATCTGCTTGGCTTTTTCAGCCACATGATCAAGCAGCCACATCCACAACGAGATTATCAAGGGGTGGGGACTGACTTAGCATTTCACACCAACGACCCACTAGGGATCGGCCACAGTACCTGGGAGAGTTTCATCTGCATGTTAGCAAACACGTGGAGGAAGCCGACCACCGCATCCCACAGCCGGCTGTGAGCCAGGCTCTGCTGGTTCCCAATGCAAGGGCCCTACGGAGAGCAGGACATCCTGTTTCACTTAAACAGCACGAGCTGCTCTGAAACTGGCCCGAGGGAGGGCGTGTAACACCAGCTTATGCGGACAGATAGCTCCTCCCCAAAGTCACATATTACGTGCTCAATATTTCCCCAAGATGTTAACATCGCCCCATCATAGGATCCTATGACTAGCAAAAGCCACTAGGAATTCCACAGTCTAGTGATTTCCAGAGATTTTCTTTTAGCCTTAGAATACATTCTTCAAATAAAATCTTACACTGAAGGACATTATTTAATAGAGTTAAATGCTTTAGCTGAAACAGGACTGAAGGGCACTCCTGCCCACTTTCACCTACACCTTGCTTACAAGGGGTCCTGAGGAACTCAAGGGTTCCGTGGAACCCAATGTGAAAATGAGGCCCTAGCACATCTATTGTGACCTGGCAAAGCTACATGGAGAATGCTATGACCACATGGTTATCTACTCAAGTTAAAAAAACAAAACACTGAATAATATTCCTGGTGTCCAATTACTTTTAGGATTTTCTTAACATCAACCTGAATATCAGGTATAGCACCATCTCTAACTATCTCTTCTGAAAGCCAAACACAGAAGGATGACAATTCCCAGTTGGCATTTTCCATGTTAATAACCTTTCCTGTTTTTGCAGATCATTATTGAACTGATATTTCCTATCCTAAACTCTTCCTTATAGTTTATTTTTTCTACCTTTTAATCAATTCCCAAATCACTCTTCGGTAAGAAATTTCCAAAAGGAACACTGATACTATCTCATGTGCTATTAACAGTCTTGGCAGAATTTCCAGGGAGCAGGTGAGCAGGAGAAATACTGCCTGCTTCCCTAAGTCACGTGAGCATGTTTAAAAATCGCTGTTTATGGACATTTGGTGTCCGGTCCCTAGGAGCCTCTAGATTCTTTTTGGAACAAAATCCTTTGTGGAAAGAAACTAAGTGTCTCCTTTACTTTTGGGTTAAATGCTGCATGGGACATTCTGAGGATTGGGATGGGTTCTGCAGAGAGCAAATCAGATGCCTGTCAAATCTGTTCAATGATCCTTACAGGCATCTCACACTGTGTGACACTTCAGATGAGTCACCTGTTCCTAGGCTTCTCTCTCCATGCTCTTACCATCCTTGGATGACAAGGATCAATCTCTCCCTTAAAATCCTCCTTTTCAAGTTGACAGTCTTAGTTTTGTGTTTATCTTAGTAATCAAATATGATCTGACTGTGCCAGTTGATTCATCTTATGTATCTTTTTTTTCTTTTTTTTTTTAATACTCGCCTGAAGATTTTTTTTCCCATTGCTTTTGAGAGAGAGAGAGAGAAACACTGATGTGAGAGAGACACATCAATTGGTTGCCTCCTGCACACACCCCAACTGGGGCCAGGGATTAAGCCCACAACCGAGGTACGTGCCATTGACTGGAATCGAACCCAGGACCTTTCAGTCTACAGGCTGATGCTCTAACCACTGAGCCACACCAGCCAGGGCCATCCTATGGATCTTTAAAAAATTTATGTAACATCACTGAGGACGGTGACATGGCTACTGATTTTATAGCATATTATGCCCGAGTATGTCTTTTCATGGTAGCTAGACCATGGTAGGCAATGAACAGAGAATGCTGTGAACAGAAAAAGAATGCTGCAAGATCCAGACATTCAACCTGCAGTTCACCTCTAGATTTATCTGCCATAGCACCTGGCTATGTGCTTCTGAAGTTACCTCTTCCATAGAGTTCATTTCTGACAAATTCATAGGGTCTCAGGAATTCTGTTTTTAATCTCAGGACTCAAGGTAACATCATTTATGCCTTTACTCCTTCATTCTAGCAATCATTTCCCTATTCCACTGACCACATTTACTGAACACCTATGATGTGCTAGAAACTGCTAGAAATGAAGACTTTTAAATGGAATAAGAAGTTTTTTGTCTTCAAAAAGCTTTCAGTCTAGGAGGGAAAGCAAAATATAACTAGGTAAATGCAAGTGTGACAACACTATGAACAAGTCACAGTGGGGACCCATAAACCATAGCATCTCATAGAGTGTAGGTACTACTGGTTCCTATTTATAGATAAGAAGTGTTGTCAGCAGTAGGCTAGATGCACAGTCCATACGTGCATCGGAATATTCTGCAGGGAATGTAGAACACGGGAATGTTGAAAATGTTCCCATTGCTTTTGAGCATGCATTCTGTAGCACATACCTGGATGTATTCTGTAAGAGAATTGAAAATCTGCTTTGTGACCGCCAGAGCTTTGGAAAAATTGTGCTGCCCAGATTCATCAATTATGTCCTTCCCTGAGTAATACCAGTAGAAATCACTGATTGATTCCTGGGAACAAACAAGTAAGAGTTTAGTTTCTCTCAGGCTTCAGTCAGTGTCGCTAAACTGGATGTTTGGAAAGAGTATGAGAGAGTCCTACATCTCTGTGACCTCTTGGTTAAGCCAGGAGCCTGGCACTCTGTGAAGACGCACAGAGATAGCTGGTCCCTGGCATCTCTAAAGGACAGGTGCCCCTCCACAAAAAAGAACAGATGGGAGAGAGGACCACTGGACCTGGGTGACTATGATATAAGACAACTTACCCACAAGAAAAAATGTACACGGAAGATAATAATGATTATCATCCAAATAATCATAATGGCAACAACATAACAGCTAACACTGAGTGGCAGGCATTGTTCTGAGCTTATTAGATATGTCAAACCTCTCAATCGTTACTCTCACCCTATGATACGGGTCCTATCCAGCTTATAGATGAGAAAACTGGAACACAGGGAGGTTAAATAGATTGCTCCAGGTCACAAACTGTTAAGTGGCAGAAGTGAATGAAGAATTAGCAAAGAGAAAAGAGAATCCTTCTTTGTGTTTGTGTAGGCTTTCCTGATATTATTTGGATTTTCCTTCAAACAGTTAAACCAAGTGACTTCTCAACACTAAGAGCTTGTAGACTCATCTTATTTGTACCACTTTCTAGAACTTTTCCTCAGTGAAGAATCTTTCCTCAGTCACAGGTTGTATTAAAGCTCTGGGGCACTGTGGCTAGGTTTTCACTGGCAAAATTAAAAGAAACCAGCATTTCATAATAGATTATATGGTTTTAAACCATCTCCCCCAGGTCAGTCTTTGAACATTCAATTACACATTTTAGGCAGAGCAGGGCCTCAAATAACATTGTTTTGTTCAGTGTCATTTGGTTATAATATTGATGAGATGCTGTGGGAACTTAACTCTTGCTTATACCTGTTAGCTTATGGCAAAACTGGCTTCATTATAAGTCGTTTCTCTTAAAGTCGCAGAACCTCTTGATCACGATGAGGACTTACTGTATTTGACTTCCCATATTGTGTGTGGACATAGATGACAATACCTTCCCTACTGGGGCTTGACTATCTCCTGGGTGTCCCTCACCCTGTGTGACTGTCTTTAGCTTTTGGAAGCACATCTGAGACATGCCACCATCCACAGCCCACTCACCTGAAGACGCAGGAGGTAGTCCACGGTACTGATGATGACATTCACGGTGGTGGTGTTGCCCATCTGAGTCCGCAGGAAGTTCTGAAAGTCTGACAACACCAGGGCTGGGTCAGAGCCCATCCCTGTCATACCTAGGGAGCTGGTCATGCTTTCTTAGGTTAACTCCGACGAGGCACACTATGTGAACAACCTTACAAGGGCACCCTGTTTGGGTCTTGGTGGATCCTGCAGGACAGAGCTCTAACCTGAGCCCTCCCATCTTGGTGACACCAGAAACTGGGCCTAATGAGCCTTCATGGACTTGACAGGAAAGCGCTGAGTATTTAGTTTCACCATCTGAAGATCTTGGAAACAGCATAGCCTGGGTGGCACTAAATAACTTTAACCATGAGTTAAAGGTCATTCTACATAGGGTTTCTTAGTTAGGGATGAATTAACTGCTGCCCTTAAGTTAGCAACTGGTGGTATTGAATGTGACTTCCTGAACTGAATCATAATTTTGTACATGAATTATTTGTCAAATAGTTTTGACAAATCTATCTGTTCCACTTACCATTGTTATGTCCTTCACAAAGTAACTGCAGGAATCTAAAGAGATCGCGTGTGAACTCGTCATTCTGGAGTACTTTTTCACCTTGAAAACAGGATACTGGTAAGCATTTGCTTGCTTCTCAACATAGAACACTTTCTGATGCAAAAGACTGCAAAAATGCTACCAGAGCTGTGTGAGAATGGTGAGGAAAGGGAACACTGGAAGAATGCTGATCAACCTGATGAACCCGGAACTGAGGCTGCGCAACATAATGACCAGCGAAGCTAAAATATTTAGCCCTAGGATGCATTTGTTAGGAAAACAACTACGCTAGTGGCAGGGATGGTTCACAGACCATAACCCATGCTTTGCAGATGGAAGACTCTTCTTTAATCAAACATCAAACTGATGGGTTAAACTCGGCATGCAGCCACCAAGCCTAAAATGTGTTGGAGCTGAGGCAATTAGATGGGATCCCTTAGGAGTCACACATGGTAGGAGCTCAGGCCAGAAAGTCAGACTCACCTCGCTCACGAACAATGACTGGTGATGAGAGAAAAACAGAAGAATACAAAGTAAGAAAACCATAACTACCACGATGTCTTTAGCTAACACTGGCTCTACGAACACATCCAACCCAGAGGGTGGCTTTATCAAGATTACTAATGGAAATATTTTGCTGAAATGGAGCAAGCCCTTGAAGATCAAGAAGCAGTGAGCAGGGGCTCTAACGGGAAATAGTTAAGATTTTTTTCAGGAAGAGAGTGGCCTTCACATTCGTTACTTACGTGTTCCTTCCTCAGTAACCATCCCCAGGCCTTCAGCTTTATTCTGTCTCTCAAATGCATTCAAATCAAGGACACTTGTAATAGACAAAGGAAAACAAGGTTCAGGGCTACGCACACTGGGAAAACGGCTTACTAACGTCAATGTGCCTATTGACTAAGAATATCCTGTCCTTGGATTATCATAAATGCACAAACACATCACAGTGTGTTTGAGATTCAAATAGGTTTTGTGCCAAGCAGTGTTGCCCAAGGAAGGCTAGAGTCACGGACCTTGCCACACCCATGGGGAGGGCAGAAACACTCGTGGTGGCTGTCAGTGTTTGTCCAGTTTGAGTCCTTTCTTATGGATGAAGATTTAGAAAGGTTTTCCAAATAAAGGAGGAACAATTTGTTTCTAAGATTTTTCAAGGGAAAATTTACTTTAAAGTGTCCTAATTAATGTTCACCTCCCACATTTACATACTTTCTCTGAGAATCACAAGGAATTGTGGCATTTCGTACTTAGGATGAATACTGACGGACAGCGCTACACATTTTCGGATTTCGAAGGGCCATACTCTAAGGATCCTTGTATCATTCAGCAGCCAAAGAGTAAGCGAGATTAAGCTTTCTAGAGGCAACGGTGTCCCTAGGTGTTCCTGAACCTTTGATAAGTTGGTCTTCATTTTTGTCCCCACTTTCCCCAACCTTTCCAGTCACAGCCACCATCAAATTCTCCTTAGTCAGGAACCCCTAGTACAACCACAAAGCTTAATAATAAGGACCATATTATTTCCAACTGGGGCTCATTCTACTGCTCTAACGGACTCTAGCTCCTTCCCCAATCTGAAAGGTTTCATAGAACATAAGGTCCCACAAGCCTATATATAGCTCTTAGGGAAGCTTATGGCTGAATCCATTAAGATTCTGCAAAACCTAGTCTTCCTTTTAGCACTGGGCAAAGGAAATGACCATCAGCTTGGAAAGACATTAGCGGAAAACCCAGAACCAATTTTCCCCTTTTAGGGAGTCTTGTAGAAATATTCTGCAAATCAGATGAATTTAAAAGAGACAACAGTGAAAATTCCTATTGCCATCTTGTTGGCTCTTCCCAGATCCTGCCATCAGAAGGGCCTGTTCAGTAACAAAACTACCCTTTTATTTCGGTGTTGCTGTCACGGGAGCAGGGGACTGGACGCAGCTGCTTTGAAGCAGCGGTTCTGATTAAGGAGGCAATCCATGCAACAGGCATTTCTGACCCTTTCCCCATCACAAAACTCCCATTTCAAATGTTCTAATTTCCCTAATGCTTAAATGTCTTACAAGTATGTATTATTTTTATAATCAGCATAAGACTACTAAAATATCTTAAAACTTCTGTTAGAACTCAGTTGGCCTTGAGGGTATGTCACCTGTCCCCCAAGCCACCATTATAAATGAGTTTAGCAATATTAAGTATTACTGACCACCAAGAGAGCTCTTAGGAACTTAATTGAGAACTTCACGAGCAATATGGAACTGAACTGCCTTGATTTTTGCCACCTGAGTCCACATGTATGATTTTACCCTCGGTGAATCAGGCCTGGCAATATTACATTTTCTTTTTGCAAGAGAGGTAATAAACGAATTGGCTGTCATTGGGGGGTAAACGGAGGTAAGAACGAGGGATTGTATTGCAGCTCAAATATGCTCCCTTCAGGTCCAGGGTACAATACTCGCCCAATCAAGTAAGGTTAGTAAATTACAAAGTCTGCTAAAAAAAAGAATGTTCATCCTCCAAATGTTCAAATGGAAAACGTAATGTTCCATTTTAGAGAATATTAACTGGAGGCAAATGAGCTAGATAACTATAACTTTGAATTCTTTTTAGAATGAGTTGCAAACTGTTCAAAATATGTGTGAATAATAGAGAAGAAGCTGACGCTTTGCTTAGATTTCTGGCTCATTTCTGAAACAAGCAGGTGTAGTAATCAGACTTTTGACTACAAACCGTTCATTTGTCAGAGTTCAGCCATGAGGTGTGGCTTCCACAACTTGGTAACGTAAATGGGAAGTTCAATGCCTTGCTTTTTAGGTTATGTCAAAATGTTCCCACGTTAGGATGTACCTCTGTCAAAATATGTACCCACCAAATATCTATTCAGACTCAAAAGACCGGTTAAGGCTAAAGATGAACAAAATGCCCAATGAAAACATAGCCTTGAGTCACAATGAGGCATTTCTCTTCTTTTCCATTCTTTTCTGGTTTGGCTTATATGAACATATATGTTTACAAGAAACTCACGCTCAGTTCTGAGCATAACAAAAAAGGAGGTGAGGGTGATTAAAAAGCCTAATGAACAGGTGTAGAGGTGTGTGTGTGTGTGTGTGTGTGTAATGGAGATTACATTTCCCCCTCTGAATACTGTTTGAATACAATCCTGAAAGCTGGAGGAACAACACTCATCCACCCTCTTCACTTTCTGCAGAGGGTGACTCCTCTCTTACTGTCCCACCATACGCCAGTTTACTCCGTGGCTCTCCCCATCCCACCTCCCCTTCCCTTGAATAGTGAAGAGTTTCAAAAATGCTGTGGCTGGTTTCCCCATATTTACCTGCAAGACTGCATCAGACCAGAAAGGCTTTGAAAGAACCCAGCATCCTTCTTCTCCTTCAGGTAATCTAACATTTTCTGCAAGGGAGACACATTTTAAACGGAAAAACAATGGAAACTATGCCATAAGTACTGACCCTCCTCGTTGTAATGGAGAAATGGCAAAATTCCAGCCAAGCAGGCACGCGGAGTTGGATCCAGGGTGGTGGGCTGTAACCCTGGGCACTGAAACCTGCCATGTGTCTGACCCCACCCTCTACTTACAGAGCCTGAATCATTAGGGTGGACATTTTATTTTATAAGGGTCCACTGGTATTTCTGCTAGGGCAGCATAGTAGGTCTTCCACATTCGTAGCCTTACTGTCTGAAGCCTCTCCTATTTGGGAACAAGCACCGAGGCCACGGTTTAGTAATGCTTATGGTTGGGAGGTAGGAGCTGAACAGCTCACGCAATGAGTTAGACACAGTGAAGCGAGGAGCTAGCCAGTAAGGAGTCCCACTGAGAGCTCAGTCTCTCTTTCGCAATCAGACTTCCTCTCTGTTACTGGGAGGGCAGGAACTTTGTCTGGCATAACAAAAATGTTTTGTTTTGTTTTTTAAAAAAAAGCCTTTCAAGAAAATCATCTGAAGGGGTAGTGATGGGAGAGAACAGAAAGTGAGGGTTGTCTTAGAAAATGGTGGTTCTTAATGAGAAATTTGTTTGGGATGAATAAAGGCTGGGAAAAATTATATTCAATAATGGTAGTTATGTCCTGGCTGGTGTTGCTCAGTGGTTTGAGTGTCAGACGACGCACTGCAGGATCGCTGGTTCGATTCCCAGTCAAGGGCATGTACCTGGGTTGCAGTTTCCATCCCCCGCCCTGGTGGGTGCATGCAGGAGGCAACCAATCAATGTGTCTCTCTCACATTAATATTTCTCTCTCTCTCTTTCTCTCTCTCCACCCTTATCCCTCCCTTCCACTCTCTCTGAAAATCAATGCAAAAAATATCCTCAGCTGAGGATTAAGAAAAAAAATAATGGTAGTTATGAGTTTGGAGATTCTCAAAAGCACTGGGATATAAGCCTCACAAGTGCCAAGAGTATCTGAAATGTCACACAGACATCTGCTCACAGATTATTTGAGCCAGAACCCAGAGTGCCCAGGAGACACCGGTGCATTACTGTCTTCTGCAGCCAGTTCCAACCCAGACTGTTGAATGAATTCCACGTGCCAGGCACTCTGCTCCATGCTAATGTGTCCTCGTTTATTGCATGGTGGCAGCGGTTTCTATTTGCATCACTTGCTGCTACACCCTCCACCCCTAGAACAGGGCCCGGCTTTAGGGCATTGCCAGCAATCACTAAACAGCTGTTGAATGAATGAACAAATGAATGAACAAACAACAGGTGTGAGGGATTATGAACCCCTTTGCTCACAATAAGGCAGCTAATTAAGTGAAAAGGTTGAAGTGAAATGTTAAGGCTTAGAAAACTTCCTCTAGAGCATAATTGTGTAAAAAAAAAAAAATCACCTAATGATGAAAAAATATAATATTTTTCTCTTTGAACCCTGGGTAAACTCTCTTGATTAAGTTCACATGTGCCTGTCAACACCCAGCCTGGTTTTACCTGTGTCCCCAGCTACTCTCATGAAAGTGGCCACTAAGGACAAACACCAGCAAAGGTGATTCTGGGTGGCTCCCTCTGTAGCAGAATCAATTCCTCTTCCCCAAAGCGTGACAGCTGTCAAATGGGAATACCCCAGGAAGCCTGCACCCCCTCCGGAGAGTCCCCATTACCTGCTGCACGCCTGCATTGCCTCCATTCAGAATGGCGATCCCCAGCTTCAGAGTCTCAACCACCATGGGGCTCATCTCACCTGTCATGGTGAAGATCCGATTGCATTGACAAGGAAAGAGAGGGTAAACAGCACCTACTGGGCTTTATCAGGACTATTTCACAACGACTTCATTCACAATGTGGCTTCTCTGTGGTAGTAACAGGGGCCCGTCCAGAAACTGTGGAAAACACCTTTGCTGGCGCTTATCATCTGAAGGACCATCTCAGCGGCTCCGCGCTCGTGCAGCCGAGCTTGCTGATAGAGGGTTTTCTGCTTTTCCATTTCTTTTTCCTGGAAAAAATACACAGGGAAAAGATTTGTTTACCCCCAGGGAACTCACTGTGGGGAGGTAAGTTGAGAGAGATAATCTTTACCTGCCTGAGGAAGGTGACACACAAAGCAGATCTCTGAAGTTTATCTGTTGGTTTATTTATTTATAAACCAACTACTCAGCTTTCCAGAACTGTCCACCCACAAGTCACTCATATTTTGATGATTAATTTTCCACTTTTTGTATGAGAGGCAACACGGTCCATTGCTCTTTTATACTATGACCTCAGATTAAAATGTGTTTGTTTTCAATGTTCTGGCATGCAAGGAGGCCTGGTCATACAAGGTCACCTGGAGTGTACCTGTGCGACTGTAGAAAACACCCACTTGCCTAGAACGCTCAAACCACAGTGAGCAGAGACTCTACCAGATACGGGGCACTAGAATACCAAGGCCTTCCAGAACTGTAAATATAGTCTTCTATTTTCACTGTATACTTTTGTCTATAAAAGAGTAAAAGTCAACAAATACAGTTTTGTCTTGAGAGATTTAGGGTCCTGTACTGCCTCAAAATAAAAATTGCTATTAGTACATGTACAGATTAGCAGGGCCAAACCCATCCCAGCATCTTTGTTGCTTTGAATTTTCATTTTGGGATGTTTAACTTTGGCCTCCTGTGGCCCTTTACTACCATACTTGGGTAGAAGTATAAACCTAGTGGGGTGGTTTGCTGCCTGCTGGCTGCCTGCTACCTTCTGTCAGGCAGACAGACAGACAAACGGAACCACAGCTCACAGGGTGCTTTCCCCAGGCAGGCTTGTATGTTTGCCGCCAGCCACACAGGCCACTGGCCAACGTCAGCACCCACCTCTGAGGCCCCGCCACTGGCTCTGGAGGGCGGCCCTGTCTTCAATCTTCGTGAAAACTTACTTCGAATGTTTTTTCCTTGTCTTCCTCCTCTTCATCTTCCCCATTCTCACAACTCTGGATTCCGAGGAACAGGGAAAGGAGACAATCAAGTTACAGGCGGACCTGATGAACGGGACACTGCTCCACTGTGCCGGGGGACAGGACGCGATTCACAGGCTCCTCGGGACCTCAGCACATTGTAAAACCAAGAACATTCTGACCACTGTGGGCAACTTTCTACTCCAAATGCCATCTTTGCAGTTACCGAGAGGTTCGGAAATGAGAAATGGGGACACTGAGACCACACAATCAATGAGGACCCATCTGGTTTAAACGGAGACCTGAACTCTTCTACCTAGTCAAATTCTAGTGTAAAACCAGAGACAGGAGTGTGGGGAGCTGTCCCTGTCTGAACAAGAACCAGGGGCTTGGCAAGAAGGTCAGAGACATCTAGGATGCAAATCCCAAAGTGTCCTTTCCCATCGTGACCCTGTGGTGTAGCCGGTAAAGGAACAGGTGCTCTGTACCCCAACGTGTCCCCCTTTCTGCCTGACATGAAGGTTTCCCATTTGAGAAGGAGCAGTCCCCTTAACCACTCAGTGTTCCAGAGGTCATCATCCCTCCATGAGACACAGAAACAGCATCTCTGATCACGTGCCTCTTTTAGGACACTAGGCTCTCCCTCTAGTTTCTGAGCCTGTTTCCAAATGGACTGAACTGCCTTCGCCCACAGATGTGTTTGAACTGTTGGACGGTTCTGAACACTGAGTGACAAGGCGAGGGCCATCCGTACGTCCCAGCCCTGCTTGGCTGGCTGAGCACCCCCAGGTGAACCTCGCCAGCCAGGACCCGCTGTTTCTGCAAAGCTTCAAGGCTGTCTCAGGAGGACGGGGGAGGGGTTTCCTAATGCCACCCGTATGGTACATGAACTGCGCTGTGCCTGGAGCTCACGTCATGACCGACCCCAGGCCTGCTGCTCAGCGTGACAGTTTCTGTGCCTGAAGAGGTCCAAGGGAGGACAGAACGAGGGGACAATGGGCCGGAAACCCGGGGTACCTTGGCCATCATGCTGGAATAGGAGGTGTACAGAGGGTCGTCTTCCAATGTGCTGGAAAGAATAAGGGAAATATTTAGCAGGCTACCTTCAAGGCCCAGCCGAAAAGGCCAAGAGCCACATACATCCTAAATGATATGCATTAGTGAATGACTTAGAACCCCCTCCCCCACCCTGATTCTGAGAAACCACCCTGAAGATCTGAGTCTGCACTGGCTTGCCATTGAACTCAGGGAGGAAAGTCACAGTTTCAGGCTCTTTAATCTACACACTCAGCATCTGGCATTATGAGGACAGGGCCATGGCTTATGGCGTTTCCCTAGATGCTTCCTGATGGCCACCATTAGGGCAGCAAGGAGGGCTGTGCGAATCTGGCATCCCCTTTGCAGGCACTGCCATCAGCGAGAGGAAGGCTTGGGGTGGACACAACCGCGCCAGGTGCCCGGAGATGCAGGGCCTCCGAGGTGCTGACCTCCTCTCCGTGAGAGCATTGCGGCTAAAGTGGAGCACGATCTGGTGGAGTGGGTCTGGCTGCCTCTCCGTCTCCATCTCTTCCTCCTCTTCCACCTTGGGAGATCTCTGCACAAACCAACGCAGACAGGTTTTAGGCGTGGATCGCGGCACACCCCGCACGGCTGCATGCGAGAAGGTAAAGCGCAAGGCACAGACTGCGTCAGACGAAAAGCACAGAGAGAAACTGCTCCGTCACGTATTTATTTCAGGACGCAAGCCCTAAGGATGCAAGGTTCGGCATATAGATGGATATACTTCTTTCAGCCAATCAAAGAAACATTCCAATTTTGGGTTAAAACGAAATGAAAGGAAAAGCCAAAGCCTAACCCCAGGGGAGGAGCTCCAGACCCCAGTTAGCAGAACTCGCATGCAAGCTCTGGGCACCCGAGGTCAGGAGGGAAGCCCTGGATGGTCCCCAGAGAGGTTGACCTCTCGGCCCACACCTGAACTTTCTCTAGGGGAACTGGGCCGGACAGAGGGATGGGGCAAGAATTACAAAGCCCTGGGGCCATTTTGAGGGGCTAACACCGCTCTAGATTCAACCCAGCTAAACATTTCTCTTTTCTAACCTCACTCCTGATTCTAAAAATCTTTTTCCTGAGAGATACCATCCTGGAGCTGCAAGCCTTACAGTTTCTCCTCTTGTAGAGTCTTTCTCTATCTCCTTTTACAGAAAGGGACAGAGCAGCTGATGCCAGAGGTCAAAGTGAGCTTCTAGCACAGCCAGCAGGGTGGAGCACATTCAGTAAGTTGGTGAGAACTGCACAGGCTGTGAGAAGTTCAGAAGTGGACGGCCAAAACGACGCTCACTGTCCCCTGACAAGGACCCGGAGGGCATGACGCTACGCGAAATAAGCCAGCAACAGAAAGACAGACATCACATGATCTCATTTATATTATGAACAAAATAAACTGATGAATAAAATAGAACCAGAAACATGGAAACACAGAACAGACTGACGAATCTCAGAGGGAAGGGGGTGGGGGTGGGAAGAGATTAATGAAGAACTTACATGCGTATATGCATTGCGCATGGACCCAGACAATAGCGTGGTGAAGGCCTGGGGTGGCGCAGGAACCAGTTGGAGGGAGACAATGGGGGGGGGAATGGGGGACATCTGTAATACTCTCATCAATAATGATAAAAAAATCATAAAAAAAGAGAGAGATTGGGAAAACCGAGGAATTCTTTCTCACCGACAGCACATATGAAAACAATGAGGGCCATAATGACAAATGAGAAAAAGTAGGGAAGAAAGGATTAAAGGGGGGAAAAAAAAGATGGGCAGGGGAAAAGAAATACAGGGAGATAGGAAAAGATAAAAAGAGAAAGAAGTATAGGAAACAGTGAATATGAGAAACGTAGGGCAAGACTAACAGAGAGAAAGGGATATGAGAAAAAGAGAAATAAGAAACAGCAAAAAAAATTTAAAAAAACCCAAAGAGTAGGAGGGTTTATTTTCTTTCTGGACCAGGACGAAGCTCTGGTTTGCTACAACCACATTTCCCCCTGGTGTGTGATTGTGAGTAGTTTTACAGCATGAAGTCTGTTAGAGATGGGGCATGACACATTTTCCGAGGGCCAGCTACAGAAACGTGAGATTCAGGAAGGGGACCTACACGTGCCTTTATAACGCTGAGCTACTGACCCCAGATGCGGGGCCCTGGCTGGGGCGGGCAGCCTCCTGTGACCAGTGGTGCTCAAAACTTAACTTAGCGAGAACTTTGCACGGCATGGCTCTGCGTCCCAGGAAATATTAGTTGTTGACAATGATGACGAGCATGATCAGTTCCTAGCACCTCCAAGGGAAATTTATTCTCTGGCTCTCATGACCATTAGCAGGGCTTCCCTGATAATTTATGCCGTTAATTCCTTTCAAATTTACACACTCGGTTTTTGTGTATCTTTAACTGTTATAACGCACACACATGAATACAAAAATCAAATCCATTCACACTCATATCTGCTCCCAGTTGAGTCAGTACTTACAGCCAGATCCTGTACTAGTCTCTCTTCAAAGGAATACTCCTCTGTTTCTATCCAAAATCTCTGATAGCCATGGAGGAAGAGGTTAATAGAGCGGTGCCTGAGCGGAAGGGGTGAGAGTGAGGTCAAGAGGGATCCATGGGACACCTTATTTTAGTTTGGGCGGTACACAGTTAGTAAGCAGAACAGGCTTTTGTACAATTCTTAGCTTCTGATTGGTCAGCCGGTAGCATATCACCATAAGCGTTTATTTTGAAGAACCCAGAACTCTCTAACATAGTGCTTCCTGGATGTCTGGGACCCCTTCTGAATGAACTAACAATGGCTAGTGGAAGACCTGGAGGTAACCATAATCTCACAAGGTCTTTATCATATTTCCTCTCTGATGAAAAATAATTCATTAGGCCAAGGAATAGCCCAGATGTATTTGTTTAATACGGCAGTTTGGTTCTTTTGGCTGATCACCTCTTCAGGTTCCAATCTAAGTAATACTGATGGTGAATGGGTTAGTCTCAGATAAACTTTACAGGGCCTCCAAGGAGCCACGCCTGCAAGGTGCTGCAGCTTTTACTTAGGAAGTCACGGCTTGGGCGAGCTGAGCTTATCACCTAGCTCCTGTGTGCCTCATGCATTCTAGCTGTGGCCCTGGTATCTGAAAACTCTGAATAACTGGCACAAGCCACTCACTCCTTAGAAGCCAGGATTGAATCCTGGGAATATCAGCCACTGAATAGCAGTTAATTGATCACCAAATGAGAGGAGAGTAGTGAGGAGGGAAGGAGAGAAAAGGAACATGAAGGTCAAGACCAGAGTCATCAAGACCTAGTCAGGGTTTCCAGAACAGAGCCCTTGCCATCTTTCTTTAAAATCTGACCAATCAGAGTAATTTTTAAAAATTGTACAAATTGGTGTTTTTATGGTAATGTTAAATCATGGTCAAGAAAGGAGGAGTGTGCAGAGAATGAGCAGGTCCCTCCATAGGTTACATTACCATTAAAATGGGTATAAGCCTGTCATACTGAGTTTTTTCATTAACCTTTTCCAGCCAAACCCGTTGAAAGGTGCTCAGGAAGAAATTGTTAATTTTTTGTCTGGAGAAAAGCACACAGATTTTCTTTTAAAAACTAACACCAGAGAAACAGTTTCCATATAATAAAATCAATCCCTTTAGCCCTTTAATTTGGAAGCTTACATGCAGTTTATATCGTAAGATGGAGAACAGGCTTGGTCTCCACCCTCAGCTCCTTAGATAGTTTGTGTTGCTGTTATGAAATCTCCTTACAGTCCCTCACGCTAGGAGGAAATCCAGGGCAATCCCCCAAAACAATGGGGTTAGGGGTGGGATGGCCACGTTTCACCAAGGACATAGTGAGTTCCTGAACTTACTATTACCCACACAAGAGTAGAGTTGCTGAAGCATCAACCAAAATATGAAAGGGTGGTACTAACATTTTCAGTGGATTTAGGAAAAAAAAAAAGCCTGTTTTTGAGAGATGAAAATTTCTGTCTAGCTGGTTCCTGGAGACATACTTAGAGCTGAGCCCTTCTGGAGGCCAAATTAGCACATCAGGCATGAATCCCCATCAGAAGGGAGTGTGAATGCCTTCTGATGTTTCACCACTTCTGGAAAACAGAGAAAAACCCTATGCATTTTGCTTTTTCTACTGGGTATGAATTTCATTTTTTGTTTTTTGGCCAGGACTTCAGCAGCCTTCACTCCCATGACAGCTTGACTTAATTTTTCAGCTTTTTATTAATGAATTCTACTTGATTCTGTGGTGCCTGATTCCCTTCCAAAGACACTAGTCTGTTTTCTTGAGAGACCTGGAAAAGCAAGTGTGTCTCAGAGGCCATGATTCTCCACCATCTTCAAAGGTCCTAACTAGGAGAGCTCAGTTGGCCAGTTGGCTCAGGAGAAGGTTGCAGGACACTCTGGACAAATGATGGTGAAGTTGCACAATTTGATGAAAGCAAAATGTCAAGCACAGGAATAGTTCTTTATCTGATATTCAAAAAACAAACACCTTAATTTATTTGTATGGGATTCAGAATGTACTTGTCCAAGTCAGTTTATTTTTCCTGACCAGGTGATGTTTCTACCGATTTGAAAGTTGATGAAGCAGAAGCTGATACTCAATTACCAGTTGACCTCACCAATTCTGAAATTAGTCTGAGGATGGAATGTGGCCACATCACCAGTGAGTCTTGGTGGTTGATGCTGGCCAAATCTGTACTGATATGCAGCACGTGTGTTCACACACATTCCAGAAAAGCCTTCACATGTTTTTCACTTCAGAGTATAGACTAAACTACCCAGATGAAGGCATCACGTCCTTGACTACCCTCTTGGGACAGTGCCCTTTCTTCATCTTGAAGGCACATACACTATGCAAAGGATTCTCAAGTTACATTTCTGTACCTGCTGAGGAAACAGTAATTTTGGTGTCATCCAAGTACCTGAGCAGAGAAATATTATTTGGTCTATTGATGGAATTTAGAGTAAAGTAGTTGAGAAAACAGTTCCTTTTTTCCAGGGTGCCTTCACATCCTCACAAAAAATCCCATGTAGGTAAAACTAGAGAGCTTCCATATGCTTACGTGGCTGACTTCACAGTGCGCAACAGTGAGCCAAGGCAGGCATGGGGTACTAGGGAATCTCATCTGGTTTCAGTTCTCATGCTTACCTTGATTGCCTTAGGAGGCTCTTACACTATGTGAAGACTGTAATGGCTCCATGAGTGAAGGCCTCCAATTTCTACCTTTTGGAGCATGAATGTCAGGGCCAGAAGAGAGCACAGCTGTGGGAGGATAGCTTAATTCCCAGCACCGGCTCACAATACAGAAGAAGATGACAGAATACTTGCCTGGGCAGGTTGTAGAGAGGGGCCATCCTGAAACAGGCCACCACTGCCCGCTTCCGCTGCTTAGACAACAGTTTGTGCCAGACTGCCTTCTTGGACCTCAAAGGCTGCTCCACCTGAGGGGGAATCACATGGGCAGGTGAGCATAGGCTGAGAGGGTGGGCAGCTGCAGCCCAGACTTCTCAGCCCTGCAAGAATTTGTATTTCTCAACTGTAGTCAGTAAAATGTACCCATTAGTAGATGATTCAGTTTGTGGAGGTCTTAGGTTTTCTTTCTTCTCTCAATTGTGTTTGGCTGTTTATTGCTTAACAGAATCTTTACGAATGGGTGGGCGACTTCAACAGGTCATTTGTGCTAATGACAAAAATTTTTAAGACACTGTGAGGGGAAAGAATTGAGGAGTCTGCTACCATGAAGCACCAAGATGGCACCTGGGTGTGAGCTGGGATGATCCCTGCTTCTCGTTTTCTGTCTTACAAGGGCACTTTTAACTAAGAGCTGAGTGTAGACAGGAGCTTTGTATTCTCCAAGGTAGTCTTGCTTTCTTAGTACTCAGCACAGATGCTCCTTACCTGCTCCAGGTGGAAGACAGCTGCTGAAATTCTCTGCACACGCTCCACTGTCTTTTCTGGATTGGAAGGTTCTTCACTCTTCAAAACATCCTTGTAGAGGTTCAGTTGCCACTTTACAGCTGGGTCATCAGACTAAAAATTGAAGCACACACATGAGGTGAGCAGTCTCCAGTACTTCCTGTACTGAAACAGCCTTTCACTCCTAGCACAGTTCCATAATAATCAAGACTATTCTTTCTATTATTGCCTCTCTCTTATTTTCTCTATTATCTTTTTCTGGAATACTGTAGATGCTATGCAGGAACTTCTCATTCTAGCCCATATGTCCCTTAACTCTTCAGTCATACTTTCTATCCCTTTCTTTCTCTGTGCTACATTCTATTCCTTAAAGCAATTTTCCAATTCATAAATTCTCTTTTCAGCTGTGTCTAGCTTTTTTTTTACACATAGATTGGATTTTTAGTTTCAATGACTATTTTTAATTTTTGTAATCACTCTGAGGTCTTTTTCAACATTTTCCCTCTTCTATAACAAAAAATAATGTCAAGTCTTGATTTATGGATTCTATTACTACCTTTCTCTCTTTAAATATTTTAACCATACTTAAATTCCTTTCTGCAGTTCCTTAGGCTTGAATTCTTCTCTCTGTTGCATTTTCTGGCTTTCTAATAATGGTAGGTTTCCTTTCACATTTTGTACTTTTAAAATATGAGCTTGTCTTTAGAGGAGTTCTATTAATTGGCATTGCAGCCCGTATTCTAGGGGGTGGAGACTCTCCAAGTGGTTTCATGGTTGTCTTTGCAGAAGATTCATGTTTTATTGGTTCAAGGCTAATTTCATGTAAGTTTCTTGCTTTGAATTTCTGTACAATGTGAGTAATTAGATCCTACAGCTGTCTTCCGTTAAGGTTATTAGAAACCCCAGCTGCTAAAATATCTAGTACAGAGGACTCTACAAGTTTTTCCAACTGCATCAACTTCTCCTCAATACTATGATTTAATGTGTCTTCTATTTTTGGGTACTTGGGACTTCTTTTTACTGCCTTTTTTTTTGGTAGTATTTTTTTTTCTTCTATTATTCTTATATGTTTGGGAAGAAAAGAAGAGGCTATTTGTGCCAGCCTAGTCTTCCATCTCAGGGGATAATGTATCTCATGAAAGAGCTCTTCAGATTTGCAGGCCTGGAAAAATAATCAAATAGCCTTTAAAATCAAAATTGTCTTGATTTAAAAAAATTATACCAACTCAGATACAAAATTATTTTCTTTCAAATCTGGAGAGCAGGAGGTGCCAAGACTTCCCCCAGATGTCCTGTTTCCCTGTTTAACAACTATCACAGTCAGTAAATTCTGAGGCTGGGTCCAACCCCCTGCTCTGGCTGGACGTTAGTTCACACAGTGGGAAGTGGGAAGACATGCTTTACTGGTGTGGTGCCTCTTTGCAACTGCAAAGGAAAGAACAAAAATTAAGAGTACTCCCCCCCAAGATTAAGGGGAGAGAGCTAATCCTACCAATTTAACACAAGTACTCTGAGACTGTTTTTAAAAAAACATGGGTAAATTAAGTGGGAGGAGGTCACCCAGAAGGCTGTGTGCATCTTCATTGTCTTTCTGTGCATCACCTTTTCCTGCAAGTGCAAGTTATTCCGCAGGTGTTCCTTCACCTCTTCATCTGTGTCCCTCTGTGGAAAGAGATGTTACATTTTATTCCTGGAGGTCACTATGGAAATGTAAAGCAGGGTGCAGGGAGGTATGACAGCCAAGGGAGAGTTTTGCCGGGATCTTTATTCAAGAACAAAAGAAATTACAGAGGACTGTTCCAAAGGGAACATGCTAACTCCCAAACCGGCTCCAAAGACGTGCTGCCTCTGCTCACCTTGGTTTCTGTCCATTTGCTCCTCCCCTCCCCCCACGGAGGACTGTGCACCTGCCTTACACACTCAGCTAAAGCAGCTGCGCAACTCACATAGCTGTATCGTGCTTTTGCGAGGGAGATCAGCTCCTGGTCGCCTGGGGTGCACATATTCAAACCAATAGGCAGCATTTTCTTGAGTGCAGCCACGATGAGGGAGGTCTGGATGGAATACAAGTCTCCCCTCCGCTTCGTCTTCTTCCGTTCCTGGTCCTGTCCTCCAGACTAGGAGATGAGGTTGACAGAGACAGAGGGGCTCAGTGATTCTGCGAGGAACTGCCTCACTCGGAGGCAGCCTGCCTCCTTGCGGCCCTGTCAGTACAGGTCAGGCCTTAGCACATTTCAAAGGACAGTGAAAGGAATGTGTTGAACAAAGACAACCAGGTGGCCATAGAAGTCCCTGAGCCCTCTCCTTGTGGGCATGCTCACAGAACCACGTGACCAGACGCACACCACAGACACCTACAGTCTTTGCTCACTCACTTCCAAGTTGAATAAACGAATAAACATGTTTTTTCCCCGAAATGATTTGAGAACTAGCAAAATGACTTTGGCTTTTTCATCCCTTACTGGGAAAGTTCATCCAATGAAGTGGTAAGTTTCAGAGAAGAGTCCAATGCACTGGGCTGAGGCACCCAACTAAGAACCTCAGAGTCTACACCACTTGGGGGTGGGGGGCGGTGTGTGTGTTCAAGCAGACGAGGCACTGCAGTGACCAGAGTTTTCATGATGTCAGACTCTGAAAGAGCAAAGCTTCCCTGTGGTACCTCACTGGCTGGACTCAGCCTCAGCTGAATGGGCACCTGCTAGAAGTGTGTGTGTGGAGGGGGGCAGGGGAGCCAGAAACATAAAATGAAGCGAGGACCATGAGGGAGAGCGAACTGGTGCTCACCAAAGCTTTGCTTCACGAGGCGCCCAGGGAGTGTTTGCAGCAGTGAGGTGGCAGCTCTGCAATTTACAATGAGCCCCGGGGCCCTGGGAGCAGGGCTGAGGCCAGATGCCTCCCCTGGGACTGGGATGGGCTAGAGCAGAATTCATTTTATAAAGGATTGCCTTTCTGAGAGGAGGAGGGTTAGGATGAACACTGCCTTGAGATGATCTCTTTAAATGACTTTCCAAAGTTTGAAAGAGGTTCAGAATTATTCAGACAGTCTTCAAAGGGATTCAATTTCTTTCACCCAGCTGCGGTGGCTGCATCTTCAGGTGGTTACATCACAGAAACCACAGCAAAGCCCCTGACTGGCAAAACCCAGTCTGGCCGACCACCACCAGGAATTCTACTGGCTGCAGGGCCACCCTGGGCTCGGTGATCCAAAGCAGCACGCCAGACCCAGGCCAGCAGTGGGAGGGGCAGCGAGAAATAGGAGGGGGAGGAAGAAATGAGGCCAAGAGGCAGTGGCTTCTTGTGTTCCAGAGCACAGCAGAAAGCGGGCTCACACGGAGGCCACAGTTCTCCTATCATTTCCCAAGCGCCTGCAGGGTTCCGTACATGTTCTACCTCCGGTGCAGAATTCTAAAGGCTGTGGCTAAGGCAAAACTCATTTACAGTCTAAATTACCCTTGAAAATGCTTCATATCATCCATCACCCACTTTGATGTATATAAACTACGAGAGACCCTGTGCATCATATAAATGGAAAAGGCAACTCCTAACATGCCGTTTACAATCCAGTAAACGTGCAAAATGTAACGATGTGAATTTGATGCACAATTTAAATAGTTTCTTGCTCACTCTCTCTTTTATCTCGCCAATCCCAGTAGTTTATGATCAAATGGTGCATGTATAATGTGACTCCAATGTACCTGCTACTTAAATAAAACATTTCCAATCCTCCCAATGACTCTGAGATAGAAACAAGTTGGTTTTATCGGTGAGAACATGATGCTCAGAAAAGTTAAGTGATTTTTTGCAAGGTCACAAAACAAGTAGCATCTGAGTCAATGTCTAGACCCAAGGCTATGAGTCCATGGCTCCATTTCCCCTTTCTAACCGAGAACTCCCTGGGATCTGGTTCCTGCACATCCCCTTTCTCTGCCACATATCTTAGAGCAGACTGCTGGGGACAATAGCAGCAGATAAACATTAATGAAGAGACAGAGAAATATTCCCAAGTTAATAACCTGAAGTCACTGGAAAATTGTCTGAAGGTTTATTCTACCATATGCACATTTTATGCAGAAGCTCATGGTTATCTGCTGATTTCAAATCCTGGAGCTTAGTCCTTGGAAAACTCTTTTTGAATCATGGGAACCTTGCACAAGAGGCAAAAATGTACAGTGTGAAGGGCTGGGACCACTGATAGCAAGTGGGATTCTGACCCTGCAGGGCACATCTGAGGAGTGTCCCCCAGGTTCTCAAGCCCTGTCAGTATCCCTGTCTGTTAGCGTGCTGGCTGCAGAGTAGGTGGCTGGGGAAGGGAGCAGAGATAGCAAGGAGACCTCGGTTAGGTTAGGGCGAGGCTTGGCTGGCTTCCCCGGCTTTCCCATTCCAAGGGTGGGTAGGCCTACATTCACTCTTTGACAGGCAGTTGTCTTCCCTGGAGCAGGCCTGGGGGACCTCCAGGTGAGAAAATCCATCCTGTACCACCCCCTTGGTGATCACAGTGCAGAGGGTGGCCAGAGCCTGGCACCTCTACTACTAGAACAGAAAAGACACGTCATGCATTTGACCTGTACCTTTACTTGCATGGCCTGTGTGGAAAGACAAAAGAAAACAAGGAGAAGAGTCAGTCAGTAAAAGCAGGGGTCCAAGGCATAAGGTACCACATGTTAGTCATAGTTTCTTAGCCCCAGTTCCTCAGCCAACACAACAGAAACTCAACCCTGCTGGAAGCCAGTTGAACATGGCATGTAGAGCGAATGGGAGATTAGGATGGAGTTTAATCTGGTCATAAGGACTTACACTCAGACAAGCAATGCACCCCTGGGCCAAGGTCATCTCAGAGACCAGCCTTCCAGAGTGCGTGACACTCAGACCAAGGTGGTCTTCAGATGAATTCTTTAGATCTAAAGTCCTTCCCCTCCCCATTCCCTCCTTCCTTTCACCTGGGTGGGCTGTAGACAATCTGTCATGTTACCAAAGACCCCAATTTTCTTTCTTCCTTCCACCCACCACATTATCACCTCTAGCAGATCTGTGATTACCAAAGTATGTAAAAGTCTAATGACTGTGTTGTATACCTGAAACTAATATAATTTTGCATGTCATCTATGACTGAAAAATAAATTTAAAAAAAGAAGAAAAAGAGAGGGAAGACCTGAGCCAAGGGGTGATGGGTGCGTTTCTGCTAAAAACAAAAAAGGACTCTAGGAATATCTCAGGTGGTTCAGGGTCGCCCCACAGCCTGAAGGATGGAGCACGTCCCTTGTGCTGTGACAGTTACATACTTTTGGTCAAAGGCTCCTACATTCTACAGGTTCTAATTTTATTCTTTTCTTCACATATTACTAAGATTAGTTAATGCATTTTGCTAACACTGGAAATACTTTTTTAAAAAAGTTGCCAAAATTTTTTATTTTCTAAACAAAAATTTATGAATTCCTATACCTTTAAAATTATTTCATTTCCCCCAGTAGTTTAAGATCAAACAGATGATTTTATGTGTGAACTTAAGGAAAAAACATAGACTTTTAAGGGATGAAGGAAGTAAATAAAGGGGGGGAGGGGAAAGGAGAGGGGAGGGAGAGCACTCAAGCTGCAGAAGTACACGAACAAAAGGAATAAAAATAAAATGAGAAAAGGTGGAGGCTGGAGGGAATGAAAGAGAGAGATTGAGACTAAGAGAGAGAGACACACACACACACAAAGGGAAGGGGGAAGGGAAGGGAAGGGAAGGGAAGGGAAGGGAGAAGAATGAGCAATAGGGGATATTGGAGTAAGAAACTCACACACTGAAATCACTCATGGGGTGGAGTGGCTTTAAACAGAGCAGCACTCCAATATTTACTGCACACAACTCTTTCATTGTTTATAATCTTGGTCAATGAACTGGCATTTCTTGGGCTAAATGAGTTCTAACTTACCATTGCCCTCCGAGGAAGCTGCTGCCATTTTTCCAGAAAACAAAACAAGTTTCAAAACAAAACAAAACAAAAACACTTGCTCAGCTTAGTTATGTTTAGCTTAACATATATTTGCAAACTGGTGTTATATAAACAAAATATACAATGAGCTCTCCAAAAAATCTTCTTTAGCCTCCAGAAAAAATCACACATTGTTGAACTGACCTCAGTTAACCAAGTGTGAACAGGGTGGCCCACTGTATATTTTTCTTTGCTTCCTTTCCATTGGCAATGGCAAGTGCAGTGTGTGGACATGCGGCATTCCAGTACGTGGCTGCCATGTGCACTGTGGCCAATTTCATTTACACAACACCAGAATTCAATAAAGGTGGAGGTAAAAACAAGCACAGGTGACAAGTGACCATTCAGATCAGGTAGCAGGGAGAACCTCTCATTTCAGGGAGGCAAAGGCAATGAGAATTCAATTGATAATAAGAAAGACTACCCCCTCCCTGGCTTCTCAATATGTAATTCTACATCCAAAAAACAGCAGGAATGGCTATGGCTGTGAGTTGCTGTTTTGGAGGCATGGTATCTCTCTGTCTGAAGTAATGCTCTGTATTTATGTAATACTATTTTTTCCTAGAGATGCCATTTGAAACTGACTTTTAAACAGAACATCCTAGTAGAGCTGGGAGAAGTCAGGTAGTAAGCTCAGCCCCTATAATTGGGGCCCAAAGGAGGTAAGTGAATGAGGCAAGGCCATACCTCCAGTCAACAGTTGGGCCAAGAGTAGGACTTAGCTTCCTTTTAGTCTCTAGTCCTATTTACTATTACATTTTGTGTCTCAACAGATGCAATAGGAACAATATGAATATTTGTTACCCCGAGAAGCATGGCAAATATTATTTAATTTCTAGGGAGGGTCCTCATATTCATTGCACTATAACTTGACTTTATCCCTTGTGCCTTAGAAAAAACTGGCATCCAATGTCAATGGAAATTAAATGAACGTATTTGCTCCTGTAGACTAACCTTATCAATAGGGGAGATGCAAAGATTCTGAATATGACCATCCTCTGACAAGACAAATATACCATTTTCCTCATTCAGTGATGTGAATGAACATGATTTCAGGTTAGTTTGTTAGTAGGTTAGTTTTGAAATATCACTCTTTGTCATCTCATCTCTTTCCAAGTGTGAAACCAAGGACCCTGAATATACACTCAGTACCAGAGGGTTGAGATATCTTTGCTATTTCTGCTCATCTGGGATCTGAACTCTTGTATCCGAGTCATTTCCATTGCTTTGCTGCTGTCGCTGATGATGACAATGAATTCTAGCTGGTTCAGTCCTGAGCCAATGGGTCTACTCCAAGTTGAAGGCAGCTTGGAATCCGCCTGGGATTTATTTAGGTAGGTGGGGTCAAAGGAGAGACTGTGATGGCTGTAAGAAGATCCTTCAGAGGGAACTTAAGATAAATAAATGTCCAGGGATCAGGAGTCTGAAATATCTTACCTTGTATACCTGACATGAAGAGCAGATGTGTTTGCTAAAAGTTGAATGCAAAATGAACTTTGGAAAATCAAATAAAAGTTATATAAAGCTCAAAAGGATCCACGATAGGTAAAGTTCCTATGTGTCTAAGGTTCCTTTTCAGTGTGAATACATACTCCTGATTGTTTCACTTTGCATACGCACAATTTTATTTATCCAACTTTATAGAGCAGTGTATACCAGATTCTAAACTTTAAGAGTCAATTTTTGGGTGAAGGAAGTGTTAGTGTCAACATAGCTAAAAGATGAAGGGCTGGCGAGTTTGAAGTGATGGAGCTGATCAGAGGTAGCCACACATAGTGAAGATGTGAGTGTTGATTTTTGGTGTCCTACCAGCCCCTTGTCTGCAGCTCCACATACACAGGTCTTCCATCTCAAATGGTTATTTGGAAAGATGCCCCAAGAGCTTCACTACAAAGCCATGATTTGTCATCTTTCCAGAACTGATTTTCACTTTTGAGGGGTCCCCATGCACACTCCACCTTCGTGTTCTTCAAAGGCAGCACTGTACCAGCAATGAGAGAGACGCACATCTCAGGCATTACATGGCACTTATACTTGACGTATATAGTCAGTCCTCATTGCCGCACACTTCTCAAGGGAAGAGAGTCAAGGGTAAGCCATAACAGCTGGTAACAAAATATCCCAATTAAGTAAGCCTTGGTTTTGTATATACACTTGAAGGAGTGTGTCTCAGAATTCTCTCCAATCAAAACAGCGAAGCCTCACTGTGCAGAGCTGACCTAGGAGTTCTGGGAGACCAGCTCCCCCTCCCGTATTCCTGCTACAGTCCTCCCTATAGGTTATTTTTTTTTCTCCAGACAGCTGTCTGGTATGCCCTCTTTCAAACATTTCCTTCAGGGAGATGGACAAATGTTTGGGTTTCTGAAGGCAACTCACATGGAAAATAAACAGAAGACAGTAAGAGGTCAGCATAGCTGAAACAGAGCAGCTGTTGGGAGTTCCAGACAGGGGGACAACAAATACACTGTAAGAACATGTGCTAGGGAAACCCTCAAAGCCAAGTAAATTCCTAATCAGAAGGTGACTCTAGCCACCTGTATTTTTGCAGCTTCCCTACACAGGAAGTAGTTCTATTTTAAAATGACTGGCAGCAGGTTTTAGGGACCTCTTGAATGTCTTAGGCAAGTCTTGAAACATAAACTTTTGGAAATACAAGCAGCTATTTATTCATAAAAATGTGATGACCATGCTTATTTGAGAGGAGTTCCTTGTGGCTCATTCTCAAAGAAACAACAGTAGAGACTGCCGGCTTGACCTAAATGCTGTATGGAGCTGATCCCCTCAAACATCAAAGATACATAGCTCAGGTCAAGGTTGAAGAGTCTTTGGAATTGATTTCTTAGGACTTACTTTTGACATCTTGCTTTTGCTGTCTCCAGTTAAAAATGCCAAATTATTAATTTCGTTCTGAATCACAAAATTTTGCTCTTCCCTCTTGAAGTTCTAAGTGGGGGGAAAATAAAAAAAAAGCACACGTTACAAGACAGCTCTCTGAGGTCTGTACCTTTCACAGCCGTCTCTAAGTCAGGGCCCACATGTGTCCTTACGTGAGACTTGCACCACAGGATGAAGACCTCAGCCACCATGCGGAAGAGCTGGTCAGAATTAGCATCGGGGCTTTTGAGCCAGTTAGATCTGAGTTGAAAAGTAAATGAATATACATATGAAATTCAGTGCTGATTAAAACAGTCACACTCATTGGACACTGTATGAACACATTTATCCAGATAAAACTATATTCCCATAAGAAGGCTATCATCAGAGAGGCTAAAGATCGATACACTCCTTCCATGCTTAGATATAGGCATGTAATTGTAGATATTTTAGAGGACCTACAGTAATCATTTCCATTTACCAAAAGATTCAAGGATTATCTTAGCAAACAGATGTCAGAAATCAACATTTCAAAACTGTCAAAGGTAGGTTTCTTTTTCTTTAAAATGTAGAAGTGATTAAGGTTATACTTTAAGTTTTGGGACAAAAGTCCTTTAATACATAAGGCAGACAAAACTAGAAAAGTCTTGGTCACTAAGACATCTAATCTTGTCACTGACACTTGTCATTGTCAAGCCTCTGAAATGCTGAGCGCTCTACAAACACTTCAGGCTTCAACACTTTTCCTTTCAAAGCCAATTTTAAGAATAAAATTTGTAGGACAGTATGTTTTTCGCTGTTGACTGAAGTGCATGGGCAGACCAAACATCTCCTTCGTCCCCTGAAAAGGTTTGGAAATTCCCTATAAATGGGTATTACTCATTTCTTTTTTAAAACAAACAAACAAACAAAAATACATACATATAAAAAACCCCCAGAAAACAGTGGCAGCAAGAAGGCTAAACTGCAGTAGAATCCAGCCAATTTCTAAAAGTTCTCTTGCCTCTAAGTATCAGACACATTTGAGTTAAATTATATTTTGAAAGGGCTGGGTGAGTTGGCATTTTCAAATATCTGTAGAGTGATGTAGAAGTTAAATTGTCTATTGCCTTTCTTAAGTTAAAGAAAACTTTGGCTTCCATGGATGGTCTGAAAAACCCACTGCCCCCTGGTGCATGCAGAGTAATAGTTATCAAAAGCCAGTTCCCTGAGCCCCGGGACACCAGGCTGCAGGGCCCTGAGCAGCCTTACCTTCCGCCCACTCAGAGCAGCACGCACCAGGCTGAGAAAGGCGAAGGCTAGTGAGGCCAAGGCCACTTTTGGGTCCCTCTCATCTCCTGAATTCCCTGCTGCCCTGTGCCCCAGCCTCACACACGACCTTACCTAATCCTTCCTGTTTTCTTTTTCAACTAGTCTCTTCTCTTCCTTAGGAACAAAACCCCATGTTATTCAGGGTGGCGCTGTGCCCTGCTGAAGATCCATTACCCAGATTTCCCCGAGGGATCGCACTGTGACTAAATTCTGATCAATGAGGTGGAAGGGGAAGTTGTCCGATGGGCCTTTGGAAAAGCTTCTGAAAAGGGATCAGATAGCTGAAGGTGCCTCTTTGCCTTCCTGCTTCCTGTCTGGAAGGATAATACAATAGTTCTAATTGGCATTTTGCACCATAAAGCAACTTCAAAGTTGGAAGCCAATGTTAAGGATGGAAAGACATAGGAGGGAGGGTCTCTAATGAGTAGCAACCACACTAATTCTGGACTGGATATCTTTGGACTTCTTTTATGCGTGAGATTTAACTTCTAATTTGTTTAGGCCACTATAATCAGGCATCCATTACTGGAAGCCAAATGCAATCCAAACTTGAGGCTTGCTATCGGTAATGTTTTTTGATTTCTTTCATATGACTTTTTCAGAGGTGCTTTTTCAGGGTCAAGTGTAGGTTTGATCAGAACTGGCAGCTGTTCATTCTCTAGCGTTTTGGTTTAAATGAGCATTATAGGTTTGCACTATGCCCTGAGTGGGAAGAGGCGAAGGGTCATACCCTCTCCTACCAAGGAAAAGTACAGCCACAGGGCGTGTGAGTAGCAGGAGCCCTGAAAACAACCTTGGGTCAACATTCCCCCCCGGGAGAAAGACCATTTTGACCCCTTTGCCGTCCTATGGGAAAGCAGTTTCAGTGGAATGAATTTTTTTTCATTACTCTTCCTCTAAGAGGAAAAACTTTACCCTTTATTTCTAGGGAATCCTTTCATCAGGTTCACAGTGGTGGGTGTGCATGAAGAATATCTCATTAAATGTCTTCCCCCAGGTACACAAACGCTGCACCTCTCTCAAGCCAGATTAAGATGGTATTTGCAGAAGACTAGAAGATCCTGACCTCACCTCTCCTATTTGCCCAGAGCCGTCACCCCTACATGATGTGCCAGGCTCATCTTCCCCTGCTCCCAGTCTTGCACAGAATTCATGGGGTCTCTTAATATTCAGACACTGATCCCTTTTGGAGGCACTTAGGTGATTCCCGAATCTCTTTTCATCTGCACTGCGAGCTGCCAATGGGCAGTTCGGAAACGCAAGGCTGCGGGTGGAGGAAGGCTGGGTTTAGAGGCAACGGTCAGTGGGGGTGATGGCTGAAGCGACCCAAATGATAAAATTACTGAGCATATGAACGGAGAAAAGAAGCACATAATAAACTCTTGGATGATGGCAAGAGTAAGGAGAGTTTGACTTTCATTTTCAAAAAGACAAGCTATCAGATTTTGAAAGAAAGCAAAGCCATGGTCCTACGTTCACAGTCAGGTTGTCTGACACAGAGGTAAGAGCTTCTCTCAGGCTTGTTCCTGAGCCTCCAGTAGAAGACAGTCTGAAGCAGTCACCACACAGGGCTCCCTTCGACAGGTTGAGAGATGGGCTTTCTCCAAAATCACACTATTTAAAGTTGTTTATTTCCATGTTCCGATTGTTTCTGATTTCCAGATAGGCTGAGAAACCACTGCCTCTTTTTTTTTCCCCCCCTAGGTGCCTTTTATTTCATTGCCTCTTGTAGAGGGACTCTCTTGAGCCTATGCTGATTTACTGTCTCCTGGGTGAGGTGATGGAGGCTGATCTGCCTGCTCTGACCACCCCGCACCAAACCCCGGATTCCTGCTGGTTCTGGGTCAGCTCCAGGCTGAGCACTGACCCACAGGAGTGTCTCTTCAGAAGAGTGTTCCAGGCAGTGAAGGAACTTGAAGCACTGCCGTGACGGGGCTGAAGGAAGTACAGAGGTTTAATATAATGAGGAAAAACAGGGAGGCGGTCAAGAGAAGATGGCACCCTTCAAAATTTCAATAGCTGCCACAAGACAGATTGGCACCGTTTTGTGTGGCCCTGAAGAGCACAGTCTGAGCTCGTGGTACAAATAGTTACAGATTCAAGCTCAAAATGGTTTAAACTGTCTGGGACTAGAATGAGTTGCACACAAGGGAAGGATGCACCTGTTGTCTATAACCATGGTCAGTAGTCAGAGGTGGAAGGGCCCTGCTAGGGAAAAGGAAGGGGGTATTTATTCATCCAGTTAGAGGGAAGATGGAGTGACCTCAGATATTCGGGCCAACTCCACAATCCCATAATTCCAGGCCAGCTAATTCTTCTGGGTGAAGAAAGGACTTGAAGAAGGTGAAGGCACACACATAGGAAGGAGGCATTTCTAAGCAAGGCTCAGATGACCATAATGCTCCATAGTGTTCAGGAAAGAAGGGGCTGATAAGCGGGGATGAATGAATTAATGATGATCTTAAAGACCGTCTGACACTGCCATTTTTAGCCCTGCCAAACACGGTGGAGGTGGAGCGCACTCGATCTTGAGTCTCGATCGTCAACAGTGACAAATGCCACTAAAGATATTCTCGGAGCAACCTTACTCTACTCTCATTTTTGTTTTCAACTCTAACTGACAAATTCCTTCTCTAAACTGTTAACATAATATGTTAATCGGAAATGACTAAAATGATGACTCTCAGAGCAGGATTTCTTTTGAGGAAGTGAGTCAAATTTCTCCTAGATAGGTAAGAGATTATATGTACACACACAATGTGAGTGAAGTGTTTATTTTGAAGTGCTAAATATAAGCTAAATTATTTTAAATAGTAAGTACAATTTACCTTATAAAATAAACGCTAAAGTGGGCATATTCAGACCTATTTTCTGCCCATGACAGAATGGCATACCACTCAAAATGTTAGCAATGTTCCCTCAGATATTCCTGTGTCCTTTCCATATCTACAATGAGGTATTTTAAAATCAAGCTTCCCCAAACTTATATTTTAGGCCTGGAAGCTTTAAGAGGGCGTGGTATAATAAAATAGATCTATTTGGTCTTTGCCTTCCACTGGGGCCAACAATCCTTTGTTCCTTTTCCTGTTCATGGTCATTGGTCTCCTATGTGCCCACTTCCCTCATCATTCAGCTTAAACTCCATAGTCAGTCTTTATAATCACCCTCTTACATACACCCTCAACTCCCTAACCCATATTTTGGGTCATAGTCACTTTGCAAAACCCCAACCGTGGTCAAATCCAGCTTCTTACTCTGGGCCAAGGCCTGGCAGCTGAACTGGCTGGGGGAAAAGACAACCTGCTGCTGGGTCTCACTTTAAATTCATGATCACAGATCTCAAGTGGGGCTCTCGGTGCTGCTGCCTGGCAACCACACGGCACTTCCCTCATCCATCTGCTCTCCCACTTCTCCATGGTCACCGCCTTATACCCCCTTCCTTACTCCTCAAATCTCCAAGCACTTTCTCCCCTTCCTCACTCTTAGCTGATGTCTTGCTTCCTACTTCACCGAGGACGAAAGCAATCAGAAAAGGATTCCTACAGACTCTATCCATCTATATATATGAATGTAGGTGTATGTCATGTATGTTATGTGTGGTATGTACATATGTATGCATGTAAATCTGTGTGTGTGTATCTACCAGCATTAGCACCCACTCTCTGCCCTCCTGCCTGCTGTTGTGAATAAACTATCTGAGGCTGATCCTTTGCCTGTTCAAGGACATTGCTTTAGAAATTCTCTCTCTCTGATCAATTTCCTCTTCTCGACTGGATTATTCCCATTAACAAAGAAACATTCTGACGAGGCTCCCATCTTAAAAACTCTTCTCTTGACCCTAATTTGGTCTCCAACTACCATCCCATTTCCCTGTTCCCCCTTAAAATAAAACTTGAACAAGTTTCCATATTGCTGTCTCCAAGTCCTTTCTTCCCATTCTCTTCTAGCCCAATCTGAAGAGGCTTTCATCTCCACTGTTCCACTGCAACTGCTCTGGTCAAGGTCACCAAAAAACTTCAGTCAGTATTCTTTACTACTGGAAATGCTTTATAAAGTTGGCACCCAGGACACACCATTCTGTTGGTTTCCTCCTGTCTCTCTGGTTACTCCCTCTCAGTCTCAGTCTCTGGTCCCTCCTCTTCTGCCTGACTTCTTAATGTTGGAGAACACAAGCCTGAGTCTTTGGGACACTTTCTCCCCTTCAATCCTTTATTTCATCCAGTCTCATGGTTCTTAAAGACTACATGTCAATATGCTGATGATGCCCAAATTCCTAGATCTACACCAGGCCCCTCTCCTGAACTCTGCCCTCATATTCAACTGTCCAATCAACACTTTCATTTCTATATTGATTAGGTAACTCAAATTTTGCATGTCCAAAAACAATGTCCTGATCTTCCCCTAAAAATCTTCTGTACCCACAACCTTCCCTGACTCAGCTGATGAAAATCTCATCTTTCCATTTGCCAGAATCATCTTTTACTTGACTCTCCTCTTTTCTTTCATCCCCAATCTAGAAGTTCCAACGGCTCTACCTTCATAATAGACCCAGAATCTGATATCTTCTGTCAACCTTCATTATTACCACTCTGGTCTCAGCCAGCATCAACTCTTTTCATTCTCTTTTCTTTTTAATTGTGGTAAAATACACATAACATAAAATTGGCCATTACTGACATTTAGTACATTCACAATGTTGGGCAACTATTTCTAAAGCATTTTGAGGGCTCTAAAAGAAAACCCCAATCCCGTTAAGCAGCTGCTCCTGATCCCCCCCCCAATACCCCCTCTAGGCTGGCAGCCTCTAGTCCGCTCTGTCTCCACAGCTCACCATCAGCTTTTGACTGGACCATTGTGAGCTTCCTAACTGGTCTCACTTCCTTATTTGCTTCAATCCCTCACCACAGTGTTCAAAGCGTGAATCAAACCACATCACAGGTTAGCTCAAAACCCCCACCAACTTCTTATCTCAGAGTAAAAGCCAGAGTCTTCAAGGCCCTGACTCATGTTGCCTCTCTGACATCTACGCTCTCCATGACCCTCACTCTGCCCCAGCTACACTAGCCTCCTTGTGATCCCCTGAACATCCCAAACTCACTCCTTCCTCAGGGCTTACACCAGATGGTCCCTCTTCCTGGGACACTCTTCCTCAGACCTGCAGGGTTCCTGACTTCATCTCCTTAGGTCTTTGCTCAAACATCACTTTCTCAGTAACATGCAATTTACAACTGCAACTCCACCTAATTCCCCTTACCCTGCTTTGTACAATTAACTGTCAAATTAAATATATAAATATATAAGTGTATGTAAGTCTATATAATTACATAAGTACTTGTTTTGTTTACTGTCTGCATGCCCCACTCCCCTGCCAGAATGAAAGCTTCCTACATCAGACATCTTCATTTTGTCCCATCTTGTTCCCCAGTGCTGAGGACAGTCAGTGATATCTGTGGAATAGACATGTGACAGAACAGCAGAAGGGCATCGTGGGTCGCAGCTCCTTCTCACCTATGGCATCTGAGGATGGAAGGGGTGGCCATGCCACTGATCATATAGCATCACTGGTCAAGGGAAACACTGCCCAGAGGTCCAACACTAGGGATTATTGGGGGAGGGTGCTGGTGGAGGCCTCTGTGACCTCCCTTTCTCAATTGTAACCCAACCCAACACCATCTTTGCATCCCGTGGACATGCTTCCCCAGGCCTCCTCCCTACCTGTTGTTGTCCACGTAGCGGATCAGCATGGGGTAGAAGGCATAGAGGTCTCTGCAGAGCACTGCAAACTCATCCAGGATGAGGAGCTCTGCCTCCTGAGTGTCCCCTTTGCTGTCAGCTTTCAGCTGCTCCTCCTCCTGCACAGTCTTGACAGCTTTTTTCTTCAGCTTCTCCAGAGTTGGGATGAAGTGACTTCTGAGCAGGTCAGGCCTGGCCTTGCTGATGATGGGCTGGGCGTACACTGCGTTTGCAAACAAAGGGCCTCCCCCTCATTTCCCATATTATGACAATTGAATAAAAGAAGTGATACTAAGAGGTGAGGCTGTGAAAATCCATCAACACAGGATGGCACTGTCCCTTGTTCCCTTCCTTAATCTCCCACTCGGTACTTCCCTCTGATGAAGCCACAGCTGAGGGAGATGGGGGAGCTATAGGAGAAGGTCCTGCTCCTGTTCTGCTAGACCATGGGAGCCCCTGCCACCCCTGAACTCCTCATGCATGCTCGGTGTTTGCCACATATCCTAGCTCTTCGTAACAACTACCTTGTATCATTTTATAATATGCTCATGCTGGTTTTGGCTCACTAGCTAGATTATAAACTTCTTGAAGGAAGCCTTTTGTTCATAATAACCAACACTGTGCGCAGCCAAGAATAGGCACCAAACACTATGCTTTCCAGTTATTTTCAGAAAAATCTGTTGTTAAAAATACATTAATCCAGTCACAGTTCTTAGCCCCCAACACTTGAGGACTATCTGCCTAATGCCTGTAGAATCCTCTGGGCTCCAAGGAAGGCAGATAAACTATTATCAGCTATAAGGAGCTGAGAGAGAGGATGGAGTGGCCACGAGGGGTCAAGGAGCAGAAACCAGCAATCAGTGGGGTTCGGGACTATAATTCTGACCCTCTTACAGAGAAAGATAAACCTTTATACTTCACCCTATTTCTTAAATAAAATATCTCATTGGTTCAATTCATAATAAAGATCAGAATCTGAGTAATTATAAAAAAAAAGTGAAATGAAATTAATGAGTCATGAACCATTGGCAATGTTCATGGTATATTTCAAAGTTTCTTTTTAAAAAAAAAACCTTTATTGATTTCAGAGAGAAGAGGAGGGGAGAGAGATAGAAACATCAATGATGAGAGAGTCATTGATCAGCTGCCTCCTGCACACCCCCGTCGAGCCCGCAACCCGGGCATGTGCCCTGACCGGGAATCAAACCCCCATCGCCTGGATCCTAGGTCCACGCTCAACCACTGAGCCACACCTGGCCAGGCCAAAGTTTCTTTAGCTCAGAGCATTTTAATTGAAAACAGCCTCCTTTCCAGAACTTTAAAAAAATTATCTCATTTTGCCTTATTTTTTAATTTCATAAAGACTGTTTTAGAAAGAGAATGTGACAGGAGGTCTCTGCTGAGATGCATTAACCAAGAAGTCGAAACTCAGAGACATGATGGGTTGAATTTCATACCCTGCCCCTCACTGAGGCGCACCTCTGCTTTGGACCTGGAATCAGAATGGCTGTTCCAGAGGCAAGTGATGTGGGGTTACTATTTAAAATTGATTTTGCTTAGGTAACAGGAATTAAGTGGCCTGACTGTAGAATTAATTCACCCGAGGAATAAAAGGCCAAGTCCAAATCCCATCAGTGCCTCTCTTGCTGTGAGGTCTTTCCTCTCTGCTCCTCTAGGGAGCTCTAGGAGCTGATCCTTTATCTCCTTCCTTCCCTTAATCCAGATGTACAAATGAGAGCTCCTCAACAAACTTCCTTAGGGCTAACAATATTCTTGGGCTAAGGTAAGAAAGGAACACACCTTTGTTTACTCATGTTCCAGAAGCCTCTGTTTACCATCTAGCAGCTGTTAGCACCCAAATGTTTATCACTTTGATCTCAGTTCATTTCTGAGAAAAGGGGGAGATAGGAACATTTCTTCCTCAGTCTGCCAGAGGATGCCTACCAATTTGTCCAGGGAGGGAAATACCTACAGTTGGGCCGATACTCCCTGGGACTCAGCCCCTGTGTGTCACAGTCCAGGAGATAATATGGGTGAACCTGCTAGGGTGGAGGCCTCTGTCTAAGCTGTGGGTCCATCCAGTGCAATGACTCTGCCTTAGGTTCTGTCTCCTCAGGCTCTACTCTGACACAGAGAACACTGAATATTTGTGGTTTCCTGACTGCAGAAAGTACAGTTATTCATTTTCCTAGTCTTTCCTTTACAGAGGTTGCTTCAGGAACAGAAAATCAGCTAACACCGTTTATCAAGAGCCTATGCACACAAGGAGTCCCAGAGGAACACAAAACACCCCACTTGCAAACCACCCCAAAACAGAGTGGTACTACTATGAACCTAAATTAGAGCGTGTCTGAGAAAGCATAACGTGAGATACGAATGCTAGGAACTCACAGTACAGCCCAGCTGGGAGTGAGGTTATACATGTGGAGAACAGAGGATCAGTTACCAAGAAAACAGGGACAATTACTGCTGTAAGAGCAAATGGGATTCTTAAATACCAAAAGCAAATAAAGCAAGGCTCATCTGCGTCAGGTAGAGTTTATCAAGAAGGGCTTCCCGGAGGTCTGAGGGGCCTGCATTAGCTGGGGAGCTGAGCAGGAGCATTTGCTCTAAGAAGCTCTACAGGGGAATAAGTCAATTCTTTTTACTGTTAAGTAACTAAGAGGGGTAGGGAGAAGAGTTTAAAGATAGACTAAGAGATGAAAAGAGAATCTAGGCATCTTGGTCCCTGAGCCGGACGTGGGAGAAAGGCATTTCTGGTACCTGCGATACGTTTCATCCAGGAGGCCTCGTCGATGCCCAGGTTGTTGTTGATGATTTTCAGGATGTTGCCCAGGATGATGCTAAGGTGTTCCGAGGTGACTTTGGTGCACCAGGGCCCCGTGCTGGGGGGCAGGTGCTCAGGCCCCTGCTCCCACCAGTAGGACAGGTAGTTGCAGAGCATGGGCAGGATCACCTCGATGACGTGGGGCATCTCTGTGTACCGGGCCCCGGACTCGGCCAGGCGGTGGATCTCCTTCATGAGGCGTTCCAGCGGCGGGATGTCGGGACACATCTCTTCCACCGTGTCCGGCATCCCCAGAACTGACCGAGAGCACACAGAAGAACGAAGGAACGGTAATTCAAAAGCACAGTGGCGCAATTTCTCTCCTCTGTCCCACCCTTCCTTTGGTCGTTAGACGTGGCTTTCCACCCCAGAGCCTCGCACGAGCGAGCCCTGGATGTGGGGCTTCTGCCCGCTAATGGCTACAGCTTCCAGACAATGGGTTATCCTCCCACGTGTCCCATTCAGCTTGGAACACCTAAACATAAGGTCAAGTGAGCACGACAGGGACCCAGCTGAGGGGTATTTCAGGGCCTCTCTGTGACCAAGCTAGTCTCTGGGCTTCTCCCTCTTGTCCTGAGTGCGGGACTAGTCAGAGAAAAGCAACTCATAGATATTTAGTTGCCAACCCATGGTTCAGTCGCCTGGATCGCATCTGTACTGTTTAGAAAGGAAAAGGAAACCATCTCATCACTGTCCCAGCTGGACTACAGTCAACAATACATTCCATCCAGTTGAAATTTTGGGGAAAGAAAACATGACGCGTGTTGATTTCCGCATTTACAACAAACCTGAGGTGACCTGTGCCAAGACTTCCTGTCAATCACTTAAGCCTTTTTGGTCTTGCAGACTTGTGCACAAGGAATAGTGAGGTAGCCGGCCCTTTCCTCACACTGAACGACTGTGGTCACTTTGCTGGACAAGTACAGACAGAATGAAGTGGTGACAGAGTTCAACACTGAAGGTTGTCAGATACAAGAATAGCCAATGGAAGAAGCCAGGGGTAGCTGCCCGGTTCTCCTTAAGGAAAATGACACCCTTTCCCCCAAGTTGGGAGGAGACCAGAGCATCCTGAGGCTCCCAACAGGTGAAGAGATAACAAGGGATCTAAGCGGAGGAACAGGAGCTGGTTGGGAAAGAAGCCCAAGCCCCAAGCTCTGCAGGTGCATCCGTTTATCCCACAGCTCCCCACAGTCCACCTAGGCCTGGGGGCAGAAGCCACCCAAAGGCCAAATTTCTCACAGTGGGGCCAAAGCATTAGGCACCACAAGGGCTAGAGCCTGAGAGGCCACAGGAAATGTGGAACGTTTTCCCAGGGCATCAGTTCCACCAGAAGATTTGAGGAAACAATATTTGATACTAAAAGTAAAATGTAAAGTTCTCATGAAATTTCACAGGACAGAGCAGAAGCCTTCAAACAGAAGTTTGTGTTTAGTGAGGTGGGTTATGCCTGCAGGCCTTTTGCCATTGGTGTTGATGCTGGTTGGAGGTCTGCTTTGGATCTTAGGTCTATAGGAATTGAAGGGTCAGAGGCCACAGCACATTCTTTGGCCTTTAGGAATATTGGCCAATTGAAAGGGACTATTTTGATCTCTCTTATGATTACAGAGCAGAGCTACAGAATAACCCTGGCTATCGTGGAGACTGTGCATCTGTAGTGAGACAGGCGGTTCTACTGAATGGCATGTGGCAAAGACCTGGACCTGGAGGAGCCCCTGCTGTGGAGCAGGCCCCATGAGGTCCCAACATGCTTTCCCTAGTGATGACTTTCTGTCATTGTTACTATGGCCTTCTGGTAAGTAGAAAGCTAAAGACCTCTCTGCCTTGGAAGTCAGCAGTGGACCAATGTGCCTTAAAATCCAGACAATTCCAAAGGATTCACAGCATGAAATCCAAAGAACACTGCACTCCTGTGATTTACAGTGGAAGGGGCTTTCACGAGCCAGACGTGGCCCACTACCAACGCCGGTCATTTGCAGAGAACAAGTCCAGCTTGTACCTTTTAGCAGAACAACAACAATCAGGGGTGACATCAACATGGGAGCCTGGGGAGACTCACAAACAAAATAATTTTACACAAACAGTGCCAGAATAAATAGGTAAGGACAGAGAAGTCAAGCCTTCTACTTTCTAGCTCTGCACATGGAACAATGCCAACCACCATAGATGCAACTGAACCTTATAGTTGTTTGCTGTAAAATTATAAATGAGAAGGCTCATGTGTATATAGGTGTGTGTGTGTGTGTGTGTGTCTGTGTGTGTGTAAATGGCCCATTGACAATACATCAATAGGAACACTTTTTTTCCTACCTAAGAAAAACACAGAGTTGTTTGAGGTTTCTGCACTGGAGTCATTATAATGACCTTTAAAAATTATTTATATGTAATTGGTTCTTGAGTAGAGAACCCATTTGTGATTCAGATTGTGTTTTGTACTTCAAATGCCACATAATGAAACCATAGAACAGATGCTGCTGAGTTATCTACCTGAAAAACAGCCTCGGCGGAGTCTTATCAGAATCAGACACAAGACTGTTGGGGGGATCATTCGGACCCACTGCCCTTTCACCTTCTAGATCAGTGATTTTTGACCTTTCCCATCTCATGCACACATAAACTAATTACTAAAACTCTGTGGCACACCAAAAAATATATTTTTTGCAGGTCTGACAAAAAAAAAGGTATAATTTTGATTCATTCACACTGGACAGCTATTGTTGTGTTGACTGTTGTCATTTTTTTATTTGACAATCTAAGGGAAAAAAGGTCAGTGCCCCTGACTAAATAGTCAGGTCTTGCATGTTTTAAACATTCTTACAGCACACCAGGTGAAAATTGCTGGTCTAGATCAATAGTTCTCAAAGTGAAGTCCTCCCACCAGCAGCAGAGTAGTGATAGGACCTTCTGATGCCAGACCTACTGAATTAGAAACTCTAGGGGTAGGACTCAGCAAGCTTTATTCTAACCAGCCTTCTGAGGGATTCTGATGTATGCTGGAGTTTGAGAACCACTGAGTTATATTCTAAAGTTGTGTTTTCTTCACTGAGCAGCTCTTCCCTCAAGAAGAGGGCATCAGAGAGTCACCTCTTTGCAGTAGAGGCAGAGCTTACATGGGAACTGGACCTCCTTTCTCTGGTTGATTATCTTGACTAGGGTTTGAAAAGTAAACTGGTTGGGGACTAGGATGTTTTAGCCAATTTAATATCTGATTAATAGACCACTGCCACACTTAACCAAGGATTTTATCTAGTTTTGAATAACTGGCACATAACAGTATTAAACCTTTTCTAGGCATATCTTAATAATTTTTGGAGGAGTCAGAAAATGCCCAGGAGCTTATAGGATAGGAGAATTACTAATGTGAGTAACTGCTGGCAAAGCACTGTCAGTTAATAGAGATGTCCAATTGACTGAAGGCTGGATAAATCAGTTCATACTGTATTTCTAAACCAAGACTCACATCATTTGTCACCCTATACATTCCTTCCCCTTCTTGATCCCTTAGGCCATCCACTTTATATAATGAATGATGTCTACTTTTGTAGAGTCTATTAAGCCATCACTCATTCTCTGGCTCCAGGCAACCTGGTTACCCCAGAATACATATTCATATACAGTCTACTTTTCAAGAGCCATACATGTGCTCAGCATTCACTCTTTGATTAACTGAGTGATGAAAAGAATGGGCTTGGGGACTTGGGTACTGAGTCCCACAGTACATCACTGACGGATGAAGAACCGTGTCATCTCTAATCACAACCTTGTCTCTTTTCCTCCCTGTAGAGTAAGCAATGATGGGTACTTATTTTTAATTTATGAACATGTCTTATTAAATCAATGTAAAGGTATGTAAAATAAGAAGCAACATTTTTCAAATTACCCTTGAGAAGAAGATAATGGGACAGAGCCCTTCTCTTCCTCCCAAAGCCAATCCAGGGTTTCCTCCATCTATCTTTGTCAAGTTCCCATTTTGCCTGCTGCTGTACCTGTATGAGCCTAAGAGCAGAGTAGGCCTTTCTCTTTCCCAAGGTTCAACTCTACACATTGGTGATACAGAGACCAAGGTGCACTATTTCATGAATCAGAGTTGGAGCAGAATGAATGTATCAATATCCAGCACTGTCGTGACCGGGCCCATGACCCTTTGGAGTTGGGGAGCAATGCTTGGGCTGGCATTTGCTTACAGATGTCACAGCCCTTCTCAACATTACCAAAGCTACTCAGTTGTTGCTCAGCTCCCACTCAGCTGCAAGATGTGACTCATTTAAAATCATGAGAGGGTGGAAAAAAACAAGGTTGGAAATGTTTTTGGTAGTCTAAGAAAGGGAAGAAAGGGGAGAAAGGGTGAGATGAGGCTGAGGGTGTTGCGGACTTAACTTAGAGATTTCATCTGAGACTTTGGAAAGTGGAGGCATCTCAGCAATGTTTCTCTCTTAAGTAGCCCTGAGAACACTAGTCTCCATTGTATTCTTGCTCAGGAAAAGAAAGAGTTTTATAAAGTGGCCTTGTCTAAATTGTGCTGGTGATCATTTCTGGGGGCAAGATGTTTCTTTTATGTGAAGTAGCAAAAGCAAATGGGGATAAATCCACCATGGCTGAGAACTCTGCTTTCTTAGATGGAGAGACTGGTGTCAAAGAAGAGTGGAGCATGAACCCTGAATCGCTGAGAACACTCTCCCTTAGGGTCTCACGGCAGCTTGAAAAGGGGGCCCGAACTAAATGGAATCGCTGTGCTGTCCAGTCACCTGCTGGTCTGGTGTATCAATACTTTAAGGAAATACTGGTTCTGAATAGCATGGTTCTGGCTTGAAATAGTTTACTATGGTTTTAAAAAATATGGTTGGATTTTAGAGAGAGAGGAAGGAAAAGCGGGGGAGAGAGAGACATTGATGTGAGTGAGAAACATCAATTGGCTGCCTCCTGCGTGCCCCATACCGGGAACGGAGCCTGCACCCAAGGCATGTGCTCTGACTGGGTATCGAGCTGGTGACCCTTCGGTGCATGGGACAACACTCAACTGACTGAGCCATACCGGCCAGGGCATGGTTTTTTATTTTTCTTAATATTGGGTAGGCCCATGGTGTGATAATTTTTGCTTCCTGTTACATGAAATCATTGTAGTTCTTTCTAGTTGATTCAAGGTTCCTGCTGGAAGCTCCTCTAGTCCACTGCCCTTCAGCAGGATCGCAAGTCATCCACATGTGAGGACTCTCCCTTCTACCCTGGGGCCGGTTTACCACCTGCCTTATATTCCATGTTTAAGTTCTTCTAGAGCAGGGGTGGAAAGCCTTTTCTGTAAAAGGACAGAGCGTAAATACTTTAGGCACTGCAGGCCCGTCTCTGCTGCCGTGGCTCCACTCTGCCCCTGGAGCGGAAGGGGAGCAGAATGTGCTACTGCAAATACGCCTTTTTGGCATAGGGGTTATTTTGAGCTGATTATTTTTAAGAAATAGCACAAAGCAGCTCTGAAAACAGAGTAGAAGTTACCCTTTTGTCAAAGAACCCTACATTTATAACGGAGATTTACATTAGAAAGGCAGTCTACCAGGAAGAAAACTGTCACCAAACAGGACTTTTTCATCCAAAAGACATCTGAAGGGCAGGGCAGCCTGTGTTGACAAACATTTCCTCTTCCCACCTTCCTGTGAACTGCCTCCTTCCCCTTTCCTTAGCCAGGATGGTATTTAATTCTCAATCTTCTGGCTACCTTTCCAGTCTCACATCTTTGTGGGGCACCCGTACCTACACATGTGATTAAAATAGTTTTATTTTTCTCTTGTTAATCTGTCTTTTCTATGGGGGGTTTAGCCAACAATAATGCAGGGCAGAGAGAAAATTATTTCTCCCCAACATAGTGCTAAAACAGGCACAGACAACATCTAAATGAGTGGGTGTGACCATGTTCCAATAAAAGGTTATTTACAAAAAAAGGCAGTAGACAAGATTCAGCTTATGGTCATAGTTTGCCAACTGCTGTCTTAGTGCATCAATGCTCTGGTTAAATTCTGTTTCTTGTGTGATTTCACTTCCCTCTGGTGTTTTCCTATGCTTTATTTTCCATGCAGATGGAGAACATGTGGTCACCATTCTTGGAAACACAGCCTCTCTTTGGACTTGAAGAGCATAATTAGCTTTTTAGTGCAGATATGCTCCTTCTGTTGACACTGGAGAGAAACTGTGAAAAAGCCATCACACCTCCAGATGCAGGAGGAGAAGTGAGATCCAGAGTATATAGACAAGAGAACCTGCACTTTTAGGATAGAAGGGATTTAGAAATCTACTACACTGTCTCCTTATTTTATAGAGGAAGAAACCAAAGTCTAATGATAACAAAGGACTTGCCCATGCCCACTTTCCCAGTAAGATGGAGACATGCAACCCGGTCCCAGCCCTGGCCTCCCGGCTGCAGCTCCCTGCCTGCATGGCCCTCCTTCCCGGTGGCTCTCCTCCCAGCACGTGGGCTGACGGTCTCTGTGGGAAGATACTTACTAGATCTCTCCCTGGGGGTTTTGGTGTTGAAGACTGAGAGTGGATTGTAGCGGTTAAGGGAGGGCTCCAGGAATGCCACTGGGATGGCAGCTGCCAGTGAAGCCAGACATTCTCCAAGGGCAGGACGTTGTCTGGAAACAAAGAAGTCCATTTAGAAGTGCAGCCGCTCACATGCTAGCTCCATGGGTCGGCGGGCCAGGCCCCTTCCCCAGGATGTCTCAGGGTGCTTCCCCATAGATTACTCCACTGAACATCCCTGGGCCCTGGGCTCAGCAGGGTTGTGTGCACTTCTTTCTCCCCCATTTTTTTGCTGGACACTAACCAATGGTTTGCAATGGTCTCATTACTTGGAACCTAGTTATTAATTGGTTAAGGTGATGCAATATGCTACATAGTTTTGTTATCTCCCAGCACGTCTGAGGACAAGTTTTGCTGGGATGCACATTGAATCTGATCCTCCTTGTCCTCAAAATGTTTTGAAATTACCCTAGTCAGTCTGGCTCAGTGGTTAGAGTGTCAGCCCGTGGACTGAAGGGTCTTGGGTTCAATTCTGGTCAAGGGCACACACCTCGGTTGTGGGCTGGATCCCGGGCCCAGGGTGTGTGTGGGAGGCAACCAATCACCGTGTCTCTCTCAGCTCTCTCTCCCTTCTACTCTCCCTGAAAAGCAGTGGCCAAAATATCCTCGAGTGAGGATTTAGGAAACAATGTTTTGAAATCTTCTGTGTAATTTCTCTGTGTTTATTCCCTTCTATGGATGGAGCCTGTGTTCACTGGTGGGAACAGTAAATGTGGGCCAAAAGCTAATTAGACACAAAATAAAACACCTGCTTTGCAATAGAAATAATAGGTCCTAAAACAAATTGCTTGATTTAGAGGAAAGACCTCTGACACCTATTACTTCTATCTCTTCCTTTCACAAATGTTTGAGTGTCCACCACTTAATAAAGCTCTCGGTTTGAAGTCTTTCTCTGAAACAAGCATCCAAAAAAAAGTAAAGTGCTTGGGATTCCTAGTTCAGGTTTCTAGTTCTCCAACTGAGAGGACTTGTGCCTGCTCATGGGATGACCAAGTCTGCAAGCGTAAGTGATGGGAACCAGCTGGTCAAAGTGGAGCTAGTACTGAAAGAGTGCTTCCCCCTCGCAGACCTGGGCCAAGCCTTGGAGTTGTTCTATCTAACCCGGCAGGTCCTTTCTGCTAGTGAGAAAATAGAGTGACAGTGCTGGCTTGGGACCCCGTAAAGGGGCTGTTATCTGTTGCTTTCTGATGAATGAAAGACCAGAGCCATCTGTCTGTCACCCATAAACATCTCCTCTTCGTCGCTCATTGGCATTCAATCATGGACAGACTACACACCTGTCCTGTGAGTTACACATGTGATGTCAGTTCCCATATGAGGGAAAAATTTTCTTTGAATTAACCAATACTGTGAGTCCTTTGTTAGACAATGATGCCAAGATAATCAGTGGCAAATGTAGACCACAGATCTACAGTTAAGAACTGGAAGGGCTTACAGTGTTTAAGTCGATCTTGTTTGTTTTGCCCTATGACTGACCAGCTCAAATTGAGCACAGATACTGTGCACATGAAGCCCACTAGCAAAACTCCTAACCAGGAGGGTGTCAGGCTGCGCCTCTGGAGATGTTACAGAACCACCGTGGAGAAAGCTGCCGGCAAGAAGGGGCGCCCTTGCCGTCAAGAGCAAACCCTTACCCCACTACTGCAGTTCTGTGGACACAGAAAGGCATTCAGCCCTTGAGTTCCCTGCTGCTCCCACCAGAACCTGCACCTGAGACTGTTACCTGCCCTTCACTATGACCACAGCCAACACATCTGGCAGCACTGAGAGCCAGGATGTCAAAGCTGTAGGGTCGCTGGGTGTGGATAACAAGCACTTGCTATCTAGTGGGGTGTGACTAGGGGAGCCAATGCTTCCCGAGGAGGAAGCCCGATGGTTTTAGTCTTTGTCTTCCAGGTGGTGAAAGGCCTTTCTCACTGAATGCAGAGCAAGGCTAGAGCCCGTAAGCAGTGTAAATAACACATCTCCCCTGTTTCGGTTACCTGCAATCTGACACTATTAAAGGAAAAATTCCAGGAACGAAAATTCACAGATCTTAAATTGCATGCAGTTCTGAGCAGCATGATGAAACCTTGCACCATCCCTCCCGGGACGTCAATCATCCCTTTGTCCAGCATCTCTCCTCGCAGATGCTCCCTGCCTCTTAGTCACTTAGTAGCTGTCTGGCTTATCAGATGAACTGTCACAGTGCTTGTGTTCACGTAACTCTTATTTTCCTTAATAATTCCACATTCACATAACTTTTATTATAGTATATTGTTATGTTTTATTTTATTATTAGTTATTGCTCTTAATCTCTTGCTGTGCCTAATTTACACATTAAAATTTATCATAGGTATGTATGTATAGGAAAATACATAGTATATATAGGGTTTGCTTACTATCTGTGGTTTAGGCATCATTTCAACTTTAGACCCGAGTGACCAACACCTCAGTGACCCCTGAGGTGAGGGCCTGTTTACATCAAGTACCAGGACCTACGACAGGTTGTTTTATTTCTCAGTCAACAGTCTCACCATTTTACTAACCACAGTCGCCAGTGAGGAGAGATACCGGGTTTCCTCTCCTCAGTCTTGCCTTTTGAGAAGGAAACAAAGAGCTAAATTGTGATGGGGAAATGAATGTCATAGGGAGAGCATCAAAGGAAAAAATCCTAGGTGAAAATCAGGGCTGGCGAGGAAGAGCAAACCTGGGAGGGAATTTTCTTTGGCTCAGGGAGGAGAACCTAGGAATCAGCAGGTCCTGTGCTGTCCTGGTGCTAAACGGACCCATTATTCCTCTCTTTCTCTTTCTCTCACCAAAATTAAAGTCATGGTCTCATGAAAGTGGATTTCTAGAAACTTAGTCTTATACAAAGGCAGTCCCTAGAACAAAAGGCAGTTTTCAGTGCTGCACTGACTTGAGGGACATGCATGTCCCTGTCCTGCCTGATATTAATTATTGAGAAACCCCAGTCTCTACAAGCTCAGGACAGGACGTTTTCTAGTCTGGAGCTCACCATGATGCTAATTAGCGAGTGGGTCAGGAGGGATGTAAACAACAGTTCTCCCGGCCTCTCCGTGAAAAGTTCTATAACAGTGAAGCTCAGATGTCTGCCAATTAATGCTCCTGGCTGTGAAATACCAGAGTGGATGGCCTTGGCCTCCAGGCCCCAGAGAGACTGAGCTGGGCAAAGGCCTGCTGTTCTAATGCTTCTCTGGTCACCAGTGCCCCCCAGAGGGTGATGTGCGTGAGGACCAATGGAAACAAGGGCTACACGGCAGCTCCACAGCAACGAAGGATCTACCTGAAGAGCTTCTCTCTGGATGTGGAAACTCTTTTTTCCCCTCCCTCAGTTCCTACTGTCTAGCACAGTCTTTTCCATATCTAGTAATTGGCCAATGGTGACAGAGTGAAGAGGGTTCAATTTGTATTTCAGGTCTTGTTACTTCCTAGGTCATTCTCTCAATTTTATTTCTGTGGATCAGGATCTTGTTTCTCGAATGTCTGTTGCCAGGGATACAGGCGGAGACAAAGTCATCACAGCAATAATAATTACACCCTGCACATATCTGGGGATTTGTGGCTGTGAAAGTTCCTCCATGTATATTCCAGAGGATGCCAAGGAGAGAAAACAACACGCAGCAGAGGGGCAGAAATCGGAGGCAGGGATGGTACCAGAGAGCGACCTCAGGGGGCCAGGGAAAGTGTGCAGTGTTTGATCAGAAACACCCGGTCAAAGGGAGCCAGGGAAAGAAGGAGAAATCAATCTCTAAAGTATGGCTCACTACAAGTCTAGGATTTTAAATCGTTTACTAAGAGATGGACAAGAAGAGCAGCCTTACTCTAGGTGCTTCTCCCAGCTGACTTCTACCAACACTGATTGTAAAACACAGGCACCAATATTCACAACGCTGCGGAGAGCAGATATGTAATATAACTGGAATGAATATGTGAATAAAGTATAAAAAGTCATGAAGAACACTCATTTTCTGGTCTGACATTTCAGAGCTGACCTTTCTTTGACCTTTTTTTCCCCCCAGGAAAATAATGCATAAGTTTTTCAAAAAACAGTACAAAGAAACACATATGCATATAGACACATGTATAGACACACATAAAATGAGAGATTAAGACACTGAGGAAATATCCACAAATGTTAATGGAAAAAATGAATTCAAGACACCACCCCTAAGTGAACTTCCTGAACAACTCCCATCAAACGAAAAATTTTAAATTAATTCTCCTGTTGATTTGGTATAAAATATTGTTGAAACTTTTGTTAGCTCAGTTCCTAATTCAAAATGACAAAAGCAGCCATATTTTATGTAAAACAATAAGGAAAGCTATGCAACTATAAGGAATTAAAATCATAATCAAAATAAAGTGGTCATTAGTTTCTTAAGCTCCAGAAGCTGGTGGGAGCTGTGGTTATGGAGACACGGCATTTCCTGGACATGTTTGGTTACTAGTGTATGACTTCAAGTCAGTAGTTCCTGAGTTCTTGAAGGACCTGGGGTCTCTTTTTCTTTTTGCTTTTTTGGGAAATTACAATGAGAATTTATGTAAGTTTTGATGAGAAGCAAGGATTTATCATTGGTTTGTTTGATAAAGGCATCATAAACCAAGGAGGCCCCCAGGGTATAGATACCAAGGGATGCTTAGGTTAAATAATTTCAAGTACAGATCGAATTCCTTCCAGTTTCCTCATTTGAAAGGGCAAAAAAAGTCTTCCAAGGATAAGACTAAGTCCAGAGTTTGTTAATACTGTGTTTATCTTTCTTATCTTCCCTATACATTTAAACAGAATAACAGAACACATGGCATTTGATGGTGAAAAGCAGGGGTCACAAAAGGCCTCCATGGCTCCAGGCGGATTAGCGAGCAAAGCTGAAACGCAAGCACTCTGTAAATCAGCTTGTTCAGATCCAAGATTATTGAATACCATTTCTGCAACCAAAGTGTGGCCTTGTTTAAAACTATAGCTAATCTGACAGCTGAGAACAGTCAAGGTCCAGGGTTGTATCACACAGAAACTCATTAAACACTAAAGCAACTGCCTCATGCCCCTTGAGCTTCTCAGCAAGCTTTAACCACAGGAATCCTGGAAGCTATTTGGAAGCTGTGATTATGAAGAAATGGGCATTTCTTTGACATTTTTTGGTCACTAGCACATGATTTTCAGCTTGGCTATCTCTCTCCTTCAGCCACATATATTCACCAGCAATCTCCACAGCAGTCATCAATCTTAATAGCATCATTCCACTTTTTAATATTGCCAAAAACATTTCATAATCTAGGCTCAAAGTCACCATCCCATTTCAGTGGGCGTTTTGCTTTTGCCGGATTGAAAAGATGCTATTACTAAGTAACATTTTTCTGAGTGTGAACGTGCTAACCTCCTCTGTTCATCAGTTACCTTTCAACATAGATGTTCTTCCCCGTCCCAAGGGAGTAGAGGCTACACAGTATGTGGTAGCATGAAATCTGCACGTCACCCGCTGCAAAGGAAAAAGAGCTGTCGTTACCGTGCGTCATCTCAGCTCTCCACCTCCTGCACACAGGAAGGGTCTCAACAGAAAAAACAAGCTGGCGTCACCTGAGAGCCAAAGAGAGCTCCTTCTCCCCCCCCCCCGCCCATAGAGCCCCTTTCTACCCAGATGCTAGCTGCTGAACTGGAAGAGAGAACATCGATAGGAAAACACCCTCCACCAACCCCTCCCAGTTCCTCTGGGGGGCTTAGGGTGGGGATCTCAAGAAATCATTAGACCACTGAGTCCTTCTGTATGGGATTTTTTTTTTCCAGTAGAGGGAGACACTGAAGTCAGATTTTATCCAGAGGACCATGTCCTCGCTTTGAAAGGAAGAATGTAATAAATTTAAAGTTCGAACGAGCCTTTTGTTCATTTCCCAGGAAGATATGTACAAGATCCCTACCTCTTCAGAGAGAGAGCAAAGTTCCTCGTGTTCACCTGTCCCAAGTTATCTGAGGGAAGTTTTGAAAACAGCAATTTAATCAGATCATGACTTTGCCACGTTTTCTAAGGGAAGGCGTGTTCCACTTAGGAACGCAGAGTTTTTCTGCAGGCTCCATGCCAGTTAATGTCTGGAGCTCACCACACGGCTGGGACTAACTTAACACAGTGAGAACTAATTCAGTTTTTTATTTTTTTAACACGGAGGTGTGTTATTTCCATGGCACGAATAAGGAGTTGAGATGGTCCCCCACCACGTCCCCCAACCGCATGGAAATAACCGCTTTTCAGTTGTTTGGGGATATGGAAGACACAGCCTTAGCTACGACAACTGGTTAAATTAAATTAATCAAGTGCCAACATTTAAAGTGTGCAACTGAAGCTTGGAGGCAGAATACTCGCATGAGGGGTCTGTACGTGGTATTAAGTGCAAACTAAAGTGAAACCAACCGACCATGGTCTTCTGAAGGCTCAGATAAGGAAATGTTAGCCGCTTTCCTCGGCTCCTGGTATTCAATGAATAAATTAGGGCTCTTAACAAGAAAACTGGTGTCTGAAAAACCCTGGGAGCAAACCTGGATCTCCTGCTGGATTACTCAGATAACCTGTTCAGATTAAGTAGCTACACAAAGGCTGGGAGCTAAACCAGTGGGTGAAAATTCTGGTCTCGAATAATAGTGAGAAAAGGTGAAATATTATATATTCGAATTTGGGGAATTCTTCTCCTCCAAGAGTCTACTACTTGATTTTTAAATCTAAGAAGAAAAACGTGTGGAATGATTCTCTTTCCACTTCTCCCTCCAGGTCAACCTCATTGACTGAGCCACACACTTGCCGTCTGTGGCCATGTGCATATAAATCCACGACACACAGCATCTGACTCACAGAGTAAATCCACCCCGAACTGGTGCTGAGCCACGTGCTCAAAGATGGACGTCAGGATGGGGAGCAGCGCCACCGTGGTGTAGTTAATGTTCTGAGAGACGCCTTTAATCTGCGTCCTGGAATGGGTGAACTTCCCGAGCTTCAGGTTTTCCGAAGTCTTCTCTAAGTCTTCCGCAGCGTTTTCAAAGAACGCGCGTAACCCGGCCTTCACCAGCTCGGAGCCCGACTTCATGACCGTCCTGCAAGCAAGCAACGTTCAAAACCACAAGCATCGTCCGAACCTTTGGCTAACTCCCTTCCTTAAACGGGTGACTTGCAGTGCAAGCTGGGCAGACGTCTGACACTCCAGTCACCTGATGACACTGTGTCAGGAGCAAGGGAGAGGGTAGTTGGCGTCCAGGAGAAAGCTGGACCACACAGACTCCAAGGGGCTAGCACTGGACGGTATGCTCAGTTTGAGGGAAGTTGTGTTCAGTTCTTCAGGAAACATAGAGGGTGATTCAGAATGAAACTGATATTGTCACCTGCTATGTGTATCATGTAGCAGCTGGCTACGAACTTCGGCAAATATCTAATTTAAAGGATGGTGAGGGGAGTTTTTCCTGCAGCTCACCAGGGATAAGCAACTATTTTGTTGTTAATCCTCACCTGAGGATATTTTTTCCACTGCTGTTTTAGACAGTGGAAGGGAGGGATAGAGGGGGAGACAGGCGGGGGGAGAGAGAGACACATTGATGTGAGAGAGACACATTGATTGGTTGCCTCTAGCACGTGCCCGGACCAGGGGATTGAACCTGCAACCCAGGTACATGCCCTTAGCCATGGCCTGATGCTCTAACCACTTAGCCACATAGGCCAGGGCAGGATAAGCAACTTTTATAAGGTCTAGCGAGATGTATTAGCCCTTCTATGATGCAGGGCCTCTTAGAAAGAGAGAGCAAAGGAATAAGTTGACTGGAGCTTAGATTTCTATCAGCTTGCAGGGGTGTCCTCCCTTTAAAACAGGCAGCTTAGTCAGTTCACAGACAAAACCAATGCGGGCATGGAGATTAGCTATGTATATCTATTTTATAAAACTTAGAATTGGAACAAAGCCTACAAAGCATCTATTATCTTCCATAGTTCTACATCTTACTCATAAGATGATGACAGGCTTGCTACAAGCACAATTGCTTTTTATCTCCCGCATTTTCATGATCACTCAGCCAACCAGAGAAATAAAAGCAAGGAAATAAAGTCAGTGAGCCTTGCTCCCATCCTGTAAGTATTCATGAGCTATCTTTCACCCGCCTAACTTTCTAGTCACAGCTTTTGTCAGGTCTGATGATCAAACAAACTGACCTGCATTTATTTATTTATTTATTTTATTTATTTATTTTTAAAAAATATATCTTTATTGATCTTGGAGAGAGGAAAGGAGAGGGAGAGAGAGAGATAGAAACATCAATGATGAGACAGCCATTGATCGAGCCTGCAACCCGGGCATGTGCCCTGACTGGGAATCGAACCTCGATCGCGTGGATCCTAGGTCAATGCTCAACCGCTTAACCTCGCCCGGCCGGGCTGACCTGCATTTTTTAAAAAAAATGGACTCTCTCTTAGGGCATTCCACATGTTTCTGGGAGAAAAGGTCCCTTCCTGGTCCAACTGCAAGGGATTTTAGTCCCCTGGGAGGCTTTGGTCTGGTCCTGCAAACTTTGTGCTGTCCTAATATCTCCACAATATGTTTGTTTCTCTTGAAAACCTGAAAATCCCCTTTAATTACCGCCCCCTCCATTGGTAACCATTCTTTGTTTATAGTCGATTTTCATCCTCTGGCCCCTCTTGAGGTTGGCGGCTCTCCTCTGCATTTGGGATGAATGTCCTTTGACAAGGGACCTGAGTGTGCTAATGAATGCTCCCTGTCAGTTCTTTTCACTGCTTCTCTCTTTTTTATCTCATCAAATAGAAAATATTTGTTTTATCAGACTACATGCATTTTTAAGACTTCCTTTCCCGTTCAGCACTCTTTCCTACCAGGCCCTCAGGCCATGGGCCCAGACTTTGTATGTGATCCTCTGGTGGTCACAACTCCCTTCATTTCCTTCCTGGGCCAGTCTGACTTCAGGGTTCTATGGTTCCCCTCCCCAGGATGCTGAGCCTTGCTGCCCGTCAGCAGCTCTTGCTTTTTTTATGGAGAATTAGGAACAGAGTGGTGCTGTGCCACATTATATATTTTATCTCCTAAAAGATGAACTTCTCAGGACAAGAAGACAAGAATGATCAGATGCTCAGTTTTCAGTGGTCAGCACATGCCACGGCAGTGGCCCTTTGTCACTTGAACTGAGAAACAGAGCCATCTTTTCCTTGTGTTCCTCCCTGCCCCTCCAGTCCTGCAGAGCAGTGCAATCGCCAGTACAGGCATAAGTGAGAAGAGAGGGCCAGAGAGGGAGTCTTGAAAAACTATTGGGAAAAACTGGGCAGACTTACCTCGTGTCGAGTGTCTGAGCTAAGATGTGAAGACAGCTCACCATTGTAGTAGAATCGCTCCCTAGAATAAAAAATATCATCTATGACTCCCCAAACCATTCAGCCTGATTTTCAAACACAGTCTTATCAATATACACAAACCACAGCCCGGCATAATTAACCACCGACACACAGCGTGCCAGGCCTATGTCAGGGATAGTGCGTTTATCTCTGGCCTGACACATTCGCTTTATGATGGATGTTGGAGGCAGAGCTTAAAACACTCATTGGTGTGGAAAATCTGAGGTGTTAAAGGGATAGAGAGGTCATCTATCATACTTCAGACCAATTTCCTATGGCAAATTTCGGTGACACCTTAGTTCTCAGGCTCAAGTTGTCTGCAGGGGCCACAAATAGAGGCAAAATGGGAGTTCAGGATAATTACAGGGACGAGTGCAGCCATTAGCAATACCTCTTCTCACTCACCGAAGAGAGAAATCCTGTGCCGAACAAGAGCAGCAAGTTTGCAGAACAGGCTGAAGCAGAAAAGAGAGTGAGTCGGAGAGGCACAGAGATTCAAGGATTAATTCACCCCTCCCTCGGCCCCCATGCTATGAAACAGAGCACTGAGCGGCACTCTAGGAAGATGCACTGCTTTCTTCTCAGACAAGCCTCTGGACCACACTAGGAAAATGTGTGGTTCTCATAGTCTTGCTGGAGAGTCATGAAAGGTACTTCTCAGGGAGCTCCAACCTACAGAAAACAACCCTTCTGGAACAGTTACAGTGCTCTGCAGTGAGCCGGCTGCTGCAAACCATCCCTCGCAATAGAGAACTATGTACTGAAATGTTCATTTGTGTGACATTCAGGGATAAACGAGGATTCTGGAAGGAGGCATAATTTTTCCAATGTTGCAACAGACGGGAAACTGTTCTGCAGCCTTCATTGGGGTGTGAGGCCTTCGCTGGGAGATGGGCAAGAAGGTGCAGCTGGAAGGTTAATGGTTCAGGTTTGGGCAATACTGCGTTGACCCAAAAACATAAGTTGCTTTTCTCTGCCATTTCCCATTCATCGATGGGCCTGGCCAGGTTGCTGTCCTAGCTTGTCCTTGGAGGCCAGGAAAGCCCGTGTGCTATGCTTTTGTGCTTCCCGCCCATATTATCTGCCATGGAAGCTCCTGGAGGTCCAGCTGTGTCTTACTGTTTTACTTTCCACAGGGCCTAATAGAGGGCCTTGCGTAGTTAGGAAAGAGCCCATGAATGTTTCTGAACATGCTATGGATGGTCCCTGATGGACTCTGTATGGGGGCACCAGGCCATCATTTGACCTGTGTTGTCATGTTCTTGGGAGGAGATCCTCAGAGCTCTGACGTTACCTGACACTAGCACAACTAGGCAAGAACCCAGCAACCCCTTCAGAGAGCAGCCCTTCCTGGTGGAACAGGAAAAGGGAAGCGTGAATAAAAACACTTGGTACAGGCCCTGGGACTCCAAGATGAGGCTGAGCTGAAGTCCTTCCCAATCTCTTATTCATCTGTTGCCATGGGCTTCACGCCCCACACAGTGCAGAGGTCTTTTAGAAGACAGCTCAGATGGAGAAGAAACGCATCCTGAGTTTTGGTCGGAATGAAAACTTTTTCACCTTTTAGTGGTTTTCAATGAATACCCTAGGCCTTTCTGGGCTGTCTCCTAGAAATCACAGCCAAAGTCGTTCCTGGTTAGTCATTTGTTTTTCCAGCGGAAATAAGTTGGAACGCCCGGCCTAGCGCTTGAGAGATCTCAGAATGAGTTATTAGAAATTTGGCAACCAGCTAGTTTGAAATTAAATCTGGACTGCTGCTTTTTCCTCTCTTTCCCTGGTGTTTGGTTTTTTTTGGAGCTGTGTATCTGGTGGTAACTCTTGGAATTGGGGAAGGGGGAAGCCTGGAGGAAAGGGAGCTCTGCGATCGTGGAGGGCAGCAAGCAGGATGCTGGGTCTGAAAGCTATTTGCAAGGCTGATTAGCTTCAGGTTGTATTCCAGCCCTGACAAATGGTGCCCGACTGAACAAATGTTACATTTCCATGAATTAATAATCTAAAAAAAATAGAAGAAAACAGACACACCTGCCCTCTGTTGGATTATCCAAATATCTCACTTTCTCCCTTAATTCCTAACTTTTACAAAATACGCTAGTGTGTCCTGCAAATATTTGGGAAGTCATTGGCCAGTAACGGATTCCAAGTGTATCTCATTTTGATAGCACAGGTTCCTCCTTTCTTAACAAATGGGGTTAAGTGATGGCAGTGTAGGGAAAAATGGCACACGGTCTGGATAGAGAGGACTGGGCCTCCATTCCTGCCCTAACTTACTCTCTGGGTCACCTTAAGCACTGTAGTCAACCTGACCAGGCCTCAGTTTCCTCATCTGCAAAGTGGAGATTATAACAACACAGTGTTCTTAGATTTAAAGCATTGTGTTAATGATACAGAAGTGGGCCACACTCTTACATATGAAAAATTAAGCTCACTGCTTAGCCATGTGTGTTTAATAAATGTTAGCTAAATCCTAATATTGACTATCTTCCCGAAGATGCTGATACCTAACAGCTGGGCCCTTATTAAGTATTATGCACACTGTTCACCATCAGTGGATGCTAGGGAAGGAGTTGATCAGCTGCCTTCATCACAGTGCTTAACTCTTTGCTGTTTAGAAGTCTAACCCCTTCCGTGTCATTCACAGATCAAACACAGAGAGGACCTGAGGCATGCTGGATCCGTCTCTGAGCCTGATCCTGAAGCATCCCTTTTGGTCTTATCTCTGTTGAGGCATCCACGTGTTATGTCTGTGAAACGTAAAGGGGGCTGGCGCTTTTGATGAAAAACATTTCCCTATTAAGAATTTAACTTGAATTATGTGGCTCCACATTTCAAATCTCAAATCGTCCACACCAGAACTTGTAGGATCTGATTCTGTTTTTAAATTTTTAATCCTAAAAAGCCTGATAAGAATGGGATTGAAAACAGCGTTAATCTGTTTCTTCTCAACGTTGCATGTTTGCTTTTCCTAAGCTTCAGAATTACTTCACCTTTTTCTAAATGTTATTTCAGGATCGAAGTTGACCTGATCTATAAATTTTCCCCCTAGCCCTACTGAAACCCCCAAACAGTGCACTTTTCTTGGTTGCAAAGATAATAATACATAAAGTATGAATAAAATTTCTTTAAAAACCAAGGTGATGACCCAAACCACTAATCATCAGGATACAGTTCATTTCTCCAGGGCTCACTGAGTCTCCAGGAATTGGCGTTTTCTGTCCATCACCTGAGCACCGTGGCCTTGCCTTCCTTTTGCAGACTCACCTGGCTACCATTTCTTTCTCCTTGTGGGAGGCGTACCCGCTGCTGCTAAGGGGCTTCAGAGGGGACGACAGGAAGTAGAGGCGGTGGTTGGTGAAGTACTGGTCAACCAGCGGGAGGAGGACCTGGAAAGCCCGCCAGAAGTTAATTTCTAGGGAGCCAGCCAAAGCCCTTCCTTTGCTTCTGTTGACAAAGTTCACCCTCAGTGAGCAGAAAGCCTCTGAACACCAGTCCTGGAATTCCCAGGAAACTCTGCCCAGTGCATCTGTTTCTGATGCATTTTCTTCTTTTGTGCCTGAGCCCAGAGGTCCTGGGGGCGTGTAAAAGGACAGGGCCACCAACGAAGGGCCCAAAGGAATATGAGTACAGAACCCCCGAGTCAGCACTGTCAGGGGAGTCCTGCGGGACACCTGCACTGAGATGTGGCTGCTTGGGCATGGCGTCCAACAGGTACACCCGAGGCCTGGCCCAGCAATACGAGCCCTGCACATCCCATGACTGCTTCTCAGAGCACGCTGCCCCGAGGGCGCCCACACAATTAGTCCTCTGAGAAGGGCTGTACGGCGGAGACTGCTCATTGGCACCCAGGCTCACTCTCCCCTCTTTTTTTTAGCAATAGAAACCCCTGTGTTTTGGCTGGACACCAGGTCACCAAACTAGAGAATGCATTATCCAGTCTCCCCGGTAGCTAGGTGAGGCTAAAATGACTAAGTTCCAGCCACTGGGATAGAACTTTAAAAAAGCAGCAGCTCGCCCTTCCCTCTCCTTTCTCCCTTTCCCACAGACGCGGCACAGGCGAGCCAGTTAGGACCACACTGACACAGACCACGCCTTAGGAGAGGGTGGAGTGACAGAGAAGAGCCTGGGACCTTGAGTGATGCCGTGGAGCTGAGCACGCTGCCCACCTCCTGGCACCACCCACCTGCCTCGGGGATGTTCCACAGAGGAGAAACACATGTCTGTCTCACTGAAGCCACTGGGGTTTTGGCTATCTTTGTTGGGCCAGCTTAACTTGTACCCTAAACTGTACAGATCCTAAGAAGAAAGTAATTTGGTTAAGTACAGAGAGTCACTTACTTTGGCAAAGAATTTGATCTCCTGGTCATGGGGAGACCGTTCAGTTTTCCCACTGATGACAATGGCTTCTACAAAGACACAAGTAGCACAAAGTTGGCCAGCATTAAAAAACAAAAACCAAACAGCCACAGCATTTTAGAAACAGAGCAGCTCTTCTAAAGGCCACGAAAAGGCCGTCTGAGTTGACAGAGCAGCTTATATTTTACAAAGTACTTTACAGTTGTGCTTAGTTATTTTTTGTGTCAGTTTTCTAAGCTGTTTCACTACCCTTTTCTCCACTTTTTTTTTTAAATAAATTTTTTTTCCTTTTCTCCACTTTATTGATGAGAAAGGAGCTTCAGAGAGGGTAAGTCATATGCCCACGGTCTCAAAGCAAAACAAAGGGAAAGTTAAAGTATGAAAAATGACCAATGGTTCAATCAAACCCAGTAGGAAAACCAAGGAAGAAACCGATTTTTTTTTTTTTAAGTGGGGTGGGCGGGTGAGTGGGGGAATCTCTGCCACTGCTTCCTCCCCAGAACCACACACCTAAAGGGGTCATGAACAGCTAGGGCACGAAGGCCTCATTCCTTGACAGAGAGATGCCAGACTCTGATATTATGAGCTATTACGAGAAGCATACGTGTTTGTGACATTGTGCAAGGATACTTACCCAGATGGGCAATAAACTCTTGAGCAGAATCAACATATTTCAGGATCTTCTTCAAAAACTTATAGGCAAACCTCTTTTCCATGGAGGAGGCATCCAGCTCCATGTCCTTCATACCTCTAGGTTGGAAGCGGGTAAGCCCCAGGAAGCAAGAGATAACTACGTGACTTTGGCGCACCGGCAATCCTACCTGCATTGACCTCATTCTGCAAATGTGAGCTGTTATCCTGGCTCAGTGACCAACTCATCTGACTGATCTCCCTTTGCACTTGGGAACCTGCCTCTCTGAGCACGCAACACCTGTATTGCAATAATTCTGAAAAGATTTTTCAAAAAGATCTTCATTATTGAGCTGGGGATAAATCAGAGAAGCAAGCAAGAATCCCTGCCCTCATGGAACTCACATGTTAGCTATAGACAGAAACACAAAATAAATAAAATAAGATATACATTATGTGGAATGCTAGAAGTTAATAAGTTTTGCAAAAAAAAAAAAAAAGAAAAAGTAAAGCAGGATGAAGCTGCTCAAGAGTGTCTGAAGTGGGGGAGAGAAGATAGTAGTGTTAAACAGAATAAGTGCTACTCTCACTGGGAGGCAGATATCAGAGTAAAGGCTTGAGGGAGGTGAGAGAATGAGCTTATGGACATCTGGGGAAAGAGCTTTCCAGGCATAGGGAGTGGAGATGCAGAGGTCCTGAGGCAGGAGCACGCATACTGAGTTGGAGGAATATGTCAGAGGCCAGTGTGGATGGCATGGAAGTGAGCAGGTAGTCAGGAGGGTGTGGGGTGGGTAGTGAACTAAATCATTAGGGCCCTGTGCACCATCCTTCGAATTTTGCTTTTGCTCTGAGATGGGAGGCTATCGAGTTTTGAATAGAGGAATGACTTGATATGACTTACACTGTAACAGAGTTACTCTAGTTGCTAGGTTTAAAGTTGACTGTGGGGACAAGGGTTGAAACAGGGAGCCCAGGTAGGAGGCTCTTTCAGCAATCATGGTGACAGCATGGAGGTGGTGAGACGTGGTCAGATTATGGGTATCTTAAAGGTAGAACCCATCAGGATTTCCTGAAGGACTGGATGTGCACTGGGAGAAAAAGAGGAGCCAAGGTTTTTGGCTTGAGCACCAGGAAGAAGGGACTTTTCACTGAGCAAAGGGAAGGTGAGGATGGAGCAGGTCTAAGCTGTGGGTAGCAGGAAGCCACCAAGGAGTTCTCCTTGGTGATGGGGACCTCGCTTCTTCATCTGTACGTCCAAGTGCCCACCAAAGGCTCTGGCACATGGTAAATGGCCACTAGAACATTTCACCAAATTCAATAGTCTTTCTTCTCCCTCTGATTTCCTTGACTTTCTTTTTAGCTATAGTACAGAGGAAAGTTTCATTTCTGTGAGCAAGTTACTTATCAGCAAATCACAGTACGCATTCTTGGTGTTAAGAACAGGATTAAAATGACGATGGGAGTCTTTCTCAAGTGCTTCCCCGGAGGCTGTCTCCCACTGCCTGACCTTTCCTGCTTGACAATATGGCAAATGCGTTTCATTATTTTTTCATATGAGATACAATAGAAATATTTGTATAGATTTTTAGTTGGGTTACTGCTATTCAGGGGCAAAAGTTCTATAGGGAACTAAAAGAAATAGCAGCTGGCCCAGCAAACATTTCTTTCAGGAGGAATGGCTGGATCAGAATAGGAACGCCAGCTTGTTTTCCACTCCACGAGGGCTCAGCACGCAGGACCCTGCATAGTACAGCCCACCCCTGGCATTTGACCAGTGAGAAAACAGGTTCTACTTTTAAGACTTAAGCAGCCAAGACCATTCTCATATAAAACTTTCACCTAGATAATGCTGACAAATCTAAATTTAAGATAAAATGTCAATGATGCTTAATATTGTTATTATATAACAATTAAATACCATATTATTGACTATATTCCCTATGCTGTGCTTTACATCCCTGTGACTGTTTTGTAACCAGCAATCTGTACTTCTCAATCTCTTCACTTTTTCACCCAGTCCCCCAACCTGCCTCCCCTCTGGCCACTTCCAGCCTGTTCTCTGTGTCTATGAGCCTGTTTCTGTTTTGTTTGTTCTTTTATATTGTGCTGTAACTGATTTTTAAAATTGATATTGATCAGTCCTGTTTATATCAGAAAAGAGGGCTTCATCCTGCAAAATAAAATTTTTCTTATTTCAAAAAACTCACCAGCTATCCTTGCTCTGATCCACTTTGTAGGCGGGTGATTAAATACCTGGAGGGAAACCACACCTGCAAGCCCGCCCGGCCACATTAACATCACCTGGAAGATGGCTTACCTAGAAACCACGATGCCATTCACCTGGAGGAATTTAAACAGGTCCTGTGCCTTCTCTCGGTCCCTAGACTTCTCCTTGGCGGTCAAGGTGTCATACGGTACCAATAGAGGGTGACTGCCACCACCTGGGGTCAGTAAAGTGAGAGATGACACTTTTGGCCCTTCCTTTGCACTTCCTGGGAAGCACACCTGCCCCTCAGCTCACCTCTGGGGGGCTGTGGGGAACCAGGCTTACCTTTGCTCTCCAGCTCCAGCTTCTTCTTCTTGGCCCAGATGTTGTGATAGTTCTCAGCTATGACCTCCACCATTCCCTGCGCCCCACCAGGGAGAGGACCGTCAGAGAGAGAGTGAGAAACATGGGCTCATGTCTGCCAGGCTATTTCAGGCAGCCTGGGGCCAGAGCTCCACCAAATGCTAACGGCACGCTGCTGGGCGTCTCCCGTCATTAATTAGCCTGTGCTTACGCGCCTCGTTAGTTTTATATCTTCTCATACACACGGAAAACAGCTTTGGATCTGCCCCTCCCTTATAGTGTATCATCCTGGCGGTTTGATGCATTTATGAGAGACACACATTTCCATTCGGAAGTCCATTCTGGTGGCACTGGATGTGTCACAGGACTGGAGATTAAGGAGCTGGAGGTGAGGGTGAAGGAAAAGTCTAAAATCCCTAAAAGCCTTTAGCTTAGCAAACTAAAAATAGTCACGTCTTGCGGAAGACTGCTGCAAATAAGATTTCTCAGATAGCATTTATCTTTATAAGGTTCAGGAGACAGTGACCTGGAATGTGTCCTTTGGAAAGAAACTTCCTCTAAAGTCCAAAGGTTTGTCTGATGGACTCGGCGAGGAGCAGCTGCCCTGGCTGGGGCTGGTGATGCCCACCGTGTGTGCAGGAGGGAGGACGGGGGGAGGGGGGGGCAGCTTAGGGCTCTTTATTTCATCTTCGTGGTTGTATGTTCCTAAATCCCACAACGACTGCCTGTCTACATTATCGGGGAACTCAAGTGAACCCACTATGGGATGCTGGGGAGACCTACTGGGACCAGAAAGCACCCCCAGGGGTCTTTTCACAGATCTTCTCCTCACTGTTAATAGTTCTGTTCTGGGTTTTGATGCTGAAATGTGCTTGTTTGTCCTTTGATTGAGTGATTACCTGTTACGATGTCCCTGGCAGAGGTACAAAGCTTCACCTTCTCAGATGAGTGTGTAATTCTGTGGAAACCTTCCCTGCGGCCCTTTCCAATTTTTATATTTCAGTGGCGATATGTTCTAGGCATGCTTTCCTTTCTTATTCTTGTTTAAGGAAAATACTTTGGAGGGTGATAATTCTGCACTTGAGGGGCTTTGGAAAGCAGGCTGTGCCGTTCTGGAGGGACCAGCACTGACCTGCAGCTCTCTGGACAGCACCACGTTGCAGAGGTCCAGCGGGGCAGGGCTGTAGCTGTTGCCCTGGGAAGGCAAAGGCAGAATCACCGAGGTTGCCGACATTTTCCTTATTTTCACCAGCATCCCGGCATCAGCTGCCGAAGATGCATCCTAGAGAAGCCCAGGGCTCCCTGTTGGTGGTCTTGGCTTCGGGACCCCAGGGGGAGGTTCCCACCTTCCCCACGGCTTGGGGGGAGCCAGCTTGGCCTTGTCATACCTGGCTGGCCTGGGACACGCTTCGAAGCTTCTCATTTTCCCGTTGTTGAACAAGGGCTTCTCCTTCCTTGGTCCTCTCCACAGTCCAGCCCACAGCCAGCATGGTTTTCAGGGACTCTCTGGCTGGCCAGCGGTAAATTTCCTTCTCCTGGGAGAAAATCGGAGCAGAAGAGCCTTGCAGAGCACGCCCAGCACTCTGACTGGCCTGATTCCCTGGGGAAGCGGCTCTCACGATGGATGGGGGTAACTGGGTCCAGCGTCCTCCCCCTAGGTCTGAGTCCCCTCTACAGCATCCCTCCCAAAACACACAGTCAGTCTTTCTGATGTTTTTCAATATAAGACCCCGCAGTCTCCTGCCTCCAGAGGGAGTGAAGCAGATGTCACCCACAGGCTGTGGGTAAAGGGAGCAAGAACAGAGAGGGGCTTCTCTCGTGCCCGTAGCTGGTTAACAGGCGACTCGCCCAAACGCATCTGCATAAAGCTCTCCTTTGAGCCTGCAGAACAGAATTTCTGAGATTTAGAATTCTCTTTAGAGTTGTGCACGATTTTATAGGTGGTCAATATGCACACAAGATACACCTGCCGCCCTTTATGGGCAACACCAGGCCTACAGCTTACAGAGGACCTTACTGACTGCAGAGAGAAATTCAGAGTGGGGCTGGACCACTTTCTTAGTTAAAAAAAACCATGAGACCTGCTCACATTTCCTTGGGGACTCTCTTCTCTACGCCTGTTAACTTCCATGATTGGAATTCATTCCTCTTTGAATTTTGTCCAGCAATTCACCCCTCTCCCCATCTCCACAATCTAACAAAAGCCCTCCCTACTCCAGTTGCATTCTACATGCTGAGCTGTGCTTCTCTCTCCAAAGGGCTCTCAGAGCCTAGGAGCAGACCTTGAGGCTGGGCTCTAGGGAGTGTTGTGGGGTGGTGCCCGCCGGTGAGCTCCTGAGAAGTTTACTGTGCTTGAAAGTGTCTAAGAAACTGGAAGAGGAATGTGCCCTGAATGCCTCTGACAACCTGATGCCATTCCCACGGCAGGAAAGCCAGACAGCCACCCAGTGATACCTGAGGCCCGTTCCTTACCTTCTCCGTTAACGTCTTGAAAGGCCTTATCAATGGGTGCGTCTTCATGTTTTCGTCCAGGGAAATTCCATATTTCCATCCATTCTGACTCTGCAGACATGTTCTCAGTTCAAACATCCCTGGCACCCAAAAAGCCCCACTATGTGACCCAAATCCCAGCTTGTTGTCACTGAACAAGTGGAAGAATGGAATGTGACAGAGCTTGGAAATTGCCCCCCAAAATGTCTAATGGATCCATGAAGGCTGTCAGGCCCTCTGCCCCTGAATGGTGAACTCTGCTCCTTCATTTCTTCTTGGTTTGATTGCTGTTCCCTCCACTTACTCGCTTGCGTTTCAGGCTCACTACAGACAGAAGGATGTTTTAAAAGACCCGAGAACAATGCTTCTCCAGTCGGTGCGTCACATTCATGGCCAAGGATGGAAGCCAAGGCTAAAGGCCTGTGAGGACGGGCCCCACTGACCACTGCACCCCTTTCCGCCAAGCCCACAGCAAAACTGTAGCAATGGGTGCTTTCCGGAGCCACAGAAGTTTATGAATTTCAAGAGTCATTCGACATTGTTTGAATGTCTACTACTGTAGGTGCCAGACTCTGTCCTAGGCATAAGGACAAGCTCCTGCTGCCCATAACTTCACAGCTTAAAGGCTCCAGGCTGCTTTTTCTGTGTCTCCGCTACCCACTTACTAACAAGTACATGGGGCACACTCTCCCTGGGTGATCTAATCAAGTCCGCAGTCCAACCTTAAATCAGTATGTCCAGCCCAGCTCTCTCTCTTAATTTCCAAACCTATTTAAGCTCAGGTTCCTCTCAACAGGTCTGACACAGAATCTGCATTTTATTCTCTAAGTGGCTCCCCCTCTGGGGTTCCCTCTGCCTCAGGGAATGGCAGAGGCTCACACTCACTTTCTGAGCCAGGAATCCTCCTTGACCATCCCTTCTCCTCTGCACCTTCTCACATGGTTCCAGCTCCCATCTCCGGGCCAGGATTTTCATTCAGGCACCACCAGCTCTCGCCTGGATCACTGCAACAGCCTCCTACACAGTCTCCCTGCCTCCAGTCCTGCCACCTCTCTCTGGGTCCATTTTCCACAGCACTGCCAGAGGACATTTATAAAATCACCCCTATCAGGCACTCTACTGCTTTAAAATTTTCGAGTTCTCAGTTGCCATCATGGCAAAATGCAAACTCTTCCTGGTCTCTAAAGCTACAGCGAAGACCTCGTTGGCCTGTCTAGACCCATCTCACCATCCTTCCCCTGCCCCACTCCATGTCCTGCTGTATGGGACTATGGTTCCCTAAAGCCACCACTCTCTCTCTCTTGCTTCCCTGGATCTGCACTTGCTGCCTGAACAATGACCCGTCCTTTATCACTTACTGCAGATGTCACCAGCTCGAGGAAGTGTCCCTGGACCCCAACTGTTGGATTAGGAACTCCTCCTGTCCTGTGTGCCCTAACCCTGTGCTCATGCCCATCCCAGCAACGAACAACCTTTACCCCCATGGTTGCTTTATTCTGTTTCTCCCACAAGACTGCAGGGCTCGTGTATTTTTAATTAATTAATTAAAAAATATTTTTTCAATTATAGTTTACTTTTAGTGTTACTGTGTACTGGTTTCAGGTGTACAGCGTAGTGATTAAGACAATCATATACTTTATAAAGTGTTCCCTGTGATACTTCCAGGGAACACCTAGCACCACACATAGTTATCACAATATTATTGACTATATTCCCTGTGCTGTACTTTACATCCCTGTGACTACTTGGTAACTACCAATTTGTACTTCTTAGTCCCTTTACCCTTTTTACCCACACCCCAACCCTCCTCCCCTCTCGCAACCGCCAGTTTGGTCTCTGCGAGCCTGCAGGGTTCTTGAGGACAGGGAAGATATTTTTTTTCTTGTTAGAGAACTGATGCCCATCTGGCCACAGTGAGCAAACATGTTTCCTTGAAAACGTGAAGCTCACGGTCTAGTGGGAGAGAGAGGGTAATCAAATACCACACCAGTATAGTTGATGGCTGGTATAAATGTAAAACTGCTGTAAATATAACTATGTAAAGCTGCTATAAAGATGCTACAATGGAAAAGAGCAAGGTGCTAAGAGGGCCTATATCTGAGAAATCTGAGGAACAGGCATCCCAGGAATTCACACGTGGATGGGTATCTGCAGGAGGAGCTGATGGTGTGCAGGTGTGTGAGTGCAGGTGGGCACCCGGCTCAGACAGAGGAGGGTTTCAGGCGAGTGTGTGTGTGTGTGTGTCGTGGGGGTGGGTAAGAAGGGGATGTGGCCGGAGAGCAGAGGGTGAAGGGACAGTGAAGCTAGAGACGGTAGCAGGGGCCAGATTAGGCAGTGCCTGTCAGGCCATATTAATGATTTTGACATTTATGTTAAAAATAGTTAAAAGTTACTAAGGAATTTTTACACGGAGAACAGTGGTAGGAGGGGACCGACCTGCACACTGAAGCTATGACTTGTCTACAGTGTGAAAGCAGGCTGGGAAAATGCTCGAGGGGAGACTAGGCTAGTTAGGAGATCATCACCACCGTCCGGGCAAAGGAGGACGGCAGCTCGGGCTAAAGCCATGGGCTGGGGCAGACGGAATGATTCGAACTCAGGAGGCACTAAGGGGGTAAACCCACGTGGCTTGGTGGTGGACGGGCCATGGCCATGGACTGATGGGGTGCTGCTTCCCCCTCTTTCACTGGCTGGCAAATGGCATATCTAATGGGTGCTGAGAAAATACAGATGCTCTTGAGCAAGGGTCAGTCAGCTACGGCCCTTGGGCCAAATTGGGCCGACCATCTGGTCCATAAACACGGGCTTACTGGACACAGGCGTGTGCTTTTATCTATGCACCGTCGTGGCTGCTTCTGTGCCATGAATGGCAGAGATGAGCAGCTGCAATGGAGACTCTCTGGCCACAATCCTAAAATGTCTACTATCTGGCCCTGTACAGAAAAGTTTGGCCAACCCCTGCTCTCGAACCGTGAGGCGTCAACTCAGCCCATTCTACAGTTACAATGACTGTTGTCATCATCGGCCCCCCAATGGGGACCATGGGAGAATAAGAGCTGAGCTTAGACCAGTGCGGAGGCTGAGCCGGTGGTGCAAGGTGTCCCCTCTCCAGGACACGTGGCACGGAGGTGGTGTCTGTGGCCCTGCCGTGGACTCGGTTCCCTGTTCCACGCTGCAGCTGCGGCTGAGCAATGGCCCCAGTGCTTGACTGGCTGTCCACAGGAATCCTGGACGTCTCTGGCACATTCCCCCCACTCTGCCTGCCAGCGTTAAAGGGCCGACAGAGCAATTAAATGTATCAAAGCAGGCTGACCTCGTGTGGTGAGGAATTTTAAACACCAGATGGACAGGCTTATTAATAAGGGCGCGTCTGGGACTTCTGCTCTGCCTGCCGCGGGGAGATGTGTGTCCCCCGCCTTAGGATAAAATCCAGCTTCCCAGTGAAAGGCAAGGGTAAGGCTCTCAAGTTTATTTTCCCTTTGCCAAAAAAATTTTTTTCAAAGAAAAAATGTAATAAAAGCCTCCCAACCTGCATTAAGCGTTAACATCAAACACACGTGAGCTCGTGCTTGGGCACACACTCCAGGGAATGCAGTGCTGAGAAAGAAGCGCACACTCACAGAATCGATCACTTTCTTGAGAAAAATACAAAAAGCAGCACCTCTAGCTTCTGCCACCTATTTTCCTGACCTCCGCCAACCCTGGGAAAGTGCTACTCAGAAATAATGAATGCTCTTGGCATGGCGAGTCTGTCACTTAGACACATCGGGTCGATTTCCAGCACTGGACCCTTGAATGCTCTTGGGCTGTTTTTCCCCTTGACAGTTGTCAGCTGGAGGATAATCCCTACCTTGTCACAGGCCCATTTATCATGCGAATGCTCAGCATACTTGGTGACGATGTATTCCAGTTTTTCAGGCAAGGAGAAACTGAAGCGAGAAGGAAAAGAATAAGTTACCACCTCGCCAGGCACCTCAGCCAGATGTGCCGAAAAGACGGCCAGAACCAACCAAGCTCAAGCTGGACACCAGACGCAGGGAACTTCCTGAGCCGAAGGTGTGGCACACCCAGAGCAGTCACGGACGCACCCAGGTCTAACCAGGGGACCTCTCTACAGGAGGCTCTCCTGTAGGTAGCTCCCTCCAGCTGCTCTGGGTCCTCTCGACTCCTGAAGGGCCACTCTGGCTCCTGGGCCAGGCCTGTCCAGGTTACAGGGTGAGTATCCCTTCATCCAGAGACACTGGCCTGCCACCTCATGATGCAATCTGGAATGGCAGGAACGGGAAGCTAAAGGAGAAAATGTTAGAAAAAACTAGCTGTCTACCTCTTTGGTTTCAACGACTCATATTTAAATACTAGTATTTTGGAAGTACAGTAGACACCTGTTGTTTCTGTTAGTCTTAGCAGCTTTCGTCCCTTCTGTTGGTTGTAGCACCTCCTTTTTTCTGTTAAGGGACAAATCTTGCATTGCACACAGTCTTATGTGAACTGCTGAGAATGGGCATCTGACTAGACCCTTCAGACTCACTTTTCCAGGAATTTGAATCTTGAGTCAGATGAGACCAGGGCAGTGAACTCTTCAAGGGGATTCTTACCATGCCCCTTACCTCTTCCTTGTATCAGATTCAATTCTGTTTCCCATCATCCATTCAGCTCAAAGCTCTGTCTGATGGACTGTGTATTAATTTCCCCAAAGATGAATTTTACATTTTATCAAAGCCGACAGCCCCAGGGCAGGGCTCAAGCTGTGGCTCTCATTTGAGAACTACTGCCACAAAACACAAGTCCGAGGGCTCCTAGAGGATGTCTTACTTTCCCTGCTCGCTCTAAAGCAGTTTTGGAGTCTCCTTTTAAAATGCACCTGGAGATGAAGACCATATGCTCCACGACACAATCATACCTGGGGCAGAACTGCCACGGGCCAAAAACGTGCATATGTTTCATCCATGGCCTAATCATCACCAGTGAGATACACTGAAGAGCCAGAGGGAGAAAGTGAAGGTGCTATTGTGGGGTTATTCCAAAGTTTCAGCATCGTTAGCGGGCAGAGAGCAGGTCCAGCCTCTCAGGTGGGGACCTCGTGCTGTTCTGCCGTCACAACCCAAGCCCTGTTGGGCTCAGGTGAGCATTATTTTTGGAGCTGTTGTGATGTATGATGCTATTAGAATTGTACAGACCTAATTCACAAAGAATGAAGATTTTGTCAAAAAACTTATTAATAAATTAATTGCCTCATTTGTCAGGGTGGTTCTTGCAATGTCTCAGATGACATTTATTTGTGGAGAGCATCCATCTCTTATAATAAATAAACCAACTTCACCCTTTAAAACGAAAGCCCAGAACATAATAATACAGTTTGAAGTCAGATATGGATGCATTAATCCTTCAGGAACCAAGGACAAAACCAGTACCTGATGTGACTTGTGGTGTCAAAAGAAACAACGAATAGTGTTGGCAGAGGGGAAGGAATAGACTCTTATATTTCTTGCTACCTTCTGAAAGAGAAACACTGGCCACTGGGAAGACTACAGGACCAGCTCAGAGATGGTTCTGGACTCACTTCATGGTGTTGATGGGCTTGGGGTCAAAGTTGCCATCTGCATCCACTGAGATCTGCTTCTCCAATGTGGCCGAGATTCTGGTGTCTAAGTAATCGGGTGGCAAGGCCCCGGCAATAGCACTGAGACAAGGCAGGGCCATTCGGAACAGATCCGGGTCATACTTCTGTGAGGAAAACCAAAGACCATGTTAGTACAGAAGCCAGATACAGTGCATTCACTTATCCAGGGTAACCAGCACGGGGAACATGTAAATCCTTCAACACACTCTGCTGGAAAGTGAGGGATCCTTGGAGGTTGGCGTGATAGTTTGCAAAGCCCTCAAGGCACCATTGGCTTTAAGTTGAAAAACGTTAAGTCAAGGTTTAAATCAGTATCTCCTAGCCCTGGTTGGGTGGCTCAGTTGGTTGGAGCATGTCCTGTACACCAAAAAGGTTGCGGGTTCGATTCCTGGGCAGGGCACATACCTAGGCTGCAGGTTCAATCCCCCGTCAGGACGTGTATGGGAGGCAACTGATTGATGTTTCTCTCACATCAATGTTTCTCTCTCTCTCCTAGTTAATTTCAAGAATACCTAAGGGTTAAAGTGGTTCTCACTCAGCCAGAAATGTCTGTAAACTTGCTTGCTGTAGAGGCTTATAGAAGCTGACCCAACCCATAGCTGGAGAGGACATCGGAAGCTTTGCCAGGCCCCTCAGTGGCTGACAGGGGCCATGTGTTGATATCATCAGAGCACATCCATTCTCTCTTGAACTGGCCGGGAAGGAATTTCAGTCAAATAACATGGGGTTAGGGACAGCTTCGGATCTGCTTACACAGACCAAAGGAATACAGGAGTAAAGACAACTTAAGTGCAGGTGAACAGGCCATGCACACGTTCCAGACTTCTGTAAGAAAACCAGACCTGCTCACGCTCTCCCCCTAAGGCTGATGCCCTCGAAAACCTGACTAAATTGGGTTATGGGAAATGGAGGCAAGTCTGAGAGCTGGAGCTGTCCTTCCATCAGACGGTGCAGGGAGGCTGTGGGTTCAGGGGCCCTCGGTTCTCCCTCCTCCTCAAACAAGTGGCTGTGAAGAACTTCCCCACTGTGGCTTAAGTCTCCTGAGATCCCACACCCCGACCTCAGAGCAGGCGTCACGACTTCTCCTCTAGGCGCGAACCTGGCGAAGCCCAGCTAAGAGGGGCCACACACGTCGGGGGAAGGAGTGGCGGTGGGGTCAGTCAAGGCTGAAACCAAGAAGTGATTTTGTGGTTGACTCTGGTCGTTGCTCTGCCCTGTATTAGCTTCATGTGTCTGGCAAGTTCCTCAGCTGCTCTGGGACTTTTCCTCACCTGTGAAACCAGGGTCAGAGTAGTTCCTACTCCAGGGGGCTGGGGTGGGAATGAATGGGACACTTGGAAAGCGCTTGGCGCAGTTCCTAGCGCGACTGGCCGGTATTATTTGTAGCAGCTTGGCTAGACGAGGGCCTCCCCCTCTGCTCGAGCAGCACTGTCATTACCTTATGGGAGAGGGAGTCAAAAATCCCCCAGAAGAGCTTCTCTGTGAGGTGCAGCTCTTCCTCCACGGCGAGGCCGTAGCTGCCCCACCCCGAAGGCAGGCAGTAATACTTCCAGCATTGCTCATAGTGGCTCGTCAGGAGCTGGAGGTTCCAACAGCACCGCAGTCAGAGGGGTCGGGAGGATCCGCAGGCATCAGCAGCATGCAGGGGAGAGCAAAACAGCAAGCGGCCATCAGGAGAGCGAGACGGCATCCAACAGCTGGTTATCTAGAGAGGCCCTCGACCACCACCGGAATGGCCTGCTTTCCTGCCTAATGAGCTCAGCCCGAACTGAACCCACCCAATTAACTCGTGTGCCTCCTAACGTGCCCCTATAGCAGTTGCTAAAAAACGGATAACTATTCCTACTCCCAATGAGAAAATTCTGCCCTCTGGCAGGGGCAGGAAGAACTTCTTGAGGTCTTTGCTTATCAATCTGGAAGGTGCTGGGCGATGCTGATATGGGGAGGGGGTGGTGGGGAGCGCGCTGGGGGTCTGAAGATTTTCTCTAGATTGACTTCTGCCCGTGGCTTCCTTCCCTTTCACGCCAGCCTTCTGATGGCCCAGCCGTGTAACAGAAGTTCCATAAATGGCCAGCAGAGGGCAGACGTACACCGCCAATGTTCCCATCCCAGCAGGTGGGATCCGCAGCCTCTAAGGGTGGGGTTCCCGAGGCTGGGTGAAGAGGTGAGGGGATTCAACAACAACTACAACTACTCATAGACACAGCCGGCAGTATGGTGATTACCAGAGGAAAAAGGGGGTGAAGGGAGGTAGAGGGGGCTATAGGGGGTATAAACAGTGACGGACGGAGACTTGACTTGGGGTGGCGAACACACAATACAACATGCACATGATGTGTGGTAGAATTGTGCACCTGAAGCCGCTAGAATTTCATTAACCAATGTCACCCCAGTAAACCCAATAAAAAACCCGAAAAATCCCTGACCTAAGAGGTAAAAGTGAGCTTATTGAGGGCTACTCATAACGCTTCTGTGCAAGCCAGAATCCAGCTGACGGCACTGGCTGCTGAGGAAGCAATGTCAAGTTGAACTGAGAGAGCTGTGGTTTTCAAACACGGTACTTTTCGAGATTAGAACTGGGGCAGTGCCCTGGCTGGTGTGGCCCTGTGGTTAGAGCGTCGGCCTGTGCACAGATAGGTCCAGGGTTTGATTCCCAGGCAGGGCCAGGTACCTGGGTTGTGGGTTTCCTCCCTGCCCCGAGTCTGGGTGCATGTTTCTCTCTCTCTCTCCCTTTCTCCCTCCCTCCCTCCCTGAGAAGCAGTGGAAAAAAGATCCTCAGGTGAGGATTAAAAAATAAAAAATAAGTAAAAAGGAACTGGGGCCTAGGGTAGAGCCAAATGAGCCCTTGGAGGGTGGTGGAACCTCTGACCACACACAAGCTGCCCTCTGCCTGGCATGGAGAAAGGACTGAACTAAAGGCTCCTGGGAATTGTTTAATCCCAGTAAAATGCTTCTTGAAATCCTTGCTTGGGCTATTTCTGGAAAAAAAAAAAAAAGGAAACATCCTGTTACAATCACTAGGCAGAATTTTTGGCCATGGCTGGCACTTTTGAATATGCTAGTACTGCAGATGCCACAAAGGCAAACGATGAAAAAACCCCGCTCTCTTGTGTGGAGGCTGATTCTGATGTCTCCCCTCCCCGCCCCCCAAGGCCCAGATGCTCGCAGTGCTAGTGATAAAATGTTAGTAATTAATGAGAAAATCAGGAAAGAGGAAACAAACAACAACAAACAAAAAACCAACCAACCAACCAACCAACAAAAAACAGAAAGAAAGAAAAAAGAAGGCCTGTGGCCTTCCTTTACTTTAGTAAAGAAAAAAATGTAAAAAACAAGAGGATCTGTTACAAAATAAAAGAAAAAGCATAAGGCAATCTGGAAGAGAAAAGGGACATTTTAGTTTCTGTACTTAAACGAGTCATCACAGGCCTTCAAAGGTTTTTGAGGTTGAAAACATTCTGAAAACCCAATTAGGGCAGGAGAGCCCAACCGCAGGTCGCCTCACTGACCTGTGCTGAGTAAGCAGCAGTTGGAGGGAAGCCACCCAGGAGACTGGAGCAGGTCATGACTCGGGAAGACCTACTCTCTTCCACCCAGACACACTCGAGAAGGGGTTGATTTTGTGGGTTGCATCTTGTAAGCTCTCAGCTTAAAGGAGAAAAGCCCATTTAACATGCCCCACGTTGCGAGGACATCACGTCTCCCGGGCAGGCTCCCTTGCCACGGGCCTGCTGTGGCGAGTGGGGGGTTACCTTCAGAGGCATTTTGCAGTACTCGTTGAGCTGGGGCACATCGAACACCAGGCGCCGCAGGAGCTGCTGCAGCATGGAGGGCCTCAGGTGACTGCAGCGAGGAACGGGGCGAACGGGGGTCGGGTGAAAAATAAGGGAGAAAATGAGAAAGGAAGGACAGAAGAAACACGCAGCAATAATCATATATTAGAACTAAGCCTCCAAACAATTAGCTCCTAAAATACAAACGCTTTTAAAAAAAAAAAAATATATATATATATATATCTTTATTGATTTCAGAAAGAGGAAAGGAGAGGGAGAGAGAGAGAGAGAGAAACATCAGTGATGAGAGTCGGGGCCTCCTGCAGACCCCCGACTGGGGATCGAGCCCGCAACCCGGGCATATGCCCTGACCGGGAATCGAACCCCGATTGCCTGGACCCCAGGTCGATGCTCAACCGCTGAGCCACGCCTGGCTGGGCTAAAATACAAACTCTTGTAAAACACAATCGATGGTGAAACACTCAAAAATCTGAGTAGAGTTAAAATACAGAAAGAGGGACATGTGGCTAATAGATTTAGGTACCTAAGGTTAGAGTCCAGTCACCATTAGACAGGATGTTCTAGGGTCTATGTACATTCAAAGTATAGCCGCTGATTAAGTACAAAGAATGTGACAGAAAGAAGGGGCAGGTGCTTTTAGTCTAAGGACCAGGAGTCCCTTTGGACTCTGCAAAGGGAGAAGCTGGAGTGGACCAGCTGTATGGTGGAATCTGAGGCCACCTACTGGTATGATCTGAAGGGAAATTTAAGGCCCCTGAGTTACTGTTGGATCCTTGAAATTCTCATTATTAGAATAATTTCTTTGGGTTAAGGCTCCATCCTCAAAAACACTCCTTTAAAAAGCAAGTGTACCAGCTAATAGGAGAATGATTTATCCAATTATCAAAGAGTTTATGGCCTCGGTGTTGGGTGCATGTAAATCCTGAGATAGAGGAAGGAGAGATAAGCATTGCTGATTTAGCCTTTATTTTTAGATTGCCACGTTTTAAAATCTTTTTTAGATTTAAAAATATTATTTTTCAGTTATAGCTGACATACAATATTATAGTAGTTTCAGGTGTATAACATAGTGATTAGACATTTATACAACTTATAAAGTGATCACCCTAAGTCTAGTATCCACCTGGCACCACAAACATTATTGACTATATTCCCTGTGCTGCACTTAACATCCCCGAGACTCTTTTGTAAGTGCCGATTTGTACTTCTTAACCCCTTCGCCTTTTCCACCCAGGCCCCCAACCCCTTCCCCTCTGGCAGCCATCAGTTTGTTCTCTGTATCTATGAGTCTGTTTCTCTTTTGTTTGTTAGTTGGTTTCTTTAGATTCCACATATCAGTGAAATCATATGGTGCTTGTCTTTGACTTATTTCACTTAGCATAATACCCTCTAGGTCCATCCATGTTGCCCCAAATTAGATTGCCAAGCTTTTTAAAAATCTAGGGGAACCTCTGGATTCTCTCCAGAGAAAAGTTCGTGTACACAGTAGGCACACTCTGGCAGGTAAGTTCCGTTCGCAAACCCACAAATTCCTTCCACAGATGCCTAAGGAACCATGGAGGCAAAGTGAGTAACTCTGAGGTTAAAGTGTCAGAATGCCGGGAAAGAAAGCCTCGGAGGATGGATGGAAGCAGAGGCGAACAACAAAACTCATCTATTTCACAACTTTATCTAGAGCTGCTCTGTTGATTAAAAAAAAAAAAAAAGCCCTGGAGTTAAAATACACAGCAAATCAATGGCCTTGTTGCTGACTCCAGCAATTATAATGTAAAATTCCTCAACTTTTCACATTATTGTTTAGCTTGTTGAGAATATCACCTAAGACTGACCAACTTGAATAAAATCAAGGCGTGAAATAAATCTCTATTAATTCCTGACTTATTAAAATAAATAACGACATAGCTAGTTAAATACAACCAGCTTGGCTACTGTATCCAGAGCTCATCTAGGCCAAGAGGAGATGTCTGGAAGCTCCTCTGAGCATAGCAAGAGGGCTGTTAGCTACATTTTTAATTTGATGTAAAATTCTAATTTCCCCAAGGTCTGCTTCTTTAAAAGCATTGCAGCTGATGTCAGTCTCATCAACATGACTTGAATGCTAGGAAGCAGCTTGTGCTGGGAAAAGGGGGCTCCTTGAATGGTCTGGTTCCTAAGACACCTGCTGAGCTCAGATCTGGCAAAAGGTAGAACAAGACCTGCAGCTGCTGCTGGTGCAGCTACTAGCTAATTACAGAATCAACAGCGATGGGATTACTTTGTGTGTAAACTCATTATTTATTCCCCTGCCACCATTGCAAAGAAAAGTAGGGACCCATCTACACAAGCAATGGGGCCATTACTCCTCCTTTGGAAGAGGCAGAGTGGAAACCCCAGGAACCCTATGGACTCCTAGAGGCTGTAAGGGCATCTATCCAGCTTTGTCTTTTAAGACCAAAAAATTCTAATGAACTTAATTCTCTGCCAGTTTTAATAATCTTGGAATGAATGACATAGTGTCAGAGTATAGGCCCTGATTTTGGGGGGGGGGGAGCTCAAAGACCCCTTTTTATGGGGCCTTGGCAGACGCCCCTCCCTCCTCTGCCCTCTAGTCCATGTTCCAGGCAAATAGTACTGTACAAGGACACAGCCTGTCCCCTAAAGTAGCTGAAGCCTGTAGGCCTTAGAAGATAGAGAGACAGCAGATAGAGCTTACTTTTAAGAAAGCATTTTAAATGGAAGGAACTTTACTATATTTGAAATATAAATAAGTGTGATATTGCCTTTTAGTTTGGTGTTCTAAAAGAACCAATCAACTGTTATTTTCCAGGTGGCCCTAGGTCTCAATACACAGTCACCCCTGGTGTGATTAGGAAACAGCTTATTCAACAAGAATCAGGACCATCCAGCTGGTCTGTGGGTCCTGTCTCCAGGACAATCTAAAGCAGAGGCTCTCAGCCTCACTGCATTATGGAATCACCTGGGAGCTTCAGAAGCTGGAGGTCTGGGTCCCATGCCTAAAGGTTGGATTTTGGGGGTGGAGGTGTGACCTGGGCACTGGGGTATTAACCCGATATTGCCCCAGCTGATTCTAATATGTAGCTGAGGTGGAAAACTGGCTTAAAGCAGGAGACTCAGGTCCTGGATCAGCTGCTGAGACCTGCTGTAGGAAGAGCCTTCTTCCTTTGACCGCACCAGACCTGACGTGGTTTCCTGAGGAGCCAAGGCTCTTGGGGTGACTTTACCCTCTGTCCTCCGTGGCTCTGATGCCTGCTTGCAGTGGTGAGAATTACTGCCCTTTCTTCCCTGCTGGGATTGGAGATCCCTTTTCTTTGCTCCTAGTGTCCGAGGTCGGGAGGTGGGCTGCTTTGATTCACACTTAGTCTGGCCCCTGTGCAAAGGTCCACACACACACAGCTGGCATGGATGCACGCACAGGGGTGACATGAATGCATACACACAGGTGACATGATGCATGCACACAGCTGACATGGATGTGTACAGAGGGATGAAACACGTGGGAGGGGTACTTACTTGCAAATGGCAAGTAAACATTCTTCTATGGTGTCTCTCTGAGCCTTGGTGAGGGAACGCCCCTTGGAAAGCCTATAGATTGTCTGCAGTGTGGAATCGATTAAGGAGGCGTAGTGTTCTGTCCCGGCAAAGAGAGGGGCGCACCTGGTGAGGAGCGGGAGCACCGCAGAACATATGTACCTATTTAGCGCCAGCGCAGCCTCCGTGGTGCTGAGGGACACCTGGGAAAGGGCATCGGGACACCGGTTAATCCCCTGGGAAAGCGAGCAAAGCCTCCCCCTGACTGAGCGCCCATCTAGCAGGCAGGGGAGTTCACACGTGTCTGCTTGTCATGGCAACGAACTGGGCAGCTTTGTGCCTTCTCAGCATACTGATTTCTTTTCTGCATTTTAAATGGGGGGAAAAAATCCTGTTAAAAAGAAAAAAATAAATGGAAGAAAAGCAAAGGCTGTCCAGTCCTAACTCACTCCAAATGATCCACAAACATCCATCCCGCTCCAAAAATTCCAAACTCTTCAAATCGGGTGATGGCCAGTCTAACCCAACATCCTTGATGTGTGCAAAATTCAACTACATTATTATCCCATTCTAGCTCTTTTTTCTCACCCCAGGGAGACTCACCAGTTGTGATTCTGAGATTAGTAGATGGGAAAAGGCCAAGGAAGCTCTCAAACTTGCTGGTTTTGCAGAGAGAAAGTAAAGTGGCTCTGATCCCCAGCACTTAATTTATGAGCATCATGAACAATTCACAATCTGATAAATGACATGAGGGCAGGCCTTACTCGGCATGGCAACAAGTGTCCAAGGAAGAGAAACGTGGGACCTTCTCTAAAACTGCTGCAAATCTCCCTCACAGTGTCCTCTCTTGTTTATTTAGACAGGCCGAATTCAGGGAAGGCCCCTTAGTGACACAGAATTTAGCCAAAGCATATTTACCTATCCTTTCTGAAAACTGCAGAACTTTTTTTAAAAAAATACCTTGAGATACAAAGAGATAAAATATTATTTTATGTGATCATTGTAGTGATTATATCTGTAACTTGTGATTTGATAAACTGTACACATTCCTGGGAGTTACTCTTAATTATCAGAGCCTGTCTCCTAGAAGCTTGAGTAATCACATTGAAAGAGCTAATCTTTCACATTTATCACTTTAACAGTTATTAAAATGAGGAAGGACAGAGCTTTTATTACAGTGTCTTGAAAGTTTTCAGAAGAGAATGTATGAAAACGTGTGTGCTGAGAACTGAACAGAAAACTGCTTTTGTAGATGGTGTTTAGACAAGCATGTGATTTGGACCCCAAATGCTTACTTGATCTATCAAAAACTGAATGCTCTGATGAGGAACCTTAGGAATATCCTGCAAGTTAAAAAATTATTACAAACCAAGGAATTTACAGAAAAGCTGAAAACAAAAGCAGCTGTGGACCCTGTACTCCTGGTGCACTGTGCCCCTGCTTAGGCCTGACTTGGGGCATCAGGCATCTATGCTCTTTAACTCCGGGGCCTCCTGTCTTGATGTCTGTTGATACTGGACGACTGTACCTCACACTTGAATTCCGAGCTTGGATTTACCCGTGGCCTCTCGTCCTGACCTTGTCATGCCCTGGGCTCCAGGCTACCCTGCCTGATGGCCAGCGCATTAAACTTCGGGAGTGATGTGGGAAAAGGATTCCCAGCCTATCATGTTGCCAGCCAGCCCTTTCATAAGCAACAGAGCCAGACTTTTCACATGAGGGCGACTTTGTCCTGCAGGAAACATTTGGTGAAATCTAGAATTGGTCTGGGGGATGGTGGGGAGAGGCCAGGGTAAGGTGGTGGGTAGGATGTACAGCAGCAGCTACACATCCTACAATTCACAGGATGGCCCCCCCAACAAATAGTGCTGATATTGAGAAACTTTGGAAGAGAGGGAACTGGATTGAGCATCTGAGGTCAAGTTTATGTACATCTAAGTCTCTGGCCAATAAATTAAGATCTTCCATTACTTGGTGCCTCTTTTTTCTTACCCTTTAAAGCAAGCTACTACTATGTAATCAGTGAGTGGATTAAAAAATGCTCACTTCTAAATCCAATGTTACTAATTTATTTACAATGATGGGAAAAATATTTTTTCTTATTTGAGTCACTTACTGTATCTAGAGAGGCAGAGGCTCTTAAGTCAGGTAAAAATCCAACCTCCAGCAAGTGGAGCAGAAAAGTTTGATCCTTAATTCCATAAACGCGGTCCAAGAATAGCACCATGGGGGCCTTGTGGTCAGGGCAGAAGTTGGCTGCCATATCCGGCTCACTGACAGATCCATCTGAAAGACACACAGAGAATGTCATTTCCCCTTGTCTAGCTCCACAATCTCAAAGGCAACACAGAGTTTGTCTGTCAATGGCTTGTTCGCCTAACAAGCAACATAAATTTTGGAAACAATATAATATTGTGCTGAATCCAGCTTATACTGGCTTGGAAGGGCTGATGGTTAAAATTTCAAGAATTTTGTGAGTCAGTTGTTAGATACGCTCATTATTAAAAAAATAAAGTTTGTAGTTAAGTAAATTATATTTAAAAAGGTAACAAATACTCAAAATTCATTACTTTCTAATTATTCTCTTGAGGTTATTTACATCCATTGTATTTGTATGTTGGAAATACAATACAATGGTGTGCCATGTGTGACTCCGTGCTCAGTGACATCCTGTTGGTAACTTGAAATTGACCATGGTGAGAGTATTTATACCACAGAAATGGGCAAATGCCAGGAATCAGGGCTTGACTTACTGCTTTGTGGATTGAAGACATAAAAAAGGGAGGGAGAAAATGTAAGGCAGAATAAATTTAGAAGTGTGTCATGTCTACAGCTATTACATCATAAATAGCACAAAACTGAGAAAATCTTCCAGTATTTAAAAACTATTATCTGATTTAAGTGAAATTTAGATCAGACCACCTAACAATTCTAATCTTATCTTAAAGAAGAGGTTCAAAGATGAAGTGAGGAATGACATGAAGAAAATAAAAATTGCTTGACTTGGGGAACAAAGATAGAATTTTGAAATAGGATACAAAAGAAAAAGTCTTCCTCCTCCTATTTTGTTAACATAAAAAACTAGAAAACATAGCCCCTAAATTATGAATCTATAGTCAGAGCATATTTAAGTACCATAGTTCATAAGGCACCCTAAGAGCTGCAGAGATATAATGCTATTCAGCCCAGAACCTCATTTAGCCCAATGATCACTGTGGGCTACTGGAAGAGCCAGGGGGGAAGGGGCTTTCCAGGCTGGAAGCTGCCTGCCTCTCCTCTCCTGAACACTAGGGGGAGCTGGATCCAAATGAACCTCTCAGGCACACCTGGTGCGTTGAGGGACAGGATTTTCATGGTGTATCAGTAAGTGTTTTGTGCTCAAAAAATTTGGAAAACACAGAGTTCAACATTTATTTTCTTTATCATACATTTTCTCAGAGGCTCTATGATCCAATGTGCTTGATGAAGTTTTATAAAAATGTCATATTTCAAGAGTGATGTCACCAAGATTGAGGAGGAGATCCCAGTCTCTCTAGCTAACAAAGATCAATGATTAAACAGGTACCCATGAACAAAAATAGTACTGGGAGAGCTCAGGAGTCCAGTTAAGAAATTTCAGCAACCTAGTGGAACAAACCACCTGAGAATAACCGTACAGAAATGGGAGGACGAACAGCTTTATCTTGCCTGCATTGTCCCATGCCCCAGGCCGCCACCGCTTGGTGCCAAGGAGAACTCCTCAGCTAGAAAGAGTTCCCTCTGCTGGAAAAGGGAGAGGGGTGAGGGGAAGCAAGCCTTTCGGGGTATTACATGAAGGACCTGCTTTGCTTTCAAACTTGGTGAAAATCTGTCTTGTTACTAAAAATATTGGGGGTCTTCCTGACTGTTCTCATCTTTTTCATTTGTGAGTATATAAAGGTTTAATATATAGGGCAAAGGACAGATGTAAGTTCAGCAAGATTGACACCCATTCAGTCCAAATAAGTAACAATTAAAATATCTTGTTTAATCAACAGCTATATAGGACACACTTTGCCTGTCAGCACCTATCAGAAATTTAGGAGAACTTTTCTCGTCTTGTCTTGTTTAGTCCATGACGGTCTAGCTCCAGATATATCTCATCTCCAAACATTCATCCACCAGATTGATCCAGAAAAGCCATGCTGAGTGAAAGAAATCTTTTCTTTTGACTGTATACTCTAATGAACTTGAGCCACTGACTGCCCTTTTGCACAGCAGAAGAGAGTTTATAATGGTAGAAAATGCTATAATAGCAGGTTACAAGTTAATTCTATGACTTCATTAAAATTGTTGTCATTTAATATTAAATAAGGTCAGAATGTGTAAACATTTTTCAGCTATAGTTGATTAGGTTTTGAAAACTATTGTACCTAAGAGACCTCTTTGTAGCTAAGCAATCTTCTTGAAGTATAGCAAAATCTGACAGGCAAAATAGCTAGAGGCACTTTTAAATCCACAAATACAAATGACTTACTCTGTTGGCAATTATATAAAAAATAAAATAATAATTGCAATTGTACTTACTAAATGGAGCTAGTCAATTTCTTATTAACAGGTCTGTTTGTACTACAAAATAACAGCACGACCCTGAATAAGACCTTTAAACAATGAATATTCACAGGGAGCAGAAGCAGAAGGGGTCTATTTCATACTACCTGGAATTCTCTTCCAGTTCTGTCTATTCTCCTGCCATTTAAGTATAGCATTTAACACAGTGAATTGATGTCTAGAGATGGCTAAGAAAAGAAAGATGGGCAGGGCTACTTGTATCAGCCAAGCAGCAGGAGCCAGCGTGGTTCCCAGTGACCTGCTCTGCAGAGAACCTTGGCAGCTTTTGCCACTGACAAAACCAACCACCAGCACAGTCACCACAAAACCCTGGCAGATTTCACAGGGTTTTTCATGTTTGCAGATGCCCAGATGCCTGAGTCTCTCTCCACTCCCATCCCCCTCACTGCTGGAACCCAGGATCTGCACTGGCAGCCTGTGCAGCTGTGTAGGTTCAGATGCTAGCTTAGACCCCTGCAGCAGATACCCATTGCCATGTGTGCACTCAGGAACAGACTCCCATCACTGGCCTTTATTACCATGCACGTGTGATGAGGTCCTGTAGCCATGGGAGTGCATACTGACAGCCAGGGTCCCCACAGCTGCTTGTGGGCCCAGTTCCAACTCTGTCTCCTATCAATGGCCTGCACTGCTGTGCTCACCTGTAGCTAGCACCTTTAGTGGTGAACTTGTACACCACTGGCCAGAGCCTTGTCACTGGCCTCTACCTCTGTGCACCTGTGGCGAGACTCTGAAACCACAGGAATGCATCCTGACAGCTAAGGTCCCCACAGCTGCTAGTGCACTTATATGTGACCCTTGTCCTTGCGGCTGGCCCTGGCCATTACCACTATGTGTGTGTATGCAACTGGCCTGAGCCACTACACAGACACGTGTAGCTGGTCCCTGCAGCTGAGTCTGTGCATACCACTGACTCTGAACATCACCACTGCCTACCCTGTTCCCAGTCACTAGACATGGAAGCCCGCTAAGGATGTCAACAGCTCTTGTAGCCAGTGAGGACTCCTGGCAACTCTTGCCAAGGACCATACAGTTGTCAACATTGTGGACCCCAGTGGCCCTGACCTGACAAGACATATCACCCCTCCCCCAGACCCAAAGCTGCTACACACCCCCACCCTTGGCACCTTGCTTCACTAGACCTGGGATCACAGCATACTCCAAAGTGCCCCACCCACAGGTGAAGGTGTTTCCTTACCAAAGTCAGTCCATAAAGGCTGGAAGAGATGACAGATTCTTCAAATGTGCAGCTACCTATGCAAAGCTACGGGTATCACAAAGAATAAGGAAACATGAGACCACAAAGGGACACAGTAAACTTCTGGGAACTGACCCTAAAGAAATGAAGATACATGAATTGCCTGACAATTCCAAATTATTACTTTAAAGATGCTCAGAGAGCTACAGGAGAACACAGAAAACCAATTTAATTAAATCAGGAAAATAAGAACAGAATTAGAAGTTCAAAAAAGATAGAAAATATAAAAATGTAAAAACAACCTGTAATTTTGGAACTGAAGAATATAATGACTGAATGGAAGAATTTAATAGAACACTTCAGCAGCACACTGGAACAAGCAGAAAAATCAGTACACTCAAAGAAAGATCATTTGAAATTACCCAGCAAGAGGAACAAAAAGAAAAAGAATAAACAATAATGAAGACAGACTATGGGGCTACTGGGACACCATTAAGAGAAACAATCTACACATCATTGGAGTCCCAGAGGGGAAGAGAAGGAAAAGAGATAGAAAGCTTAAAAAATAATCACTGAGAACTTCTCAAACCTGAAGAGATATCTGGATGCCCAAGTTCATGAAGGTAATAGTCACCCCAAAATTTCAATCCCAAATTATTTTCTCCAAGATAAATTATAAAATTGTCTAAAATCAAAGACAAAGAAAGAATTTTAAAAGCAGCATAATAAAAATAATTTCTCATTCAAGGGAAGCCCCTTTAAGACTACGAGCTGATTTCTCAGGAGAAACCTGCAGACCAGGAGAGAGTGGAATGATACATTCAAAGTGATGAAAGAGAAAACTGCCAACCAAGAATACTTGAACCAACAAAGTTGTCCTTCAGAAATACAGGCAAGAGAAATACTTTCCCAAACAAACAAAAGCTGAGGGTAATCATCACCACTAAACCTGCCTTACAAGAAATGCTGAAAGAAATTCTACCAGCTGAAATAGAAGGATGCTAATTAGTAAAATGAAAGTGTACAACACACTAGTAAAGTTAAGTATATAGTCAGGTTGAGAACACTGTAAAGAAGAAAATAATAAAGACCAGAGCAGAAACAAATGAAATGCAGAATATAAAAACAATAAAAATGATCAACAAAACTAATAGCTGATTTTTGAAAAGATAAAATTGACAAAACTTTAGCTAGACATACCAAGAGAAAAGGAGAGACAACTCAATAAATAAAATTACAAATGAAAGAAGAGACATTAAACTAATACCACACAAATACAAAGGTTCATAAGAGACTACTATGAACAATTGTATGCCAACAAATTAGACAACCTAGAAGAAATCGATAAATTCCTAGAAACATACAACCTACTGAGAATGAATCATGAATACATGGAAAATATGAATAACCAATAATGAGTAAAGTGATTAAATCAGTAATCAAAAACCTCCCAACATGAAAAGGCTAGAACCAGATGACTTCATGGGTAAATTCCAACAAATATTTAAAGAATTTATACCAAGCCTTTTCAAACTCTTCCAAAGAACTGAAGAGGAGGAAACACTCCCAATCCAATCTTATTTTATGAGGCCAGTATTATTACACTGATACCAAAGCAAGATAAGGATACTACATGAAAAGAAAAGTACAGGCCAATATCTCTGATGAATATACAATTGATTCTAGAACAATGCAGGGACTAGGGGTGCCGATATCTCCACACAGCTGAAAATCCACACATAACTTTTGACTCCCTCAAACCTTAACTAAAGTTGTCTGTTGGTATCTGCAGGAAATTGGTTCCAGGACAACCCCCACAGATTTAAGGGACTTGAGTATACCAAAACCTGTGTATACTCAAGTCCCTTACATAAAATGGGGTATAACAATGCATACAGTTAGCCCTCCCCATCCACAGACTTCCAACTGTGGGTCAAAAATACTGTCTTTGATTCCTGGTTGGTCGAATCCATGGATGCAAAAGCCATGGATACAGAGGGCCAACTATATATTTATTGGGAAAAAAATCCATGTATAAGTAGACCCCAGCAGTTCAAACTTGCCTTGTTCAAGGGTCAAATGTACATGCAAAATTTCTCATCAAAAGACTCTCATACCAAATTCAACAGCACATTAAAAGGATCATGCACCATGATCAAGTGGGATTCATCCCTGGGATGCAAGGATGGTTCAATATACACAAGCCAATGAATGTGATATATCACATTAATAGAATGGAAGACAAAAATCATATGATCATTTAAACAGTTACAAAAAAGCATTTGATAAAATTCAACATCTTTTCATGACAAAAACTCTCAACAAATTGGGTACATACTTCAGCATAATAAAAGCCATATAGACAAACCCACAACTAATATTCTGTGTTGAAAGACTGAAAACTTCCCTCTAAGATCAAGACAAGGTGCCCACTATTACCATTCCTATTCAACATTACTGGAAATCCTAGTCAGTGCAGTTAGGTAAGAAAAAGAAGTAAAAAGCATCCAAATTTAAAAGTAAAAAGTAAAACTGTCTCTGTTTGATGATGACATGATCTTATATACAGAAAATCCTAAAGTCTTCATCAAAAATTGTTAGAACAAATAAGCAAATTCAGTAAAGTCTCAGGATACAAAACCAACATACAAAAATCAGTTGTGTTTCTATACTCTAACAATGAACTATATAAAAAAGAAATAAAGAAAACAATAATCATTTACAAAAGCATCAAAACCAATAAAATACCTAGAAATAAATTTAACCAAGGAAGTGAAATAGTTATGTACCAAAAACTGTAAGATACTGATGAAACTGAAGAAGACATGAATGGAGAGAAATCCTGTGTTCATGAATCTAAAGAGTTAATATTGTTTAAATATCTGTAATACCGAAAGCAATCTGTAGATGCAATGAAATCCCTACAGAATTCCAACATCACAGAAATGGAAAAACAATCCTAAAATTCATATGGTATGAAAAAAGACCCTGAATAGCCAAAGCAGTCTTAACCACCCCCCCCCAAAGTTGGAGGCATCACACTTCCTGATTTCAAACTATATCACAAATATAAATAATCAAAACAGTATATTATTGGTATAAAACAGACACATAGATCAGTGGAACAGAATTGAGAGCCCAGAAATAAAGCCATACATATACAGTCAAGAAATATTTGACAAAGGAGCCAGGAATACTCAGTGGAGAAAGGATAGTCTCTTCAATATATGGTGTTGGAAAACTGATATTCACATGCAAAAGAAGAAAATTAACTCCTTTCTTACATCATTCCCAAAAATTAACTCAAAATGTATTAAGGAAATTTTAGACCTGAAACATAAAACTCCTAGAAGAAAACATAGGCTTAAGCTTTTTGTTTGTTTGTTTTTTAAATATATCTTTATTGATGTCAGAGAGAGGAAGGGAGAGGGAGAGAGAGAGAGAGAAACATCAATGATGAGAGAGTTGTCACCAGTAGGCTGCCTCCCACACGGCCCCAACCAGGGATCAAGCCTGCAATTCCGGCATGTGCCCCAACTGGAATCGAACTGTGATCTCCTGGATCCTAGGTCGATGCTCAACTGCTGAGCCATGCCCGGCCGGGCTAGGCTTAAGCTTTTTGATATGGATCTTGGTGATGACTTTTTGGCTATGATACCAAAAGCACAAGTAATAAAAGCAAAAATTGACAGGTGGGACTCCATCAAAATTAAAAAACAACAACAAACCAACCCTTTTGCACAGCAAAAGAAGCAATCAAAATAAAATGGCAACCTATGTAACAGGAGAAAGTATTTGAAGACCATGTTATCTGACAAGGAATTAATATTGAAAAATATAAGAGACTCATACAATGCAATAACACAAAAGCAAATGTTCCAATTAAAACTGGGCAAAGGGCATGAATAAACATTTTTCCAAAGATGACACAAAAAATGACCCACAAGTACACAAAAAGGTGCTCAACATCACCAATCATCAGGGAAATGCAAATCAAAACCACGAGACATCATCGCATATTTATTATAATAGCTATTATAAAAAAGACAAAGGATAACAAACGCTGGTGAGGATGTGCAGAAAAGGGAGCCCTAGTGCACTGTTGGTGGGAATATAAACTGGTGCAGCTACCATGGAAAACGCTATGGAGGTTCCTCTAAAAATTAAAAATAGAACTACCTTTTGATCCCACTTCTGGCTATACAGTAAATAAAATTATCATCTTGAAGAGATATCTGCACCCCTATGTCCACTGTGGCATTATTTGCAATAGCCAAGACATGGAAACAGTCCAAGTACTCGCTGATGGATGAATGGATAAAGAAGATATGATACACAAATGATGGAATATTGAGCCATAAAAAAAGGAAATCCTGCCATTTGCAACAGTATGAACGGACTTTGAGGGCACTCTGCTAAGTGACATAAGTCGGACAGAGAAAGACAAGTACTGTGTGATCTCACATATGTGAACTCTAAAAACATTGAACTTACAGAAACAGTGAGTAGAATGATAGTTACCAAGGATGGGGGAGGTAGGGAAATAGGAAGATGTTGGTCAAAGAGTTAAAACTTTTCCTTATAAGATGAATAAGTTCCGGGATCTAATGTACAGCATGGTGACTACAGTTAATACGGTGTTGTATACTCGAAGTTGCTATGAGAGTAGAACTTCAATGTTCTCACCATAAGAACAACAAAAACACAGTAATTATGGGAGCTGAAGGATGTGTAAACTAACCTTATTGTATTAAACATTTTGCAATATATAACTATAATCAAATCATCACATGGTATAATACCTTAAGCTTACATAATGCTATATATCAATCATATCTCAATAAAGCTGGGAAAAATGTGATACATTCCAAAGCATTTCCTAAATTTATTGACTCCAAACCCCTTGCACACCAATTTATATCTTCTACAAAAGTGTTCCACAGAACACCGGTTTGGGAAACACTAACAGCCAGAGTCATGCTATCTTTTCAATTCCTCCATCTGCCTGGATGAAACTGCCTGGAGAGCAGGTGGAGTGAGGCAGAGAAACTGAGGGCTTCTGGGAAAGTAGACATTTTGCAAAGTTAACATTGAGTGTTACCAAATGTCACAAGTAGCACTGGGGAAAATCTGTTTGTACATAGGACTGTGGCAGAACAGAGCCTGTGTCAGGTCTTATGGTTACCCCAGGTGGCTGCACAATCTGGGGGACACAGAGGCAGAGAAAGAAGGCCATGGTGAGAGCTGTCATTGGTCCCATTCCGTCAGCCTCCTTCCAGAGGGTTAGAGTGCTTGGAGGACTGTGAGGTCTGGACTGTCCGTATCTGTGGGGTGTAGGGTGCAGAAGTCTCTGACACTGGGGAGCAGAGGAGAGCAGCCAGCTGGAGCCAGGAGAGAACTCCTCACCAGAAAAAGAGCAAGGCCTTCCCCTGGGCTGCCTGCCCTCAAGTAGGAGCCTAGAAGGACTGCGCTGGGCGACAGAGTCCTGACCCCGAGAGCGGCCCCCAGCAGGGACAGGCGGCACTCAGCCCTTAGCTGCTTCTCTTACCTTTGTTCAGGGAGGGCAGCTTCAAGGGGATGCTGATGATTCCAACCAAGTCCTCGGTGGGGACAAGGGAGCGCAGGATTGACCTGATCCGGATGGCTTCCCCCTTTCCTGTCTGGATAAGCTGCAATGTAGGGTTGGAGAGTAAGATAAAGGAAGTTCCCACACCCCTGTTCCACCCCACCTCCAAACACCTGACAGTGAAATTGTTTTCTTTAAGGGCCAGGTACACTTCTAGATTTCTCTAATTGTCACAGACACTTATGACCACAGGGAGAAAGAAGAACTTTCTCTTGATTTTCTAGAATAAGTGCTACTGAGGGATTAATTGACCAAGGAGTCACTTGATTCCTTTGCTGTGATTACAATGATCATGCAGTTATGGTATCAAATCTCAGCAGTAAGTGTGGGTTATTGGTGATTCTCAGTGTGACTGCAACACAGGGAGCTCTCAGTGACCGCGACAGAAGTGCTGACTAAGTGGCCACAGTTCCAGACTAGAATGCTGCTAAATGGAGAAAGACTTATGAATTTTAGTTTCCTAAAGGGATGATGAATGCTGGGACTGGAGGCAGGCAAGAGGAGTGTAGAGAATGTCCTAGAGAAACTGAGACTCTCAGTGGAGTCATTCCTTAGTCCCACGTCAAGCACATCATGAGAAGGTTCTTTGGAAAAGACAATAACGTGGGGAAAACAGAAGGCAGCAGGAAAAGGGGAAGACCAAATATGAGGTGGTCTGACTCCATAAAAAAAGCCACAGGCATGAATCTGCAGGAGCTGAGCCGGGCTGCTGAGGACAGGACACTGGACAGCACTCATTCACAGGGTCACTAGGAGTCAGAGCCAACTCAACAACAGGTAATGTACACACATTCCTTAGAAAGCTGCAGAATCAGGTACCGGGGATGGAAACGACTTTCTCCCAGGGAACTGAGAGAAAGGCACATCAGCAAATGCCAGAGACAGAAGAAGGAAATACATTCAGGAGGTCGACAGTGCTCTCGGATCAAGCCCCTCCACGCTGCTCTCTGAGAACTCATTACTTACGTGCATTTCAGGAGCACAGCGGCCTAGTAGATCTATAAGAGCTGAATAAAATGACATAATTGCATTGCCCATGTGCACGATCTCTTCTTCGTCTTCAGTGTCTTCTGTGCTGCTGAGAAAGAACCAAAACAGGAGGTGTGAGGAAGCCTGGCAGCCATGGGCATGTTATTAGAGCTGTGTGGCATGGAAATACTTTGCTCCTCCAGGGCATCATGCATCCATTCCCTTGGGCACCTTTCCTCTCCCCAGAAGTCAACCAGGTGGTTCTAGTCACTAAGTTCAAAGGACCCAAACAATCATCCATGACATTGCTAGGGTCGCATGAACTTTAAGGCACAGGTATTGACATTCAGCTGATCACTCAGACTCATGGAGAAGCACTGGAATCCCTATAGTTCCTACCAACCATTCATTCCCCTTTCCTTCCTGAATATACGTGGGAAACACTTTGGACAGGGAGTTGAGGGGCCTACGTCCATGTCCTGGCTTTGTTGCTAACAAGCTACACAACCCTGGGCCTCAGTTTCTTCTCATGTTACATAAGGAAGTTGGGACAGCTTATGTTTTAGTTTCTTTCTAGGTCTACTAGGTCGCCCGCCAGAATAAATGACAAAAAGTCAAAAAGTCAAAAAAAAAAAAAAAAAAAGCCAACCAGCTGGAGAGGTATCTCTGCTGAGTTCTACCCATTCTCTAGATTTTGGGGGCTAATCTAGAGGCTGTGATTAAAAAAAGGGAAATGGTCATAAAAAATAATGAAAGGAAAGTCACAAGGCAATCTGCCAACACACTATCTATCTCCTTAACCTTCAAAGACCAAGATTAGTGATGCTGTGATTTTTTTTTCACATTCTGCAATTCTCCTTTTTACCCAAAGAATCAAATAAAAATACTTTCAGAAGAGTAAGTATTAAAAGTGGGGTATGAGATGAGATACCAAGGTTTAAAATACTGAAGGGAACAGTCTGGAGTCAGACAACAACCGTAACTTGGTTGGTCCAGGCCTTTTCGCCTCTACACAGTAACCCCTGCGGCGATGCTGTGGGGAGGATCAGAGCTAAGAGCTTGCCAGGCTTCTGGATTTGCCAACTGGTCTGAGTGCAGTAAGAAAAATGGAAGTGGGTGAAGGTGGTATTGATCGCAGGGCTTACTGGGAAAGTGAAACAGCAACATGCTTGACAAAGTGATTTAAAGTGTTTTCACCACAACTGTTAAGAACCCGTGCTCTCCCCCAGGGGGAAAGGTACTGACATGTCTTTAATGATTCCTGTATTGACAATACTGGGAGCTCACCAACTAGATCCCTACAAGAAGGCAATTCCATTCACTTACACTTCTCTCTTGTATCCCTGAGAGGGGAGGTCGAGGGCTGGGTTCTCGGAGATCTTAATGGCTCCCTGCATGGCTGCCAACAGGCCATTTCCACCTTCCCCCCGCAGGGCTGGGCCGAAGCACTCCGGGCGTCTGATGAGCAGCTTGACCACCACACTAGCATTTTCTTCGACACTTTCACCTACGGAAAAGAGGCATATGTCTTTCTCATTGGGAAGGACCACCCCAGAATTTATTTCTAACTGATGAGGCTGGGAGAACAGCCTCATCTAATTTGGCTGAGCTTGCCACTCACTCGTAAGATCAGGAGGTAATACTGATGGAAAGAAAGGTGAGCTTTGATAAATTAAGTTAGAATCTGTTTATTTGATATATTGTGATTAACCAATAGAGAACAGAATCCTACTTTTAAGTTCAGGATTTTGTGCTGTTCAGATTATTTCCCCATCTTATGTTCTCAGAGAGCAAGAAATATACCATGGAGTCTGCCAGCAATTACCGATGAATTCACAGGTGACTTAGAGAAGAAGCTTTATATATTTGCTAACTCTATGAGGGGCACTTAAAAAGTATTTCCTTACTTTTCTGAGAAGAGATAGGATGGTAACTCAATTAACCTGTGAGAAGTGATATATTAGCTCCTGAGCTGTAGTCTCCCAGTCTAATACCTACCCCAGAACAACCAGGGTTGTGTGGATGGACCTCAGAACATTCCTGAAGTCATTTCTCCATGATACAAATTTACTTGTAAAGTTGTCTTGGTTATACTTGAAATACCTCTGTGAGAAGCTAAAGGTTGGAGAATTATATTCTGCTGGTGTTTTCTTTGGAAGAACCATAGACCACTAAGACAGGGTCTCATTCCTGAAGAAGTGATTAGCAGTAGAACTCTCATATGTAGAAATGGAGAGCCAGTGTCTCTTAGAGCTGATACACAGAGTCAAGAGCAGTTTAACAGCTGTTCAAACAACTTCATAAAACACACCTTCTGTCTCAGATAAAATCTGAATTTGTGTCTGGGAATTTCTCTCTTGGCCAAAGCTCAAAGACAAGACTTTTTGATGTTGTATGTTGGATGAAGCCTGAAGAAAAACGTCTACAAAATAATTAGATATTTCTTGGAGGATCGTGCTCTGTAACAGAGGTTATTACACCTGGATATGCTCTTGTATTAAATACTTACTCTTGCATAAAAATTACTGCAAATCTTAGCAGGGTCAAATAAAAAGTATTCATAATCTTACAGTTTCTGTAGGTCAGGAACACTGGAGTGACTAAGTGAGGTACTCCTGACTTGAGATCTCCTGTGAGACTGCAGCCACAGTGTTGGCCAGGGCTGCAGTCTTCTGAAGGCTTGACTAGATGTGGAGGATCGGCTTCCATGCTCACGCACATGCTGGCAGGAGGCCTCAGTTCCTCACCACGTGCACTGCTCCAAAGGACTGCTTGAGTGTTTTCATGGCATGACAGCTGGATTCCCACAGGGTAAATGATCTCAGAGAGGGAGTAGGGCAGAATGGCAATGCCCCTTACAGCTCTGTCACACTTCTGCTGTACCCTATTTGTTAGAAGTGACACTCTGTGTCCAGTTCACACTCGACGGGAGAAGAATCAGGCACCATCTTTTGGAGGGAGGGACATTGAAACATGTATACACACATCTTGAAACCGTCAGAGGAGTTTTAGTTCTGTTTTAATAAAATTTTTTATGAATCGATTTAAAAGTGTTGTGTGAGTAGTGCATTAGAACGAGAACCCAGAAAACCTGTCTCTTCAGTCCAGCTTTTTAGCAAATCACTGTGTGAGTATGCACCCTGCACAATCTCACTGGGTCTCATTTGTACTGTTGAGATGCTCATGCCTCTTCTAGTTTTAGAGTGAGTCTATTAGTCTAACCCAGACGTAGAGATTTCTCCCGTCATGCCCAGAGGTTCAGAGGGGCTGAGCTTGCTGCCCAAATGCTTATAATTAACTTGTGCTCACCTTCCACACAAACTCATACTTGAACACATTTCACAGCCCTGGAGATCCTACCCTATGTCTCAGCCGTAGTCCTTCCTGGTCAAGAGGATGGTCCACTGACAACCATTTTTTTTTTTTTTTTTAAGTCACTCAACCTTCTGCATTTCAGGTAAATTTAAAGATTGTAAATATAAACCTCCTCTTTAAGTTTCCGAATGGTATAACTTAAGAAAAATTTTCATTAAACTGGATTTAAACAGCTCATCAATATGCATTCACTGCTTTATAGTTCAATCCTTCAAAAAGAGGCTAAACTTTTTGTAAAGACGTTTTTCTTCAAGTTTAATCTAATGTATAACATAGAAAAAATAATTTGTTTTTATTAAACCAGAATCCATGCGAGGAAAGTTCTCAGGAGATGCTAAGAAGGTAAAATAATCTCAATAATAGTACAAAGAACCAATGAAGAGGGAAACCAAGGAGAGTTTGAGTGACATTGTGTGATTTGTAGAAAAGCTCAGATAAAGTGAGGATGCTCAGTCCTAAGGTCATGCTTGCCTATTTGTTGAAACTAACATCTATATCTGGTAGAGTCTAGTCACAGGGGGGATACTTAAAGAAAAACACCAGGGTACTCAACATATTTGAAAGCAAATATCCTTAGTCCTAGATAAATTCATATAGTTCTCAAATGTTTTTGGCCCCAAAACTTACCAAGTAGCACATACATCTACCCTCCCAGTTGTCATTTTCATTTTAAGAATAAATAATGCAGCCAGCCCTCCCACATGAGAACACAGCAAGAAGACATCAAATTTGCTGGCAGCTTGATCTTAAACTTCCTAGACTCTACAACGGTAAGAAATACATTTCTGTTGTTTATAAACAAACAAACAAAAAAAGAGAATACTGAAGCTAAAGCTGAAATTTTCAGTGTTAAAATTAGAGAGAAACCCCCCCTGCTAATCAACTTATTTAAACATTGTGCTCTGATTCTTTTCGTTGTCAGGATGGAAACACTGGTGGGTCAGCCAGTCTTGGCCAGCGTGCTGAATTCACCTTAGCTCTTCCCACGGTCATCAGCATCATGGAGTTTGACGGGACATAGACCACAACGTGCAGCAGAATCTGAAAAACCAGACTCTGAGTTCTACACTGAGTTTGCTATTAAAATTCATTTGCCACATTAGCCTCATTTTTATCTGAATCTCAGGTTCAGATCTAAGCCAATTAGGTTGGCTCTACTAACTGACCCTGGAAGCCATTCCTTGATTACTGAATTGTGGGGGATAGAGAGGGCAGCCTACAAGAGGGAGAAACTAAAATGCAACCACTGCTGCTAATTAGAGAGGGGACCATGGGAAAGAATTTCCAAAGGTTTCACAAGGTAAAGAGAATGGCATGATTAGAAGAGAGAGAGAACATTCTCTTCTTAGCTACCTGCAGCCCGGCGTGGGCTGCACTGCCAACCAGATCCACTGTAGGGAAGATGAATATTGACCCTGAGGGATTTTTACAAGGGACAGAGAGATCTGAGGTAGGTTAATTTTGCCCAGGGGCTTACAACAAAGCTTTAGCTTGAGTTCCAAAATGAATAGAGCTTCACAACAGTGTGAATGTTCAGAGTGACTGTCTTCAAAGGCTCTCAGCTCTGCCTTCCTATAACTACATTCCTTTCTCCATTCCTGAGAAGCTGGATGGACATGGAATGACTGCTCATTTTACCCTGAAGCAATCATCCTCACCACAGGGACGATTAGCAGGGATACAATGATTTTACCTTCAGCCCATTGCTTTCTGTACTCCATATTCTCACTACATCCCTGTTTTAATGCCCTTTTCCTTCTCACTCCCTTGGCATAAACCCTTGACCTGGGTAACTCCATTTCACCCTTCAGAACAAGCTTAAACTTGGCAGCCCCAGAGGATCTGGTCTCCTCAAACTCTTCCTTGAAGCACTGAACACAAGTATAGTTAATTAAATTGTTTGTATTTGTTTGTGTCGGTTTTTCTTACTAGACTATATATTTAATAAGAACAGGGCATTCATTCTGAATTATCTAACTCCATATGTTCAAATATCTTGTTAACGCCTGGCATATAACAGGTATTTAAAAAACATTTTCCAAAAAATTGAGGAGACTCCACTGAGACTCAAGATGGAGGCTTGAAATGACCGGAATGAAGGCGGAGGGTGACTATGCATCATTGCGTCACCAGACCAGTTATTAGCCTCTGTTTACAAGAGCCTGATTTCTCAGATTTCAATCAGTCCTAAGGAAGTGAACATATCTTCAATCAAGTCCCAGTGCGATAAGGGAGAGCACTGGGGGCCCCGCAGGAATGAGTCTAAGACACTCTCACTTTATTTAGAGAATCACAAGGCAGAGGTGATGGCCAGGACCCAATACATTTTTTTTTTTTTTTTTGGTAAGTGCCAACTTTATTATAGTAGTAGGAAACTTGTACAAGCAAATTAGTTAATGTGGTGAAGACATAAAATCACCTCCTTAGTGCCTGGGAAGAGAGCAGATGTGTCTATAAATTACTGTGACAGACAGAGAAAACCAGGGCTTGTTTGCATGTTTGGTCATTAGTCCAACCATTCATTGAGCTTTATTACATGCCAGTGGCTGATCCAGGAACAACTGGGCAAGTAGTGAAGGAGACAGCCTGGACAGCGCAGTGAGATGAGTGGAACAGGGCCACCCCAGCAGATCCACAGACCTTCAGCAGAGCTTCCCAGCCAACTTGCAGATATGTGAGCAAAAACCACATGCTTAATATTACATGTCCATGAGATTATGCAGTCATTTGTTGTGCAGCAGAGGCTGACTGATACAGGGGTGAGAGTAGAGGCAGGGAAACCAGTTCCTACGCTTCTGTAGTGGTCCAGGAGGAAGACAATGATAGCTTGGAGTGGGATGTGGCCAATGGGAATGGAGAGAAGCCGGTGGAATTCAGGTATCTTTTAGACACTGAGTCAAAAGAATTCTTGATGGACTAGATGTGGGGAAAAGGGAAAAGGTTGAATTAAGGATGCCACCTAAGATTTGATTTGAATATCTGCAAAATTAGTTGTGCTAGTAAGAGAGATGGGGAATCTATGAGGAGAACAAGATTGGGTAGATAATTATAAATTCAGTCATAAAATGTACAGAATTTTAGATACTTGTTCAACTGCCAAATGGAAATATCAAATAGCCACAGGATAAACAAGTCTGGGGCTCAGGGAAGAGGAAAGGATGAAAATGTATATTTGGGGGATAATCTGCATGTATGTGGACTTTGAAGCCAAAGGACTAAATGAAAATCTTGCAGGGTGGACTAGCACAGGAACCCAAAAATTATGGAGACCAGTATTTAATCCCAAATCATGCTACAATTATGCTTATGTGTCTAGAATTTGGGTCCCTATGGATTTTTCATGACATATGTGAAATAAAACTTGGGTGACATTGAAGCCTGGAATCAAAACTGAGGTATGTTCTGATAGAACATAAGCCCCTGTTAAACACGGGCATTCTCGCCGAGTTGATGAAAATCGCTTTGTGATGAGCACCAGGCTCACAACACTGCTGCCACTTTGTGTGAATAGAGCTGATGAAGCAAATTTTGCCCTGCTATACCATTTCAGTGAAGTGCACAACTGTATTTAGGCGTCAGACCGCATTTACTATTCTTATCAATAAAATGACTGATAGAGAATGGGTTTTGGATGTCGGAGCCCACTGCCAAGCTGCTCAACCAGCCCTGGCGCTGGGACCCAACAGGGAGCTGTGGGGAAGAACCACTGAGCAATTTACTGAGCATGAAAAGAACAGGCCAAACATCCTTTCACCCAGGCACAGGTTTCCTGGTTTTGGTGCTCTGGGCATTGGTTTACCATTGGCTTCTTTGAGTAATTTATTTTCTTTTACTTGTGTTGTTTTGACTACTTATTTCTGGGCTTCGATGCTGCTTCACTTTGAGATTTTACAGATGGAGTCACACTTCCTTGCCTTTGTCTCTATAAGCCTTCACCTGGCCCCACTGACTGATTTCCTTCACCTTCTCAGGCACAGAGATTCAAGAGGCCCAGTGGGAGAATGAAGAAGGTGGGGAAGAGGCAGCAAATGCCTTACAATCGGCGAGAAGGTGCAGCACAGGCGTTACCCGACCCCACTGGCCATATCTCAGTGTGTCTCACATTCTGCCTTCTCCCCTGACCACCCTAGCCTGACATGTCTCCTGAGTACAGCACTGTTATTCATAATTGTCTCAAACTGCCATTTAAATCTTTTACCACTGGTTAATTTTTTGAAAGTTTGCCGAATCTTTCCAACTGTACTGTAAATTTGAGAATAAGAGCAACGTCTTATATTATAATCCTAACCATCCCCAGTCTTCAGTACCAATCATACTGACGAACGGCTGTTGTATCCTTTCTCACGCTAAAAACATGGATACATGAGCAGAAATGACTCAGCTGATTCTTTTAAGCATCTATACAGACTATGCCCTTCAAAGTTAATGTGCTACTTTGTACTCTTGACCCTAAAAGAATCTTCCAGCTTTATTGAGATATAGTTGACATATCCTAAAAGATTCGTGTCTCCCAGTTCAAAGGCCCATCAGTAGGCTCTCCTCACACTCTGTTAAATTATGTCCATTTCTTTCCTTAAGATGTTATTCAATACTTGTCTTCTTGCCCAGGCATCCCTAGATTCACTCTACCGGGTTCCAACAAGAACCATCGTTGCTGGCCTGCTGAAGTCACATGCGCGTCACTACGTGGATAGGTGTGGTTGATAACAGAATTTTTAGTCATTATTCCGTATACATCTCTGATAATTCAACTTAGGTTTGCTCTGTTTCCTGCTTCAGCTTGTAACTGGAACCAGGGTCGAACTTCTAGAGCATGTCTCTTGTCACTTCTCACAGATCCTCAGGTAGTCTTCACATGTCATGTGATGGATGCGCAACTTGTAGCCACTGATGATACATCTGCCTAGAGAGATTCCGCAAAGCTGGGAGAGACTGAGTTTTTAACAACCAAGTTCATTGCCTGGGGAAGATGATATCATGGGAACACTCCAAAGACTCAAAGGAAGCACAGAAGAATCTTTCCCTTCTTCTTGTGGATTGGTAAGAAATCTTTTACTTCTTGGAATCTACTTTAGAAAGGGATTAATCAGACTCCCAGACATATCTGTGTCTAGACTGATTATAGAATTTGCAACTGCCGAGTAAACAGAAGCTTCTGAACTTCATTACTCTGAGTTAAACACACCCCAAGGCTTACAGCAAACTAATAAAAATAAAGTAGAGAAAATTATATACTTCAAGTTCTTTTAAAGACAAATCTTGTTTAAGAAGATTAATACAAACATCGAGAAGGACCAGAAAAATAATGTTAGAAATAAATTTCCAGTTCTGTTACTTTGACAGAGCAAGAGCTTTTGATTTGGCTTTAAAAAATGTGTTTTTTAAAAAGCATTAGAACCGAACAGTAATTTAATAATGCCACAGTTTTGTGACAAGCTCAAAGGAAAAAAATGCTGTTTCTCCTCATTCATCAGGGAGACGGCGCTGCCAAGACCATGCTGCATAATGATTTGACTAATGCTTGGCCCCCTGGAGCCAGACTTCCCCAGGTCAGATCCTGTGAGCTGTGTGACTCTGAGCAAGGTACTTTCTCTATAAACTAAGGAAGATAAGTGTACCTATTTCAGTGGATTTTGTATTATGTAAGTTAATACACTTAAAAGTACTTTGAACAGTGCCTGGCATGTGGTTAAGGCTCAGTAAGTGTAAGCTGTTACCATCGCTACCACCATCCTCATAGCCCACTATCACCAACTCCATCATCACTCACTACCACCTACCACGGGCACCTCAACAACCCAGATGGCATCTACCACTCAACCACCATATCCCACCATCATCCGCTATGACCACCCTCCCCATCGCTTATTATTATCACCGCAACATCACTAACCCCCACCCAGCTCAATCACCCCCCAAACGTGCTATGACCACTACTCAACCATCATGTCCCACCAACAATATCATCACCAACCACCACTCACCATTATCATTCCCCATTGTCCACCATCACCATCTAGCACCGCCCATCATTCCCCATCGTCTCCATCCACTACCCCTGCTCCCACCGTCACCAACCACCACGACCATCCCCATACTCTCCCATAATGATCCACAACACCCTTATCTTTCACTGCTGAGCGGAGGTGACAAAAGTGGCCAGGAAGTCCTTTTCAATCACCTCTTAGACATAAAGATTTATAAAAGGCTTTGAGATCTGGAGGGATCTATTTATTAGAGTCTTCCCATTTCAAATGCCCTAATGCTCTTGTAAGAACTATGAACAACACTGACAACTAACACGACTGCGGCTGTGTTTCTGGCCCTGTGCTAATCTAAGTTTATTATTTCATGTAAGCCTCACAGCAACTCAGTGAGATATACTACTATTATCTCTATTTTATATAGTATATAAAGAACTGGGGCTAGGGAATTTTTAGTAACTTGCCTAAATTCACAAAACTGGTAAGCAGTAGGGCTATATTTGAACCCAAGATACTCTGTTCTCCAGCCCAAGCTCTTCCACATCACTCTGCTGTGTTTGGGTCACTCATTCTCATTCTTTATGTGTTCAACAAGATTCTAACATTTTCTTGCTCATACTCCCCACCTCTCTCTTTTTCATGCTCTTCCCTGTGACAGTCCATTTCTGCTATTTCTTTATTTTATTTTTATTTTTTTATTTTTTAAAATATGTCTTTATTGATTTCAGAGAGAGGAAGGAAGAAGGGGAGAGAGAGAGACAGAAACATCAATGATGAGAGAGTCATTGATCGGCTGCCTCCTGCACGCCCCTGATTGACCATTGAGCCCGCAACCCGGGCATGTGCCCCGACCGAGAATCGAACCACGATCTCCTGGACCCTAGGTCGATGCTCAACAGCTAAGCCACGCCCAGCCAGGCTATTTCCACTATTTCAACTACAGATGACCTTCATATCTACTTAGTCCCAAACTGTTGATCGATTGATCTCTATCATATAATCTCAATTAGGGAATCTCAATTTGGGGGTCACATACTGCAAAATCAACATGGCCTCAGCCAAACCAAGCTCATTGTCCATCTCAATCCATTTTCTTCCTCTCACACTCTTATTTCTTTCTTTCTACCCTTAAATTGCTAAGCTTCAATCTGACTTCAGTTTCTTTCTCTCAACAGACCCAGGCCTAGCCACCATAATCATCACTATCACCCAGTTCTATAAATTCTGTCTCTGTAATTTCTTTCAAATGAATCTTCTGCATTCTGTTCCTACCACCACCATTATAATTCAGAAACTTGTTATCCTAACCTGGTCACAGAAGTTCCCAGTGGTTCCCATCAGTCTCTCTTTTGTTAAAAAGATCTCCCAGTTCTCTGCACACTGAATCAAGACTAAACAGTCCAAGTTGGCATTTAGGTTTTCCCAGTAGAGCTGCCAACCTACATTATAAACCTCATCTTTTACTAGAGTCATCCATTTATCTACCTATCCTCTAGATCACGGGTGGGGAATGTCTGGCCCGTGGGCCGAAATCATTTGGTCTGTCCTTGACAAGGCAACCACAGGCAGGACTTGAAATTCAATAAATCTAGGAGCATTTTTCATAGCTAATTTTTAAGTTGATAATTCTATATGGCCAGAAATGATGTTATAAATCTCCAAATGGCCATTGGCAGGAAAAAGGTTCCCCACCCCTGCCTAGATCAATAGATCACTGTTTCCTGAACACAGTATGCTTTAGCCTTCTGGCCACTGTTCATGCTCTTCCCCAACTGGATCACCTCTCCTGTATCTCTGTGTCTGGAACTTTGAACCTTTAAAGCTCATCTCTAACATCACCTCCTCCATGAGGCCTTCCCTGATCTTCTCAACAGGATGTGAGTTACCCCTCATGAAGCCTGCCAGTACTCGGTCTCTCTGCCTTACTCCACTTATTGTAATGACCTCTGCCCATGTGTACTCTCCTTCCTAGACTGTGAATTCTTTTAAAGCAGAAGCTAACATTCTTTGCCCAAACCAAATGTGTTTTTATATTACAGAGACACAATAAATATGAAATAAAAATGCACATATCTTCCTACTGATTGGTCAACTTGCTAGAGGAGCTGCATTATGGTACTATAGAGACTATATAAAAAGGGAATAAAACAACCGGGGACAGACTAAACATTTTGGTCTAGGGTTTAGTTCAATGTGGTCATATGTAACCATGAGAAGCAGTCTAGATAGGAGCATAGCCAATGGATTCCTTTACTTCCTTACCCCATGCACAGTCCCACTAAATGAGTCAATAAAGCTCTTGGTCTTGACTGCAAAGGTGGCCAACATGAATAAATCGGTCCTATTTACATAATTTGGTGAGCTTTATGAATCCTCATAACCCACTTTAAAAAATTCTCTTTATTACCACAGTAACTCCGCATTAATTTTGGGCATGTGATCACTTGGAGAGGAAGTAGAACAGGCTATTAGAGGCCACCCTGAAACTGGTCTCAAAGAAAATGGAGTTTAGCAATGCTGGTGATGAACAGGTAGGGGCAGGGAAGCGCAGAGAGAAGCAAAAGACAGGTGATTAAGAACCCGGCTGGCTGAGGTCCAGGGGAACAAAACACAAATATCTCAAAGTCTGTAACCCAAGCAGGAAAAGGGAAAAACCAGGAAAACAGAAATCATTCAAATATTTAGAGTATGTTACAGTGTAAGAAGGTAAGCACATGGGATGGGGGTGAAGACAGACGAGAAAAGCACATGGGAATATAATGGTCATGTCATGTCACTGTATTTTGAGGTAAATTCTCATACTTAGCACAACTGTCATGATTGCGTATTATGTGCGATTCCTTTTTGTAATCACTTAACCAGCCCAGCTGGATTTGTTAACCTTTAAGGGCAGCCTGAGAGAAGGAAGAATGATCATAAGTACAATGTAGATACAACTGAATTAGTATTATAACAAAATCTTGGGAGACAAGGTACATTTTCAAGAAAGAAGTCCACTTATTTTATGCAATATTCAGCATATTATACTAGGGCAACTGCAAAATTTTTGTAGAGTTGGAATTAATTATAAGTGGGAGGTGGCTTGCATTAAGTAGAAGAATAGTAAAGGTTGCTAGAACAATTTGTTTCTCCAAGGAATTTAGTTATCTTTTATAGCTATTTAGTTATTCTTGATTTATTAATTCATTTACCATCCATCCATCCATCCATCCATCCATCCATCCATCCATCCATCCATCCATCCATCCAATAGTCTAAGAATCTGGAGGCATCTCTGCAGTTAACTCTGTGAAATAGGTAAGATGAAGATATTAAAAAGCCCCCCCCCCCCCCACTTTTATTCACAGGAGAAGAGGTAGAGAGGGCTGATAAGCCCAAGTCTACACAGTGAGTTCTTTGCTGCATCTGGCACTAGAGCTTAGTACTATGTCCATTAGATGCTCCTCTCGATCCTTGTCTGGGCTGATTATCTCCGATCTTTTTCCAACAGCTGCCACCTACATGTAGAATCTATCATATGAATGGAAAGGAAGCAACGGAAGGATCTTCTTTTCCTTGTATGTACCCAGTACTGAGCCATCCTAGGTCTGAAAGGCTGTGGAACACTTGGGACTCACTGTTCACGAAGACGGCAAACCTCAGGAAGGACAGGTAACGCTCCCCTTCAATGGGGTTCCAGCCTATGTCAGGGTACCCTTTGGCCAGCAGCATGGGGCAGCTCTGTAGACCACAGCCTGCCAAGTAAGTCACCACCTGCAAAGAACAGCACAAAAGTAAGTGCCCAAGGTTTTTACGAGATAGCTGTAAGGATGGACTATGAAATTTTGGAACCTGTGGGGCTTTCATTTCCCTAAAAGCTAGAAAGAGCCCAAAGCTTTTAAAGCCAGTAATTTAGTAGATTTGAAGCCGGAACCTCCAATTCATCTTTGTTTCCCAGTAATTGACAAGACTGGTGACCACCCTTATGTACGAATACGCCATGTGCTATCAATTTCCTGGTTTTCCCAGTTCTGGCGAGAGGCGGGTGGGTGCCACTTAAAAGTAGGCCTCCCATCCAAGTAACCCAAGGACACGGACAATGGTGTGGAGAGGGACTGGGGAGGGTGGTGGGATGGGGTGGAATGGGTCATTGGGGAGAAAAAGGAACATCTGTAATATTTTGAACAAAAATAAAAGTAAAACAATAAAACTAGGCCTCCCTAGGGTGCATCTGGGGAGACAGCAATGGATCTAGGCTGGCCATGTACACTTGGCCATGGTATTTTAAGACCAAATATCCAGTCACTGGTTCACTCTCAGGGGGCCCTTGACTAATCAGGGGTCCCTACTCAAGTTCTGCATCAACAGCAGTTGCCCAGAGTGAAAGGCAAGGTGCTGAGGTTGGCATGGCTAGTGAAGGGGCCACGGCCAGTTACAGACTAGGACTGGCAGTGTGGTCTTTGCTTCCAGGTCACCAGGCACTTATCATAAGATCTCAGCTCTGTGATGATGCAGAATATTAGCATATGCCTACTTTTAGATGGTATTGGACAAAAGCCTGGCAAATAGACATTTTCTTGAAATGCAGTTGTTACTCTAATTTAGCCTCTGATATTTTCTGGATACAGGGAGAAGGGGAGGCTCCACTGTGCTGCGAAACCCTCACAGTCAGGAATGGTGTCTTTTTCATTATTTAATCCCCAGGATCTTTAACCAATGTCACCCCAACAAATTTAATAACAAAAGGAAAAAATCCCCAGGGGCTGGAACATACCAGGTGCTCAATAAATTTTTTGTCAAGTGAATAATGTATTTGCTGATGTCAAATACTTGAAGTCATTTTGCCAGAATAATGAATCTAAGTCAGAACTCGGTAAGAAACTATCATCCCTCTTAAACCAGCAAGGATACTGTTCTTCTTGGACCTTAGATTTGATTTGGCCTTTAAAATGTCAGGAAAAACCATCAATAAAGGCAGGAATTAGGCAGTTTTCAGGATTCCAGGCACAGGGCATTTCATAAAGTAAGTGTGTGTGTGTGTGCTGTTGTTGTCTAATCTTAAGGGACCTAATTTCTGCTGTGATCAAGAGAAGGAAGGAACTGCAGCATTCATTGGTCCTTTCTCCCTCTCTCCCAGGAACCAAACTTGGGAAGTTTCCTGACACCCCTCTAAACAAAGTCTGTGCACTGTGCTAAGCTGCTGGAGGCACTTGAAATGGGCAGAAAACCCCATCATCCCCTTTGCAGATTTCCCCAAGCCCCTGCTTCTCCCCTCTCCCAGCCTCCTGGCCTCCACTTATATCCTGCATCTTCCAAGGGATGCTCAGGGTCTTTGACCAGCAGTATCATTGGAAAAGATGAGTGTGGCTGAGGGTGGGGTACTGAGCACTAAACCTTGCGGCACTGTCTGGTGGTAAGAAAACCATTAGCTATTTTCTATATGAGCATCAGTTGTCACCTCACCACCTAAAACACTGTGTTATTGGTTATTGTTGAAATGTATAAATACTAGGGTTTGATTGAAGTCTGTCCCGCTAGATGCTAGCTGCAGAGGCCATGAGTATGCGTGGACTGTGGAGCAGCTATCACACAATGTGCTGCTGACAGCACAGCATTCGAGTGTGCGCGTGTACAGGGGGCAGGGTCTTATTTCTGTTCTAATAATTTATTCTTTTTGAAACCAGGCTGTTTTTTCTAAAATGAAAACTGTGTGGTGTTGCTCCTCTGCTTAAAGAACTCCAATAGTTTCCATCCCTCTTGGCTCACAGTGAGGTCCTATCATTTAACAAGAGCATGGCCTCTGGGGCCAGATACTTTTGAATCCTGGTTCTGACACTGACAAACCCCGTGACATTGAAGATGTTTTCTAATCTCTCCATGCCTCAGTTTTCTCTCCTGTAACTGGGGGCAATAATGAAAAGGCATGTTCCGAGGGTCACGTGAGGTGATTCGGAGTGGGGTCTGGCACACAGTGACTCTGCAGGGCATGCCTTCTGTTATTACCAGTGATGGCAGCGTAACAACCAAGTCCTCACTCACCCTCCTCACCTCTCAACCCCGAGCACTCTGTGCTCCTGCCCTGCGCAGCTCTCGATGCCCAGGCACACCACGCGTGCCCCTCTGAACCTCGGATGTCCCGGGCATGCTCTTCCCAACGACGTAGCTGATTAGCTTCTACTCACCCCCTAGCTCGTCACTTTCTGAATCAGTGTCCTGATCTCCTTGCTGATCCCCTTGTTGCACAAGGTGCTCCTCTGCCATGTGCTCCCCAACCCACCCCACAGGGGATGACCTCTGACTCGTCCCTGCCCCCTCACTAGACTGCTCTTCACACTCAGAGTGCACTGTTACTCTTGTCAGACATCCAGTCAAGGAAACAGTCCCAAAGTGGGATGGGGAGCGGTTGGGTGAGCCATCCCCAGTCACCACCACCTGCAGGGGCACGGTTTTATGGTCCCAGTGTGGGCAGCTCAGTTTTGTCTTCTTTGTGCGTGGACCAGCTACGTATGGGCATTTGTATCCTTTATGCTGATTATACGGTTTTCTGTCATGTCTCTCTAGTATGTGAGTATAAACTTGATGACCCAGAACTTGATCAGGAACCACAGGTATTTGGGAGTGGTCCCTGTGGATGAGTGAGGCTGGGCCTCCACATATACAAATGTCCACATACTCATGTCTACAAACATGGCTATCACTGCCCATAGGAGGCGCTCTGCTCCCAACGATCATGTGGTTACCAGTCGCTCACATTCTACCACTTTCATCACGTGGGAAAGAGGTTCAGAAGGAGGCCCCCTGAGCCTCTGGTCTGCTCTTGCTTGGCTTGGCTCACTATAGGCAGGAAGGAGGGAGCACATTGCCTCCCCACAGCCAGTTACCTTCTCGAGGTCTGGTTCCTCTAGGCCCAGTGCTAACTCGTTGTTGTCCATCACGGAGGAAGCCGCCACATCTAGCGGAGTGGATCCCCTCATCGATGGGGAGGCTGAGAAAGGAGGAAAGAAGGAGCTAGAAGGGACCAACAGGCCACCCCTGGCGGAGCTGAGGCTGCAGTACACATAACTGGCCAGGAGAGGGCAGCAAACACACTAAACCTGGTTCAGGCTGCTGCTCTCTGAGGGGACTGCCGGCCAGTTTAAGGAAAGTGCTATTTCCTGTCCCCCACTCATTATTGACTGTGAATATGGATTAAGTTAGAAAATCAGTTCATGGGGCCAGGTGGGACCACAGATTTTCAAGTGCTTTTCTAACATGAAACGTCCTGGGGCCTCGTTTGATGATCACCCCAAAGACTCAGATGCCCTCTAACAGCTAAGCTCAGACGACTTGGCCATTTCCGGGGCCACCACCTAGGATTTAAAAATAGCTTCGAACGGCATTAGTTCACATAGTCATCGGGTCACCAACGTTGTCTCTGGCTTCCCTTTGTCCGGTCCTTAGGTGGCATTTTACAAAAAGAGTGGTAGCCTGCGGCTGCGTTTGATAAACAGGGAGCCTGAGAGTTCAGGTTTCACGTGCACGGACGTGGATATCTGCGTCTTCCACAAATGCATGTGGTTTACGTCAGAACAGTGAGTGAGGCACACGCACGTGAGTCGTGTTGCTTTTCTAGTGTGAGATGGATTCACACTGTTTATCCACCTTGCTCTTGGCCAGGCCACCTGGAGGCTCCAGAGAGCACTGCCTGGTTGGCCAGTGGGACAGGCACGCAGGCTGCAGCCAGCCTGCCAAGAAGGGGCTGCATCTGGGACCGTGGTCTCGTTAGCCGAGTGGGCCGGGAGGAGCTGGTCCCCAGACCATGTCTGCAATTTCAGGCAGCATTTTATAAACCTGGTCCCGAGAGAGAGGAGGTAAAACTATGCCCACACGAATCTGTCACCAGGCTGGAGAGCAGAGTCATGGAATCATTATTTCACTTGTCTTTAGACCAGGCAGGGGTTCTTTTTGTATTAAAAAAACCCCCACAGAATGAGTGTGGCTTCTTTCCCTTTCCCTCCTGAGTAAGTGGTCTGCAGGGGGAGTGTCGCCTCTGAGCCCCGATGTGGAAATTACGACAGGACTTACCTAGGCCAACACTGCTGTTCTCTAGCAGGTAACTCAGATGCTCAAACATGGCCTTCTGATTCTGCCGGCTGATTCGACAGAAATAGCAAAGGAAGCGGCAACAGCTGGCAACCATCTTTGGAAAAGCGATCTGCAGGGAGGAGGGGGAAGTGTCAGGCAAAGAGCCTGTCATGAGGTCTTTCTGGAAAGTCGGACTTCAAAGTGTCTTAGGCTGAAGTCTGGCAAGCTGTGAACGGTGTGGAAAAATAAATCTTCTCCTTACTTCCCATTTGTTCCGAGACTTATTCGTAGGAGAGACAGAGAGTACGCATCTAAGGAGTACGCTTCCAAAAATACTGACAGCTAGTTATAGTTTCTGAAACATCTTTCTTTCAAAGGAAACAGACGTCAAACAAGAATCCCAGTCACCCTCAGATGTCAGGGGAAATTGCACGGCCCCACACCAGGCTGTTGTTTCTAACCAGGAAGGGGGTGGACAGGCTCCGACGGGAAACTGCAGAAGGGAGATGGGTGATCATAGACAAATGGGGCCCAGCCCTAGATCGAACCTGGGTGCTATGGGTAAAGGCTGCCTCCCCCCCCAGTTGTGGGAGCCTCGAGAGCATCACTTCTCAGCCTGGGAGCCTCCCCCAATTACCTCTGCGCTCCTCCCCTATGGGCTCCTATGGCCCTTGCAGCCTGATTCACACAATTTAGCACCGAGATGCCATCTTCTATTACTGTTGGCTGTGTTTGGCTTCTCTGCTGATCAGAGTAATTAGCATCTCCAGGGCCTGGCCATGTCTCATTTTTGATCCGATAATGCTCACAGTAAATGGTGTCAGAGTGAACCACGCTCGGGATCCTAGGAAGCCCTTGATTTCCCCCGTTAGAATCACAGAGGGTGCTTGAAGAAAGGTTCTGAAACCTGCAGTCTACCTGCTTGCTCAGGCATCGGACGTTTACCCAGGGACCTCCTGGAGAGAGTCCACTTTCCCCAGAGATCAGACAGAAGCAAGTGAGGAGGAAAGTGAGCTTGGCGTCTGTCCTTCCTTCACGTGTCATCTCTCAATACTGATGGGACCGCATTCCTAGGACCCTGGCCCTCTAAAATTGCCAACATATGAACACATACGCCACCTACTGCCTTCAGAAGCTATCTGGCTCTGAGGCAGACCCCAGACAAGTTGGGCCCTGTTTCTTCCTTTCCCCTTGCCAGCAGGAGCTACCCCGACAGCAGGCACCTTATGGGGCGCCGGCCCGGACAGCCTCAGGAGACTGGCTCACAGAGAAAACCTGCACACTCCTGGGGGACACTGCCAGGATCGCTATTAAGATCTTGTCTTCCATTAAAACAGCCTTCTGCTGATACAGCACAGGACACACCAGGCTCCTGAGTGGAGCCAAGAGGATTCCAGCTGGGAAGAGCAGGGCTGCAGAGTACAGTAAACACAGCAGCTGAGAGCCCAGCAGAGGGAGCGAGAAAAGGCCCTGAGCTTCCAGCACTGAAGCTCTTCCTCTGGCTGGATGCCACTCAGCAGCATCGTCCCACCTGTGGGTACCTTCCTGGCTCTGTGCATGTCCCTCCTTCACCCTGGGAAGAGTAACAAGCAATGGACACCAGCCACGTGGCTGCAGGCACGTCACCTCCTGTGTTCCCACCCAGGGGTCAAGCTCTGGCATTACCTGAGATTTCTCTGCACCCAGCACGTTCACCATCACCTCCATCACCGTCTCGTGCATGCCGAGGACCCGCATGAGGTTGGGGTGCTGGTAAAACACCTTGTTGTTCATTATGTCTCTAGGGTAAGGAGCGGAGAGAGACATCAGCTCATGTTTGTGTCAGTGCTACAGAAATTCAGCGATGAGCACACACAAATGCGCACACACCCACCAAGGGTGAAACAGCAAGTGTGAGGCTGAAAAGACAGCAAGGAGGTACTAGGTCAGTTGGAAAGGTGTGGGGTGCGTTTTTAGCAGACAGGAATATTCTGTGCTCTTTTATTTCTGCTAAGTGCTTGCTTTCTCTTTGAAACATTTCCTTCTAATGACATATTAAGCAGTTGCTCCTTGGTCTTTGTACATGTAATAGCTTCAAGGCAGCCCAAATCACTGAATTCCTGCAGGTACACAGGGTCTTCTGTTTTTCTCTACTCTTATCCTTACACCTATGTCTCTAGGTACTTCAGTTTTGTTAATGACAGGGCTGTACCCTTTTCTTAGGATAATTGTATATTAGGTAACAATGAGGACAGCGGTCCTCAAAACCCAACGGAATTATCAACAAGATGTGAAAGGAATTATGTTTTTAAGTCATTCAATATAAATTCACAAAATAAAGCCACAGGCAAATCTGACTGCAGGAGCAGCCTGCGACCTGGCTGTGTGATGCCTGGCAGGGGTTACCCCCCACCCCTGTGATGCAGCTGCTGAGAGGAGACACCACCAGCTTTTACTGCTGCTGTGTCTACTGCAAGGGCTGTGGGAGATGCTAATTTGGTAGCTGTTTCCCCTTTCCATAAAGTCTCTTCATTTCTACTGTAAAATTCTTTGGAAACGAGTTTAAGAGTGCATGTATTCAATACCCCACCCCACCCCACCTGGTATCGTCAAAGTCCCTGTTGCAGGCCCCGGTGATAGAGGCTCCCTTAGGTTGTGGGCTCAAGGGTGGTGGAATGGAACAGTCAGCAGCAGGAAGGCTGCAGTTCTAGTTCTTGATTTTAATCAAGTGACACTGGGGGCTGGTCAGTGAACTGTTTTGGGCCTTGGTTTTCTCATCTGCAAAATGGAAGTGCTGTGTTACCCAAGTAAAGGAAACCTTTCTGATGTCTAACATGCTTTTTGACAACATAGTTTCTAAGGAAGAAACCCCAGCTATCGTTATGGGAAAAGGTGTTTCAGAACTGACAAAAATAACACTCCAGGAGAGTCCTGAGAAAAGGAAGTGTGCAGGTAGTAATTTTTCAGAGCAAGTCCCAGGAGTTTTCTAGTCAAAAGCAGGCATGCTCAAAAAGTGTCTCTCTTGTTGGGTTGAACACACTGTCCTTTCCTCTAAATCTTTTCATTGCTTCCCTGAGGCTATTTTCATCACATTCAAGCTAAGTAACTGTTTTTCTCCAAGACTCCTCCCTACTTCTTCTGTCAATGTCCCTTCACTCTGATTAGCAGGTAGTCTGGTCTCTCAGGTTATCAAAGGTGACTGATGTGGCAAGGATGTCATCCCACAAGGGGTACCTACAGGAAGGGGCACGCAGAGATTGTGGATGATTTGATTCTGGAACATCCATAGAGCAAGGTAACCCAGTGTTCCCACCTGACGCCCTTCTGGCAGACTTGCACTTCACGGTGGATGACCTACCCCAGCCCATTGATCATGAGCAGCTCCTCTTCCTTGCCCATCCTGACACTGAGGAGGCAGCGAATCTGGCCCAGGGCAGCCAGCAGGTTAATGGTGTCGCTCACAGAGGCCTGGCTGATGGTGTAGGTCTTCCGCAGGGCCTGCAGCAGTTCCCCGATGCTGTCGTATTGCCTCCGGAGGAGGCTGAACATCATCCGGATTAGGTCTGCGTCCTGGATCTGGTCCTCCTGGGCCCAGCGGATCATCGTCTGGGAGATGAGTTCCTTCAGTGTAGCTGGAAGGAAAACAGGAAGAACCAGTACTGTGGCCGCCCGGCTCAGGGAGAGCTGCGTGCTTCAGCTACTTCATTCAGTGATAAGACACATCAGCAGCTGATCAAGGTTAAAAAATCCTTTTTTTCAGAACAAAACTGGAGCTATCATACTGACTTCAAATTATACTACAAAGCAACTATAATCAAAATAGCAAAGTACTGGCAGAAAAACAGACAGACCAATGAAACAGAATTGAGAGCCCAGAAATAAACACACATGCATGTGAGCAAGTAATGTTTAAAAAAAAAAAAAATTTATATATATATATTTGCCTGGCAGTTAAGCATCGACCTAGGATCCAGGAGATCAAGATTCAATTCCTGGTCAGGGCACATGCCCGGGTTGCGGGTTGTATCCCCAGTAGGGGACGTGCAGGAGGCAGCCGATCAATGACTCTCTCATCATTGATGCTTCTATCTCTCTCTCTCGCTCTCCCTTCCTCTTTCTGAAATCAATAGATATATTTTATTTTATATATATCTTTATTGATTTCAGAGAGAAGAAGGGAGAAGGAGAGAGAGATAGAAGCATCAATGATGAGAGAGTCATCATTGATCGGCAGCCCCCTGCATGCGCCCAACTGGGGATCGAGCTGACAACCCGGGCATGTGCCCTGACCAGGAATCAAACCACGATCTCCTGGATCCTAGGCCAGTGCTAAACCACTGAGCCACATCTGGCTGGGCCAAATATTTTTTGACAAAGGAGCCAAAAACACATGGAGAAAATAAAGCCTCTTAAATAAACAGTGCTGGGAAAATTGGAAAGCTACATGCAGAAGAATGACACTAGACTACTGTTTGTCCCCTATACAAAATTAACTCAAAGTGGATCAAAGACCTAAAAATAAAACCTGAAACAATAAATTACATAGGAGAAAACATAGGTACTAAACTTATGGACCGTGGCCTTAGAGAAGACTTTCTGAATTTGACCTCAAAGACAAAGGCAGGCAAAAATAAATGAATGGGACTATATCAAACTAAAAGGCTTCTGACAGCAAAAGAAACTAACAACAAAAGAAAAAGGTAACCCACCCAATGGGAGAAGATATTGGCAAACAACAGCTTCAACAAGGGGTTAATATCCAAAAGATAAAATATTAATACAACCCAATACCAAACAATCTGATTAAAAAATGGGCAGAGGACATGAACAGACACTTCTCCCATACAACCTCATTAGCTATTAGAGAAATGCAAATCAAAACTAGAATGAGATACCATCTCACACCTGTTAGGAATCCTCATTCCCTGCCAGTGGGAATGTAAAATGGTACAGCTACTATGGGAAACAGTATGGAGGTTCCTCAAAAAATTAAGAATAGAGTTACCATATGACCCAGCAATCTCTCTTCTGGGTATTTACCCCCCAAATTTGAAAACATTTATTGCAAAGATATATGCACCCCTATGTTCAATGCAGCATTATTCTCGGTAGCCAAGACATGGAAACAACTGAAGTGTCTTCAACAGAGGATTGGATAAAGAAGACATGTTACAAACATACAAAGGAATACTACTCAGTCATAAAAAAGACGAAATACAGCCATTTCTGACAACATGGATGGATCTTGAGAGTATCATGCTAAGTGAAAGAAGTCAGACAGAAAAAGTTAAGAACTATATGATTTCACTCACATGTGGGATATAAAACTGAAAGCAACAAATGAACAAACAAGACAAACAAAAACTCCTAGGCCCAGAGAACAGTATGGTGGTTACCTGAGGGAGGGGGTTTGGAGGGGTAGTAATGGGTAAAGGGGGTCAAAAGGGGGTCAAATATATGGTGATAGAAGAAGATTTGACTTTGGGTGGTGGGCACACAATGCAATATTAATATGATGTATCATAGAAATGTACACTTGAAACCTATATAATCTTATTAACCAATGTCACCCCAATAAATTTAATTAAAACACTTTTTTAAGGATGGAGTATGGAATGCAGAGAAGTGGAGTATGTTATCAAAAGACATATATGAGCCATACTACAATAAAATATCTCAATTTTGAATTGAGGGTGCTAAATATTCTATTTTGATTAATTGATGTTTGAATAGATGCTGGAAATAGAAGACTAAATAAGACACTGTTCTTGCCTTCAGGGTGCTCACAAGCCAGAAACACACATTTTCATGTTCATTTTATAAAAACCAAATTTTATCTTAATTTTTTTATAACACCATGTAATAAGTACTAAAATGGGGGTATGTGCAAGGGCCATGGGATAGAGTGGGGAGCAATCAATTCTGGTGGGTTAGGCAGGAGAAGAAGACGTTGCTGCTACTGCTTTAGAGTAAAGCAACATTAAGTATTGGAATTTCTGCACCATGGTTATTATCTCCACATATTTAAAATACACCACATACCATGAACTGATTAGGCCATCCCATTTATTCAAGAATTGTAAAAGGCATTTTTACATTGTAAAAGGAGATATAATTCATTAGGAGATGGGGTGAAGCGGACACAGACACTCTGCCAGGTCTAAAGGCTTTGCACTTGGACATCTGGCCATCGCGTCCCGAACTGTGTTGCTCAGATCTCTGCAGGAGCCAGCTCACTGCATCATGCGCTACTTTCACAAGCACCAAGAGGGAAAGACCAGTATGATTCTGAATGTGGAATTTCTCAGGGCTCATATGGTGCACAGAAATACCACTGTATGAGTAAAGAAAAGATCGCTGAAGTGGGACTCAAACCAGCTGTGGGACTGTCAGAGGTTGGACTAAATGGCAAGTGCTGACCTGCATTGGTGTGGGAGGGTGATCTGAAGGGTGGGGGAGATCTGAGCAGGAGGACCGAGCAGAAGGGAACCCCACCAGAATGGCTGGGAAGGCGCTGCGCACCCCTCCCCATGCCACACACACTGCCAGAAGGTGCCGTGACAGGTGAGAAATGCTGCTTTGAAATCATAACTGCATCCAAGTCCGGCTCTGCCTATCACATTCCCGCAAGGTATGAATGGCACCAAGGTCCTTAATTCAGACCTGGCAATAAAGGCAGAGCTCAGGGGACCGTGAAGGTCACGCAGTCCATCAGTGGAAGGCCTGGGAATAAACTCAGACGGGTGCTTCAGTTGCCTGCGCATCTCTAATAGTCTAGTTTTCTACCTCCATATACTATATATAGCAGGTGTCTGCTCTACATCCAGTCTTGGCTCATCATAGGATATAAAAATAGAGCTCTAGAAGAGATCTAGATGTAAAGGATTAATTTAACTTACTGCTGTGTCTATCAACCCTGTGGGTATTTCAGGTTCAGATGGGAGATGGAAGCTGAAAAATGTAAAAAACGATACGAAAGGCAGAGAGAAGCACAGTTAAAAGATGTTCCTGAGAGATCTCACTAGGCAGGGATTGCTGACTAATAGCTGTTAGGTTAGATGGTATCTGAACACTCTGGGGAAAAAGTTATTTACGGGCTAGACTGGGCTCCTCTCAGGACCTTGTTTCCTCAGTAGCCGAATGTGGAAGTTCCTTTCTCCTACTTACTATTCACAGTAAGGAATGAAAGCAAGATGAAAACATAAATGCTCTTGGACCTAACATGAGTTTTTCTAGTCCTGTACAATTCCCCTTTTAAGCCTATATTTTTGGCTGGAAGAATTACAGTTCTCGCCACTAACAAGCAAATTCTCTGCAGGGATCATCGGCATCATCCCAGTCCAGCCACACTTGAGAAGCAACAATCAGAACCGTCAATCATCACAGCCCAGCTTCTTTCCAATGGGACATTTCAGAGTCATAATGAAACCAAGTAAATACTAGCTTTCCCTCAACCTGTATTTCAGATTAATTCAGGATTTGAGCGAGTTCTTGGCCTCACAATGACTTAAAAATCCAAATCAATATGTATAGTCTAGAAAATATAACATTTATAGCAAAGCATCTCAGTTGAGGGCAAATGGGAAAGGAAACAGCTCTTTCGCCTGAAAGGATGGAGCAGGAATCGCCCATAGGCTCTTTGATCAGGCAGCCTTCATGGTAAGAATAAGAGAATGAGATAAATAAACATGAGTGGGACAAGCTAAAGCTCAGTTAAAAACAAAATGTGGCCCGGCCGGCATGGCTCAGCGGTTGAGCATCGACCTAGGATCCAGGAGATCGTGGTTCGATTCCGGGTCCGGGTCCATCCCCAGCAGGGAGCGTGGAGGAAGCAGTTGATCAATGACTCTTTGATCATGGATGTTTTTCTCTCTCTCTCCCTTTCCCTTCCTCCCAAACCAAAATGGGGCCCCAAGGTCACAACAGAAAAAGCAAGACTCATCATCGTAGTGTTATTGATAGACAGATGTAATTCAGCGGAAGGCATGACATTTGAGGCCATTCTTGTTGATCAAGCTTTCCATAGGTGAGACTGAGGTCCAGAAAGTGAGAGAAAGAATTAGAAAGAAAGAAATGGGAAGAAAATTGTGAGGAGGGGAAGGAAACATTCTCAAGAGCCCTGAAAAGCAGTGTATTTTGTGGCCTGACACATGCTAGACACCTAGCACCCTCCAAGCAAACCTAGGCTGAATCTGTGAATTTCTAATGGTCTGAACACTTCTGAAATTTCAAAAATGGAGCTTGACACCCCTTGGCAGCCATGCTGCTGAAAATTCCTCAGATTTTAATTCGCTCCCATGAACCAGCAGCAGAGCAGCATCAATGTACCAGGGTCAAGAGGTGAAAAAAGAACACGTGTCTAGAATGTGGTAGGCTCTCCGCGTATCTGCACATTTGAAGATTAAAATAATTAATGCCTATAACCATGTACAGCACATATCGTGGGCTTTATAAAGATTAACTATGATATCATCTATACAGTAGTTATAAAAAAGTGTGGTCCACAGACCCTTGGGGTAACCAAGATCCTTCAGGCTGCTTGCACGGCCAAATGTACTTTCATAATAATTCAAAGACATTATTAGCCTTTTTCATTGTGTTGATAGCTTCCCTGATGGTTCAAAAACAGTGATAGGTAAAACTACTAGTGTCTTTGCGTAAATCAAGTCAGTAGCACTGAACTTTATTCTTAAAAAAAAAAAGTTTTATTGATTTTAGAGAGAAAGAGGAAGGGAGAGGGAGAGAGAGACAGAAACATCAACGATGAGAGTTACTGATCAGCTGCCTCCTGCACGCCCCCTGCTGGGGATCAAGGACGCAACGCAGGCATGTGCCCTGATTGGGAATCAATCTGGTCACCTCTTGGTTCATGGGTGGATGCTCAACTGCTGAGCCACACTGGCTAGACTAGAACTTTTTTTTTTTTTTGCCACTCCCCCAGGAAAATGTCTAGTTTCACATAAGAATGTTCTCAATGAAATATAATCATTATTAATTTTATTGATAATAAACTTTGGAGTATATACCTTTTTAATATCCCGTGTAACAAAATGGGAAGTTGCCGAAAGCACTTCTGCATGTCAAAGGGCAGTGGTTTTCTTGGGAAAAGCACTTGTGTGATTGAGCTGTGAGTTAAACTAGCCACTTGTTTCATGAAATATCATTTCTAATTAAAAGAACCACAAACTATGGTTAATCAGACTTTGGTAACTGATGGGCATTTTCTTAAAGATGAAAGAAGTGAGCCTATCACTTCAAGGAAAACCACTGATAGCATCTGTTGCTATAATACAATTTGAGCTTTCAAGTGAAAACTATAATTTTGGGAAAAGTTTATCTGCCACTGTGAGTTTGACAGCTTCCCAATACTTAAAGTCTTTTCTATTCAATTGTTATTAACAAATGTGATTTGTAAACATTTTATAATTAAATGTGTCAACATTTGGAAGCTCTGTATAACTTGGTGAACCAATAATTTCCCCAATGGCCAACGTATGACGTTACAAAATCATGCATGGGTAAAACACCCAATCAACATGTAAGACAAACCGAGGCCTTTTTATATAACCAAGTGCAAACATTTCTTTATTATGGTTTTAGATTCTACATGGCAGTTAACTTTTGAGAAGCTACTACTTGTTGAGGTTTTTTTCCCCCCTATTCTTCAACCAGGTATAAGAATCCAACTATATTGTATTAAGTCAGACATAAAGATTTATTAACACGCAAACCAGTGTCACTCTTCTTATCCTTTTGCTGTATTAAAATTTTAGTTGTTTTTATAAAAGTATGTTATTTACATAACATGTAATGGGTTTTTATTATTTTTAAATTTCTCAGTTTGAAATTCGAATTCAGTAATATTGATAGGTATATCCGCATAAGCTAAAGCTTTTTGAAGTCTTTGAAAATTTTTAAGAGCATAAGGGGGTCTCGGGACCAGAAAGTTTGGGAACCACTGATCCATATAAAAGGGCCTACGCTGAAGTGATGGCCATGACTGAAAGGCAAAGCTTCCCCTCTGGCTAAGAGGAAACCCCGTTCCAGGACACTGTGTGATTCCAATCAAGTAGCTGAGACCTGGGCCTTGAAAGGGACACTTAGGAAGCATTCTGTGTTTGTTTCCGGATGGGAGGTAGACTAAACCTGAGTATAAGAAGAGTAAGACACTTTGCACTGAAAAACAAAGAGAGGGTTAAAGAATCATCATTTTGAAAACCGAGTCCTGGCCGTCAGCAAGGGCCTCAGTCATTATTCATTCATCACTAATGGGCTTTCTGCCAGCCTGAAGGGCCCCTAAGTGCTCCCCTCTTCAATTTGGGTTTAAGACTGGTCATCTTCAGAGCAAGGGGGGAGCCTGGTACCTTCCACACTGGCTGTGTGGCCTTCTTCAGCCTGTTCTGCAGCCAGTGCTCTGGGGCACACAGAGAAAAGGTACCCTGCAGGCTGGAGGGGGCGCTAAATTCTTTGCCACTAACATTAGCTACCCTTCGGCAATGACTTTGCTCTCCCTCACACTGGGAACCAGGGCTGCCCGCTATGGAAGACTCTGCGCTGGCGTCAGTGCATCTAGGCCTCAGGACAAATCTTATCCACAGGTTTCTTCCTGTCTTCATCTTAGTAGCTGAGGAATCTCCAGTTATGTCCCCTCTAAATTAGCTTATGAATCAAAGGGCATTTTCTGTTAAGTGCTGAGTAAAGCGCTCTACATGGAACTATTTCAAGACATAATCATTACCCACAGCAGCCTACTTGGGGAAACTAAATACATACATGTGGAACATTATTGAGAAATAAAGTATAAAAAAATAACGGGTAAAACTGTGCTTTCTTAGGAAATAAGATAATTCATTAGAAAGTACGACATCTATAGTAATACTAACATTCATAAGAAATTAGAGAAGGTAAATGATAAGTTCTTCTCTTATTTCCCCCCAACATTCTTTATCTAACTTTCTTTATATTTCTAGAATAGGTCCACATTGCACGGGGACTGAAGGAGGAGGGGAGAGAGAGCTGTCCCATGAAGCTAAGAGGGGCCTTCGAAGGGATGGCTGGCATGACTGAATGGAGAAGACACTCTTTGCTGGGTGAATCTGGAATGCCATTCCCCTTCAAGAGACAGGTCATACAAGTAGTCTCTGTAGTGAATATTTTTTTCTGGTATCAGAGGGGGGACACTGACAATTTTGGCAGGAATTTCAATAGCAAAGGGAGTCAATTCTCAAGATAAACTGGAACCTCTTTCTTAACCAAAGAGAGACGGATACATTAAGAACAGTGACAACTAAATGGTGATTTCATTTCTGCTACTTTTCTAAGTTCCTCTTTGGAAACGCTGCCCTTTGAGGATGTAAACACTTTAGTATTCACAGGAAACACAACTCCTGAAAGGGGACAGACTCCAGGAGAAGGTAAGGGTGAGGCAGGGCGCTCAAGGCTGCTGTTTGTCACAATAGTTCTCTCTCTCTCACACACACACACACACGTACACATGTTCCTAAATACTCCACTTAGAACCTCCACCGTATGTAATGAAATTGCTTCCATAGCCTCTGTTGCAACTCTAGGATTTTTACCCACTGACTCACCGCTTTCAAGAAAGCCGTGTCAAGTGCACTGGCTGGTTCAGCTCGTGGGATTTTTAAAAACCTATAGTGTTCTTTCCAAAAAGGAAAACGAACAAAATAGGTGCAACAAAACACTTGCTTTCTGCCGAGATATAAAATAAACCCTATGAAACAGAATGCCTTAGGGAAGCTAGTCATGCGCATGTGGTTTCCTTGGCAATTATAAATGGCTTCATTTATGAAATTATTATTAACATCCTAGCTCACTCCATTTTCACAATTAGTGTAATTAGGGAGAGTCACATTTAGGCAATTATTTCAAATATATGATCTAGAAACTACACTTAAAATGATTGTGCAGGCTAACTCAGAATGGAAATGTTTCTAAGGCATTGTATTGTTTAGGAAGACTCGATGCCTGAAAGATGCTTTAAAAGAAAAACAGCTACTTCAATTCACTACATGATTTCTGGACTAGTCAGATATTGCACGTAAGAAGAAAGGAGTAGAGGATGTTTAAATTAGAGCCAGCCTTAGCACATCAGTTTGGGAGTCCAGGTATTCTTGTTATTTACTTTCTTCCACTTGCCATTTTATAACCTGCTGCTAGATCTCAGAACCCCAAGCTCACCATTCTGTGAGCCTTCTAAGAAAATTCTCTAGTGTTACTCACAGTCTTTAGTAAACTCTTTCTTCAATGGTCAAATTATCAGCTTTGCAATGCCAACTACAATAAGAAAAAGGTCATTTATTCTCATGGTGTAGGTTTAAAATTTTAGGCTGCAGGGGTCTGGAAAGAGTCTTTTATTTCCATCTCTAAATCTAGTGCAGAGTCCAAGTGGCCATCACGCAATGAAGTGCATGCTCATTAACAAAGAGCAGACCTTGGTCTCTGGCAAAGCAGATGCCTGCAGTTTACAGATTCCAAACCTATGCTGGTGTTACATTCCCATGAGCGAGGTCTTAAACCTGGGTCAGTTTGGAAGAAAAAGTCTTCTGATTACATTGAGGAGAGGTAGCAAATAAAATCCACTGTGCTTAGTTTAAACTTGGAAAACAATTTATAATGTTCATACTTACAATTAGAAAAGAAAAATAATTCTGTGCATCTCTATTACATACACTGATTTTTAAATTCTGGATGATTAAAAAGTCAGCATGAACAGGTGGGAGATCATTTTCGAGGGGAAAGAACAAGTGTATTTTGACCTCTGCTTTCTTCCTCCCTGTGGGAGGCTGAATAATGCCTCCTGAAAGATGTTCACCTCCTAATGCTTGGAACCTGTGAATACCAGGAAGCCTTTCATAGCAAAAGGAAAGCTGCATCTGTGATTACGATAAGGATCTTTCCTTGGGAAGATTATCCTGGATTATCTGGGTGGGCTAAATATAATCCAAGGGGCCTTCTGAGAGGGAGGCAGGAGGGTCAGAATCAGAGAAGGACATGCGATGACAGAGGCAGAGGCTGCACTGATCCCATTGCTGGAAGGGGCCACTAGTCAAAGCATGCAGGAGGCCTTTAGAAGCTGGGAAAGGCCAGAAATGGATTCTCTCCTAGAGCCTCCAGAAGAAATGCTCTGCTACTAACCCACTTTAGATTTCTGATCTCCAGAACTGGGTGACAATAAACTTGTGTTGTTTTAAAGCCACTAAGATTGTTGGCAATTTTTTACAGCAGCAAGAGGAAACTAATATATTACCAGTGATGGAACGTCCTGGGTTGAGGATATTTGACTCCTTTCCCAAAGCTACAAGTCAGGCTGGAGGGGCTCCGTGAGCAAGCTGCTGTGAAAGTGCCCACAGAAGCCAGGATCTGAGAGATGCATTCTCGGTTTTTGCTGAGGCAGCTGGAATAAGTGACAGAGTGCAGACCCAGGGGACGCCTGCCTGCATCCGGCCAGAGCCTCGGCCAAACCAGAGCAGCAGTAAGCGTGGGAAGCACCCACTGCCGAATGCTGTGGCCAGTTCGATAAGGGACGCAGGGCACAGTCAGCAGTTTACTTTCTAGTCACACTCATTGGTTCATGGATGGGCCTGTGCCCAGATTCTCCAGTCAGTGATCTCAGGATCCTTGTTTCACAAATACCAGGGCAGGAGGAACTTTCCTGCTTTTCCCTAGGGCACTGTCATGACTGGACGAGGCCCAGAACTGCCGCCACCGTCTTGCCGCCAGCTGAAGGCGAAGCCGGCCCACGTGGAGAGCGAGCGAGCAGAGCCGGGGCACTGACTCAGCCCGGGGCCTGGCTCCATCTCTAAACTTCCAGGTACGCCTTGATCTGTCAGCTACTCTACCCGAGTTGGGTTTTGCTCTTTTTTGCTGAAAGCACCTGCTATGACACACATGCCAATAAGGTTCTTATGACCTGGACTTTGTAGATACACTTCAGAGGCAGAGAGGTAGACAAACTTCTAAGTACTGAGACGTTACACTGAGAGCATTATTTTACAGAATTCTTGCCTAATGTCACAATCGGTAAACGACAGATTCAAGCCTTGGCTGCTAGAATCTAAACCATCTCAGAGTTGCTTACTTTCAACAGCTTCACAACATTCAGAAAAGTTAGTAATGCTTTAAATTCATATTATACTGTCCGGGTGCTTTATTATAATTAACTATGAAATGGATTCAGAAAGAAATCATAAAGCTGTAGCTGTTTTGCTAACTGACTCTGAGCTGCATAGTTTGTTCACTTTCCCAGAGCCTCAATTTCTGTCTTTTTTTGTTAATGCTCACCTGAGGATACTTTTTTCCATTGATTTTTTTAGAGAGAATGGAAAGGAGGGAGGGAGGAGACAGCGACAGAGAGAAACATCAATGTGAGAGAGACACATCAATTGGCTGCCTCCTGCACGCGCCCCAACTGGAGGCCAGGGATCGAACCTGCAACCGAGGTACGTGCCCTTGACCAGAAAATGAACCTGCAACCCTGCGGTTCGAGGGCTGATGCTCTAACCACTGTGCAACACCAGCCACGGCCCAGAGCCTCAATATCTTCATCAGTAAAATGAAGTTAGCAATATAAAATTCAAGTTGAAGAAATGAATGCAAGGATGGCGTAGTGACAAGAGTGCTGGGTACTTTGTTCCAGCTCTGGCTGTGTGACTTTGGTAAAGTTGTTTTACTTCTCTGTGTCTATCCACTTCCATGAAGTCAAGTCACTTGTGGCTTAATATTCTAGAATTCTGTCTCTCTGACCCACTGAGCTCTTGAAAGGGTTGCATGAATTTATTAAAATAGCAAATGAATGCCTAAGGCTTTATTGGGTTAAACTGATGAGCACCAAGAATTTTACCACCACATTTTAATGCCAACCGGCCCTATCTCGACATTAATTACCTTGCTTGCTTTTACTGATAGCAAAACCTGAGGCTGAAAAAAATCAGAAAATTCCAGTGGTTCCTGACCATGGCGAGTGGCCATTATCGAAGCCTCATTGCACATCACTAATTGCTTCTGTTGGCACCAAGATGGCTTTTCTGATGAGTGTCCTGACTGATGGCTGAGGAAGAGCCCTTCCTGTGTCGGGGGTACAGTCAAATGGCACAACAGCCTGCTGGTGTAGTTGGGGAGATTTACTGTGGAAGGTCTCACGTCCTCTGTGCCCCAGAGCTTCCCCTGGGCTGAAAGCCTGGTCTGAATTATAAAGTGGCCAGATACCTACGACTTATCAGCATGGAAGCTCAGGGTGGGAAGTTGCATCCATTCCTCCTACGGCTCTTGGAAGATTCATCATGTTAATTTCCCTGTGCTTCCCCAGGGCCTCTCTGGCCCAGGCTGTGCAGTCGGGACCACTTCTGCCTCATTCCATTAGAACATGATGCTGTCGCAAACCCTGAGAAAAAGGTGACAAGTCTCTGAACACCTGAAAGGGAAAGCTGCAAAGACAACAGGGAGCCTAGTTCCTGGATGACAAGAAAGAACTACTCCATTTACTGCATGTCCCCAGGGCCCCATGACCAGGAGCCGGCTGTCAGATCGCAGAGGCGAGCGATGGTGCAGGGCCCACCCCAGGCTCTCAGCCAGCAGCTGAGCATCTAAGAAAGCGCCCTGCTCGCCTTCATCCAGCTCTGTATTTAATTTTTGGACGTGTACCTGTGTTTCCTTCTCTACTGGCTTCACTGGCTGGGGAAGGAGGGTAAAAGTTCAAGCTGCTGGCTAGGATATTCTATTTTTTTATTACAATAATAGTAGCCAACATTTACCAAGAGCTTCCTATGTGTTGGACCCTGTGCTAAGCACTGCTCCTGAATCATCCTTTAACCCTCACAACGACCTTGAAGGAATAGAAAAAGATGCAGCAGGGCCAGAGTTTCCCCAACAATGATGGTCATTACTAGACTAATCCTCGCTTTGTTTTTATAATTAGTCAAAGAAACACTTCAACTTAATAAACCAACCAAGGTTCCTGTAAACAGGTGGTGTGCTGAGGCAGCCAGGGGCGTGAGGGCTGGAGAAGGAGCACTGGAGACGGAGCCTCCTGCCTCCATCCAGCACTGGCACGAACCCCACAAATCTCCCTGTCATCCTGGCCCAGCTGTCATTGACCTTGGCTCTCAGGGACGGCTGTGTGTGGACAGTTGTGTGGCAGTTGGGTATTTCTGCTAAATGTGTTTCTAAATTTCCCTCCCTCAGCGGTGTTCTACCTTGGGCAGAGCCTCCCCACCTGAGACAATGAAGACAAGTGTGGAAGCAAAAGGACTTTCTCCAGCCACTGGACACCCCTACCTGTCAGAAGCAGCCCTGCAGACGGCAGTGAAACCCCCGATTCTGCCAGTCCCCCTCTGTAGCCCTCTGGGGTCTCATCCATCTTATGGAGATAATTAGCCTGTTGTTTTTGAAATCAGTCAACCGGCCCCATAATCACTTTCTCAAAAATGTTCAGGTGATTAAATGACCGATGGTGACAATGGGGAAAAGCGCAGAGAATAGACGATGTTGCTGATGTGCTAGGGAGGGATGTCTCTGAAATGAACATGCAGCAGAGGTGGGACAGCAAAGGACTCAGGGGACTGAGGCCTCTCTCTTTACTCTGCTGGAGAAATAATCAAACTGCTTTTATTTTAGTTTCTATGTCTAGTCAGGATGGAGAATAAACTGATTATGGGGCAAGCTATGGGCCACACATCCTCAGTATCTACGCTTCCCTACCCTCTCCCCCCGCCCCTGCAGGCCCCCTCCCAGTCCCCCCTGCACAGAGTTCTCAAAGAGCAGGGGCCCTGGACATGGAGCAGGACTCCGGTCTTGGCCAATTTCTTACTTATTGCAAGAACCTTGTCCAGATTATTTTGTTTCTCTCAGGCTTAGTTGCCTGGTGTGCAAAACAGGAACCTGGCTGCCTGGCTGGGTCACTGAGTTGGTTGGAGAATCGTCGCATACACAAAAAGGTTGCAGGTTCAATTCCCAGTCAGGGCACACACCTAGGTTGCAGGTTCGATCCCTGGCAGGGGTGTGTACAGGAGGCAACCAATTGATGTTTTTCTCTCTCTCCCTCCTTGCTTTCCTCCCTCTTCCCCTCCCCCCTTCCTTTCTCTCTAGAAATCAATAGAAGTATATCCTCAGGTGAGGCTTAACCAAACAAACAAAAACCCAGAAGCCTGCCTGTCACTGTACCTGCTTGCTTACCGCGAGGGTAAAGTCCGACGAGGGGGCGTGAAGTGTCTAGCACAGTACCTGGCACAAAGCAGGTGCTCAGTAAATGTTAGGTCCTCATTCCCCTGGTGACCAAGCTCTCCTCTCCGTCAGGCCAAGGGCAGGCCGAACGCTACAAGGGTGTCAACAGCTAGAAGTGAACTCCAGGCGTCAGGCACCTTACAAAGGTAGGGCTGGCGTATCTCGGCAACCAAGGCAGATGCCACCCGTCAGGCATCTACTGCTGAGAAGTGCTGGACCGGGAGCCGGTGTGTCATCAGAATGAGCTCTGATCCCTGCTTTGCCACCCGTGTGCGCAAGCTGCTTAATGCCCCGGACGCTCCGCTTCCTCATCTCCGCGCTCGAGCTCATGATCCTGCTCCGCCTGCCATGCAGGGCTCTCCGGGCGAATGGGAGGGGTGTGAAAAATCCTGCAACTTCTAAGGAGCTAAATAAAAGGCTCTGCCCCTCCCCTCTGTGCCTGATAACTCAGTCCTCCGTCTCACAGGGACCCACAAAGACCATCTGTAACACCTCCTCTTCCTCACATTTCTAACTGGTTGCCGAGATACGCCAACCCTACCTTTGTAAAGTGTCTGACGCCTGGAGTTCACGTCTTGCTGTTGCCACCTGTATCAGTTTTTATTGCTGCTGTGACAAATCCCCACAAACTCAGTGACAGAACAATGCAAATGGGCTGTCTCACAGTTCTGTCGATCAGAAGTCTCACCCAGAGCTGGGCTAACCCAGGCTGGTTGTCGGGAGAGAAAAATCGAGCATTTATCGAGGCCCTACTCTGTGCCAGGTACTATGACAGATGAGGCCCCTGGGGGAATAACTCAGTGGCTGTGTATTTATATTCGGGGAAACGCTGCTTAAACTATAGTGTGTGGGAAACACAGGCCTAGAACTAACAGGCAAAGGATTTTCTAGGGAATTTGCTGGATTGGGATATAAAAACCAGTGTAACCCACTATGGTGGGCTGCTACTATTAGATTTTCTCTCCTCATTCTCATATGATCTTTCGCTAAGGCTGTAAAAGCTTTCATCTTCAATATGACTTGGAGTTAGTTTCGGCGAATGCAGTAACGCTGAGCCAGCTGGCAGGATGCTCATGGGTGTCAGGACACTGTTGCTTCCCCTTTCCTAGAAATGTTGAGGTTTCCCTGCAGGTCATCTGGCCAACACCAAATACTCTGAAAACTCCGAGTCCAGATCTTTGGCTTGGTTGACTTTTTGATGTTAAAATTTTGTCTTCTGTTGGGTTCAGATTTCCTACATTATAGCAATGAGTCAGGTCATGAGTTACCTCATAGATGTAGTAGGCGAGATAAAAAGATGATGGTTTTAGCCTAGCCAGTGTGGCTCAGTGCTTGAGCATTGGCCCAGGAACCAAGAAGTCACTGGTTTGATTCCCAGTCAGGGCACACGCCTGGGTTGCAGGCTTGATCCCCAGTAGGGGGCATGCAGGAGGCAGGGGATCAGTGATGTTTCTCTCTCATCGATGTTTCTATCTCTCTATCCCTTTCCCTTCCTCTCTCTCTAAAAATCAATAAAAACATGTTTTTTTAAAAAGATGATGGTTTTAAAAAGCCATGCTGTATGTAATACTTATGTTGGAGGCTCCTGATATATTTCCCCAAAGTTGTATACACGCACTTTGAAAAATTATAAAGGCAGTGTTTTTAAAAATACATTTCATTTTCAAATTTGAGCTATCAGCTGTTAAAGTGTGTGTACATTTTTTGGGGATACCTGCATATACTGATAAATTCTTTGCCAAGTTGCATGAGGCAAGGGAAAGAGGGTAGAATCAGAGTCAGAAGACCCGAATCAAGTCACAGCTTTACTCATCATGGTTACCTTGAGCTGGTGACATTCAGTCACCTGGAAATTTTTCTGGAACAAGGTAAGGGTGGAAAAAATATATAAAAGTATCCCTTAATTCTTTTGAGTCCTGTTTTTTAATCAACCAAACAATGGAAGAGTAAAAAAAATACAAACAAACAAACAAACAAAAATTAACAGCAGTAAACTAATAGTCAGTCATCCCTTGGTGTCTGCAAGGGATTGGTTCCAGGGCCCCCTGCCGATACCAAACTCCGGGGATGCTCAAGTGCCTTATATAAAATGGTGTAGTGTTTGCATATAACCTATGCACATCCTCCCACATGATTTAAATCACCTCTAGGTTACTTATAACACCTAATGCAATGTAAGTGCTATATGAGCAGTTGTTACATTATATTGTTTCAGGATAATGACAAGAAAAAAAGTCTGTGCATGTTCAATACAGACACAACCGTCTCAGGCCTAACTACATAGAACACATCAGCAACAAAACTACACAGATACAGGGGGCTGACTATGCGACAGATTTGGTAAATTGTCAATTCACAATAGCATATTATTCTCATTATCTATACTTTTCAAAATTTATGAAATGCAAGGCTAAGAGAAGTCAGATAAACAATAACAAGGACAAAGTTACCAATATTTTAAAGGATTTTGACCCCTTTATTGCAATTGGCTACAAATTCAGAAACACTGTCTCCATTCAATCAAAATTAAAAACAATTTTGGGGGTGTGGCAGTTAAACCATTCCTAAGATTTTTTCTCTTAAAATGCCAGCTTTGAGTGAGGGGCTTCATGCATCTGGAACATGTGGCAGGGAACCCGTATGCTGACAACCAGGCGTGCTTGACCACCTTCTATGTCTATTTCTGGGACTCCTGGATAGAAGACCTTTGACACAAAGCTTGTACCTTTCATAATTCTGCTTGTGGAAGGGAAGAGGCATGGGGGGAAGACACGGAGTCTCAGACTGGGGTGGCCTCTTGGTTTGCATGTTCTACCAGAACAGACAGAACATGATCTTTCTGCTCGAGGCCCGAGCTTCAGTGCTAAAGATTGCAATCCTTGGGCCTGGGCACCATTCTCAGACTTAGGGAGACTTCACAGGGCCAGGTGATTTCACCTGACTGACTCCATCTCCCTAACATGAAATGGTCCCCTTGGAGGGAACCTAGTTGTGACATATTCTATTAGAAAGAAACATCTGCTTTCAAAATAGACTCTCAGCCGGCAATATGGGTCAGCTCAGTCTATTTTTAGTTCTGCTTTGGCACGAACCACAAAGAGAGTCTAAACTCACTTTTTTGGGCCTTTAGAATCCTGCTGGGACATCCTGACCAAATACCCACCCTACCATTTCCCTGGTGACAGATGGGACTGATTAAGGGTTGCCAGGGCAACTGTTGCCAAGTACCTCATGCACTTTTCCAGAGGCTTTGACACGTCTGCTGATAAATGGTGAGGACTCTTTCCTTTTAGAGAGATTCTGACAAAGATGGAAGGTCAATATAAAGGGCAATAAGATATATGGACCCCAAAGTTAGTGTTTTTAGACAAACAAATCGTATTTTGACAGTCTATTGCTCTAGTCTACGAATTGAAAGCGCATTCTAAAATGGGTAAGAACAGAAAACAAGATAAAAGGCAACTATATTAAACCTGGGGAATTCCTTCTTCTTTCAACAAATGAAATACTTGCAGAATCTGACACTAAAGAGCAGACTGATTATATATAATATACAAACCATGTTTCTTTGGAAATGTTAATGGCTTATAGACAGTCAACTGCTCTATAGAACAAATTATGATCTTGTTTCAACATGGGTCACATGGCAGGAGTCACCTGTCCTATAACAACTAAAGAAATGAATTTGGACAAGGTTTGGCATTGTTGCGAGAATAGGTCAAAGTCCTTTAGGATGTTACATTATCAACATTGTAGCCAAAGAAACAAAAACAACCTCCCTAAACCCCACATCCTATTTCCTTTACTCCCTACCCCCTTTTTAAAAAATCCTCATGGAGGATATTTTTTCCATTGCTTTTCAGAGAGAGTGGAAGGGAGAGAGGGAGAGAGAGAAACATGGATGTGAGAGAGACACATAGGCTGGTTGCCTCCCGCACGCACCCTGACCAGGCCCAGGGATGGAGCCTGCAACCGAGGTACACGCCCTTGGCCGGAATCGAACCCGAGACCCTTCAGTCCGCAGGCTGATGCTCTAACCATTGAGCCAAACCAGCTACGGCTCCTTTACTCCCTTTATTATTATTTTGCTTCCTCACTGAGGCCATTTTCCGTGCTTAGGAACCACAAGAAGATGTGGTGGGAACCACAATGATTAGAGGAGGAGGAAGGTTGTGGAGACAGAAAACGAAGAACAGAAACATGTTCCTGGGCGTTTTTAACTAGAGATACAAGAGCAGGCCCACCAGGCAACAGACCCCTTAGGTTTCAGAAGCCTCTGAAAGTAAATTCCTTAAATCAGAAGAAAAGCAGAGCCCCAAATATACAACCACCACCACCACCACCACCAATTTCAACATTGCTTCCTCTGAAGCTAAGCAGCCCATCTCTACGGCAGGGATTTGTTAGAAAGCGGATTCCCTTAATTGGGTCTCAGAAGAGCCCTGTGTTGGCAGCGCTGTGACTGAGAGGCACTGTCACTTACTCGGGCATTTCTCTTCTTCCGCTGCCGGCTGAGACTTCTGCGCCTTGGGAGGGCCTTTGATTTTCTGCAGCAAGGCTCGGAGCTTGCCCGCCCAGGAGGTGTCCTCCGCCTCCTCCTCTTCCTCCTCCAGGGGAACCCCTAGCAAGTCACAGAACAGAGTGAAAGCCTTAAACACTACACGAAGCCATCACACGATTGGGAGAACGTAAGAACTCTGCCTCCCACCTTTCACAAGTTTTTAAAAAAATAAGATTTCTTTTGTATGAGAACATCGAGTCATTTAAATCCCAGGACTTAACCCTTCTAACCTATACCCCCGAAGCACTCTGGGGTCTCTAGAAAGAAAGAGTTAACATTGATTACTGCAAATGAAAAGACCATCTATTATCCTATATGTTACTCAACCCACTCATGTATAAGCAGCTCAAAGGCTAAGAGCCACGAAAAACCAGCAGACACGTATCAAAGGGAGGAATCGCTGGCTTAGAGTCCTTAAGTGTAGAAGTTACAACAGTCCATCGTTGCAACAGCTGCAAAGCAAAGGGGATCAGAATCCTGGCTCAGCTGGAAGCACAGTCCCCATCCCAACTCTCCAACTTGAAGTGAGTTGGCTGAGATTTATGTAAGGATCAGTTATTTTCTTTCCTTCTTCAGAGATGCAGTCCCTTCTCACATCTCAGCAGAGTCTCTTCCAAATAGGAGAGACTTTTCGGTCCTGAATTATGTCAGGATTATTTCCATTATCTTCTCTGACCCAAGTAGTTTGGATAGAACCATTTCTTGAATAATTAGTATTGTAATTTTAAGTAGAAAAATATCCTCCCCCCTTCCCTCCCCCCTCTAGCTTCTGAAGCTAGAGGAACAGACTTGTCTTGGGTCAAGTGCACCCGCAGCTCACCGCAGTGGGTGAGGAGGTCCTCGTGGAAGTCATACAGCTCCTCCCGGATCTCGTCTGGGCAGGGGCAGTTCTCTCCCAGTTGAAAGTTAAGCAGCATGTTGATCTTTGAGGGACAAAGAAGAATGGTTAGTTGGTTCTCAGTAGTGGCCCAAAGAGCTCAGCCCCTGCCTTAGATAGACATCTAACATTCTTTGCAAATCTTATTTAACTCATTTTTGTGTGTGTATTAAAACAGTCAACATTCAAAAGTAGCTTGAATTTTTCTGATTATAAAAGTAGTTTATTAATTGCACAAAATTTGGATAACACCTAAGGAAGAAAATGTACTGAGATTTCACCAGCCGGAGATAACCGCTGTTAATATTTTAGTTAATATCTTCCAGCCTTTATGTATGTAGATTTAGGTTATACCCTGAACTTTTTTGAAACTCATTTTTTTCTGCTTAATTTTTTTTGAGCATTTCCTTATTTACTAAACCTCGTTTTTAATAGGTGCACGGCATTTTCATCGTATCGATAAATAGCAATTTATGTAAAATTTATGTAAAATTAATGACCTGGTATATTTATTTTCATTTTATTATCCTTATAAAGTTGGTTTTAATTTCCTTTTACATAAATTTTGTTCACATCTCTGACCACTTTCTTAGGATAAACTCCTGTAAGCCAAATGACGAGATCAAAAGGTTTGCACATTTTAATGGCTTTTGGTATGAATTTCCATATTGTCCTCCAGGAAGCTCACAGCAATCTGTATTATTATCAGATTTGTACAAGAGTGTGTATTTCTTTGCCATCTCCATTACAGTAATGAGGGTTAACACACTTTCAAGTATTTTCCAGTTTAATGGGTGAAAAATGTCATATCTCTGTTGCTTTAATTTGCAGTTAATTGGTGAGGTTGAACTTTTCCACACATAAGGACCATTTTTCGTTCATATCCTATAAATATCCCATCCATGTTCTCCTTCCATTTTTCTGTTGAGTAATTATTGTTTAAAGAAAATTAATCGACAAGTACTTTGCACATCTCTAGACTATTAAACTCTCATAACAAATATTCCAAATGTATTTCCCAGTTTTCAGTGAGCTTTTAATTTTGTTTGATTTTTTTTGACATGTAGGTTTTATGTATTACAGTCAACCCAACATCTTTTTCATTATAGTTTTGTCTCAGGATTTAAAAAAATATATATATATCTTTATTGATTTCAGAGAGAGGAAAGGAGAGGGAGAGACAGAAACATCAATGATGAGAGAGTCATTGATCGGCCACCTCCTGCATGCCCCCGACTGGGGATCGAGCCCGCAACCCGGGCATGTGCCCTGACCAGGAATCGAACCCTGATCACCTGGATCTTAGGTTGACGCTCAATCGCTGAGCCCTGCTCGGCTGGGCTCAGGAATTCTTAACTGTTTTTGTGCCACAGACCCTCTGACAGCCTGGTGAAACTCATGGGTTACTTCTCAGATTAATATTTTAAATGCACGAAATAAAATGTAGAGGATTACAAAGAGAAGCAATTATACTGAAATCTAGTTATCAAGATCATAAAAAACAAATTGTTTATGAACTCATTAGACAAAAGGACCCAGTGGCAGGTCATATATCCATTGTGATCTGGAAGCATGTAATGAATGTGAGTGATATTTCACGGTATGAAAACCACTGTAATATGATATGAAAAAATATGCAATTTATGTTGCTGACAAAGTCAGGTCCTTGCTTTGCTGCCTACCTTAACAGTTAAAAAAAATACTATTAGAGATTAACGAAAAGTTGGTAAAAATAAAGCTGTCATTCATTTCCCACTCAGGTCCTAGATGTCTGAATTCTTTCCATAGACCCACAACTCCAGGCTGGTGAACATACGGAGAGACTGGAGCGGTAACTAGAGGTAATCTTGTCCATTCTCCTGCCTGAGGCAAGATAACCCAAACAACACGCTAAAGGTTATTTTCTCCTTCTGTTTAGGTTTCTAGGTTAGAAAAATTTACAATCTCTTTTATTAAACCAGGAACCGTATTTAACATTATGAAGATCCTTAATCATAGCTTCCACTGCAAACAATTTTTGGAAGTAGGTAGTAGTATCATCTGCAATAAAATAATATTTATAAGACAGGTTGGAAAAGTAATTTCTGTGGTTGTTCCATAATGTTAAATTTTAGTAATTATATCAACAGCATATATCAATAGGTTGTTTATTAAATAAAAATAAGACCTGAAGATCTGGTTGCAGAATTAGAAAATTAATTTCTTTATTGACAGATCTTTCCTCCAGTGGAACACTTAGGAAGTGCTGACCCATGAGCCTGCAGGGCTTAAAACCAAAAGGGAGCTGAGCCGAACTTTCTGCTGGAGGTCATGCCTTCAATGAAGTCCTTTTGAAAGTGAAAGGCTTGCTGAGTATTTTGGCTAATTTGCCAACCATCATTGGACTAATCTTAGTTTTACCTACTCTTGCACTTAGTTATATCCCCCAAGCATGGTTTTTCCATCTCTCTGAATACTGTGGATATAGGGCTGAAAACCTCTATTTTCCCTCAAAGGTTACAGAAGGATGAGAAATCATATCACTGTTTTAAAATTCTAATTCTTATGCCTCTTATTTCCCAAGTGATTTTGCATTGCTTCCCCCTAAAATTGATTTCAATCTTCCATACCCTTTGCTGATATTAAATTCTTATTTAGAGAGCTTCTGGGTAGATTCCGTCTAGAAGCGAGGAGGAGTGACAGGAGGGACAGTTGAGTTTGGCAGCAGTTAGTGTCCCTTCTTTCTTTTCATTTCTAGACCAACAACATTGACATTACCTGGAAACTTGCTAAAAATACAAATTCTTGGGCCTCACACTAGACTTACTGATCTAGAAACTCTGGAGGTGGGACCAGCTATCTGTGTTTTATTAAGTCCTTGGTGGTTCTGATATCTGCTCAAGAATCACTGGTCTAACACAGGGAAGAATTTCTTGAGTTACAGGCTTCGGAAATGAGTCTGAAATGACTGTTCAGTGGATTGTTTAGAAGGCTAAAGGAGGAACTGATGCCCAGCTCTGGGGAGGCAGAAGAGAAGGTAAGGAGGCAGACTGGGGAAAGAAAGGGTGGGAGCCAGCATGGCCCTTCCGCCAGCCAGGATCATGAGCTACGCCCAGGAGGATAGCGCACCCTCTCTCATAAGTTGGAACATGTTGACCATATTCTGTAGATCTCTGATAGAGAGCAGTGATTTCTGGAAGGATTGGACAGGAATTCTTAAAGTGGTGGGCCCCTGCCAGGGTGCAAGTTGGATCTGACAGTGATCTGGTCTTTGACTTAGTGATAGGGACATGGGTGTGAGTAAGGGAGGAAGCGTTGCCTTCTGTATAGCTTTGGAAGGGTTATTTTCCCACCCAAAAATAATTGGCAGGTGCTCCTCGGTTGCCAGACTAGGCCTGTCTCCTGGTGGTACTGGGTCTTGTAATGTCCCCCAGCTCTCGTGGCTGCCAGGCACATAAAGGTTTCAAGTGCCCTGCTTCCGTAGGGTTCAAATTCTTTAGGAATGGGATGGAGGCTCAGAAAGGGGGTTTCACCTGCTCCTGTGGGGGTGAGCGGAACTCCTTGGTCTTCCGGGCGGTCAGGGCCGCAGACATGTTCAGGGCCTGCATGAGCTCATTGTAGCGGAACTTCTGATTTGTCTGGAGCTTGGAGACATAAATGTCACCAAATGCCACAATGGCCTCCACCCGGTGCTGCAGCTCACAGTCACAGAGGTAGCTGAGGAGCTCACACATCTGCAATAAAAGTGATAGACGTGCTAACATAACAGTGCTTTACGTCAATTGAGGAAGCTCCTAGCATCCCCATTTTATAGATGGTAAGACGGAGACTTAGGTGATTTCAGTAACCTCTCTAGTTCACACAGTAGGCACAGAGCTATTACTTGAATCTAAGTTGGCCTGAATGCAGAGATCAGCTCTTCACCCACCATTAAGCCAGGAGAACAACAGAAATAAGCTCAGAGTAAATCTGTCTGGAGAGAGAGAAAACATTTCTAAAAGAGTGTTTTCCTCAGGCTCTATGCTTAGGATAGAAACTGGCACTGAACTGCACTGTGAGCCTGGCTCCTTCCTGACATCTTCTGGCTCTCTCATGTTTTTGTCCACAAGCACTGCTTTTCTGTGATTAGTTCTTTAGGATTGTTATTGTTACTAATCTTATCACTATTAGAACTTATACCAATAAGAGAAACAATAGCCACAACTTATTGAGCACTGACTGTTTGCTGGACTCTGTGGCAGGCACTTGCTATACTTTATTTCCTTTAATCCCTGTGTTCCTGATATTTTTATGAAAGCAGAAGTTCTATTAACCCACACCCACCTAGCCCTTCCTGGGATTAATGCACACTCTCCAGTTTGTCTGGGCAGTGGAGGGTTCTCGTCTAGTGCATAGTCTCTGGCATATCTGCAAACCTCTGCTCCTGCCAGGTGAACTAGGACCCAAAGCTTATACCATTCATATTTGTGCTATAACTACAACATTTAATTGAAAATTATATGAGCCATTGAAATTGGAAAACTAAGTTGAATGACTAAGCGACATCTGTAAGAGGTAAGTTTTTTTTTATAAAAATGATAAAAATTGGGTGTGAGTTAGACAACTACAAATAATTGGGGGAAATCATAAAAATCTAGAAGCATTCTGCATTCAGCTTTCCAATTATCTCTAAATCTGCATGTAGTCTACCCACACTGGCAGTTGTAGATGGTGCCTGACAGGTGTCATCCACGCAGGAGAGGGCTCAATGTGCCAGTCAGAGATTCGCATTAAAGGAAAGGGCTCCACCCTACATTACAATAGCACATTTACATATTTTAACACAGCAGTTAAGGTTTATATGTAAAATTTGTTGTGCTTCTCCTCTATATTCAACATTCTGATCAACTGACCACCTACCAATCCCATCACATTGGATAAGAGAGCTTCAACTACGGATTACTTGATAATACATTTTATGATAAAACACATTTCATATTGTATTTTATAAAAATACATTTTAAACCTATGTTTTACTACATTATCACCCACGTTTTACAAAACAGAAAGCTAGGACTCTGATGGGCTAGTGATTTGGCAAGTTTATATTACAGGTAGTTAAGGGGCAGAGGAGCAGGAGTTGAAATCCAGGGATGCCTGAGCCAACCTCACTCCATGGGGCAGACTGTTCTATTCTCATTTTCATTTATCTTTCCTCAGTTCCCAGAAGACAAACTTTATTGTCATCAGTTCTTTACTGATGCTACCTTACATTTGGTAAGACTATGTTTTAGGATGTTGAGATTTCCTAGGTGATGTCAAGGGGATAGTGCTAAATTAGCCTGGTTCTTCCTTAGCTCGTATGGCAGTTTCTAGTATGTGCGAGGGTAACAGGTTCCCATCAGCGTGGCGATCAGAGCATGGATACAAGGAGAACTGGTGATGAGTGCGGTTGCCCTAAGTGTCTATTCCTTTGGTCTATGCCACAGCCAGGACCTCACAAACATACCCTTTAGCCCCAAAGGGTAAGAGATAAGATCAGGGCAAATTCATCACTAGCACCAGAAAAATGGTTTTGAAGCGTGTGCCTTATTAATGAGGGTTGGCATTTTCACTTTGGCTTGGGGAGACTTAGGGAGCACAGTCTAAGTTAGAAACAAGCATGACTGGTGGGTGCTCTGAGCATTGTTACCCTCCAGGCTTAGAGCAGTATCCACAGTCCCAGCCTTACCACCACTCGCCTGTATTGTCTCGCTCCCCAGCTCTTTCCAAGGGAAGGATCTTTGATGTCCCAAGTTACCTGCAGCTTGACGGACTCGGGTAATCGGGTCTGCAGCAAGCCTTTGACTGGAGCCTCCTTGCCGGCCTTTTCCCCAGCCTCCACTGCCTTCTCCTCCACCTGAGTCACTTCCTCCTTCTCTGCTCCCTCTTCTGTGTCTCCACTGTGCTCCCCAAACACAGACGGATCGATCAGGAGGAGAATCTGCCGAACGTCATCGTCGTCAAACACCCCCATGACCAGTAGGGTTCCGATGAGTTTCAGCACAGGCACGAACTGGAACTGCACAGACCCCCCAACAGGGTCTCGGATGTGAGCCCCACTGCACTGCACGGCCTCTGTCAGCATGCCCAGCGCCTTCATTTTCAGAATCTCCAAGGGAATCTCGGGGCTCTGCTTCTGGTGCTCCTCACTGGTCAGGACAACGCAAGGGGTGGAGAACTGGAAGCCTGGCTTCAGGCACGTTCTCAGGCCCACCCCAGGCAGCCCGTGCCTCTTGGACTCATCTGGGTACAGGCGGATTTTCCTGGTGGTGCTGGTAATGGGGATGATGTATTCATTCTTCATCATCTGCTTTCTCTCCTTAGCGCTGGCCAGATGGATGCTGATGAGCAGGTCATAGAAACCAGACCGAAGGAGGCCAGGGAGGTACTTGTTATCAATGGCGTAGAAGAGCTGGGCGAGGTCCACGTGGCTGCACAGGGCGTAGGCAACTCGGCTGTTTCCCAGGGCGCACACAGCGCTGTAGAGTCTCAGCGTGTGGTAATGGAACTGCATCAGGTCCTCCTGCTCACAGAGCTCCAGGATGTCCACACACCTGAGAATGAGATGAGCAACCAACCACTCCACAGGAAGGAAAATGTGTCAGAACTGAGCCAAGTTACTGCTCTGAATCCCCAGGGATTCGCCCAACCCGATGAAGGCAGGTGGGGCAGAAGGATGAAGGCAGGTGGGGCAGAAGGATGAAGG